>NC_044031.1:764027817-764627817 GCF_901765095.1 Microcaecilia unicolor | reverse complement strand
CTCTTATGATTTTCCTCAGTTTTTCCATGTTTTATTTTGTTTGATTTCTATTGATAACCTTAAGAGTGGACTAACACGGCTACCACACTCCTCTAATTACAAAAAATTGCAGAATGTCTCTAGACCGCTATTAAATGGACTTGGAAAAATTCCGCATTTTTAGGTATAACTTGTCTGGAATGTTTTTACGTTTGGGGAGCGTGCCAGGTGCCCTTGACCTGGATTGGCCACTGTCGGTGACAGGATGCTGGGCTAGATGGACCTTTGGTCTTTCCCAGTATGGCACTACTTATGTACTTATGATGAACTTTAGACAGTTTTCCTGCATGCCTAACCACGGCTGCTCATGGGCTACGTTTTACAGAATCCATTCCGACTCTATAGTTCATACCTGCCCATCGGAGACGCCATTTAATGACGTGTGTTTACAGAAGCTATCAGACCTCCAATCAAGTGATTTGTGAATGCCAATAAGACCCTTAGCAGATCTTTAAAGCTTTGTTCAGTGTTGGGTTTTCACTATTGATTATAGTTAGGGATATGCAGAGCCAATAAAAGTTTTAATGTCAAGAAACAGGAAACGTTCACTGAAAAGCAGTCCCCAAAAGGAGAAAAAAAAGAACAAAAAAAGGAAATATATGTATAATTCAGTATTATCCATTGAACTTAAACCTCTGATAGTTCCCAATACTGGAGATCCAACAGAAATAGAGAATTCCATTTCATGTATTCAGTTTAATGCACATAGTAACATATAGTCACAGAGTAAATGATGGCGGGGGGGGGGGGGGGGGGCAAAGGATGGGGCAGGGCATATTATTTTCTTTTTTCCGGAATTGGTGATCACCATTACGGAACAATGTAAGCCACATTGAGCCTGCAAATAGGTGGGAAAATGTGGGCTATAAATGCTACAAATAAATAAATATTAGCATATTCATTTGCATGTATATATAAATATTGAGGAAGGAAGGAAGGGAGAAAGAGCTGGCTTTTTTGGGAATAACCATAATGAATATATAATCAATATGTTTGGACGGCTTCCTAAAGGAAAAGTCCATAGACCGTTATTAAATGAACTTGGGGAAAATCCACTATTTCTGGGATAAGCAGTATAAAATGTTTTGTACATTTTTGGGATCTTGCCGGATATTTGTGACCTGGATTGGCCACTGTTGGAAACAGGATGCTGGGCTCGATGGACCTTTGGTCTTTCCCAGTATGGTAATACTTATGTACTTATGGGTGTAATTTTGGATCAAACTTTCAGTTTTCAACCGCATATTACTTCCTCTTCCTCTCCAGTAGTATTTCCCCACCCCCTTTCCCATACCATGCCAGTGTTGACCTTAGAAATGTATAGGCTCTATATGTAGATCCTTCAAGAGGTAGTGTGTCATGATTTAGGCTCTAAAACCCTTTCTGATGTTTTGGTGCCACTTCAATAAGGCCAACACACAATCTCTCCACTGCAAAACACTATACACAAACTTGTGCAAAAACACACTCATAACCTTACCAAACCATAACAGTACTAATTCCAAAGACAGGATGAGCTACAACCTTATGCGTGGAAAGGCAGCACTGTAATTACACCGGGCTCTAAAACACCAGTGCACAACCTAGTGAAACAAAAAAAAAAAAAAAAAAACCCCAAAAAGGGCTGCAAATACTACATGCTAGCAGAATACTGCACCTTGATCACACATGAAAAACACATGACAACAGATATGACACAAGGAACTAGAAATAAAAAAAATATGAAGCCAAAATACTGAACTGGAAAGTTACCTCAAGAAGTCAGACTCAGCATGCAGCAATACTAAAAAAAAAGTTTACTTATGTATGTATGTATTTATTTATTTGTTACATTTGTACCCCACATTTTCCCACCTATTTGCAGGCTCAATATGGCTTACATAATACTGTAAAGGCATTCGCCAGTCGGTTGATAAAAAATACAGGTTATATTGTGGTTGAATGAGGTAGGTGTGTGTTAGGCACCGTGAAGGTCAAAGAGAATGAAGATTGTATATTGTTCAGTACGATCATTGGTTGTGCTGTGTAGCTGGGTGTAGGGATTTACGTTGGATTGGTGGGGTAAGCCTTTTTGAAGAGGTTGGTTTTTAATGATTTTCTGAAGTATAGGTAGTCATGGATTATTTTTACAGCTTTTGGGAGTCCATTACATAGTTGTGCGCTTATGTAGGAGAATCTGGATGCGTATGTTGTTTTGTATTTATGTCCTTTGCAATTTGGGTAGTGTAAGTTTATATATGATCATGATGATCGGATTCTGTTTCTGGTTGGTAGATCTATAAGGTCTATCAAATATCCTGGGACTACACCATAGATAATTTTGTGAACAAAGGTGAAAATTTTGAAGATGATCCGTTCTTTGATTGGGAGCCAATGCAGCTTCTCTCAGAGGGATTTAGCACTTCCAAAGCGTGATTTACCAAATATCAGCCTGGCAGCTGTATTTTGTGTGGTCTGGGTTTTTTTTGCGAGTTGTTCTTTACATCCTGCATAGATTGCGTTGCAGTAATCCGTATGGCTTAGGACCATTGATTGTATTATGTTGTGAAAGATTTCTCTCGGGAAGAAAGGTTTTATTCGTTTTAAGTTTCCATATTGAGTAGAACATTTTCTTTATTACGGAGTTTACTTGGCTCTCAAGGATAAGGTTGCGGTCAATTGTGACGCTGAGTATTTTTAGGCTGTCTGAGGTAGGGAGGGTGTATTCTAGGATGTTTATGGTTGTGGGTTTGTACTTGTTGTATTGAGATGAGATGCTGAGGCAGTGTGTTTTTTCAGTGTTCAGTTTCAGTTGGAATGAATTTGCCCAGGAGTTCATGATGTTCAGGCCGTCATTGATTTCATTGGTTATTTCTGTCGTCATGACTGAAGGGAATGTAGATTGTGATGTCGTCTGCGTAGATGAATGGGTGGAGGCCTCGGTTGGATAGGGACTTTTTCCAGTGGGATCATCATCATGTTGAAGAGTATTGGTGATAATGGTGATCCTTGAGGTACTCCACAGGTAGCTTTCCATGGTGGTGATATGTTTGACTTTGATTTTACTCAGTAAGTTCTGGTGGTTAGAAAACCCTTTATCCAGTTAAGTACATTTCCAACAATCCCAAAGTGGCCAAGGAGTCTTAGCAGTATGTTGTGGTTTACCATGTCGATTGCGCTCGACATGTCAAATTGGAGAAGAAGTATATTTTACCTGTGGCTATTTCTTGCTTGAATTTGGCCAGGAGCGTGACTAGGACAGTTTCAGTACTGTGGTGGGGGCGGAATCCTGACTGTGAATTGTGTAGTATTGAGAACTTGTCCGTGTATTCCGTAAGCTGTTTGGTCACCAAGCTTTCCATCAGTTTGACTACTAGTGAGATAGACGCAACCGGGCGGTAATTAGTAAGATCGCTTGTGTTTTTCTTGGCGTCTTTTGGTATTGAGGTGAGTAGGATGTTGCCATATTCCTCGGGAAAGAGACCTTGTTGTAATATGAAGTTTAGGTGGGATGTGAGGTCTGCAATGAAGCGCTCAGGGGCGGATTTGAGAAGATGGCTGGGACATGTGTCCAGTTTGCAGTGGGTGTTGGCATACCTATGAGTCATTTTTGTAACTGATTCAGTGGTGAGGTGAATGAATGTTGACCAGATACGGTCAGCTGGGCATCCACCAGGGATTAGGTCCAGGTCATTGAAGAAGTTATCGATGTCAATGTTGTGCTGAGGAAGTGTGCTGCATAGTTTTATAATTTTTTCGTTAAAGTAGTTAGCAACTTTGTCTGCGGGTGGGGTGTTTGTGTTGGTTGAGGTGATTGGGGTGGTGTCTAATAACTTATTTACGAGTTGAAATAGTTTCTTCATATCTTTGTAATCCGGTCCTATTTTAGTTTTGTAATAGGACCTTTTGGTTTGTCTTATTGCATATTTGTATTTTCTGTGTATTTGTTTCCATGCATTGAGTGCATGTTCATCTCTTGGTTTTTTTTCCGTGCTCGTTCAAGTTTCCTGGATTGTGTTTTGAGTTTTTTTAATTCGTCGGTGAACCATGGTATCGAGTTGTATGTAAATTGAAACTTACATACAAAATATCAAAGATGCACATTTCCAAAAGCTGACATATTCCAAATAATTAATTCTGCCCAGCATAGGCCTTAGTTCTTCACAACTAGAATCGCCATTTAAGCGCCACCCAACATGCAAACACATACAACCATTTAAGTTTTGTATTTTATACCATTCATTTTGTAATTAGAGATCCTCTGTGTTCCTTCCCACCTTTTTGAATTCTATGCAGGGGCGGACTGACCATTCAGGCAACCAGGCAGTGCTCGAGGGCCCAGAGGCTCTGCCCGGATGCCCAGTATGCCACTGGTGAACTAGGTACCTCATGGAGGGAACATGCTCTTTCCTGCCTGGCCCCCTGGGCTATCCACCCGGCAGCACTGTATTTTAAAAATGGCTGCTGAGACTACTGTGGGAAGTCTCGGCTGCCATTTTGAAAACACGGCGGTGCCTGCAGGCAGGGGAATAGTAGCAGTGCAACGGGCAGGAAAGAATATGCCCCCACCCCCGCAAAGGCCATTAGACTACCAGGACCCCTCAGATAGGACTGGGGCAGCAGGGGTGTTGGCTGCGGTGGCAGGGGAATCTGTTGGGCCCAGACCACCCCCAGTGCCCATGGGTAGGGTTACCATATTTGGTCCCCCCCAAAAGAGGACACATGCCCCGCCCCACCACACCCCACCCTTCCCCCTTTCACATCTTCGCTCCGCCCCCTTTCACACCCTCGCACCACCCCCTGTTACGTATTCCCCTCCCCCCTGTCACACACACCGTCACCCCCTCCACTCTCCTCCCCGTCACCCCCCTTCCCTTACCGTACTCTACTGCCCTGGTGGTCTAGTGACCTCTTTGGGGCAGGAAAGAGCCCCCTCTTTGCTGCCCGGAGCACTGTTTCAATAATACGGGTTGCCCCACCCCTTTAAGGGGCCGTCCTGCGAGGACGCCCGCATGACAACTTGGGCACCCCGTTCGATTATGCCCTTCCACGTAAACCGCTTTGAGTGTAGTTGCAAAAACCACAGAAAGGTGGTATATCAAGTCCTTTTCCCTTCCTCTTTGGCTCTCTAGCATCCTGGGTAGATAACTGTATAAGATCCCATAGTTATCCCAACATCCATCTCCCTTCATGGTCAACTACCAAGCTCCAAAACAATCTAAGCAGCTGGAAACTATTGCTGCTTATGTGTCTGGCTTTGCTGGACAACAGAATTGTGTTGCAGTCAACCTACTGGCCTCAGTTAATGGGACCCTCAGCAACCCCCTGACCTTATCTGTTGCTAGTTATATCTAATGTTTGCAAATATATTTCATGCATATTTATTATGAATCTCCTGAAAACCAAAATGGTTGGGTGAGCAGAAAGGGGTCCTTTGAGAAACACTGCTGTGTATCATGGGAATATTTTTAATAGGCTTGCAAAATTAAATATTTCTCTTTAGGATGCCTCAGAAAAACAGCATAGATCAGGAATGCAAATCCAGGGCTAAAAAAAAAAAGTGCTCAAAAAGCATTAAAATGGTTACACTGTTAAACAAACTAATGTAATAGGCTAATTGATCCACTTGTTTAATTTGGCCATAGAATTACTGAAGCAAATGACCTCTCAATAAAAAGAGATAGCAGAAAACCATTGTCAAGGGGGAGTCCATTAAGTTGTGCCTTACCTTTTGCAAGTAAGGGATATTTAAGAAGTTCTGCTTATCTCTTGCACATGGAGCTTTCTTGCACCAGAAAAGGCTCAGTCAAAAGGTTTGAATCTTCCTTTTGAATTTATGTATTTATTTATTCATTCATTCATGCATTCTTAGAACATAAGATTAGCCGTGAAGGGGCATAATCGAACGGAAACGTCTATCTCCATGGGCGTTTATCTCCGAGAACGGGTCCGTGAAGGGGCGGACCGAACTGTATTTTCGCAAAAAATAGACGTCCATGTTTTATTCGACAATTTGTGAGCTGGGCGTTTTTGTTTTTCAGCGATATCAGAAAATGAAAGCGCCCAGCTCAAAAACGAATAACTCCAAGACATTTGTTCGTGGGAGGGGCCAGGAGTCGTAGTGCACTGGTCCCCCTCACATGCCAGGACACCAACCGGGCACCCTAGGGGGCACTTTTACAAAAACAAAAAAAAAGGTAAAAGAGCTCCCAGGTGCATAGCACCCTTCCCTTGGGTGTTGAGCCCCCCAAATCCCCCTCAAAACCCACCGCCCACAAGTCTACACCATTACTATAGCCCTAAGGGATGAAGGGGGGCACCTACATGTGGGTACAGTGGGTTTGGGGGGGGGGGTTGGATGACTAAGCATTAAGCAGCACAATTGTAACAGGTGGGGGGGGGGGGATGGGCCTGGGGCCACCTGCCTGAAGTCCACTGCACCCCCTAACAACTGCTCCAGGGACCTGCATACTGCTGCCAGGGAGGTGGGTATGACATTTGAGGGTGAAAATAAAAAGTTGTGAAACGGCATATTTTGTGGTGGGAGGGGGTTTGTGACCACTGGGGGAGTCAGGGGAGGTCATCCCCAATTCCCCCCAGTGGTCATTTGGTCATTTAGGGCACTTATTCGGGCCTTATTCGTGGAAAAACAAGGTCCAGGAAAAGTGCCCTAAATTCTCGCTACAAACGCATATTTTTTTTCCATTATCGGCGAAAGGCGCCCAGCTCTGATCGGCCGATAACCACGCCCCAGTTCCGGCTTCACCACGCCTTCGACACGCCCCCATCAACTTTGTCCGCATCCGCGACGGAGTGCAGTTGAAAACGTCCAAATTCGGCTTTCGATTATACCGCTTTATTCGTTTTTGTGGGATAAACGTCTATCTCCCGATTTGGGTCACAATATAGGCGTTTTTCTATTACGATTATAAGCAGGATAGTGGGTCAGACCCAGGGCTTTTTTTTGAGGGGTACTGAGTACCGGCACCTTTTCCATTGTCTGCTAAAATTGACCCATGGACCCCAAGATTTAATGAAAGAGCTCAGGCCCTGCATGCCAATTCTGCCGTCATAGATTCTGTGACTGGTTGCAGAGGGCTTGGCTATTGTGGGGTGGGTCCCTCAGTGATCACCCCAACCCTGAAAGGTGACCTAGCATTTGAGTACCGGCACCTTTTTTGCTAGAAAACATGCACTGGTCAGACCAATGGTCAATCTAGCCCAGTATCCTGTTTTCCAAATAGTGGCCAAGCCAGGTCACAAGTACCTTTCAGAAACCTGAATCGTGGCAACGCTCCATACTAAAACTGGCAGTACTGTGGTGTCTATATTGAAAAGGGAGAAAGGTCTCAACTGTTGCGGCAACTATTCACAAACATTGGTTGCACGCACAAACATCGGTTGATGAAATCTCCAGCGTGAAGCATCAGTAATCTTCAAATGCCTTGCGGTATGGTTCCCTGAGGAAGAACACTGAAACGGGACCGTTGGAATCAACACGCAAGCTTGAGCACATAATTCTAAAGATAAGTGTATTCGTGCACTTTATGAAAAATTGCGATTTAAGAGGATACGATGCATAAATAGTCTATGAGATTTAGGTATATATATAGAGAGAGAAAAAATCAAAAAAGATCTCAAAATTAAAAACGTAAAAAGTTACGGGGGGGTTTTGTAGTCGATGATTACTTTTTTGGCGTGCAGCCAATGTTTGTGAATAGTTGCCGCAACAGTTGAGACTTTTATCCCTTTTCGATAAAGACACCCACAGTACTGCTAGCTTGCGGTTTTGAGTTATCATATTATTGAGCAGTAAGGTCGATCTGTGTTTGATATTTTGAACACTCCATATTACAAATCCCAGTGGCGTAGGAAGGGGGAGGGGCGGTCCGCCCCGGGTGCATGCGCTCGGGGGGGGGGGGGGGTGCCGGCCCCGCTGTTTCCCTGCTATCTCTGCCCCGGAACAGGTTACTTCCTGTTCCGGGGCAGAGGGAGCAGGGAGCCAGTGGAGCCGAGAGCCGCGTGGCTGCTCCCAGCAGCCAAGAATGCACCCGAAGGGGGGGGGGGGGTCGATGCACCGGGGGGTGGGCTGTCGTGCTGCACCCAGGGGGGGGGGGGGTGCGCATCGGCAATCCGCCCCGGGTGGCAGTCGACCTAGGATCGTCACTGGTAAGCCCGCGTTGAGTTTACCACCACTTAGTAAAAGGAGTGTGAGGATAGTGAATTTTCTGGAAGCCAATAAGTTGCAAGATCCGAGACAACATGGCTTTACCAAAGGGAAATCGTGCCAAACGAATCTCATTGAGTTCTTTGATTGGGTGACAGGAGAATTGAATCAGGGACGAGCTATGGACGTAATCTACTTAGATTTCAGCAAAGCTTTTGACACGGTTCCCCACAGGAGGCTCTTAAATAAACTGGAGGGGCTGAAGATAGGACCTGAAGTGGTGAACTGGATTAGGAACTGGTTGACGGACAGATGCCAGAGGGTGGTGGTAAATGGAATTCGCTCGGAGGAAGGAAAGGTGAGTAGTGGAGTGCCTCAGGGATCGGTGCTGGGGCCGATTCTGTTCAATATATTTGTGAGTGACATTGCCGAAGGGTTAGAAGGTAAAGTTTGCCTATTTGCGGATGATACTAAGATCTGTAACAGAGTGGAGACCACGGAGGGAGTGGAAAACATGAAAAAAGATCTGAGGAAGCTAGAAGAATGGTCTAACGTTTGGCAATTAAAATTCAATGCGAAGAAATGCAAAGTGATGCACTTAGGGAATAGAAATCCACGGGAGACGTATGTGTTAGGCGGGGAGAGTCTGATAGGTACGGGCGGAGAAAGGGATCTTGGGGTGATAGTATCTGAGGATTTGAAGGCGACGAAACAGTGTGACAAGGCGGTGGCCGTAGCTAGAAGGTTGTTAGGCTGTATAGAGAGAGGTGTGACCAGCAGAAGAAAGGGGGTGTTGATGCCCCTGTATAAGTCGTTGGTGAGGCTCCACCTGGAGTATTGTGTTCAGTTTTGGAGGCCGTATCTTGTTAAGGATGTAAAAAGAATTGAAGCGGTGCAAAGAAAAGCTACGAGAATGGTATGGGATTTGCGTTACAAGACGTATGAGGAGAGACTTGCTGAACTAAACATGTATACTCTGGAGGAAAGGAGAAACAGGGGTGATATGATACAGACGTTCAAATATTTGAAAGGTATTAATCCGCAAACGAACCTTTTCCGGAGATGGGAAGGTGGTAGAACGAGAGGACATGAAATGAGATTGAAGGGGGGCAGACTCAAGAAAAATGTCAGGAAGTATTTTTTCACGGAGAGAGTAGTGGATGCTTGGAATGCCCTCCCGCGGGAGGTGGTGGAAATGAAAACGGTAACGGAATTCAAACATGCGTGGGATAAGCATAAAGGAATCCTGTGCCGAAGGAATGGATCCTCAGGAGCTTAGTCAGGATCAGGAGGCGGGGCTGGTGGTTGGGAGGCGGGGCTAGTGCTGGACAGACTTGTACGGTCTGTGCCGGAGCCGGGTTTGGGAGGCGGGGCTGGTGGTTGGGAGGCGGGGATAGTGCTGGGCAGACTTATACGGTCTGTGCCCTGAAGAGCACAGGTACAAATCAAAGTAGGGTATACACAAAAAGCAGCAAATATGAGTTATCTTGTTGGGCAGACTGGATGGACCGTGCAGGTCTTTTTCTGCCGTCATCTACTATGTAAAGGAGTCCTGTATTTTTACAGTCCTGCAGTGAAGTAAGATGGTCAGCTGGAGACTGCTTTTCTCTGCGGGTCGGGGTTATTGCTCGCTTATTTAACTAAGGGAGTTTGGTATTGCAGGCAGGCTCACTGCTGAAGAAAACTCGTTTTCTGCAGATGTGAAGGATCAGCACACTGGGAAAGTTTAAAAAATCATCAACTTTTAAAAAGTGTAATATAGCAATAAAGCAGTAACTAATCCCAAGACCTTGATAAAAGCAGGAATTTTAATATCTCTGTAAATTCAATAAAATCTAGCAATAGAAATCAATACGCATTCCCAATAAATAATGTAACATAGCGAATCAATCCTGCGGCTCCCCTTTCATTTTAAAATGATGATGCGACGAGTCAAATTAAACTGGGTATGATATCTTTCATTGGAACAAGCGATAGATATTTAGATGGGATTGTACACAAGCATTCAGTCCTCTCTGCAGAAGTTAAATGAAAGGCAGATTTTGTGCAACTTCTTCTTATAAAGGTTTTCATTTCTTTTTGTTGGGCTGCTTTGCCTAGTGAAACTCTTTGAGTCATGTTGGTAGAGTGGAGGAGTTAACCTACTGGTTAGAGCAGTAGCCCGTGAGCCAGGGAAGCCAGGGTTCAAATTCCACTGCTGCTAGTGATCTTGGGCAAATCACTCAACCCTCTGTTGCCTCAGGTACAAACTTAGGGGTCCTTTTAGTGAGCTGCCAGAAAGTGGCCTTAGTTCTCCTTTGCGTGGGTTTTTCCATCTTTCAATGCACTAATGTTGCCATGAATAAAAATGACTGCGTGTGCATTTACGGACTCTCAATATGGAGACAGTAAGGGCTCATGCAGTAATCGTACGATAATGTGGATGCACTAACTGATTAGCGTAGGAATACCCGTTCTCCACCCCCCCCCCCCCCCAACAAAAAAATTAAAAAATTATTAACTTTCCAATTAGTATATGCAGGTTTGGAATTTACCACAGAACACATGAGCAAGTCCTGTGGTAAGCCATTTTAAGCTGTGGCTTAGTGAAAGGGAAAGGGAAATGGGACTTGATATACCACCCTTCTGAGGTTTTTGCAACTACGTTCAAAGTGGTTTGCATATATTCAGATGCTTATTTTGTACCAGGGGCAATGGAGGGTTAATTGACTTGCCCAGAGTCACATGGAACTGCAGTGGGAATTGAACTCAGTTCCCCAGGATCAAAGTCCGCTGCACTAACCACTGGGCTACTCCTCCACTAGCAACATTTCATGTAGAATCTTAAATAGGGAAAGGGGGCTTGATATACTGCCTTATCTGTGGATTTTGCAACTATATTCAAAGCAGTTTACATAGTATATACAGATACTTGTTTGTTCCTGGGGCAATGGAGGGTTAGGTGACTTGCCCAGAGTCACAAGGAGCTGCAGTGGGAATCGAACTCAATTCCCCAGGATCAAAGTCTGCTGCACTAACCACTAGGCTACTCCTCCACTAGCAACATTCCGTCTAGAATCTCCAATAGTAGCAACATTCCATGTAGAATCTACAAATAGTTTCAACATTCCATCTAGAATCTACAAATAGGGAAAGGGAAATAGGACTTTTTGCAACTTCATTCAAAGTGGTTTACATAGTATATGCAGGTACTTATTTGTACCTGGGGCAATGGAGGGTTAAGTGACTTGCCCAGAGTCACAAGGAGCTGCAGTGGGAATTGAACTCAGTTCCCCAGGATCAAAGTCCACTGCACTAACCACTAGGCTACTCCTCCACTCATTCCACCAATAAGAGCCAACCTCATCAGTGATGTCACAATGGCTTGATTGCCCAATACACTTCTGATATTATGATGTCATAAGGGCGAGAGGGAAATGGGACTTGATATACCGCCTTTCTGAGGTTTCTGCAAATATATTCAATGTGCTTTACATAGTATATGCAGGTACTTATTTGTACCTGGGGCAATGGAGGGTTAAGTGACTTGCCCACAGTTACAAGGAGCTGCAGTGGTAATTAAACCCAGTTCCCCAGGATCAAAGTCTGCTGCACTAACCACTAGGCTACTCCTCCACTCCTTAGAGTGTAAACCCACTGAAGACAAGAAAATACCTACTGTGCCTTGAATATAACTCACCTGGAACTACCACCAAAATAGACATGAACTAAATCCATATCAGTTCCCTTAATTCCAAATGAGATATCGCACATTGCAGTCACCCAGCTTGGGACTATTTCTACCTGTTCAACTACCTTCCCCTCCCCCTGCAATACAACTACCTCTCTTCAGATCTCCACCTCCCACAACCTCCAGATTAAGAAGTCTCTGTATCCTGAACATCTATCTGTGAGTAAATTATCTGTGATTTATTCAATAAAAGAGACTTCATAAAATAATAGAGACTTCAGGTGATTGCTGTGCCAGGGTTATGCTCCATGATATTGGGGCTTCTAATTACCAAGCTCCAAGAGTCATTGCAGCCGACTCTGTGGGAGCTGTGGGTGCTTGAGCACCCCCCAATATTAAGGAAATTCCTTGGATGTGTCCAGGGAAGGATTATTTCCATTGGACTTAGCACCCCCAATAATTTTGAAAAGTTGGCTCCTATGCCAAGAGTCATGACAGTAAAAAACCAGGTTCTTTACAGGGAGTTCTCAACAGGACGGAGCTGTGTGGAGCCAGATGGTGTTAGCTCCGACACCGGGACCTGCGCATGCTCAGTTTTCAGTGCATTCCTGCTGCCAAGGTGGAAAGAAACGTTTTGCCACCAGCTGAGATTTTTTTTAAGGGGGGGAGAACACTTGGCGCCCACCCAATTCTTGCCTAGGCCCACCCAAAATCTGTTGTCTGGCTACGCCCCTGATTTTTAGTAGTAGTAGTTCCTCTCAGCCCTCGTCCTGATCTCTTTTTCTATGGACAATGTTACCTGCATTTGCCGTCCTGAAGACAAAGTACAAGAAAAAAAGGTGACAGCTGAGCCCGGGATGGAAATTGTTTACGGTGCAGCAATACCAGGAGGTTAGAGCTGACAAAAATGGGGAGAAATGATGGTAAATTGCAAAACGGGCCTTTAAAAATGGAACACAGTTCTTTAATGAATGAGCCTTGACAAAAAGACCCGACACGGGCCGTGGTTTGGTGACTAGCACCTGCGTCAGGGGTCACAGTGATGACATGGAAAACTTGGGGAATAACTCGAATATATTCCTCTACAATATATTATTCATTACGTTCAGTAAATCCAGACTGCCCCTATCGGACGACCGTTCACTTGTCTTCTAGAAGTCCGATAGGGGCAGTCTGGATTTACTGAACGTAATGAATAATATATTGTAGAGGAATATATTCGAGTTATTCCCCAAGTTTTCCACGTCATCACTGTGACCCCTGACGCAGGTGCTAGTCACCGAAACACGGCCCGTGCCGGGTCTTTTTGTCAAGGCTCATTCATTAAAGAACTGTGTTCCATTTTTAAAGGCCCGTGGTGCTGTTTTTTTTTTTTTTTGTTTGGACTTTAGTTTGTACTTCGTTCCCTCTCTTTTGTTGTATCCATGGTAAATTGCAAAAGTCATGGAAAATAGGGAACATCAGAAAAATCAAAATTGCATGAAGACACCTGTCGGGGAAAAGTTGTGGAAAGTATCTGATTTGCAAATATATGAAGTCTGTCTGTCGCTGTTTGGAGCACAGTGAATTCTTAGTAATGCTGACACTGATGGGCATTTAACAAGGTCAGAGACAAAAAATTATTAAAGCGATGCTAAATTGATTAATAAGGGACAAAATAGCTCAAAGGATCTGTTTAAGACTGAGAACATCACTACCCACTCCTGTCCTTCCCAAAGCCCCCTAATCAATAAGGTATTTACATCTGACCACCCCTGAAGCCCCCGCATCCAACTCCTTTCAATTCGGTATCCCACACCTCCAAACCCCAGATTCAAATGAGTACTTAGTTGATACATCGGTATGCCTCAGATCACGTTTAAATGCCAATATCTTTTTTTTTTTTAATTTAGAAATTGAAATTCTACTACAAAAGTTATAGTTACAAAAATAAAATCCTTACTTTGAAAGCTAGGTTTATATAAATTGAAACCTATTAGGCTTAACGTCTTCTGGAATGAACCCTTTGCCCTCACAATTTGTTAAAAAAATTGCATTCTACTCTGGTTCCTTTTATACACAGCATGATAGATACCGGTCTTATGACAAGCACAGTCCCAGAAGTCTGGAAGCCTTCTGTAGTTTTTGTCCAATTCCAAAAGATCCCAAGCTTCTAATTATCATCCTATCGCACAACTTCCCTTCATATCTAAATTAACAAAACACATCATTTTGGAACATAGATTATTTAGATAAGACAAATGCATTACATCCTCATCAGACAGGATTTAAGAAAACTACTACTACTACTTGACATTTCTAAAGCGCTACTAGGGTTACGCAGCGCTGTACAATTTAACATAGAAGGACAGTCCCTGCTCAAAGGAGCTTACAATTTAAAGGACAAATGTACAGTCAGTCAAATAGGGGCAGTCTAGATTTCCTGAAAGGTATAAAGGTTAGGTGCCGAAAGCAACATTGAAGAGGTGGGCTTTGAGCAAGGATTTGAAGATGGGTAGGGAGGGGGCTTGGCGTAAGGGCTCAGGAAGTTGATTCCAAGCCTAGGGTGAGGTGAGGCAGAATGAGCGGAGCCTGGAGTTGGCGGTGGTGGAGAAGGGTACTGAGAGGAGGGATTTGTCCTGTGAACGGAGGTTTCGGGTGGGAACGTAAGGGGAGATGAGGGTAGAGAGGTAGTGAGGGGCAGCAGACTGAGTGCATTTGTAGGTAAGAAGGAGAAGCTTGAACTGAATGCGGTATCTGATCGGAAGCCAGTGAAGTGACCTGAGGAGGGGGGTGATATGAGTATATCGGTTCAGGCGGAATATAAGACGTGCAGCAGAGTTCTGAACAGACTGAAGGGGGGGTAGATTGCTAAGGAAAACACATAGTACTGAGACATTTTGGTTTTTAGATCAAGACAAGGCAATGGTTCTTCTCTCTTTTGACCTTTCAGCCACTTTTGATCTTGTGGACCACTCTCTCCTAATTTCCCATCTGAAAGATATTGGGATAACTGGTAATGCCTTTGCCTGGTTTCACTTCTCTAATAGAACAAATACAGTTTATTGGCGTGAGGCATATTCTTCGTCATACATCTCTGTTTGTAGAGTACCTTTGGGTTCTGTTTTTGTCCCTATCATCTTCAATATCTTTATGGCCCAACTTCTCATCATCATTCAGATCCTGGGGTTGACATTTTTTGTTTATACCGATGACATTCAGATATTGAGTGGTCTTAACTGTAATTCCTTACTGGAGATCACTTTTTGAAATGCAAGACTTAATGAAATAGCCAATTGGTTACAAATGCATAAATTGAAGCTTAATCCTGATAAAACAAAGGAACTTTTGATATCATATAAAGGCGAAGCAGTGCTGGCTGCACCAGTTAGTTTGATGGGTATTCAGATTGCATTTTCTCCGTCAGTCAAGGTCTTGGGTAGATGTGAAGCGTCTGTTCACGCTTTCCAAAAATACTAGGACTAGGGGGCCTGCGATGAAGCTACAATGTAGTAAATTTAAAACAAATCGGAGAAAATATTTCTTCACTCAACATGTAATTAAACTCTGGAATTCATTGCCAGAGAATGTGGTAAAGGCGGTTAGCTTAGCGGAGTTTTAAAAAGGTTTGGACGGCTTCCTAAAGGAAAAGTCCATAGACCGTTATTAAATGAACTTGGAGAAAATCCACTATTTCTGGGATAAGCAGTATAAAATGTTTTGTGCTTTTTTGGGATCTTGCCAGGTATTTGTGACCTGGATTGGCCACTGTTGGAAACAGGATGCTGGGCTCGATGGACCTTTGGTCTTGCCCAGTATGGCAATACTTATGTACTTATGGGTGTAATTTTGGATCAAACTTTCAGTTTTCAACCGCATATTACTGAAATTATTTGAAAATGTTTTTTCAAATTTAAAAATGATTTTTTTTTTCAATTTGACATCTTATTCTCATACATGCATTAGTTATCTCTACATTAGATTACTGCAACAGTCTACTTCAGGGTATACATCTTACTGCCGCCTTCAGCGAGTTCAGAATTTGGCTGTTAATGTTTAATCAGGACTTGATATACAGCCCTTTCTTCGAAAAGGTCAAAGCGGTCTATAATTTTAAAATCAATAAAACAATTAGATAAGGATGGAATTCCATTAATGACAGGAAATAATTCAGTCATCAAAGAAGAAGAAACACAGTCATTCTCTTAAAAACAAAGCAAAACAAAATAAAATTTCTCTGTCACCTGAATTGTGCCATAAAGCAGGATATCGGGCATACTTAGGGCAAAATTGCCGCGTGTCCATTTTGGGTCTGAGACCTTACCACCAGCCATAGACCTAGTGGGAAAGAATCTGAGCGGTAATGACCTACACGCTTCAGATGCCACATGGCGTGTGTCCGTTACGCGTGCCCAAAAATAAAAAATATTTTTCAGACACACGTAGCGGACACATGCCAAAATTGAAATCACCGCGGTAACTAGGCGGTAACTCCACTTTGACGCACATAGGTGCAAACGTGGCATAGAAAAAGGGGCCCTAAATGTCTTTGACTGCACTGTGGCTGATCAGTAAGAGCATCGATTTTTGGAACCTGAAATTCTAATTGCACTTGTTAAGGGTTCCTACAGGTATTTTACTTCCTGGAGGTGCCAACAAGACTACAACGCCATTCGTCAGTTAAAAAAAAAAAGGACCAGTCAACCCATGTAGAAAAAATATAGCCAACTGGCAGCTCGCTTCTTCCTCTTCAACATCAGCAAAATTCGTCCTTTCCTTTCTGAGCATACCACACGAACTCTCGTCCACGCTCTCATTACCTCTCGCCTTGACTACTGCAACTTACTCCTCACCGGCCTCCCACTTAGCCACCTATCCCCCCTTCAATCCGTTCAGAACGCTGCCGCACGTCTTATATTCCACCAGAACCGATATACTCATATCACCCCTCTCCTCAAGTCACTTCACTGGCTTCCGATCAGTTACCGCATACAATTCAAGCTTCTCCTCCTTACCTACAAATGCACCCGGTCTGCGGCTCCTCACTACCTCTCTACCCTCATCTCCCCCTTTGTTCCCGCCCTTAACCTCCGCTCACAGGACAAATCCCTCCTTTCAGTACCCTTCTCCACCACTGCCAACTCCAGGCTCCGCTCATTCTGCCTTGCATCGCCCTAAGCCTGGAACAATCTTTCTCAACCCCTACACCAAGCCCCCTCCCTACCCATCTTCAAATCTCTGCTTAAAACTCACCTCTTCAATGCTGCTTTCGGCACCTAACCTTTCGAGAAATATAGTATGCCCTATCAGATCGACTCTACACTTGTCTTTTAGATTGTACACTTGTCTCTAGATTTACACCTGTCTTTTAGATTGTAAGCTCCTTGAGCAGGGACTGTCCTTCCATGTTAAAATTGTACAGCGCTGCGTAACCCTAGTAGCACTTTAGAAATGTTAAGTAGTAGTAGTAAATGACTCAGTGTTGGTCCTCCCAATGAATTGTGCTCCTCGTCTACAGAGGTTCGGAGCTGATGAGAACACCTTACTCACCCTAGGTTGGAATACAGAAGAGGTGGTCCTCTTTCAATGAAAGGGAGGCTCTCTATAATGAGGGGAGTCATAGGATGCGAGTGAACGGGAGTAATAATATAAGGAAATATTTATTTACAGAAAGAGAGTGCGTGGAAGAGTCTCCCAGTTGAGGTGGTGCAGTTGAGGACATTAATTGAATTCGAGAAAGCATGGACAAGTACAGGAGATCCTTGATGGAGAGAACGGGACTGTAGAGATGGGGCAGTTGGTGTGGATGGTCAGACTGGACAGGTCATATGGTCTCTATCTGCTTTCAGGTTTCTGTGTTTTGTAACACTAGGATGTGACAATTCTTCCCCCTCCCCCCCCCCCCCCCCCCTCCTGCTGCTGCTCCTGCTCACTTCACATTTCACCATTTGTGAACTATGCGGCCAGATTCACGGATGCTGAGGATTGATAACAGTAGTGATGATGAGTTTCCCAACAAATATCTATAGTATATTTCATAGATAATGCACATAAGTACCTGAAAGAGCAGCTTGTCAGCTTTACCATTAATTCCTTCCTGCGCTGGTGGACAGAAAACCAATGCGTCCTTCACTGATTTCATTAGCTTTAGAGCTTATCAGCGTTACCCAGCCTAAATCAAGCTGACATTCCATCCTCCTCCCTACAGCAGAGGAGCATGAGGTCAGCGGGGAGGATGATGGTTAGAACTAAGGAATGGGAGACCCGGGCTCTTAAATTGCCCCTGCCACTCTCTGCTTGTGAAAGTCGCTTCACTTCAGCACCCCTCAGCTTAACACGTTGCAGTAGGTTAAGAGCAATGAAAATAGGTCCTTCTTACCAGGGGTGGTAGCCAGACAGCAGATTTTGGTTGGGCCCAGGCAAGAAATGGGTGGGCAACAAGTGTTCTCCCCCCACACACCAAAAAAATATCTCAGCTGCTGGGAAAATGCTTGTGGCAGTCTGCAGCAGGCATGCACTGAAAACTGAGCATGCGCGGGTGCCACTATCTTGGAGAGCAGCGTTTTCGTTACCCTCAGGGGGGAAGTTTTCAGCTGGCGGAGCTTGGGATGCCAAACGTGTGCTACTGTTGAGTGGGCCTGAGCCCTAAGTGGGTGGGCCCCAGCCCACCCAAGCCCACCTGTGGCTACGCCACTGCTTCTCACCTTTCCCTCTTCGAAGCTGCCAGATGGTGCAGTCCTGGGCCAAAACTCAAAAGCGAAAGATGGCCTCAGATATGTGAACTACTGCGAGGGGTCAGTGCCGCCGTTTTGAGATCGGGGGCCAGTGGGGCAGGAATAAAGAGAACTGCTTCAGCCCTGACCCACTAGATGCCACGGATCTCCCCCAGATAAGTCCTAGGGATGAAGGGGGTGCTGGGGGGTAACAGAGTGAGGAGGTCAGATGGAGAGCCAGAACAGAGTGGGGGAAGGGGGGGCAGTGGTGTTCCTTGGTTGGCTGGCACCCGGGGCAGATCACTGTTGCGCACTCCCTGGGTGCAGCGTCTCCCCCCCCCCCCCAGGTGCAGCAGTGTCATCGTGCCCCTGGGTGCAGCGTCGTTGTCCCCCTCCAGTGCATCAACTGAAGACACTCCCATCCCCCCCCCCCCCCCCCAGGTGCATTGCCTCTTACCTCCTCCAAGCGGCTGTTGGCTCCACCGGTTCCCTGTTCCCTCTGCCCCGGAACAGGAAGTAACATCAGAGGGAGCAGGGAACCGGCACAGCTGACAGCCATGTGACTGTCCCCTGCACCTCCCCCCCCCCCCCCCACATCATGCATCCGAGGCAGACCGCCCCCACCGCCCTGCCCTCCGTACGCCACTGAGGGGGGGGGGGGGTACAAAAAGATTGTGGGATCAGTCTGGCAGATTCCTTATGTGGGTTCTGGCCAATATTCAGCCAGGACCCGCATACGTGCTGGTGGCCAGTACACATCTGGTCATACCTAGATAGGCAGTGCTGGTGCCTGGACATGGCCTGGCATTGGATATCCAGGTCTAATTTAGCCTGCAGTGGTCAGTGCTTAGAAAATGCTGACCATTATATTATTTGAAAGCGCAAACACTTGATTTATGTGTAGCTGTTCCACTACACTCATGATTTTATAGACTCAGCTGTTCACATCAGTTTTTACACCAGCTCCTGAAGTTTTATTTCCTCTTCCAACGTGAAAGTAAATGAAACGGCAGCCTCACTGCTCAGTTGACTTCCATGTGTAGGGTTCTAGAAGGGGGCAGCTGTCCGTAGAAGTGGCACCACCGTAATAACATAGTAAATGATGGCAGATAAAGACCTGAACGGTCCATCCAGTCTGCCCAACAAGATAAACTCTTTTTACATGGTATGTGATACTTTATACCTGAGTTTGATTTGTCCTTGTCATTCTCAGGGCACAGACCGTAGAAGTCTGCCCAGCACTGTTCTTGTACTAAAAGTTCTGAAATGAACATCGAAGCCCCTTAAAATTTACACTCCAACCCATCCATATCTATTCAGTTACGATCAGGGCGTAGACCTTAGAAGTCTGCCCATCACCAGTTTCACTTCCCAATTACCGGCATCACCACCCAATCTCCGCTAAGATTCCGTGGATCCATTCCTTCTAAACAGGATTCCTTTGTGTTTATCCCACACACGTTTGAATTCCATTACCGTTTTCATCTCCACCACCTCCCGTGGGAGGGCATTCCACGCATCCGCCACTCTCTCCATGAAAAAATACTTCCTGACATTTTTCCTGAGTCTGCCCCCCCTTCAATCTCATTTCATGTCCTCTACTTCTGGAACAGGTTCGTTTGCGGATTAATACCTTTCAAATATTTGAACGTGTGTATCATGTCACCAACACGTGGAAGTTGTGAAATTGTCACTTGTGACACCTCACCTGGAAGGTTGTCCTAACTTTATCCACCAGGGCTAACTGGGCACCAGTCTGAATATTGGCTGGTGCCTGATTGACTTCCCCGAGCCCGGACATGGCCTGGCATTGAATATTCAGCCTCGGTTTTGCCCAGGGCTGTCAACAGCTGATTGCCATGGGCTGAATATTACCCCTGTCATTTTTTGGTGTTTTGATCTGCGGAGCTTAGTATTTCATAACTATCCTTTTGCTATTTAGGAATGCTCTGTGTGTATCTTACTCCTTTTTAAAATTCTAGCATCGATTTTTGTCTCCACCACCTCCAAGAGGAGGCTAACGAGATTATATGTCGATTTGGGTATTCGGTTTAAAGCAGGATAAGGAGACAAATGAGGGAGCACGGAAATAAATCAACATTAAAAAAAAACATTTAAACAGGTGCTTTTCTTGAATAGAATGCATTCTTCTCAGTGGTGAGGTTGCAGTTTACCTGACTGAATAGTAGCTGGGTGAAGTACAATGGGACGAAAGCAGTACATAAATTATTTTATTTATTTGTTTCCAGACCTTTGAATGCACATGTTAAGCAGAGAGCTCCAATATATTACAAAACGATTGCTGTGCATTGCTCTTAATTTAAATTAATCATAGCTTATCTGGTATAAATAAATAGTTACTGAAAATCATTCAACAGAATTAGCCCAGTATTTTCTTACAGTGACATGGTTTAGCAGTAACGCTTGGCAGTCTGACAGAGGGCAAATAAGCAGCCGCCTGGGGTGTTTCAGTCAGGAAACAGTCTCAGCAGAAGACAGCCTCAAAATGACAGTGGGGATAATCCTGTGATTGCCCGTTCAGTGTGAGGGAAGGTCACTTCCCCAAGGTCACACACCCATCAAAGCTTTGTCATAATGCTTAGCTGCTGGTAACTCCCCTCTGTGCCTTTTGATTGATCCTTTCTCGGTGCGCAATGGTGCAGTGAATTTGCGTAGGCAGCAATATTCTGAATCTCTGGGAAAAGCCTCTAGAGATCAACATCTTCTGCTGAATCTTGAGCTGCCCAACTTTGAAGTCAAGAACTTATTTTAGCTCCACCTTTGTGTTTCACTTTCCTTTTACTCGTCACGGTAAAGCCCAGAGAACAGAAACGTCATAGGTTACAACACTGAGGAGACGCAGAGAGATGATGTCTAAGCTGGCAGTTCTCCTCTAGCTTGGAGCCAGGCAGAGCTCATGTTAGCTAAGCACTACTGGCCGGCAGGAAGGTTGAATGGTTGAAGTTGATATGTACGTGGAAGGGACACTTGAATCTGATGATCAACCTTCACTAAGGAGCACCAGATTGGCAGTTCTAAGGTCTTGGGAGTGGAGGAGTAGCCCTAATGGTTAGTTCAGCAGGCTTTGATCCTAGCAATCTGGGTTCATTTCCCACTGCAGCTCTTTGTGACCTTGGACAAGTCACTTAACCCTCCATGAACCCAGGTAAACAAAAATCAGGGACAGAGAAAGTACCTGCATATAACGTGTACAGAACTGTATACGTCTATTATTTTCAAAATGAGCCTACAATGGTATAGAGGTGGATTTTTGTGAACTTTGGAGTTGCATCTCAGTGTTTGACCAAAAGTAACGTATTTAGGAGCAGGAAGAGGGGAGCCAGGAGGCTTTCTAGGACATGGGCCACAAGTTATTCTGATATTGCTAATATTCAGCAGTATCCAGGTAACTGTTTCATCACAAATAGATGAAGGACACGCCAGTATTCAGTGGCGCACACTTTGGCAGGGGGGCGTCTACATGGGCAGAGACTGGGCAGGGCGCACATGTGCACACATGCTTGATAAACCTCCGTGATCTATGCGTCTTCTTTAACAGTCTAGGTGCTAATACTTTTACCAGCTCTGTGGTTAATGTAAGGCCTCTTGCCTGAAATACAGGCACTTATCTGACCTGTCGTTCTGGTATTTTATAAAGAAAAGTAGGTGCCTATTTTATTTTTTAAATTATTTATCAGTTTTGGCATATAGTAAAATTTGGTCTCCGGTGATTAAATATTCATCCAGCTAAGTAATTAATGTACAGGTACTTTACAAACATTGGCATTAATACTATAACATCTGATATGCATGCATACTTCATACGAATATACATATATGTATATATATATATAGTCAGAGTACATTGACCTTTCTGTTAACTGTTATTGTCATCGGTACTAAATTTACAATATGTTATAAAATCAATAAAAAACTGATTGAACTAAATATAAAATTATTTATCAGTTTTAAATAAATAACAGAAAGTAAATGATACCATCATCAACTGTGATACATTAAATCAACTGTATGATGAATATCACCCTCGTACCATATTCTGCAGGTTCAATCATAGCAACCCAAAGTCACAATAAGTGCGCAAACCGAGGGAAACTAGACCTGTAAGTCTATACGTGCAGTTCAAGAGAACCAGGACCGGATCTGCCTCTTTGGGTGGATCTGGGGTATCTTTGTCAGTTTTCTGCATTACATCGGGACAGTCGCTGGACAGACTTCCTGCAGCAAGAGTTGCTTTGGGGCTCATCTACTTGCAGAGTGACTCAGTAGGGTAGTGTGGATATAACAAAAGAGAGGGAACAAAGTACAAACTAAAGTCCAAACAAAAAAAACAGCACCACGGGCCTTTAAAAATGGAACACAGTTCTTTAATGAATGAGCCTTGACAAAAAGACCCGACACGGGCCGTGTTTCGGTGACTAGCACCTGCGTCAGGGGTCACAGTGATACAGAAAGTGAAAGTGTCTTGGTGCTTTGTAGCTTTTACTATATGAGACGTGGGGTAAGGAATAATATATTGTAGAGGAATATATTCGAGTTATTCCCCGAGTTTTCCACGTCATCACTGTGACCCCTGACGCAGGTGCTAGTCACCGAAACACGGCCCGTGCCGGGTCTTTTTGTCAAGGCTCATTCATTAAAGAACTGTGTTCCATTTTTAAAGGCCCGTGGTGCTGTTTTTTCAGTAGGGTAGTGTGTCACACCCAAAGCCCAGCTCCATGTCCTAGATTGATTGGCTTTTGTGCCCATCCCGTACAAAGGTCCTGAGCAGAGCCTAAGATAAAGCAGGTTTCTCATTGGCAATGGACATCTCAAAACTATTGGCATCTCATGCTCCAGCCAGTCACAAATCCCAATTTGGGGTAGATGATTAGTCTGGCTGTGCACAGTTTCTTATGTATTTTATAAGGCTTGCTGAATATGGAGCCTTCTGTAAAAAAAAAACCAAAAAGAAAAACGTATAGGTCTCTGTTTACTAAGCAGCGTTATAGGTTTGTTAACATTTTTAACACACGTTAACCATGTACGCTCCTACAATATCCCTATGGGTGCCTACATGGTTAGTACGTGCGCTAAGCGTAGGCGCGCTAAAAACACTAACGCACCTTAGTAAACAGGACCCATAGAGATGTCTAAGGTTCTGCTGTATGAGGTTAGCAGAGACCTCTAGTGGCTGTAGTAAAATACTGCACTTTGACTTGTGAATGCCCCCACCTTTTCCTGCTCAGTGAGATAATGGTTGGAGGAGTGATCTAAAACCTCGGCCCTGTTTGAAGTATATGTCTTTGGCTCCTGCTTCCCCGGCCATCATACTGCTGAGTAAGAGAAGAAGGTCTTTGCCTAGCCCAGCCGTCGTACCAGGAGAAGAAAAGAAGTGGTGAGCAGTGAGAGTTACTGAGGCTCCTGGACTTGCCTAAAGGTATAAGCTGGAATAAGGAACCGACCCACCACCTCTTCTGAGGAGAAGATAAAAGAGTGGAGCATTAGGAGAAAGAGGTTGGGAGGCAGGGATAGTGCTGGGCAGACTTATACGGTCTGTGCCAGAGCCGGTGGTGGGAGGCGGGGCTGGTGGTTGGAAGGCGGGGATAGTGCTGGGCAGACTTATACGGTCTGTGCCAGAGCCGGTGGTGGGAGGCGGGGCTGGTGGTTGGGAGGCGGGGATAGTGCTGGGCAGACTTATACGGTCTGTGCCAGAGCCGGTGGTTGGGAGGCGGGGCTGGTGGTTGAGAGGTGGGGATAGTGCTGGGCAGACTTATACGGTCTGTGCCAGAGCTGGTGTTGGGAGGCGGGGCTGGTGGTTGGGAGGCGGGGATAGTGCTGGGCAGACTTATACGGTCTGTGCCAGAGCTGGTGTTGGGAGGCGGGGCTGGTGGTTGGGAGGCGGGGATAGTGCTTGGCAGACTTATACGGTCTGTGCCAGAGCCGGTGGTTGGGAGGCGGGGCTGGTGGTTGGGAGGCGGGGATAGTGCTGGGCAGACTTATACGGTCTGTGCCAGAGCCGGTGGTTGGGAGGCGGGGCTGGTGGTTGGGAGGCGGGGATAGTGCTGGGCAGACTTATACGGTCTGTGCCAGAGCCGGTGGTTGGGAGGCGGGGCTGGTGGTTGGGAGGCGGGGATAGTGCTGGGCAGACTTATACGGTCTGTGCCAGAGCCGGTGGTTGGGAGGAGGGGCTGGTGGTTGGGAGGCGGGGATAGTGCTGGGCAAGACTTCTACGGTCTGTGCCCTGAAAAGGACAGGTACAAATCAAGGTAAGATATACACAAAGAGTAGCACACATGAGTTTATCTTGTTGGGCAGACTGGATGGACCGTGCAGGTCTTTTTCTGCTGTCATCTACTATGTTACTATGTTACAGAAGATCCTTGTCCTGAGAAGCAAGAGGAGAAACAAAGGACGTCTCTAGGATCTACAAGGCAAAAGAGATTGACAGTGGTGCTCCCATCTGGGGTTAAAACAACTCGAAATATATAAAGAAGAGTCTTGAAGGAACTGATTAGAGCCCTGGAACTGTTTAATACTATATTAGTTTCTGGCCTCTGCCTATATCACTGTTAGTGTGCTGAGTATTTGTCCGTTTTACTTTCAGTTCACAGCCCCATTTCTGTGTGAGAGTGTGGATTCATTTTGCCAGTGGGACCCCCAATGAGCACTGGCCCTGACATGGACCCACTATGTATGTAGTTCCCCGCCTAATGCTGTTGCAGGCAGGAAGGGGTTACACAAATAGAAGCCTAGTGTGTAGCGTGTACAGCAGGAACAGCCATCTTAGAAAGGAACACGTTCCGAAAAAGCAGCATCATTCGGGGTTTGAGCCTGTGACTTGTAAGCGATGATTTTGCAGCTGTGCAATGTTAAGCGCTGGTGCACGTCATTGTCGGACTTTACAAAACTGAACACCCACGTGAAGCCAGCTGGTTTTGAACTCTAGAGGTCAGCACAGTGGCCACCTCAATCACTCTTGCAAACCCCAGATCCAAATAAGCAGTGGGCCAACCCTTAGAGATTTTATTACCATTGCAAAATTGAAAATACCTGCCCAAACCACACCCACATCCCTTTCAAACCTGTGCACGCCTACGGATGTACACATAGTAACATAGTAGATGACGGCAGAAAAAGATGATACGCTGAAACCTTCTGCTCAGTGTGCTGCTGCGGCTAGGAAAGCGAATAGAATGTTGGGTGTTATTAGGAAGGGTATGGAGTCCAGGTGTGCGGATGTTATAATGCCGTTGTATCGCTCCATGGTGCGACCGCACCTGGAGTATTGTGTTCAGTACTGGTCTCCGTATCTCAAAAAAGATATAGTAGAATTGGAAAAGGTACAGCGAAGGGCGACGAAAATGATAGTGGGGATGGGACGACTTTCCTATGAAGAGAGGCTGAGAAGGCTAGGGCTTTTCAGCTTGGAGAAGAGACGGCTGAGGGGAGATATGATAGAAGTGTATAAAATAATGAGTGGAATGGATCGGGTGGATGTGAAGCGACTGTTCACGCTATCCAAAAATACTAGGACTAGAGGGCATGAGTTGAAGCTACAGTGTGGTAAATTTAAAACGAATCGGAGAAAATTTTTCTTCACCCAACGTGTAATTAGACTCTGGAATTCGTTGCCGGAGAACGTGGTACGGGCGGTTAGCTTGACGGAGTTTAAAAAGGGGTTAGATAGATTCCTAAAGGACAAGTCCATAGACCGCTATTAAATGGACTTGGAAAAATTCCGCATTTTTAGGTATAACTTGTCTGGAATGTTTTTACGTTTGGGGAGCGTGCCAGGTGCCCTTGACCTGGATTGGCCACTGTCGGTGACAGGATGCTGGGCTAGATGGACCTTTGGTCTTTCCCAGTATGGCACTACTTATGTACTTATGTACTTATGTACCTGCATGGTCCATCTAGTCTGCCCAAGATAAACTCATATCTTGAATTTGTACCTGTCTTTTTCAGGGCACAGACCATATAAGTCTGCCCAGCAGTATTTCCCGCCTCCCAACCACCAGTCCCATCTCCCATCACCGGCTCTGGTATAGACCGTATAAGTCTGCCCTCCCCTATCCTAGCCTCCCAACCACCAACCCCTCTTCCCCCCACCTGCTCCGCCACCCAATTTCAGCTAAGCTTCTGAGGATCCATTCCTGCTGCACAGGATTCCTTTATGCATATCCCACGCATGTTTGAATTCCGTTACCGTTTTCATCTCCACCACCTCCCGCGGGAGGGCATTCCAAGCATCCACCACCCTCTCCATGAAAAAATACTTCCTGACATCTTTTTTGAGTCTGCCCCCCTTCAATCTCATTTCATGTCCTCTCGTTCTACCGCCTTCCCATCTCCGGAAAAGATTTTTTTGCGGATTAATACCTTTCAAGTATTTGAACGTCTGTATCATATCACCCCTGTTCCTCCTTTCCTCCAGGATAAACATGTTCAGGTCAGCAAGTCTCTGCTCATACGTCTTGGAACGCAAATCCCATACCATTCTCATAGCTTTTCTTTGCACCGCTTCAATTCTTTTAACATCCTTCGCAAGGTACGGCCTCCAAAACTGAACACAATACTCCAGGTGGGGCCTCACCAACGATGTAAGAAGTGGCTTTCCGAGATCACTAAATGCAGGTCTCTTCCAAAATATCCTCCAGAGTCTGGTATTTAAGCTTTTCAGGTTCTCTTGACCAGTGTGTTGACACCTTAAATAATAAGCTCTCACTAGGTTTTTCACAGGCGTTTCTTGCAATTGCTACTGGTCGATAATGTCCTGAATGGAGCCATCGGTATTGCCTTTTAGTATATGATGAAAGCATGCATTCAGGCTGCCATGAGCTTTTTTTTCCTGACCAGAAGTGACCTGAAACCACCTGCTTCTTAGTGTGAAACCGCCAGGCAGAGAACAGAAGCATCATTAAATGTCACAGCCTTTCTCAAAGCATTTCAGCGCTAATTAGGAAAGGGGGGGGGGGGGGTTCTGTAATCCAGGAGCTCCCATTTCTACATCCCTTGCAATTTTAGCAGTTAATGGGTGTGTACAGTTACTCATGAAAATACCAACAGGTGTGAAGCGGGGCCAATTTCTACCCTAAAACCCTGCGTCTGTACAGAAACAGAAGGTCCCAACACAGGAGCCTTGTTCCTCTCAGAGAAAACAGTTTTTCCCCTTACCCAGAAAGGCCAAGAGACTACAAGTCCCAGCAGCCCTTGGACAGGTCACCTGATAGGGCCAAAGGGCGTTCCCCACACTACAATTCCCAAGATTCTGAGGGGGAAGGCTAATTTTGAAGATATGAGGCAGCTGGAGGAGGGCCCTGGGGAGGAGCCGATGGACTGGCAAAGTGAAGAGGAAAGAGAGGAGTTGTGGGAGGAGAAGGATCCTATGGATGTCTCTACCCTAGCCAGGGTGAAAGGTGAACAGTTGAAAGGGCTGCTTGTGGTCTGGTTCTCTACCTTGGTGCAGGGAGGGAGGAGGTTTCTACAAAAGCAGAGCAACAGCAGATAATTGGTCCAACTCAGACCCATGTGAGAGGTTGCCAGGTGTTAGTGCTGGTAAGGAATGGGTGGGGGTCCCTTCAACCTCTGAGAAGATATAAGGAGGAGAGTGAAGGAAAGGGTTGAAGCCAAAGACATTATAGTAACATAGTAGATGACGGCAGAGAAAGACCTGTATGGTCCAGCCAGTCTGCCCAACAACAAGATAAACTCATATGTGCTACTTTATATTTATACCTGACCTTGATTTCTATCTGCCATTTTCAGGGCACAGACCGTAGAAGTCTGCCCAGTAATAGCCCCGACTCCAACCACCGGTGCTGCCACCCAATCCCCACTAAGCTTCTGAGGATCCATTCCTTCTGCACAGGATTCCCTTATGTATATCCCACGCATGTTTGAATTCCGTTAACGTTTTCATCTCCACCACCTCCCGCGGGAGGGCATTCCAAGTATCCACCACTTTCTCCGTGAAAAAATACTTCCTGACATTCTTCTAGAGTCTGCCCCCCCTTCAGTCTAATTTCATGTCCTCTAGTTCTACCACCTTCCCATCTGTGGAAAAGGTTCGTTTACGGATTAATACCTTTCAAATATTTGAACGTCTGTATCATATCACCCCTGTTTCTTCTTTCCTCCAGGGTATACATGTTCAGGTCAGCAAGTCTCTCTTCATACGTCTTGGAACACAAATCCCATACCATTCTCGTAGCTTTTCTTTGCACCGCTTCCATTTTTTTAACATCCTTCGCAAGGTACGGCCTCCAAAACTGAACACAATACTCCAGGTGGGGCCTCACCAACAACTTGTACAGGGGCATCAACACCTCCTTTCTTCTGCTGGTCACACCTCTCTCTATACAGCCTAGTAACCTTCTAGCTACGGCCACCGCCTTGTCACACTGTTTTGTTGCCTTCAGATTCTCAGATACTATCACCCCAAGATCCCTCTCCCCGTCTGTACATATCAGACTCTCACCGCCTAACACATACGTCTCCCGTGGAT
The DNA here is from genome assembly GCF_901765095.1 of Microcaecilia unicolor. Taxonomy (NCBI): domain Eukaryota; kingdom Metazoa; phylum Chordata; class Amphibia; order Gymnophiona; family Siphonopidae; genus Microcaecilia; species Microcaecilia unicolor. Next base: position 764,598,766 of record NC_044031.1, on the reverse strand, counting down.
TTCTACTCCCTAATTTATTTATTTATTTTTATTTATTTATTTATTTTTGGCATTTATACCCCGCTCTTTCCCGCTCGATAGCAGGTTCGGTGCGGCTTACAAGTATGGTACAAAGTCTCACGGAGATAATACAGGTATGGAAACAATGTATCACAGAGATGACATAATTACATAGAGTAGGTCAATAATAAGAGATGTGGGGAAGGGTTTGGAGTGTGGGTAATACTAGTGGTGTGGAATTAGGTTTGAGAATTAGGACGGGTCATTTGGGTAGGCTTGTAAGAGGTAAGTCTTCAGCAGTTTTCGGAAGGGTAGGTGTTCAGTGGTTGTTCGGATGCGTCGAGGTATGGCGTTCTAGAGTTGGCTGCCTATGACAGAGAAGTTTTGAGCAGGGACTGTCTCTTTGTATCAGGTGTTCAGCGCTGCATGCGTCTGGTACATAAGTACATAAGTAATGCCATACTGGGAAAAGACCAAGGGTCCATCGAGCCCAGCATCTTGTCCACGACAGCGGCCAATCCAGGCCAAGGGCACCTGGCAAGCTTCCCAAAAGTACAAACATTCTATACATGTTATTCCTGGGATTTTGGATTTTTCCAAGTCCGTTTAGTAGTGGTTTATGGACTTGTCCTTTAGGAAACCGTCCAACCCCTTTTTAAACTCTGCTAAGCTAACCGCCTTCACCACATTTTCCGGCAATGAATTCCAGAGTTTAATTACACGTTGGGTGAAGAAAGATTTTCTCCGATTTGTTTTAAATTTACTACACTGTAGTTTCATCGCATGCCCCTTAGTCCTAGTATTTTTGGAAAGCGTGAACAGAAGCTTCACATCCACCTGTTCCACTCCACTCATTATTTTATATACCTCTATCATGTCTCCCCTCAGCCGTCTCTTCTCCAAGCTGTATAGCCCTAGCCTCCTTAGTCTTTCTTCATAGGGAAGTCGTCCCATCCCCGCTATCATTTTAGTCGCCCTTCGCTGCACCTTTTCCAATTCTACTATATCTTTCTTGAGATGCGGCGATGGTAGCGCTATACAAATGCTAATAATAATAATAAAAGTTGGATGTGTAGTAGGTTTTGTATTTGAGGCCTTTGCAGTTAGGAAGATGAAGATTGAGATATGTTCTAGATGTTCTGGTCCAGTTCCTGGCTGAAAGATCGATCAGGCTGGACATGTAGCTTGGAGATTCGCCGTTGAGGATCTTGTGGATCATTGTGTGGGCTTTGAAGTTTATATGTTCCTTGATTGGGAGCCAGTGAAGTTTTTCACGAAGTGGTGTTGCGCTTTCGAATCGTGATTTGCCAAAAATGAGTCTCGCTGCTGTGTTTTGGGTGGTTTGGAGTTTTTTCAAGATTTGGGCTTGGCATCCGATGAAGATGCTGTTGCAGTAGTCAGCATGGGTGAGCACTGTGGATTGTGGTTGTCGTATCTTAAAAAAGATGTAGTGGAATTAGAAAAGGTTCAAAGAAGAGTAACCAAAATGATAACGGGGATGGACCTTCTTCCATATAAGGAATGGCTAAAGAGATTAGGGCTCTTCAGCTTGGAAAATTCTCAGCTGATGGGAGATATGATTGAGATCTATAAAATCCTGAGTGGTGTAGAATGGGAATCAATTTTCCACTCTTTCAAAAAATACAATGACCCGGGGACAATAAATGAAATTACATGGAAATACTTTTAAAACAAATAAGAGGAAATATTTTTTCACTCAAAGAATAGTTAAGCTCTGGAACTCACTGCTGGAAGATGTGGTAACAGTGATTAGTGTATCTGGGTTTAAAAAAAGGTTTGGACAAGTTCCTGGAGGAAAAGTCCATAGTCTGCTATTGAGATGGATATGGGGGAAGCCTCTCTTTGCCCCGGGATTGGTAGCATGGAATGTTCCTGCTAATGGGTTTCTGCCAGGTACTTGTGAGCTGGGTTGGCCACAGTTGGAAGCAAGATACTGGGCTAGATGGACCATTGGTCTGACCCACTATGGCTGTTGTTATTTTCTAATCCTAATTTTCTGGAGTTTATTTCTTTAAAAGGGGAGGGGGAGAGTGTGATGAAACAATATCAATTTCGATGTCTTATTTGAGATATCTTCACTGTGGAAGAAACTGTTTGCTCCTAGAATCTGCATAGGGCTGATTTCTGGAGAAATTCTGCTTTCTTAAGATGAACGTAACTTGAAGCTGAGTATGATAAATGACAGCGTTAACCCAAATAAATCTTCCCTCTACTCTCTTGTTGCCTTTCCAAGATGTATGTATGATCTAAATTTTTCAAAATCTATTTTTGTGCTGTTGCCAGCGACACTGTCGTCATATACCTAAGACCTGCCGTAATAGTTTCATTTATGAGGAGATGGACAACAAATATGTCCGTTCAGTACTTATAAATCTATATATACATTGTTGTCTCCTCTCTGATAGAGGCTTTTGGTAGCTTATGGTTCTCTATATAGGTATATACTGCACCACAGAAAGCATTATAGGGGATAATTTCATAATAGGTTATGAGAGTAAGAAGGTGCATATTTGAAAGACACAGTAGATGCCCAATGGAAGCAATTCTAGAACTTGTGCGATGTGATATGTTTTTTTTTCTCTTTAAATATTTTATTGTACTTTTAACTTCCAGCATACCCAAAAAATAAACACAAGTTTCCCACTGCTACAGTCACAGGGGCAAATGTTATCTGAGTTACAAAACCATGAGGTACATCCCACCCATACATTTGCCCCAGCCTTAGTCTTCCTATCATTTTTTATTTTTATTAGATTTGTACCCAGCGCTTTCCCACTCATGGCAGGCTCAATGCGGCTTACATGGGGCAATGGAGGGTTAAGTGACTTGCCCAGAGTCACAAGGAGCTGCCTGTGCCTGAAGTGGGAATCAAACTCAGTTCCCCAGGACCAAAGTCCACCACCCTAACCACTAGGCCACTCCTCCACTGTTGCTACTATTTGAGATTCTACATGGAATGTTGCTATTCCACTAGCAACATTCCATGTAGAATCTCCAATAGTAGCAACATTCCATGTAGAATCTCCAATAGTATCTATTTTATTTTTGTTACATTTGTACCCTGCGCTTTCCCACTCATGGCAGGCTCAATGCGGCTTACATGGGGCAACAGAGGGTTAAGTGACTTGCCCAGAGTCACAAGGAGCTGCCTGTGCCTGAAGTGGGAATTGAACTCAGTTCCTCAGGACCAAAGTCCACCACCCTAACCACTAGGCCACTCCTCCACTGTTAATGTGGCCGCGCAGGCTTCTGCTTCTGTGAGTCTGACGTCCTGCACGTACGTGCAGGACGTCAGACTCACAGAAACAGAAGCCTGCGCAGCCTTCTACATGGAATGTTGCTAGTGGAATAGCAACATTCCATGTAGAATCTCCAATAGTATCTATTTTTGTTACATTTGTACCCCGCGCTTTCCCACTCATGGCAGGCTCAATGCGGCTTACATGGGGCAATGGAGGGTTAAGTGACTTGCCCAGAGTCACAAGGAGCTGCCTGTGCCTGAAGTGGGAATCGAACTCAGTTCCTCAGGACCAAAGTCCACCACCCTAACCACTAGGCCACTCCTCCACTGCTCCTTGAAACATACCTATGTACAGCCAAACAAAATTTTATGTTTTTATTAATTATCCCCCTCCCCCCATCTGCTGCAAACTCCACAATATCGTGAGAATGTCCCGTGGTCTCTTCAGGACAATCTCCCCCTTCCCCCACCTTGCAACCTCTCCTCCTCACACCCCCCCCTCGCAATTATTATTATTATTTGTTACATTTGTATCCCACATTTTCCCACCTTTTGCAGGCTCAATAACCGTTAATGGTGTTAGCCGATTACGGTTTGAACAAATACACAGTATGAATGAATACAAAGTGATATTGTGGTATAATGAGGTACATGTAAGGTAGGTACAGTTGGGGGGATCTTAGAGAGGGAAATGGGGAAGAAGAGTCAGGTAATGTCCGTTACGGTCTTTGGTTATGTTGTGTCGCAAGTGTCCAGGTATTTTTATGTTGGGTCAGTGGGGTATGCTCTTCTGAACAGGTCTGTCTTTAGTGCTTTCTTGAAGTTTAGGTGGTCGAGCGTAGTTTTTACTGCTTTTGGCAGTGCGTTCCATAGTTGTGCGCTTAGGTAGGAAAAGCTGGATGCATAGGTGGATTTGTATTTGAGTCCTTTGCTGCTTGGGTAGTGGAGGTTTAGGTATGATCATGCAGATTTTGTAGTGTTTCTGGTTGGCAGGTCGATGAGGTCTGTCATGTATCCCGATGCCTCGCCGTAAATAATTTTGTGAACAGTCGTGCAGATTTTGAAAGTGATGCGTTCTTTGATTGGTAGCCAGCACAATTTTTCTCCGAGTGGTTTGGCGCTGTCAAAACGTGTTTTTCCAAATATAAGCCTGGCTGCTGTATTTTGGGCGGTCTGAAGTTTCTTTATGATTTGATCCTTGCATCCCGCATAGATTCCATTACAGTAATCTGCATGGCTTAATACCATGGACTGTACCAGGTTATAAAATATCTCCCCCTCACCCCATCAAAGCTCACGTCTTCCCTCTTCACGTCCCCTCAATATCAAATATGAGCTAAACATTGTTGAAATCTATCCCACTCCCATTTATGTTGTAAAAGCCCTTTCCTGCCCTTTCCTGCCACAGACAGATGCAGCTACCTCCACAACTCCAGCTTCCATCCTTCACATACAAAAAGATCCATCATTTACAGCCAAGCCACAAGATACCACCGTATCTGCTCTGACCCAGGGGACAGAGACAGACACCTTAAAAGCCTGACTGCATCCTTCAAACAGAAAGGCTACAACCCCAAAATAATCTCCAAGAATATTGCCTCCTCCCTCAAAACACCCAGGGAGAATCTGCTACAGTACAAGGAGAAAAAATCCACAGACAGAATCCCCCTTGTAGTGACATACAATCCAGAGCTGGAAAAACTGAGGAAAATCATAAGAGATCTACAACCTATACTCCAGGAGGATGAATTACTGAAAGAGATATTCCCATCCCCACCAGTACTGGCTTTCCGACAACCACCCAACTTAAAACACAAGCTAATCAGAAGTAAACTTCCATCACAGACTGAAAAGGAACAGAAGGGCACACGTCCCTGTAATTTATCCAGTTGCAAACTATGCCAAAATATTTCACAGGACCCCACAGTCATCCACAAAGGAAAGATATTCAACATAAAGGGATCTTTCACTTGCTCATCTTCCAATGTGGTATATATCATTCAGTGTAAATAATGTAATGAAGGATGCTATATTGGAGAAACAGGCCAGATGCTTAAGACAAATTTCAATTTACATAGACATCACATGAACAATACTGGTGCCAGTAGGGTTCCCACGCCTGTTGGTCAACATTTTATAGTGAGAATCCTGAAAGGTAACTTAAAACCATACAGGAACGTAAGACCTTTGAAGTCAGAATGATTGAATATTTTAACACCTAACAGAAAGGACTTAACAAGGATCTGGGGTTCCTAGCCCATTATAAACCATAAAGCTGTATGTCTCTGTTGATCACCCTCCCCTCACCTATCCACACCCACCCTGTTAGAATATCAATGATATGCTTTGATGTCCCCATGCATACCTCCGACCCACCCCCATCCTCCCACCCTGTCAGACTGTCATAGTAATGCTTGAATGTTTTCACTTATATACACTGTCAGCTAGCACATTTGCTTATTTCCGATCTGACGAAGAAGGGCAACCTTCGAAAGCTAATCAAGAAATGTATTAAGTTATGTCCAATAAAAAAGGTATCATCTTATTTTCTTTTCCATGTTTTATTTTGTTTGATTTCTATTGATAACCTTAAGAGTGGACTAACATGGCTACCACACTCCTCTACTGCGATATGCTGTAAGGCGTTCCATCTGAATCAACTGTCCCAGCTTGCACTTCCAGTCCCCCAGAATTGGGGGATCCATTTTCTTCCAATGCAGTGCTATAAGATACTTAGCCACTGCCGACCCCCAACGCATCACTTTGCCCTTTCCCCAAGAGTCCCTCTCATTATGCAAACCCAATAGGCAAATTGAGGGACTACACACTAAAGGTGTTCCCAACATAACTACTAATGCTTTCATAACTTCCTGCCAGAACGGAAGTATCTGAGGGCAGGACCACCATATATGTAGAAATGTACCCGTTTGAGACCCACACCTCCAAGAAATATCAAATGTACTAGGATACATCTGCTTAGGGTTACCATACGTCCGGATTTACCTGGACATGTCCTCTTTTTGAGGACATGTCCGGGCGTCCGGACGGGTTTTGCCAGTCTGCCCGTTTGTCCGGATTCTGGACAAACGGGGGGGGCGGGGGGGCCTATCCTAGCCTTCCCTCCCCTTCCCTTACTTACTATCTACTACCCTGGTGGTCTAGTGACCTCTTCGAGGCAGGAAAGAGCCTCCTCTTTCCTGCCCGGAGCGCTGCCTTGCCCTGCATTCTGTTGCTGTGACAGTCTCGGGATTCAAAATGGCCGCCGAGAGTTAAAGCGGCCTCATGAGACTTCAACTCTCGGCGGCCATTTTGAATCCCGAGACCGTCACAGCAACAGGATGCAGGGCAAGGACAGAGCTCCGGGCAGGAAAGAGGGGGCTCTTTCCTGCCCCGAAGAGGTCACTAGACCACCAGGGCAGTAGATAGTAAGTGAGAGGAGGTGACCCGGGGGAGGGGAGGTGACGGGGGGCAGGGGAGGGGAATATGTGACAGGGGGTGGGGTGAGGATGTGAAAGGGGTGGGGTATGGGCGGGGCAGCAGCGGGACATGTGTCCCTACATCTGCTTCAGCCGTTCAGGTGTATAATACCATCGGGTGAGGACCTTATAAGCATTTTCCTGTACCAACACACACACACGGGAGCTTTCTGAACCTCTCTGCAAATTATTTCCCATTCTTGGCCAGAAAATCTACAGTTCAAGTCTGGAAGCTAAATGGTTTGGGATCCCATCCCCTAATATATCTATATATCACAGAGATTGGCCTAGGCAATCTCCGCAAAAGGACCCATAAATTCTCCAAGCTTTCCATTTTTTTGAGGGTCTTCTCGCTTCCAGCCCAAAGTGCCTAAACATTGCTGAATTTGTAGACAGGAGAAAAAGTCACCTTCAGAAAGATCATACATGGAGCGCAAAGTTTCAAAGCCCTTTACCCCTCCCCCTTGCATAACATCTCTGAAACACATTAAACCTAATCGTTCCCGTCGTGCAAACGTAGCATTCTCTCTCCCAGCCCCAAATTTCGGCTCCCACCGCATCGAAGCAAGTGAGGACATCCAATCTACCTGCCCCCATCTCTTCCGTACTCCTCCCCATAACCCCATCAGACGCCTTACAAATGGATTCTGTATCCCAGACAATACTAATCCCACTCCTTCAGTGGTCCACAAACAAGAGCTCAATAGACGATGAAGGCAATAAGATTGCTCCACCTGAATAGCTGGCTTATGTTTCCCCCTCTCCCAATTCATTATCAACCGAATTTGAGCAGCCAGATAGTACCATTCAATATTAGGTACAGCTCTCTCACGTAGTTCAGGAGCCCCCCACAGATCACGCCAGGCGGGGGCATCTACCCCCCCCCCAAATGAATTGTGAGAGGGATCCCTGCAATTGTTTAAGTATCCGTCTCGGAACGGCTACCGGTAGCGATTGGAATAAAAACAACTTGGGCAACACATTCATCTTCACCACTGCAATACGCCCCCACCAGGAAAGCCACAATCCCTTCCAACGGGATAACTCCACACGAATTTGAGAGTGGAAAACATGAAAAAGGATCTGAGGAAGCTAGAAGAATGGTCTAAGGTTTGGCAATTAAAATTCAATGCGAAGAAATGCAAAGTGATGCACTTGGGAGGTGAGGATAGTGCTGGGCAGACTTATACGGTCTGTACCAGAGCTAGTGGTGGGAGGCGGGGCTGGTGGTTGGGAGGCGGGGATAGGGCTGGGCAGACTTATACGGTCTGTGCCAGAGCCAGTGGTGGGAAGCGGGACTGGTGGTTGGGAGGCGGGGCTGGTGGTTGGGAGGTGGGGATAGTGCTGGGCAGACTTATACGGTCTGTACCAGAGCTAGTGGTGGGAGGCGGGGCTGGTGGTTGGGAGGCGGGGATAGGGCTGGGCAGACTTATACGGTCTGTGCCAGAGCCAGTGGTGGGAAGCGGGACTGGTGGTTGGGAGGCGGGGCTGGTGGTTGGGAGGCGGGGATAGTGCTGGGCAGACTTATACAGTCTGTGCCAGAGCCGGTGGTTGGGAGGCGGGGATAGTGCTGGACAGACTTGTACGGTCTGTGCCAGAGCTGGTGGTTGGGAGGCAGGGCTGGTGGTTGGGAGGCGGGGATAGGGCTGGGCAGACTTATACGGTCTGTGCCAGAGCCAGTGGTGGGAAGCGGGACTGGTGGTTGGGAGGCGGGGCTGGTGGTTGGGAGGTGGGGATAGTGCTGGGCAGACTTATACGGTCTGTACCAGAGCTAGTGGTGGGAGGCGGGGCTGGTGGTTGGGAGGCGGGGATAGGGCTGGGCAGACTTATACGGTCTATGCCAGAGCCAGTGGTGGGAAGCGGGACTGGTGGTTGGGAGGCGGGGCTGGTGGTTGGGAGGCGGGGATAGTGCTGGGCAGACTTATACAGTCTGTGCCAGAGCCGGTGGTTGGGAGGCGGGGCTGGTGGTTGGGAGGCGGGGATAGTGCTGGACAGACTTGTACGGTCTGTGCCAGAGCTGGTGGTTGGGAGGCAGGGCTGGTGGTTGGGAGGCGGGGATAGGGCTGGGCAGACTTATACGGTCTGTGCCAGAGCCAGTGGTGGGAAGCGGGACTGGTGGTTGGGAGGCAGGGATAGTGCTGGGCAGACTTATACGGTCTGTGCCTGTGCCAGAGCCGGTGGTTGGGAGGTGGGGCTGGTGGTTGGGAGGCGGGGATAGTGCTGGGCAGACTTATACGGTCTGTGCCCTGAAGAGCACAGGTACAAATCAAAGTAGGGTATACACAAAAAGCAGCAAATATGAGTTATCTTGTTGGGCAGACTGGATGGACCGTGCAGGTCTTTTTCTGCCGTCATCTACTATGTTACTATATCTTACCGTAATTCAAACAGTAAACTCTGCCCAGATCCTTGGGGATTTGGATTCCCAAATAGCGAATGCTATGTGAGGCCCATTTAAATGCAAACGCTACTCTCAATCTATTTGGGATAAAGGAATCCCCCAAAGTTCACTTTTATCCATATTAACCCTTAAACCTGCATACCTCTCAAATTCCTGAAGAATCTCCATCACAATCGGCAATGTCCATCCGGGGGCTTTTACATAAAGCAGTACATCATCTGCAAAAAGAGCTATGCGAAGTTCCCCCCCCCCCCCCCCCAATCGTAATACCCCGAATGTCTGGATGTTGACGTATCAGCTCTGCTAAAGGCTCTATATACAGGGCAAATAATAGGGATGACAGGGGGCATCCCTGCCTAGTCCCTCCGCCAACTGGGAAAAAGGGTGTGTACCCACCGTTAATGTTAAGACATGCCTTCGGAGCCGCATACAGTGCCGCCAGGCAGGTACCAAAATTATCTCCAAGGCCCATGCGATGCATCACCTCTCGCAAAAACGTCCAACTAACTCGATCAAAAGCCTTTTCTGCATCAATGGCCAACAAAGCTACTCCGGGTAAGGAACACTGTGCTTCCCAAATCAAATGAAGAGTACGTCTAATGTTATCTCCTACCTGCCGCCTTGGGATAAACCCAGATTGGTCTATATGAATCAACTTCGGCAGTACCCTAGCCAGTCTGTTAGCTAAGACCTTAGCCAGAATCTTTGCATCAACATTCACGAGAGAAATAGGTCTATATGATCCACACACAGTGGGATCTTCCCTGGGTTTGGGCAGAACCGTTCCACCAGCCTCAGACATAGACAGTGGCAACCCATTACCAGCCAGAACTCCATTACCCTCTCTTACCAAGTCCCCCAGCTCCCCCACAAAGCACTTATAAAACCTTGCCGTAAACCCGTCCAACCCTGGAGCCTTACCATTTGAGAGCCTTCTTATAACCCCCTGTACCTCCCCTAATCTAATGGGCTCTCCCAGCTGCGCGCTCTCCGACTCATTAAGGCTTTTTAACGGAATGTGATTCCAAATAGTGATCTATTGCTGCAGCCGACTCTCCGTCTGAGGCACTGTATAAATCCTGAAAATATTCCAGAAAGCATTTTGCAATTTCAGAGACGGCGTACTGCCAGCCGCCCCTGCTGTCCCTCATCTTCTGAATAAGAGACCTCGCTCTCCGAGCCGGAAATTAGCCAGCCAGCATAGCACTTGATTTATTGGCAAATTCAAAATATTGCTGCTTAAGTTTAGTTCTCATAAAATCTACTTCCACCATTTGAAGTTGCGCCAAGTCCCCTCTCACTTTTTTCAGTTCCTCCCAGATCTGCGATGTAGGATTTCGCTTATGTTGGTTTTCTAAGCGTAATAACCTTGTGCGTAAACTGAGTGAAAGTTGCCCTCTTTCCCTTTTCTTTCGTGCCCCCCACTTGATCAAGATCCCCCTCACCACTGCTTTGAAAGCGTCCCATAGTACCCCATCATTTACTTCTCCATTACGGTGAACCCATAACCCATCTATATGAGTATAGGCTTGGGTAGCATGTGAGTAAAAAGTGTAATTACATTGCACTCCATGTAGCAATCTCCAACAGTCTACCACCTCTAAAGCCTGCAATAGTGGTTTGTGACCGGGACCACTGTACTGCCCACCCTCAGTTGAATGATCTAGGCTTGCATCAGGGGTAACATTGAAATCGCCACCCACCACCACCTGTCCCCTAACGAATCCTTGAATCTCCCCTAACAGGGTTTGAAAAAATTGTTTCTGACCCACATTCGGGCATATAAATTAATCAATGTAAGTTCCTTGCCTTGCAGTGTTCCTCGCAGGGCTACACATCTTCCACTCAAGTCCTGAAACTCCCACTGTATAGTAAACCCACAACTTTGCCTAAGTAGGATAGCAACTCCCCCAGTCCATTTAACTCCTGTCCCCTGATGGGCCACCACCTCCCTAAAGGGCCTACGACTTAGCATATGGACATCCCGTGGTCTCAAATGCGTTTCTTGCAAAAATATCGCATCCCACTGCAGTCTGCTCAGCTTCTTAAGAACTAAACTGCGTTTCCCCTGGTTATTAAGCCCATTTACATTCCATGTTCCCACCATTAGTGAATCTCCCTTCCCTCCCCCCTTCCTGACTAGTGGTTGCACTTGCAACAAGGAAGTTAGATTGAGAAGTTAAACTCCCTGTGTCCTACTCCTTGAACTTTAGTCGCTGGAGGAAGGCCTAGTGCCTTCGTGGATGAGAGGAGGACGTTATGCTGAGTTTCTTAATGAAAACCATGATATCTCTGTTAGCAGTTTTTTTTAGCTGTTTTACTCATCTGACCAACAAGGTATTTCTTGCATCAGACACTTTTAGACCCCTGACGCAGGCCTTACGGCCGAAACACGTGTCGGGCCAGTTGTGCAGATTTGAATAAAGACCTTGTTCAGGAAGACACTCATTGTGAGAGGTTATTTTTGGATCCACTGTACGTTTGCTCCTTTTTCTGGAGCCATAACCCTATCTTCACAGGATCACAGGTTAGTGATTCCTCGCAGAAAATCATGTTGTTGTAGACTACACGTAACAGGACTAGTTAAGCAGTAACATCAACCATGTGGTATACATGACCTCAGGAAATTAAATTGTTAGCAGACATTAAAACATTTCGTACGTAAGCAAAAGCATGATTTTTCCATAAGATTCTGGAGGTGAGGGTTTATATGAGGGAGTGGTTATGTTGTTTCTGATTTTGTGATGTACATTGTTGTGTTTATGTTTGTCCGTGATTCCATTCTGTAAGTCGCTGTGGGCCGTAAGGTAACAGCTTTCGCCAAATGGAAGAAATGAAATGAGGTCAGACCTAAAAGTATGCGCAGTGTAGACCGGCGGGTACATGTAGAGTGGAGGGTGCTTAAGGGAGGGGGTTTGGGTGGAAAGTGAGCGGAGTTGCGATTTACTTTCATTATCTTGCAAAGTATGTGCATTCATTATATGTTAAACGAGTTGGCCGAGGTTATCCGTAAGGTTTGCAATTCGGTGCTGGCATTTATTTTATTTATTTCAGTGTTTGGGGGGAGTCCTTCTTACCACCCTCCTCCTCCAAAAGATGAGCATCTGCTGTTTCCTCACTACTTTCTGCGAGGTGTGGCTTCAGGTTTCTAGTCACTGGAGGAGGTTTTGCTGTGTATTGTGGAGGAGTGGCCTAACCACTAGGAGTGGCCTGGAGGTGGACTTTGGTCCTGGGGAACTGAGGAACTGAGTTCGATTCCCACTTCAGGCACAGGCAGCTCCTTGTGACTCTGGGCAAGTCACTTAACCCTCCATTGCCCCATGTAAGCCGCATTGAGCCTGCCATGAGTGGGAAAGCGCAGGGTACAAATGTAACAAAAATAAAATAGATACTATTGGAGATTCTACATGGAATGTTGTTACTATTGGAGATTCTACATGGAATGTTGCTATTCCACTAGCAACATTCCATGTAGAAGGCTGCGCAGGCTTCTGTTTCTGTGAGTCTGACGTCCTGCACGTACGTGCAGGACATCAGACTCACAGAAGCAGAAGCCTGCGTGGCCACATTGGTGATCTGCAAGTGCCGACTTCTACATGGAATGTTGCTAGTGGAATAGCAACATTCCGTGTAGAATCTCAAATAGTAGCAACAGTGGAGGAGTGGCCTAGTGGTTAGGGTGGTGGACTTTGGTCCTGGGGAACTGAGGAACTGAGTTCGATTCCCACTTCAGGCACAGGCAGCTCCTTGTGACTCTGGGCATGTCACTTAACCCTCCATTGCCCCAGGTACAAATAAGTACCTGTATATAATATGTAAGCCGCATTGAGCCTGCCATGAGTGGGAAAGCGCGGGGTACAAATGTAACAAAAATAAAATAAAATACACCTTCGAACCGGGATTCGAAGAAGGACGCAGTTTACACTTCTGCACAGAGCAGGAATGGTATCACCACCTTTCCTGCTCTGTATGGTATATCTGGCCTTTACTACTACTACTTATCACTTCTATAGCGCTACAAGGCATACGCAGCGCTGTACACCATACACGTAAAGGCAGTCCCTGCTCAAAGAGCTCACAATCTAAATAGGACAGACAGACAGAACAATTAAGAGGTAAGAGGGATTAAAGAGGTGGGGATAAAAGGTACAGGGCAAGTGAGCAATGATTAGGAGTCAAAAGCAGCGTTAAAGAGGTGGGCTTTTAGCCTGAACTTGAAAACAGCCAAAGACGGGGCTAGACGTACAGGCTCAGGAAGTCTATTCCAGGCGTGAGGTGCAGCGAGATAAAAGGAACGGAGTCTGGAATTAGCAGTAGAGGAGAAGGGGACAGACAAGAGAGATTTATCCACAGAACGGAGTACCCAAGGGGGGGGCCTAGGGAGAGACAAGAGTGGAGAGGTACTGGGAAGCGGTAGAGTGAATGCACTTTATAGGTCAGTAAGAGAAGTTTGAATTGAATGCGGAAACGGATAGGGAGCCAGTGAAGTGACTTGAGAAGAGGGCTAATGTGAGCATAGCGACTCTGGCGGAAAATGAGTCGCGCAGCAGAGTTTTGGGCTGATTGAAGAGGAGAGAGATGGCTAAGTGGGAGGCCGGTGAGAAGCAGGTTGCAATAATCTAGGTGAGAGGTGATAAGAGTGCGGATAAGGGTTCCGGTGGCATGCTCGGAGAGGAAGGGACGGATTTTGCTGATGTTATAGAGAAAGAAACGACCGGTTTTGGCAATCTGCTGAATGTGAGCAGAGAAGGAGAGAGAGGAGTCGAAGATGACCCCAAGGTTACGAGCTGATGAGACAGGGAGAATGAGTGTGCCATCTACAGAAATAGAGAAAGGGGGAAGCCCAGGGATTGTGAACTGGGTACCTCGAGCAGTAACAAGTACAGGTCTGGAGGTTAGAAAATTAATTGTGTAAGGTGGGTATCAGATGTGACAGGATCAGTGTTTAAAAAGACTTCTGCAGCTACAGTTCAATGTTAGCCTTCGTTAAGTTCTTTTTAAAAAAGTACATTTTGGAGTTGACAAATGGATAACTTTTATCTGACCAAGTCGATGTCCAAAATCTTTCCACATGAGAAAAAGAGAGGCAGATAGATATATTCTTTAGGAATGTGTGAAAAAGTAATCTGGATTGTGTTGATATTCATCCAATAACCCCCGGATTCTGCGTAGGGCGCCTAGCATTCCACGCTGAAATCCAAGCAGATTCTATAACATTGTGCGTAACTTAATTGGCTTAACAGGCCAATCAGCGTTGTTAACAGCACTTGGCAAGAAATAATGAGCACTAATTGACAATAATTAGAATTTACGCACACAAATCCCTAAGCGTATTCCGTAAAGCAGAGGGCCTAAATTTTAATGCATGCAAGTGAAAAGGGCCATGGTTATGGGTGGGAAAATGTGCGTTTTCATGGGCGTCCTAAAATTTACCCCCCGTATTTATAGAATATAGCTCGGTGTTCCTAAATCTACACTACAACAAAACAGTGGGTAAAAAACCAGGAGTTCCAGAGTGAAGATGAACCAAACTTTATTAATCTGTATATTGACTCGACACAACGTTGTGTTTCGGCCAAAGGGCCTACATCAGGAGTCTAAATACTTGAGAGCGATAATGATGATCCAGAATTAGCAATGTTGTAAAATACAGTCTGTATTGTAGTGGTCTTAAAAAAGACCTTTGTTCTGAAGCGTGAGCCAGATCTCTCGCATGAGCTTCTGGGCTGTGCAGTCTAAGAAACAGCTGATAGTGAATGACAGCCCTTTTGAGCTGATTAATAAAGTTTGGTTCATCTTCACTCTGGAACTCCTGTTTTTTTACCCACTGTTTTGTTGTATTGTGACTATCCGTGGGATTTCGTTGAGTTCTCCACGTTTGTGGATTCCCTAAATCTACACACCATGATTTTGTTGGGGTAAATGAATGTGCGTAGTATACCATTCCTAAATCTAGGTGCCAATTATAGAATACTAGTGGAACCATGCCCGTTTCCTCAACAATGAAACGAGCCCTAGGAAGGCTGTCATGCAAGCTTTTTTTTTCTCTCTCCTTCCCTCCCCTCCATGTCCAGCGATTCTTCCCTCCCTTTCCCTCCATGTCCAGCAATTCTCCTCTTCCCTGCCCTCCCATCCGTGTCCTGCGATTCTCTCCTCTACTGTCCTCCCATCCATGTCCATCAATTCTCCTCTCCTATACCCTGCCCTGCCCTCCCCTTCATCCTTCCCTCCCTCCCTTCGATTTGTACCTGAATGTTCTCTGGCTTTCGTTCTGTTAGTAACATCCCTCCTGATGTCAGCTCGCCTCCTGCGTTCCCTTCCCTCTCACTGTTCCACCCTCTGACATCATTACGTCTTGATGCAAGGGCTGGATAGGAGGGGGAATGGAACGCTGGAGGCTGGCTGTCGTCAGGAGATGTTACGAACCCAGGCAGCCAGACATGGAACGTTGGAGGTACAAATTATTATATAGGATGCTTAGGTGGAAATGTTTTCTGTGCGGATTTTTTTAGGTGCCGTATGTAGAATTTTCCCCATGAATTCTAACTTAAAGGGGTAGGGTCAGTAAAGGGCATGTAAGGTTAGGCGATGGGATACAGGTGCGCCTGCTCTGTGTAGATGTGCTTAATCTGCATTTTTACGCCTAACATCAAGTGTGAGCAGTTACGCCAGCCAAAGGCCTGATGATATAAATGTCTGTGCCTAACTCCTGGCATTTACGTGTGTAAATGCTACGCACTTCTCTAAGAAGTCTGTGCCCCTGCCTTGACCACACCCCCTTTGGGGTTGCACTATAGAAATGAGGCATGCTTATAGGATAAGGGCGTAGAATAGTTATTAATTATCACTTGTTAAGTCCAGTTACGGTTAGTTATCGGCAATTAGTTTACGTGTTCAAATGACCCTATTCTAGGTCTATGCACCTATCTTTGGGTGCCATTTATAAAATGAAGGGGGGGGGGGGGAAGATAAGCTACCCACCCTAGTGCATAGGTCTGCTGAATATCAGGCTTAAGGATAATTGGGCAAGTCATCCATTTGGTGGTGGATGCTTGGAATGCCCTCCCACGGGAGGTGGTGGAGATGAAAACGGTAACGGAATTCAAACATGCGTGGGATAAACATAAAGGAATCCTGTTCCGAGGGAATGGATCCTCAGAAGCTTAGCCGAAATTGGGTGGCGGAGCAGGTGGGGGAAGAGGGGTTGGTGGTTGGAAGGTGAGGATAGTGGAGGGCAGACTTATATGGTCTGTGCCAGAGCCAGTGATGGGAGGCGGGACTGGTGGTTGGGAGGCGGGAAATCCTGCTGGGCAGACTTTGTACGGTCTGTGCCCTGAAAAAGGCAGGTACAAATCAAGGTAAGGTATACACATATGAGTTTGTCTTGGGCAGACTGGATGGACCATGCAGGTCTTTTTCTGCCGTCATCTACTATGTTACTATGTTACTCTTTGTCCTTATCCCTTATTTGCCTTATTTGTCTGTCTTGATTAGATTGTAAGCTCTGTCGAGCAGGGACTGTCTCTTCATGTTCAAGTGGCCAGTGCTGCGTACATCTAGTAGCGCTATAGAAATGATAAGTAGTAGTAGTAGTCTTTGGGATTCCGGAACCTTGCTACTCTTTGGGATTCCGCACGGAATCTTGCTATAAAGGAATCCTGTGCAGAAGGAATGGATCCTCAGAAGCTTAGCTGAAATTGGGTGGCGGAGCAGGTGGGGGGAAGAGGGGTTGGTGGTTGGGAGGCTAGGATAGGGGAGGGCAGACTTATACGGTCTGTGCCCTGAAAAAGGCAGGTACAAATCAAGGTAAGGTATACACATATGAGTTTGTTTTGTTGGGCAGACTGGATGGACCGTGCAGGTCTTTTTCTGCCGTCATCTACTATGTTACTATGTCTTTATGTGAAGGCAGGCGGCGCCAAGTCCTCCTTGCCAGTCAGGTTTTCAGGATATCCACAATGAATATGTATGAACTCGATTTGCATACACTGCCTCCATAGGTGCCCAGCATAAGAGGCTTGGGGAGGCTAAGCCTGCCCAGCCTCAAGCTGACCCAAAAACCTTCCCAAAGGTAACCGGAGCAGCATTCTGCACAGCAGAACACCACAGAAGAAGCAAGTAGAGCCCATTCGAGCTGTGGCCACAGGACCTCCCACTGACCGTCAGGCCGCCACAATGAAGGCCAGTACTCAGGACTCCAATTCCCCCCTCCCCCAACTCTCACACTGCTACCGGTAGTGGTCGCCACCCTAGCAATTACAGCAGGCCTGCCTCGGTAGCTACTCGGCCTTCCCCCTATAACACACAACCTGCCTCCTCTTCTCGCATGACTTCTTGCTTCCGTTCCGTGAGGGTGGGACGTGTCACGGGAAGATGTCTGAATCCCCGAGGCAGGCCTGGAATTTTGGAAGCTGGAAATGAGAAAATAAAAATTAGTTTTGGATGTACTCTGTAGAAGTTATGGATGTAAGTCCCGCCTCTGACCCTGCCCCCTTTAGCCTCCCCAAACAGCTGGGCCACCGACCGCCTATGACTGCCTCCATTGTATTCAAATCTATTCATACATATTCATTGTGGATATCCTGAAAACCTGACTGGCAAGAGGTACTTCAGGACCGGACTTGGCAAACACTGCCCTAAGCTACCCTGAAGCGTACTGCTGCTGGAACTGGTATGGAGCGAACAGCGAAGCTCTGTTCTGAATAATTATGAAACTAGCAGCAAGCAGGCGCTCCGGTGAATTTCAGGCGCTGAAAGTAGCCTTGGAGGGTTTTGGCTTCCCACCATAACTGTTCACTTCCACACCGGTGCCATAGGAGCTGGTTAGGACCAGTGGCGTAGCTACAGGTGGGCCTGGGTGGGCTGTGGCCCACCCAATTTGCACCCAGGCCCACCCAAAATTGTGGCTCTCTTAATGTGTGACTGGTGGGAATCCTCAAACCCCACCAGCTAAAGATTTCCTCCTTGTTAGGCAGCCAGTGCTCTGCCACACATCAGTCCCTCTGCACGTGCTCAGTTTTCACCAGGCGGAAGAACTGAGCATGTACGGAGTACTGGTAGCGGAAGAGCACTGGCTACCCAAGGAGGAGGAAATCTTCAGCTGGTGCAGTTTGGGAATCCGCACCAGCTCGGGTATTTAATATTTTGTGTTTGAGGGTAGGGGGAGAGCAGAGTTGAGGGGGGCCAGAAGGGGCTGAATTCCATGCCCATCCATTTTCGGCTCAGGCCCACCCAAGATTGGCTGTCTGGCTACGCCCCTGGTTAGGACGGCAGAGGCTGCTCACACCGGTTTCTGCTAATATTCTTGTTTCAACCGAAGCTTTACAGTCTGTAGGTTAAAAGTAATTGTGTGAAATATATTGACTCTGCCACGGTTCTGTCCCAGGAGGCCTGAGCTTCAGGCAGTTTGAGGGGCCCCGAACAGAGAGTGTAGGGGATAAAGCAGGCAGCAGCCGAGACAGAAGAAGGAGGCAAAGCGGTGTGAATTAATAATCTGCTGCAGCTTAATTCTGAGCAGCCTGTCCCATAAGGTTTACTTTCTGTTAAGAAGGAAACATAAAATAGCAGAGATTAGCATAATAAAACAGCTGTTTGCAAATGTTAGGAATAATTCATGACCCTCTTCGGGGAAAAGGCATTACTGTGCTCTACCCCACACCATTATCAACACATTCTCAGTAGGGCCCTGTAATTATTTGAAATAAAGCAGAACATTTTAGCAAAATGTCATCTTTCGTTTCAGTTCGTCTTTAAAATTAAAGGAAAGCGAGCAAAATTTTTATTTTTGCTTTAACAAAATTAACACTGCCATGACAGCAAACCTCTCCCCCCACCCAAAAAAAAAAAAACCCTGTCCCGGATCTAGGCACCAACTTAACTGGCCAGTGCCACTGAATACTGACTTCAACTACCCATTGCAAAACCAGGCAGTAGAAGTGTGGCCTGAGATGCAGGCAAGGAGATTTTATGACAGGAGACGGCATGAGCCTATCCTGCACATTATCTGGGCTGAAGCCAGTGGGCGGAGCTTGCCGCCATGTTGAGTGACTCCAAACATTCACAGACGCCAGGGTCGCTTTACTCATACTACCCCTCTCCTCAAGACCCTTCACTGGCTCCCTATCTGTTTTCGCATCCTGTTCAAACTTCTTCTACTAACCTATAAATGTACTCACTCTGCTGCTCCCCAGTATCTCTCCACACTCGTCCTTCCCTACACCCCTTCCTGTGCACTCCGCTCCATGGATAAATCCTTCTTATCTGTTCCCTTCTCCACTACTGCCAACTCCAGACTTCGCGCCTTCTGTCTCGCTGCACCCTACGCCTGGAATAAACTTCCTGAGCCCCTACGTCTTGCCCCATCCTTGGCCTCTTTAACATTGCTTTTGACTCGTAACCACTCGCCTCCACCTACCCTCCTCTCATCCTTCCCGTTCACATTTATTGATTTGATTTGCTTACTTTATTTATTTTTTGTCTATTAGATTGTAAGCTCTTTGAGCAGGGACTGTCTTTCTTCTATGTTTGTGCAGCGCTGCGTATGCCTTGTAGCGCTATAGAAATGCTAAATAGTAGTAGTAGTAAAACAATAACAAACTTGTGAGGTTTGCATTTTTCTAATAAAGCTACGTGGGTTTTGTGTTGTTTCTGTTAGGAGGGGACGTCAGACTCACAGAAACAGAACGAAGCCTTGCAGATCAGCCAGCGAGGTCCTCTTCTTCCAGCGCAAGGCTTCGTTCTGTTTCTGTGAGTCTGACGTCCTGCAGGAATTCAGACTCGCAGAAACAGAACGAAGCCTTGCAGATCAGCCAGCGAGGTCCTCTTCTTCCAGCGCAAAGCTTCGTTCTGTTTCTGTGAGTCTGACGTCCTGCACGACGTCAGACTCACAGAAACAGAACGAAGCCTTGCAGATCAGCCAGCGAGGTCCTCTTCTTCCAGCGCAAAGCTTCGTTCTGTTTCTGTGAGTCAGACTCACAGAAACAGAACGAAGCCTTGCAGATCAGCCAGCGAGGTCCTCTTCTTCCAGCGCAAGGCTTCGTTCTGTTTCTGTGAGTCTGACGTCCTGCAGGAATTCAGACTCGCAGAAACAGAACGAAGCCTTGCAGATCAGCCAGCGAGGTCCTCTTCTTCCAGCGCAAAGCTTCGTTCTGTTTCTGTGAGTCTGACGTCCTGCACGACGTCAGACTCACAGAAACAGAACGAAGCCTTGCAGATCAGCCAGCAAGGTCCTCTTCTTCCAGCGCAAAGCTTCGTTCTGTTTCTGTGAGTCAGACTCACAGAAACAGAACGAAGCCTTGCAGATCAGTCAGCGAGGTCCTCTTCTTTCAGCGCAAAGCTTCGTTCTGTTTCTGTGAGTCTGACGTCCTGCAGGAATTCAGACTCACAGAAACAGAACGAAGCCTTGCAGATCAGCCAGCGAGGTCCTCTTCTTCCCGTGTAAGGCTTCGTTCTGTTTCTGACCGTGCAGGACGTCAGACTCACAGAAACAGAACGAAGCCTTGCAGATCAGCCAGCGAGGTCCTCTTCTTCCGACGCAAGGCTTCGTTCTGTTTCTGTGAGTCAGACGTCCTGCAGGAATTCAGACTCACAGAAACAGAACGAAGCCTTGCAGATCAGCCAGCGAGGTCCTCTTCTTCCCGTGTAAGGCTTCGTTCTGTTTCTGACCGTGCAGGACGTCAGACTCACAGAAACAGAACGAAGCCTTGCAGATCAGCCAGCGAGGTCCTCTTCTTCCGGCGCAAGGCTTCGTTCTGTTTCTGTGAGTCAGACTCACAGAAACAGAACGAAGCCTTGCAGATCAACCAGCGAGGTCCTCTTCTTCCGGCGCAAGGCTTCGTTCTGTTTCTGTGAGTCTGACGTCCTGCACGACGTCAGACTCACAGAAACAGAACGAAGCCTTGCAGATCAGCCAGCGAGGTCCTCTTCTTCCAGCGCAAAGCTTCGTTCTGTTTCTGTGAGTCAGACTCACAGAAACAGAACGAAGCCTTGCAGATCAACCAGCGAGGTCCTCTTCTTCCAGCGCAAAGCTTCGTTCTGTTTCTGTGAGTCTGACGTCCTGCAGGAATTCAGACTCACAGAAACAGAACGAAGCCTTGCAGATCAGCCAGCGAGGTCCTCTTCTTCCAGCGCAAGGCTTCGTTCTGTTTCTGTGAGTCTGACGTCCTGCAGGAATTCAGACTCGCAGAAACTACTACTACTACTACTACTACTATTTAGCATTTCTATAGCGCTACAAGGCATACGCAGCGCTGTACAAACATAGAAGAAAGACAGTCCCTGCTCAAAGAGCTTACAATCTAACGAAGCCTTGCAGATCAGCCAGCGAGGTCCTCTTCTTCCCGTGTAAGGCTTCGTTCTGTTTCTGACCGTGCAGGACGTCAGACTCACAGAAACAGAACGAAGCCTTGCAGATCAGCCAGCGAGGTCCTCTTCTTCCGGCGCAAGGCTTCGTTCTGTTTCTGTGAGTCAGACTCACAGAAACAGAACGAAGCCTTGCAGATCAGCCAGCGAGGTCCTCTTCTTCCAGCGCAAAGCTTCGTTCTGTTTCTGTGAGTCTGACGTCCTGCACGACGTCAGACTCACAGAAACAGAACGAAGCCTTGCAGATCAGCCAGCGAGGTCCTCTTCTTCCAGCGCAAAGCTTCGTTCTGTTTCTGTGAGTCAGACTCACAGAAACAGAACGAAGCCTTGCAGATCAACCAGCGAGGTCCTCTTCTTCCAGCGCAAGGCTTCGTTCTGTTTCTGTGAGTCTGACGTCCTGCAGGAATTCAGACTCACAGAAACAGAACGAAGCCTTGCAGATCAGTCAGCGAGGTCCTCTTCTTCCAGCGCAAAGCTTCGTTCTGTTTCTGTGAGTCTGACGTCCTGCAGGAATTCAGACTCACAGAAACAGAACGAAGCCTTGCAGATCAGCCAGCGAGGTCCTCTTCTTCCCGTGTAAGGCTTCGTTCTGTTTCTGACCGTGCAGGACGTCAGACTCACAGAAACAGAACGAAGCCTTGCAGATCAGCCAGCGAGGTCCTCTTCTTTCGGCGCAAGGCTTCGTTCTGTTTCTGTGAGTCAGACTCACAGAAACAGAACGAAGCCTTGCAGATCAACCAGCGAGGTCCTCTTCTTCCGGCGCAAGGCTTCGTTCTGTTTCTGTGAGTCTGACGTCCTGCACGACGTCAGACTCACAGAAACAGAACGAAGCCTTGCAGATCAGCCAGCGAGGTCCTCTTCTTCCAGCGCAAAGCTTCGTTCTGTTTCTGTGAGTCAGACTCACAGAAACAGAACGAAGCCTTGCAGATCAACCAGCGAGGTCCTCTTCTTCCAGCGCAAAGCTTCGTTCTGTTTCTGTGAGTCTGACGTCCTGCAGGAATTCAGACTCACAGAAACAGAACGAAGCCTTGCAGATCAGCCAGCGAGGTCCTCTTCTTCCAGCGCAAAGCTTCGTTCTGTTTCTGTGAGTTTGACGTCCTGCACGACGTCAGACTCACAGAAACAGAACGAAGCCTCGCAGATCAGCCAGCGAGCTCCTCTTCTTCCAGCGCAAAGCTTCGTTCTGTTTCTGTGAGTCAGACTCACAGAAACAGAACGAAGCCTTGCAGATCAACCAGCGAGGTCCTCTTCTTCCAGCGCAAAGCTTCGTTCTGTTTCTGTGAGTCTGACGTCCTGCAGGAATTCAGACTCACAGAAACAGAACGAAGCCTTGCAGATCAGTCAGCGAGGTCCTCTTCTTCCAGCGCAAAGCTTCGTTCTGTTTCTGTGAGTCTGACGTCCTGCAGGAATTCAGACTCACAGAAACAGAACGAAGCCTTGCAGATCAGCCAGCGAGGTCCTCTTCTTCCCGTGTAAGGCTTCGTTCTGTTTCTGACCGTGCAGGACGTCAGACTCACAGAAACAGAACGAAGCCTTGCAGATCAGCCAGCGAGGTCCTCTTCTTTCGGCGCAAGGCTTCGTTCTGTTTCTGTGAGTCAGACTCACAGAAACAGAACGAAGCCTTGCAGATCAACCAGCGAGGTCCTCTTCTTCCGGCGCAAGGCTTCGTTCTGTTTCTGTGAGTCTGACGTCCTGCACGACGTCAGACTCACAGAAACAGAACGAAGCCTTGCAGATCAGCCAGCGAGGTCCTCTTCTTCCAGCGCAAAGCTTCGTTCTGTTTCTGTGAGTCAGACTCACAGAAACAGAACGAAGCCTTGCAGATCAACCAGCGAGGTCCTCTTCTTCCAGCGCAAAGCTTCGTTCTGTTTCTGTGAGTCTGACGTCCTGCAGGAATTCAGACTCACAGAAACAGAACGAAGCCTTGCAGATCAGCCAGCGAGGTCCTCTTCTTCCAGCGCAAGGCTTCGTTCTGTTTCTGTGAGTCTGACGTCCTGCAGGAATTCAGACTCACAGAAACAGAACGAAGCCTTGCAGATCAGCCAGCGAGGTCCTCTTCTTCCAGCGCAAAGCTTCGTTCTGTTTCTGTGAGTCTGACGTCCTGCACGACGTCAGACTCACAGAAACAGAACGAAGCCTCGCAGATCAGCCAGCGAGCTCCTCTTCTTCCAGCGCAAAGCTTCGTTCTGTTTCTGTGAGTCAGACTCACAGAAACAGAACGAAGCCTTGCAGATCAACCAGCGAGGTCCTCTTCTTCCAGCGCAAAGCTTCATTCTGTTTCTGTGAGTCTGACGTCCTGCAGGAATTCAGACTCACAGAAACAGAACGAAGCCTTGCAGATCAGTCAGCGAGGTCCTCTTCTTCCAGCGCAAAGCTTCGTTCTGTTTCTGTGAGTCTGACGTCCTGCAGGAATTCAGACTCACAGAAACAGAACGAAGCCTTGCAGATCAGCCAGCGAGGTCCTCTTCTTCCCGTGTAAGGCTTCGTTCTGTTTCTGACCGTGCAGGACGTCAGACTCACAGAAACAGAACGAAGCCTTGCAGATCAGCCAGCGAGGTCCTCTTCTTCCGGCGCAAGGCTTCGTTCTGTTTCTGTGAGTCAGACGTCCTGCAGGAATTCAGACTCACAGAAACAGAACGAAGCCTTGCAGATCAGCCAGCGAGGTCCTCTTCTTCCCGTGTAAGGCTTCGTTCTGTTTCTGACCGTGCAGGACGTCAGACTCACAGAAACAGAACGAAGCCTTGCAGATCAGCCAGCGAGGTCCTCTTCTTCCAGCGCAAGGCTTCGTTCTGTTTCTGTGAGTCTGACGTCCTGCAGGAATTCAGTCTCGCAGAAACAGAATGAAGCCTTGCAGATCAGCCAGCGAGGTCCTCTTCTTCCAGCGCAAAGCTTCGTTCTGTTTCTGTGAGTCTGACGTCCTGCACGACGTCAGACTCACAGAAACAGAACGAAGCCTTGCAGATCAGCCAGCGAGGTCCTCTTCTTCCAGCGCAAAGCTTCGTTCTGTTTCTGTGAGTCAGACTCACAGAAACAGAACGAAGCCTTGCAGATCAACCAGCGAGGTCCTCTTCTTCCAGCGCAAAGCTTCGTTCTGTTTCTGTGAGTCTGACGTCCTGCAGGAATTCAGACTCACAGAAACAGAACGAAGCCTTGCAGATCAGTCAGCGAGGTCCTCTTCTTCCAGCGCAAAGCTTCGTTCTGTTTCTGACCGTGCAGGACGTCAGACTCACAGAAACAGAACGAAGCCTTGCAGATCAGCCAGCGAGGTCCTCTTCTTCCGGCGCAAGACTTCGTTCTGTTTCTGTGAGTCAGACGTCCTGCAGGAATTCAGACTCACAGAAACAGAACGAAGCCTTGCAGATCAGCCAGCGAGGTCCTCTTCTTCCCGTGTAAGGCTTCGTTCTGTTTCTGACCGTGCAGGACGTCAGACTCACAGAAACAGAACGAAGCCTTGCAGATCAACCAGCGAGGTCCTCTTCTTCCGGCGCAAGGCTTCGTTCTGTTTCTGTGAGTCTGACGTCCTGCACGACGTCAGACTCACAGAAACAGAACAAAGCCTTGCAGATCAGCCAGCGAGGTCCTCTTCTTCCGGCGCAAGGCTTCGTTCTGTTTCTGTGAGTCTGACGTCCTGCACGACGTCAGACTCACAGAAACAGAACGAAGCCTTGCAGATCAGCCAGCGAGGTCCTCTTCTTCCAGCGCAAAGCTTCGTTCTGTTTCTGTGAGTCTGACTCACAGAAACAGAACGAAGCCTTGCAGATCAACCAGCGAGGTCCTCTTCTTCCAGCGCAAAGCTTTGTTCTGTTTCTGTGAGTCTGACGTCCTGCATGAATTCAGACTCACAGAAACAGAACGAAGCCTTGCAGATCAGTCAGCGAGGTCCTCTTCTTCCAGCGCAAAGCTTCGTTCTGTTTCTGTGAGTCTGACGTCCTGCAGGAATTCAGACTCACAGAAACAGAACGAAGCCTTGCAGATCAGCCAGCGAGGTCCTCTTCTTCCCGTGTAAGGCTTCGTTCTGTTTCTGACCGTGCAGGACGTCAGACTCACAGAAACAGAACGAAGCCTTGCAGATCAGCCAGCGAGGTCCTCTTCTTCCCGTGTAAGGCTTCGTTCTGTTTCTGACCGTGCAGGACGTCAGACTCACAGAAACAGAACGAAGCCTTGCAGATCAGCCAGCGAGGTCCTCTTCTTCCGGCGCAAGGCTTCGTTCTGTTTCTGTGAGTCTGACGTCCTGCACGTACAACTTCTGACTGAATATCAACCGGAGCATAGATTCCACCTCCTTGGACACAGTAAATGATCTTGCACAGCACTGACTGCACCCACAGAGCTGGCACTGATGCTCCTGAGTCTTTCTCCTGATCCCTGCCCATTTCTTGAGATCCTCATGGTCCTCAGACATCCCTACTCTGTTGAGATAGAAACAGAAAAGTGTATGCAGATAAAGAGCAAATGGCCTATCCAGTCTGCCCATCCATCCATCTACTCTCCCTGTCACTCCCTTAGAGATGTACTTGCCCCAAGCTTGCTTGAATTCAGATACTGTTTTTGTCTTTACCACTTCCACCGGGAGGCCGTTCCATGAATTTACCACCCTTTCCATTGCAAATAGTGCCAGCATCAGTGTGAATTTCCTCTATACAAGACAAAATACAGCAGAAATTCACATTGGTGCTGGTGTCTTATCTTGTCTTCCTTCTGTGATGCAGGATCCTTCTCCTGCCTTGGCTCTCCCCAGTAAGGAAATTCCCTGATATTTCTTCCCTGAGCTCTCTGCCAGAGATGGGGGGTTGTGGCTTGAGGGTGGAGGTCTGAGCTCTACAGTAGGTGGGTGCAAAGAGGGAATTAGCCCTGCGCCCCCATGCCAGGGGCCTCAGACCTGCCTGAAATTGAATGAAGAGCAGTGGTGTAGCCAAGGGTGGGCCCAGGTGGGCGCAGACCCACCCACTTTGGGCTCAGGCCCACCCAGTAGCAGCACACCTATGATGTGGCTGGCAGGGATCCCCAAGCCCCACCAGCCAAAAACTCCCAACAACTGTCCCTCCTGCATACTGTTTAAAAAGCAGATCTTCACCTGCAGCGATCAGCAACTGATACATGGTGCTCGCACTGGCCCCACAGCCTTTCCTCTGACGTATTCCCTCCTTTGCGGAAACAGGAAGTTACATCAGAGGGGAAGGCTGTGGGGCCAACATGAGCAGTGTGTATTCACAGCCAGATTTTAGTGAAAATCTGCTATTTAAAAAGTAACATAGTAACATAGTAGATGACGGCAGAAAAAGACCTGCACGGTCCATCCAGTCTGCCCAACAAGATAACTCATATTTGCTGCTTTTTGTGTATACCCTACTTTGATTTGTACCTGTGCTCTTCAGGGCACAGACTGTATAAGTCTGTCCAGCACTATCCCCGTCTCCCAACCACCAGCCCCTCCTCCCAACCACCGGCTCTGGCACAGACCGTATAAGTCTGCCCAGCACTATCCTCACCTCCCAACCACCAGCCCCGCCTCCCGATCCTGACTAAGCTCCTGAGGATCCATTCCTTCGGCACAGGATTCCTTTATGCTTATCCCACGCATGTTTGAATTCCGTTACCGTTTTCATTTCCACCACCTCCCGCGGGAGGGCATTCCAAGCATCCACTACTCTCTCCGTGAAAAAATATTTGCTGACATTTTTCTTGAGTCTGCCCCCCTTCAATCTCATTTCATGTCCTCTCATTCTACCATCTTCCCATCTCCGGAAGAGGTTCGTTTGCGGATTAATACCTTTCAAATATTTGAACGTCTGTATCATATCACCCCTGTTTCTCCTTTCCTCCAGAGTGTACATGTTTAGTTCAGCAAGTCTCTCCTCATACGTCTTGTAACGCAAATCCCTTACCATTCTCGTAGCTTTTCTTTGCACCGCTTCAATTCTTTTTAGATCCTTAGCAAGATACGGCCTCCAAAACTGAACACAATACTCCAGGTGGGGCCTCACCAACGACTTAAACAGGGGCATCAACACCCCCTTTCTTCTGCTGGTCACACCTCTCTCTATACAGCCTATGCAGGGGAGGGGGTATGTTTGAGAACCATATGGCATGCAGGTGAGAGAGGGAGAGACCAAATCACTTGTGGGACAAGGTGGAGTTCTTCTGCTCACCCATCTTGGGCCCAGACCCACCCAGAATTGGGTGTCTGGCTACGCCCCTGTGCCTGAGAGCACCAGAAATGATCCTTGTGAGCAAGGGAGTAAGCTCTAAAGTCGACTTGGACAGATCAGAAAAGTATTTCTGTTTTAAGAGGGGCAGGGTTGCCAGGTGGAAAAATTTTTTCCCACCCAATCGAGGCCAAATCCAGCCCAAAACCCGCCCAAAGTCAAACCCCGCCCCTGACACCCCCACCCCTGCGTCATCACCCCTGCCCCTGCCATCACCGGCCCCGCCTCCTCCGTCATCGGCCCCGCCTCCTCCGTCATCGGCCCCTCCCAAAACATCACTAACCCCGCCCCCCGCGGCCGAAAAAAACGCTTTTAAAACCACCCAAAAGGAGCCCAAAAAACCGCCGCAGGCTCAATGTGGCTTACAATTCATCATTTTTTTTTTAGTTACATTTGTACCCTGCGCTTTCCCACTCATGGCAGGCTCAATGCGGCTTACATGGGGCAATGGAGGGTTAAGTGACTTGCCCAGAGTCACAAGGAGCTGCCTGTGGCAGGAATCGAACTCAGTTCCTCAGTTCCCCAGGACCAAAGTCCACCACCCTAACCACTAGGCCACTCCTCCACTGTTGCTACTATTTGAGATTCTACATGGAATGTTGCTAGTGGAATAGCAACATTCCATGTAGAATCTCCAATAGTAGCAACATTCCATGTAGAATCTCCAATAGTAGCAACATTCTATGTAGAATCTCCAATAGTATCTATTTTATTTTTGTTACATTTGTACCCTGCGCTTTCCCACTCATGGCAGGCTCAATGCGGCTTACATATACAGGTACTTATTTGTACCTGGGGCAATGGAGGGTTAAGTGACCCGCCCAGAGCCACTTGAATAATGGAATTACATGAGAAGGTATACATTTAGTAATAACAGGAGAATTTTGGGTAACAAGGTAGTGGTGAAACATGATAACGTTTTAATAAGCTAAAGATAGTAATAAATGTTTAAAAAGACATCTAAGAATTGTATAAGAAAATATACATTTAGTAATAGCAGAAGGGTCTAGGTTAGATTGGTAGCAAAAAAACATGATCATAGTTTGTCATCAAATATTGTAGAGGTAATTCTGGATATGCGTATGAGAGTTCATATTTGTTGATCGTTGTATGCTTTGTTAAAGAGATGGGTCTTCAGTAGACTTCGGAAGTTACTTCGTTCATAGATCGTTTTTAGATTGCGCGGCAATGCATTCCAGAATTGTGTGCTCAGGTATGAGAAGGTTGACGAATGCATTAGTTTGTATTTAAGACCTTTACAATTTGGGAAGTGAAGATTAAGGAATGTACGTGATGATTTTTTAGCATTCCTGGATGGTAGGTCTGTTATGTCTGACATGTAGGCTGGTGCGTCTCCATGAATAATTTTATGAACTAGGATGCATATCTTGAACGTTTTTAGAAATCTGAAATGAAAACGCTTCTCTGTCCATTACCCGTCACTTCGTAATGGTACCTAAATTTATGAAGTGAAATCAGATACTTGCATAAAGTAAAAATATGAATTTATTTATTTGTTGCATTTGTATCCCACATTTTCCCACCTATTTGCAGGCTCAATGTGGCTTACATTATGCCGTAGTGGCGATCGCCATTATCGGAATGAGAAATACAGAGTGGTATTGCATTAAAGTTCATAAGCGACAGAGTAAATTAAGCAATCAAGTATCGAGGGTTCAGTTTTGTCCAGTTCTGGTATAAGTTTTGTGGTATGCCTTTTTGAACAGGTTGGTTTTTAGTGATCAGACTGTTCTTGGATTTACTTAACGTGTTGCTGTTTTCTGGTTTTTCTTTTTATAAGCCAAATGTACTGACAAAACCTTGAAGATCATTGTGCAGCGTCTTTGATTTCCTGGTAACAGAGGAGTGGTTTGCAGATCGCAGTGGCCTGTATTTGCAGAATAAACGTAGAAAGTTCAACGCAGGCGTACTTTTCCATTTCAGAGTGTGAACATAAGTAATGCCACACTGGGAAAAGACCAAGGGTCTATCGAGCCCAGCAGTCTGTCCCCGACAGCGGCCAATCCAGGCCAAGGGCACCTGGCAAGCTTCCCAAACGTACAAACATTCTATACATGTTATTCCTGGAATTGTGGATTTTTCCCAAGTCCATTTAGTAGTGGTTTATGGACTTGTCCTTTAGGAAACCGTCTAACCCCTTTTTAAACTCTGCCAAGCTAACCGCTTTCACCACGTTCTCCGGCAACGAATTCCAGAGTTTAATTACGCGTTGGGTGAAGAAAATTTTTTTTCTCCGATTTAGTTTTAAATTTACTACACTGTAGTTTAATCGCATGCCCCCTAGTCCTAGTATTTTTGGAAAGCGTGAACAGACGCTTCACATCCACCTGTTCCACTCCACTCATTATTTTATATACCTCTATCATGTCTCCCCTCAGCCGTCTCTTCTCCAAGCTGAATAGCCCTAGCCTCCTTAGTCTTTCTTCATAGGGAAGTCGTCCCATCCCCGCTATCATTTTAGTCGCCCTTTGCTGCAGAACAGAACAGGAGGAAACTGGCTCCCTTTTTGGGTTAAGAACTGATTTACAAATACATATTTTAAAAGCCTACAAAGGCCTTATTCACAAACTAAAAGCTACTTTATCTTTTTTTTTTAATCAATTAAGGCATTTGATACAACAATGACTTCATTTTCTGTGACATGAATGAATAAACAGACTCTGTTACTGTGCAATACCGGATCCAAAGCAAAGTCCCTTGTGATGTTGTAGACATGTGCCCTGTTTGCCCCTCTGCCGTCCTGGTCTGCAGACTGCAGAGAGCTTAACCTTTGAACCTTCTTCCTGCTTCACAAATTGAATAGCTTCTGTTCTCCGGGGACCTTCTTTGAAGAACGGCCCCTGCATGTGACAGGTCAATAAAAGCACTGCAGTCGCAGGCCATTCATTGGCTAGTTAGGGATTTAACAAAACCTGGCACATTGTAAAGCCGTATTTGACAACACTCTCATCTTGTGTGCTGCAGTATTTCAAATTATACATGGCAACTGGAAACCAACTTTTCATAGCTATTGCGGGTGCTTAGCCCAGTGGAAATAACCCTTCCATGGACACATACAAGGAATTTTCTCAACATTAGGGGTGCTCAAGCACCTGCAGCACCCACAGAGTCGGCTCCTATGCTGGAAACATTCATTATTATGTTAATGCTGGTTTTGAAATTCTTCAAGGAAGTTCTGTTTAAGAGTAAAATTTGTAATTGTTATTTTCTCTTGGCAGCTTGTGCTTCCAAACCCTCCCACCCAATTTCACACCTGCATGAGCCAGGAGACTCCAGAGCAAGGACGTAGCCATACCTCGATGGGAAGGGGGGTCACTGCCACTGCAAAGGTACCCTGGCTGGCGGGGGTCCCCAACCCCCACCAGCTAAAGCGTTTGTCCCGCGCTAGTCTCACATTGCCTGGCGCCCAGTTCTGTTTTCCATTGCTATTCACACTCATTTTAAAACGAGCGTGCACAGCGACTGAAAACAGGACAGGGTGCCAGGCAATGTGAGACAAACGCTTTAGCTGGTGGGGGTTGGGGACCCCCACCAGCCAAACCAGGGGCCCCAGAGCCAATTTTTTTTTGGTGGGGGCAGGCCACCGTGGCCCCCTGTAGCTACGCCAATGGTCTGGAGTCCCTAGTATAAGGGACACACACCCACACGGCAGGTTTGAACTCTCATTTCCTTCACTCACATACGCACGTGAAAAACTTCATGAGTAGGCTAGGCCTTGTAGAGGTGGAAGAACCTGGTGGAGTACTGTCACAAAAAATACACACACACACACCACCCCCAAGAGACACACATGATAAAAAGCTGGATGCAAGAAAAACAGATATAGCGGTAAAAGAGAAAAACACCAGAACAGCATTGATCCCAAGCGATTACTCAGTGAAACACGTGGCGAGAGGGAAGATTATCCAAGTATCAAGAAACGCAGTCCTAGACCGAGAAAATGTGGCCAGAGAATGCAGAAATATTTTCCATCGTTTTGGGTGCCACAAGCTTGATCAGAAAAAAGGACTTCCAAACGCAGCTGGAGAAATTGCCTATACCTGTTTCATCCTGTCAACTCCAGAAGGAAGTTGTCTTTGACACAATGCAAGTACTCCAGTGAGCGTTAGCAGTAAATTTGAGAGACTGAGTCCAACATACCCTGGTCTAGCAGGGAGGTTCATGACTATCACGGAATGCACAAATCTAAGCAAACAGCAGGGGACGTGAGTCACAGGTCAGATATGAAAACTTTATTGCAGTTGACCCAACACAACCGTGTTTGACACTATGCCTGCTTCAGAGATTGTTGGTAGTATCTAGAGTTTAGTCTGTACTGCGTCCAGAGTGGCCAGCTACCAAATGAGCCGTCAAAACTAGCTGTGAGCTAGTCAGTGACGATCCTAGGTCGGCTGCCACTCAGGGCAGATCACCGATGTGCACCCCCCCCCCCCCTGGGGTGCAGCACGGTGCACCACCACCACCCCCGGGTGCAGCACGACACACCCCCCAGGGTGCACGCTGCTGGAGGGTTGCAGAGAGAAGCCGCGCACCTGTTGGCTCCGCTGGCTCCCTGCTCCCTCTGCCCCGGAACAGGAAGTAACCTGTTCCAGGGCAGAGGGAGCATGGAACCAGCGGAGCCGACAGGCGCGCAGCCGCTCTCTGCACCCTTCCAGCGGATTGCACCCGGGGTAGACCGCCCCCACCACCCCACCCTTGGTATGCCGCTCAGCTAGTCTAAACATTTACACAGGTATACACACAGATATCCTAATATACTAAACATTTAAAGACATACAATATTTACACATTTACAATACTGGGATATCCCAATTCACCGTCACAACAACAGCCGAATCCATACTTCCCCAACTTGAAATTGCCTCAGTCAGAATCAATCACCCAACCCTACAGGACAACCTAAACCTTATTCTATTCTACAGACCACCAGGCAATTGGCAAGATTGCTAAACACACTTTATGGACTTCATATCGAACATATGTATTTCAACCCATAACCTCCTCATAGTAGGCGACATCAATCTCCACCTCAAGGACACTAACCTAACTAATGTGAGTGAATGCAAAGACTTCCTTCAACTATGGGAGCTCCAATGGCCAAACATGCAACCCACCCATATTAAAGGACATACAGTAGACATAATTACATACAAATTCTCACATGAGCTAAATCTCAGACTAAAAGATACAAAATGGACAGCCATATCATGGTCCGATCACTACAAAGCGAACCTCTCCCTTCACTGGCGAACAAAACAGTCACAACACAAACAAGAACAATCAACCTACACCACAAGAGGCAAAATAGACCCACTAATATTTTGGCAACAATTCTATGATGAAGAATGGACAACACCAACAGACTCACCCCAATTTCTTCATGACTGGGACAACCGATGCAGAACCATATTAGATAACATAGCACCACTCCAAACCAGAACTTCACATAGGAAAAATCAGTACCATGATTTAATGAAGAACTGAAAGATCTAAAAACACAAGTCAGAAGATTAGAGCGAGCATGGAACAAGAAAAAAGAGAACTCTACACTCAACAAATGGAAACAACTTCAAAGAAAATACAAATACACCATCAGACAGACCAAAAGATCATATTATAAAACTAAAATCGGACCAGACTACAAGGACACACACAAACTCTTCCAACTCGTAAATAATCTACTGAACACTACACCGGTTACTTTTAACAACAGTGATACCCCATCAGCAAACAACCTTGCGAATTACTTCAAAGAGAAAATCACAAAGCTACGAACTATGATACCAAGCAACACAATTGATTATGCAAACCTCCTTGAGCGTCTAGACCCAATACATGGGGAATATCCTGCAGACCGATCATGGACCAACTTTGACAGACTATCGACCGAAAAAATATCTCAATCACTCAAAAAATACGCCAAATCACAATGCAAGCTAGATATTTGTCCTAGTACTATTATAAGATCTGCCCCTCAACAATTCATAACAGACCTCACGAGTTACCTAAACTACATGCTACAAAGTGGTCTTTTCCCAAAGGACAAAGGAAATATACTACTCACTCCTCTACCTAAAGACGCAAAGAAAAGTACAAATGTCTTAACCAACTATCGCCCAGTAGCATCTATCCCGCTGATAACCAAACTTATGGAAGGCTTAGTAACGAAACAACTCACTAACCACCTAAATAAACACTCAATTCTACATGAATCTCAGTCAGGATTTCGATCGAATTACAGCACAGAAACAGTGCTAGTCACTTTAATGAATAAATTTAAACAGACAATTGCAACCGGCAATAACATCCTTCTCCTGCAATTCGACATGTCCAGTGCCTTCGATATGGTCAACCATGGAATATTATTACGCATCCTGGAATACTTCGGAGTTGGAGGTAACGTTCTTAATTGGTTTAGAGGATTCCTAACAACAAGATCATACAAAGTAACAACTAACGCAGAGATATCAGTCCCATGGACACCTGAATGCGGTGTTCCCCAGGGATCTCCCCTTTCACCAACCCTCTTTAACCTAATGATGACACCCCTAGCCCCAAGCTATTAGACAATCAAAAGCTCAACCCATACAAATATGCAGACAATGTGACGACAAACATGACCTAAAGGAAATCAACCAAAGCTTCCAAATCATGCACTCCTGGGCGGACGCATTTCAACTAAAACTCAACGCAGAAAAAACACAATGCCTTATAATAACCTCACAACACAATACAAATAAATTCACCACCATAACTACTCCAAACTTTTCCCTCCCCGTTTCAAACAACTTAAAAATTCTGGGAGTCACCATTGATCAAAACCTCACACTTGAAAATCACGTGAAGAACACAACTAAGAAAATGTTCCATTCTATGTGGAAACTCAAAAGAGTAAAACCTTTCTTCCCAAGGGCCACCTTTCGAAACCTGGTACATTCAATGGTACTAAGTCACCTGGAACTATTGCAATGCACTTTTTGCCAGCTGTAAAGAACAGACCATCAAAAAACTTCAAACAGCCCAAAATACCGCAGCTAGACTCATATTTGGGAAAACAAAATATGAAAGTGCAAAACCCCTAAGAAAGAAATTACACTGGCTCCCACTTGAAGAACGTATCACATTCAAGATCTGCACGATTGTTCATAAAATCATCTACAGAGATGCCCCGACCTACATATTAGACCTCGTGGACCTACCACCCAGAAATGCTAAGAGATCTTCCTGCACCTTTCTTAACCTACACTTCCCCAGCTGTAAAGGACTAAAATACAAACTAACACACGCGACCAGCTTTTCTTATATGAGTACGCAGCTATGGAACTCACTTCCAACTCACCTGAGAACGATCAACGAATTAACCAACTTCATCAAATCCCTGAAGACTTACCTCTTTAACAAAGCCTACCACGAGATCCCTTAACTAACTATAACACAACACCTACCTTTATTCAGAATGTATCTTTCTACAACTGCTTGAACAAATCCTCTTGTCTTCATTAACTTCTTTATAACACCAATTGTATTATTCAACCTGGTATTGCGATGCCATAACAGGTCTTTGCAGTGGCGTACCAAGGGGGGGGCGGTGGGGGCGGTCCACCCCGGGTGCACGCTGCTTGGGGGTGCCGCGGCGCGCGCCTGTCAGCTGCGAGTTCGAATGGCTACACTAAATTCTCTCGTTCACTGCAGCTCCCTCCCTCTGCCCTGGAACAGGTTCCTGTTCCGGGGCAGAGGGAGGGAGCTGCAGCGAACGAGAGAATTTACTACTACTACTACTACTACTATTTAGCATTTCTATAGCGCTACAAGGCATACGCAGCGCTGCACAAACATAGAAGAAAGACAGTCCCTGCTCAAAGAGCTTACAATCTAATAGACAAAAAATAAAAAATAAGCAAATCAAATCAATTAATGTGAACGGGAAGGAAGAGAGGAGGGTAGGTGGAGGCGAGTGGTTACAAGTGGTTACGAGTCAAAGGCAATGTTAAAGAGGTGGGCTTTCAGTCTAGATTTAAAGGTGGCCAAGGATGGGGCAAGACGTAGGGGCTCAGGAAGTTTATTCCAGGCATAGGGTGCAGCGAGACAGAAGGCGCGAAGTCTGGAGTTGGCAGTAGTGGAGAAGGGAACAGATAAGAAGGATTTATCCATGGAGCGGAGTGCACGGGAAGGGGTGTAGGGAAGGACGAGTGTGGAGAGATACTGGGGAGCAGCAGAGTGAATACATTTATAGGTTAGTAGAAGAAGTTTGAACGGGATGCGAAAACGGATAGGGAGCCAGTGAAGGGTCTTGAGGAGAGGGGTAGTATGAGTAAAGCGACCCTGGCGGAAGATGAGACGGGCAGCAGAGTTTTGAACCGACTGGAGAGGGGAGAGGTGACTAAGTGGGAGGCCAGCAAGAAGCAGATTGCAGTAGTCTAAACGAGAGGTGACAAGGGTGTGGATGAGGGTTTTGGTAGAGTGCTCGGAAAGAAAGGGGCGGATTTTACGGATGTTGTAAAGAAAGAAACGACAGGTCTTGGCGGTCTGCTGGATATGAGCAGAGAAGGAGAGAGAAGAGTCAAAGATGACCCCAAGGTTTCGAGCTGAGGAGACAGGGAGAATGAGAGAGCCATCAACAGAAATAGAAAACGGGGGGGAGCGGGGAGGTGGGTTTGGGGGGGAAAATGAGAAGCTCGGTTTTGGTCATATTTAATTTCAGGTGGCGTTGAGACATCCAGGCAGCAATATCAGACAAGCACGCTGAAACTTTGGTTTGGATGCAAGGTGAGATATCAGGGGTAGAAAGGTAGATTTGGGAGTCATCAGCATAGAGATGGTAGGAAAAGCCATGGGATGAGATTAATGAACCAAGGGAAGAAGTGTAGATAGAAAAGAGGAGGGGACCAAGAACAGAACCCTGAGGTACGCCGACAGGCAGAGGGATAGAAGTAGAAGAGGATCCACCAGAGTGAACACTAAAGGTGCGGAGGGAGAGGTAGGAAGAGAACCAGGAAAGGACAGAGCCCTGGAATCCAAGTGAGGACGGGGTATCGAGAAGTATGCTGTGATCGACAGTGTCAAAAGCAGCGGAAAGATCAAGAAGAATGAGGATGGAATATTGACCTCTGGATT
The DNA here is from genome assembly GCF_901765095.1 of Microcaecilia unicolor. Lineage (NCBI taxonomy): Eukaryota > Metazoa > Chordata > Amphibia > Gymnophiona > Siphonopidae > Microcaecilia > Microcaecilia unicolor. The sequence goes on along the minus strand of NC_044031.1, from coordinate 764,561,926 downwards.
TAGCTAGTAATAGGTCATTGGAGACTTTAGTAAGCGCAGTTTCGGTTGAGTGGAGAGGGCGAAAACCAGATTGTAATGGGTCAAGAATAGCATGTGAGGAGAGAAAATCAAGGCAGCGGTGGTGAACAGCACGCTCAAGTAATTTGGAGAGAAAAGGAAGGAGGGAGATGGGTCGGTAATTAGAGGGACAAGTAGGGTCAAGTGAAGGCTTCTTAAGGAGAGGTGTGACCACAGCATGTTTAAAGACAGCAGGGACAGTCGCAGTGGAAAGTGAGAGGTTGAGAATGTGACAGATAAAAGGAATAAGAGTAGGAGAGATGGCATTAAGAAGGTGGGTGGGAATGGGATCAGAGGAACAGGTGGTACATTTTGAGGAAGAAAGGAGAAGTGTAGTTTCCTCAATAGTAACTTCAGGAAAGGAGGAAAGGGGATGAGGGGAAGGAGAGAGAGGGGAACGGACTAGTGGAGGGAGAGCTGGTGAGGTAGAGAAAGCAAGGTTTATCTTTTGAACTTAGCGTAGCGATTCGAACTCGCAGCCGACAGGCGCGCGCCGCAGCACCCCCCCCCCCCCTAGCGGCGTGCATCTGGGGGGGGTGTCATTTCGCTGGGGGGGGGCGCATCGGCGATCCGCCCCGGGTGTCGTCGAGGCTAGGAACGCCACTGGGTCCTTGTAAGCCACATTGAGCCTGCAAATAGGTGGGAAAATGTGGGATACAAGTGCAATAAATAAATAAAATGTACGTGTGTAAATGTTTAGATTAGGAGGATATCTGTGTATGTGTATGGTTCACTCTAGCGCCATCTGTGAAAGTCTTCTGGAGAGAATTCTTGAGCCAGTATCAGCACATGTGAAACCACGGACGGCTTTGAGAGATCCTCCTAACTCTTCAAAAGTGTCTGAGCCGGCTGACGCCGCTGAGCAAGCCCGCCTGAGCTGGAATTTCAGCTGCCTGAAATGAGAAGTTTGACATGTACCACTGAGAGACCACTGCCTGGGAAAAAACTCATCTGTTCTCTGCTCCTTTCCTGAAGGTTCCAATTTACATTAACGTTTCATCATTATAGGATAATTATTGTGATGAGGGGAAGGGCACAGGTATAATTAGTTTTGCTTTTCTGGTAAAGCGGCAAAGCCTCATCTCTGGTTTTGTTTTCCAAAGCATATTTTATTTTCAGAAATATCAGATATTTGTGCCATTGTTACGTGACTCACCTTCCCCCTGGGGTATGTGATAGAGGGCAGGAAGTGGACAGGTGCAATGGAGTGAGGGGATAAACAGCCCTGTTATCTGTTTCTGCTTTGAAAATATGGGGCCAGTGTAGTGGCGATCCTAGCCTGCATGACACCCGGGGCGGATCGCCGATGCGCCCCCCCCCCCCCCGGGCGCAGCGCAGCCCCCCCCCCGTGAAATGACACCTCCCCCCCTGGCGAAATGACACTCCCCCCGGTGCACGCCGCTGAGGGGGGGCCGTGGCGCGCGCCTGTCAGCTGAGTTCGCTAACCGCTGCAGCTCCCTCTGCCCCGGCCGGAACAGGAAGTAACCTGTTCCGGGGCAGAGGGAGCTGCAGCGAAGTTAGCGAACTCAGCAGACAGGCACACGCCGCGGCACCCCCCCCCCAGCGGCGTGCACCTGGGGCGGACTGCCCACACCGCCCCCCCCCCCTTGGTACGCCACTGGGCCAGTGGCATAGCCAGACCCAGAATTTTGGATGGGCCCAGAGCTAACATAGATGAGCCTTTCCATGGCACGGTACGGCACTCCACAGCCCCCCCCCCCCTCGAGATTAAAAAAAGCTATAGATTTTTTTCACCTACCCCCACATCAGTATCTCTCCTGCTCCACGGCATCCCAGCATCTGCCTGCCCGTCGCTGAACCCTGTCCCTCCTTGGTGTGCCTTACAGGCGTCCCTGGCGCCTGCAGTGATTCAGTTATTGCTGCCTGCACCGGCCCTGCAGGCTCCCATTGGCCAGATAGGCAGGGACGGGCTGACCATTGGGACGATAGGGCAGTGCCTGAGAGTCACAACCTCTATCTCGTTTATCACTTTTGATAGGTGGTTAGGGGCCATGAAACTTTTCATGCGAGGGCCCAGATCACTGTCAGTCCATCCCTGGTGACAGGGAGGCCTTGCACCAGCATCAAAAAGTTTGTTACAGATTCCTTCCTTTATTATACATAATATGGGTTAGGAAGAGGGTCTTTTCTGTCGTAGGACCAAATGTGGTAGAATAAATTGCAGGATGAGATCCAGAGAGGGGTATAATCGAACGCGAACGCCTATCTCCATGGGCGTCTATGTCCGAAAACGGGTAAGTGAAGAGGCGGGACAGCCCGTATTTTCAAAAAAAAAATGGACGTCCATCTTTTTTTCCAATAATACGGTTTGTACGGACCAAATGCCATGGATTTGTTCGTTTCTGAGCTGGGCGTTTGTTTTTTTTTAACGATAATGGAAACTAAAAACGCCCAGCTCAAAAACGTCCTTATCCGAGCCATTTGGTCATGGGAGGGGCGAGGATTCGTAGTACACTGGCCCCCCTGATATGCCAGGACACCAACTGGGTACCCTAGAGGTCAAAGCGGTGGACTTCAGAAAAAGCTCCGACATGCATAGCTCCCTTACCATGGGTGCTGAGCACCCAACCCCCCTCCCCCAAAACCCACTACCCACAAATGTACAACACTATCATAGCTCTTAGGGGTGAAGGGGGCACCTACATGTGGGTACAGTGGGTTTTGGAGGCCTCCCATTTACCAGCACAAGTGTTACAGGTGGGGGGGGATGGGCCTGGGTCTACATGCCTGAAGTGCACTGCGGTACCCACTAAAACTGCTCCAGGGACCTGCATACACGCAGGCCTCTAGGACTAGTTGCTGCAATATAACATTGGCACACCAGTTGACACCTGAAGACTAATCTCTCCGAACATGTCCTTTATTGGAATAATCACGCTTACTCACAGTTAACTGCAGATCAGAGGTTGTGCCCCACTGGCAACGAGTCTCCTTGGTACTGAGATTAGCAGTAGGTCAGAGCTGGCAGAATGGTGTACAATGCCGTCTTTCAGCCACATTCAAGGTAAGAACTAAGTTCTGTAACGTGGCTAACACGTGAAAGGGATCTAAAACTGGCTTACAAAAATGGCCACTACCTCATGGACTACCGGAAACAAAACAGGGCACACTCTGACCCAGTAAGCAGGGGGAAAAGCACCATGGGAGTAGAGCCTACCAACTACCAACATCGTGAGCATTTAACACAAGCTAGTGGAATCACGGAGCCCAATACCCTACACCCACCACAATGCATTGCTGATGTGACTCTGCAGTGCGCATAACAGAAAAGGTGTCACACTCACCCGAGATCCAAATCAGAACCAGGGAAAGGCTGTCACAGGATAGAACACATTCTGCTGTCATGGAGGTGGGTACGGCATTTGAGGCTGGCATACAGGCTGGAAAAAAAGTTTGTAAAGTGGGGTTTTTTTGGTGGGAGGGGGGTTAGTGACCACTGGGGGAGTCCGGGGAGGTCATCCCCGATTCCCTCCAGTGGTCATCTGGGCAGTTGGGGCACTTTTTTGGGACTTGTTCGTGAAAAAAAAGGGTCCAAAAAAGTGACCCCAAATCGCGCTAAAAACGCCTTTTTTCCGATTATCATCTAAAGACGCCCATCTCTCCTCGGCCGATAACCACGCCCCAGTCCCGCCGTCACCACGGCTCCGACACGCCCCCATCAACTTTACCCATTTCCGCGACAAATTGCAGTTGGAAACGCCCAAAATCCGCTTTCGATTATACCGATTTGGGCGCCCACGGGAGAAAGACGCCCATCTCCCGATTTGGGTCAAAATATAGGCGGATAGTAACATAGTAGATGACGGCAGAGAAAGACCTGTATGGTCCATCCAGTCTGCCCATATGTGCTACTTCATATGTATACCTTACCTTGATTTGTATCTGCCATTTTCAGGGCACAGACCGTAGAAGTCTTGCCCAGCACTAGCCCCGCCTCCCAACCACCAGCCCTGCCTCCGCCCACCGGCTCTGCCATCCAATCTCGGCTAAGCTCCTGAGGATCCATTCCTTCTGTACAGGATTCCTTTATGTTTATCCCACGCATGTTTGAATTCCGTTACCGTTTTCATCTCCACCACCATCCACCCTCCTTTATCTTCAGTTTCAGAAACTTGTGAAGCCTTGGTGACGGCAGGTGGCATTTCAGGGTAGTGAAGGATAATGTTGTTGTATTGGTGGGACGTCTGTTCTATTTGGCGTGGTTTATATGTCTTGTGTTATTTGCTGTGGGGTTTTTCATTATACTGTACCAGTAATGTGTTATGGCATTTTAAATTGTATTAGTAATACCTTATTCATACTATAGAATTTTATTTGTTTTTTAAATTCTTGTTTGTCATGCAATGGATTTTATTTGTTGTGCATCATTTTGAGATGTCGTTAGAGGTGTTCAAGCAATAGCCATAAATAGTATATGGCAGAGCCGGGATTAGAACTGAGAAAGTGACCCGAGGAAGTCGCTGTGATGTATGTGTGTAATCCTCTGCTTCCTTTGAGTGGATTTCCTCGTATATGTAGCACAACAGAGATTAATGTTAAGTTCTTAAAGACAGGTTCATTGCCAAGTTTGTATTTTAATATATCTGTTTAAGATCATAAGTATTGCCATACTGGGACAGACCAAAGGTCCATCAATCCCAGTATCCTGTTTCCAACAGTGGCCAATCCAGGTCACAAATACCTGGCAAGATCCAAAAAAAAGTACAAAACATTTTATACTGCTTATCCCAGAAATAGTGGATTTTCCCCAAGTCAAATTTAATAATGGTCTATGGACTTTTCCTTTAGGAACCTGTCCAAACCTTTTTAAAACTCTGCTAAGCTAACTGCCTTTACCACATTTTCTAGCAACGAATTCCAGAGTTGAATTACACATTGAGTGAAGATTTTCTCTGATTCGTTTTAAATTTACTACTTTGTAGCTTCATTGCATTCCCCCCTAGTCCTAGTATTTTTGGAAAGCATAAACAGATGCTTCACGTCTACCCGTTTTACTCCACTCATTATTTTATAGACCTCTATCATATCTCCCCTCAGCCACCTTGTCTCCAAGCTGAAGAGCCCTAGCCGCTTTAGTCTTTCCTCATAGGGAAGTTGTCCCATCCCCTTTATCATTTTCATCGCCCTTCTCTCCATCTTTTCTAATTCCACTATATCTTTTTTGAGATGCAGTGATCAGAATTGAGCAAAATATTAGAGGTGCAGTCGCACCATGGAGCGATACAAAGGCATTATAACATCCTCATTTTTGTTTTCCATTCCTTTCCTAATAATACCTAACATTCTATTTGCTTTCTTAGCCGCAGCAGCACACTGAGCAGAAGGTTTCAACGTATCATCAACGACAACACCTAGATCCCTTTCTTGGTCTGTGACTCCTAACGTGGAACCTTGCATGACGTAGCTATAATTCGGGTTCCTCTTTCCCACATGCATCACTTTGCACTTGCTCACATTAAACGTCATCTGCCATTTAGACGCCCAGTCTCTCAGTCTCGTAAGGTCCTCTTGTAATTTTTCACAATCCTCCCACGATTTAACGACTTTAAATAACTTTGTCTCATCAGCAAATTTAATTACCTCACTAGTTACTCCCATCTCTAGGTCATTTATAAATAGGTTAAAAAGCAGTGGTCCCAGCATAGGCCCCTGGGGAACCCCACTAACTACCCTTCTCCATTGAGAATACTGACCATTTAACCATGGAACGGGATAGATGTGAATCATTTGTTTACTCTTTCCAAAAATACTAGGACTAGGGGACATGCGATGAAGCTACAAAGCAGTACATTTAATATGAATTGGAGAAAATGTTTCTTCACTCAACGTGTAATTAAAATCTGGAATTCATTGCCAGAGAATGTGGTAAAGGCGGTTATCTTAGTGGGGTTTAAAACGGGTCTGGACAGCTTCCTAAAGGAAAAGTCCATAGACCATTATTAAATTGACTTGTGGAAAATCCACTGCTATTTCTGGGATAAGCAGCATAAAATGTATTGAACTTTCTCGGGATCTTGCAGGTACTTGTGACCTGGATTGGCCACTGTTGGAAACAGGATGCTGGGCTTGATGGACCTTTGGTCTTGCCCAGTATTTATTTTATTTATTTATTTATTTATTTATTGCATTTGTATCCCACATTATCCCAACTTTTTTGCGGGCTCAATGTGGCTTACAATTCATCGTGGATATGGGAAATAGAAGGGAGCATACATTTATTATTAACAGAGAGTTTTGGGTTAAATGATAGTATTAAAGCAAAAGATAGTATAAGACATTTCTGGATAAGTCAAAGATTATACAGTTACATGTGTTGATCTTTGTTGTATATCTTGTCGAAGAGATAGGTTAGAGCAGAAATTGGACTTTCTGTGTTCTACAGAAACCTAACTGGAAGACATTTATTTATTTATTTATTAATTAGGATTTATTTACCACCTTTTTGAAGGAATTTACTCTAGGTGGTGTACAGTAAGAATAGATCAAACATGAGCAGGAGGCAATTACAGCAGTAAAAATGTTCAAATAACAATACAAAGTATGGCATGGTATACTACTTGCAATGACAACACAATATGTACTAGAACATTATAATTGGTAGTGAAGGGTAAGGCAAAGTTGTAACATATAGATGAGTAAGAAAGTAGGAAGAATTTGAAAGTAAGGTGATTGATTTGAAGAAAGTTGCACGTGAGGTCAGAGAGATGGTTAAATATGATCTCAGCTAGGGTAGGAGTGGATAAACATGTCCCGCTGCAGTATATGCAGCCCGAGTCAATCCTTGTGTGTGTGAGTGAGACTAACAAGTTAGTTATTTCTTCTGTTAAAGGCTTGGTTGAAGAGCCAAGCTTTCACCTGCTTCCTGTGTTGTGGAGCCTTTCAGGGAGTGCATTCCAGAGTGTGGGGGCTACTCCGGAGAAGGCTCGCTTGAGGGTATCACATTGTGTAATGTCTTTTGGAGAGGGTGTGGTCAGTGATAGTCCTTATCTTTATCATCTACAACAATCCAGTCCTCCTAGTTTTCAATCTGGAGTGGCCTAGTGGTTAGGGTGGTGGACTTTGGTCCTGGGGAACTGAGGAACTGAGTTTGATTCCCAGTTCAGGCACAGGCAGCTCCTTGTGACTCTGGGCAAGTCACTTAACCCTCCATTGCCCCATGTAAGCTGCATTGAGCCTGCCATGAGTGGGAAAGCGCAGGGTACAAATGTAACAAAAATAAAATAGATACTATTGGAGATTCTACATGGAATGTTGCTATTCCACTAGCAGCATTCCATGTAGAAGGCTGCGCAGGCTTCTGTTTCTGTGAGTCTGACGTCTGGACGTCAGACTCACAGAAGCAGAAGCCTGCGCGGCCACATTGGTGATCCGCAAGGGCCGACTTCTAGTGGAATAGCAACATTCCATGTAGAATCTCAAATAGTAGCAACAGTGGAGTGGAGTGGCCTAGTGGTTAGGTTGGTGGACTTTGGTGCTGGGGAACTGAGGAACTGAGTTTGATTCCCACTTCAGGCACAGGCAGCTCCTTGTGACTCTGGGCAAGTCACTTAACCCTCCATTGCCCCATGTAAGCCGCATTGAGCCTGCCATGAGTGGGAAAGCGCGGGGTACAAATGTAACAAAAATAAAATAGATACTATTGGAGATTCTACATGGAATGTTGCTACTACTGGAGATTCTCCATGGAATGTTGCTAATGGAGGAGTAGCCAAGTGATTAGTGCACTGGACTTTGATCCTGAAGAACTGGGTTCGTTTCCCACTGTAGCCCCTTAACCCTGTATATACTATGTAAACTGCTTTGAATGTAGTTGCAAAAACCACAGAAAGGTGGGATATCAAGTCCCATCCCCTCGACACCTCCCCATGCCCAAGTCACATCATCTCTTCTCTTAGCTTAGTTCATGCTTTTTGCTTCCACTTCCTTCTTCTACCCCTGTTTCACTGGAGGTCTTGCGGTCACTGTCTGCTGGCTTGCTAAATACCGGTTCCTTGCACCATAAATCGCAATTTATTTATGACCTCCTTTTATTTTATTTTATTTATTGCATTTGTATCCCACATTATCCCAATTTTTTTGCGGGCTCAATGTGGCTTACAATTCATCGTGGATATGGGAAATAGAAGGGAGCATACATTTATTATTAACAGAGTTTTGGGTTAAATGATAGTATTAAAGCAAAAGATGGTATAAGACATTTCTGGATAAGTCAAAGATTATACAGTTACATGTGTTGATCTTTGTTGTATATCTTGTCGAAGAGATAGGTTTTCAATAGTTTGTGGAAATTTGTCAGTTCATAGACAGTTCTCAAGTTGCGTGGCAATACTTATGTACTTATGATCTCCCAAGTGATCACTGCAAAGGCACAAGATCACAGCGACCAACCCGAATCTAAACACTTATTTGACTCGTTCTGTAAATATCTAACAATGAATCATGTAAACCCCATTGAACTTCCTTAGGACCTACCCTGGCGCAATACTATCTGCGAGAAAGCTCTCTCGAACTGTTATCCTTGCTCGATACTTTGTAACCATCTCCCATTGTTCCATGTTAGCCGCATCTGGGATACAAATGCAATAAATAAGTAATCCTTTTTTTTTAAATGTTTCTTCGATTTCTGATACAATCAAAGCAGTTTTTGTATTAGATACAGATACTTCTCTGTCCCTAGTGCGTTGTACCTGGGGCAGTGGAAGGTTAAATGACTTCCCAGTATCACAAGTAGCTGCAGTGGGAATTGAACCTATTCCTCTCTCCTCTCCCCCCCCCCCCCCCCCCCCCCAACGCTCAGAGCACTGCACTGTTAGGCTCCTTGTTAACAGTGAAAAATGGAAGAAATGCACCCTTTATTAACAGGTCTGGAGTCAGCTTACAGGGGAAGAAAAACGACCCTGTAATGTGCAGAAAGAAACAGAGGCATTTATCTCCTGCCTAGTTGGTTTCCCTGACTGTGGCAGGATTACATTCTGATTTCCTTTCCAGCCTTTCTGGACCCAACTGTGATATGTTTATTTATTTATTAGGATTCATGTACTGCTTTTTTTTCTTTTCAAAGCAATTCACCCAAGGCTACAACAGCAGAGCTTTCAAGTAACATTATGGCATGGTAGAGTATCAACACAATGCACTTGAAAACATCTTAATAGACAGCAGAGAAGTGGAGAAGAGTAACGGATGAGAAGGGTGACTTAGAAAAGCTGCAGCTGAGCTTAGTCAGACTTTGTATGCTGAGCAAGTTCTGCAGGAACGTACAGCTGATGTCAGTCCTTTTGTGTCTGACCAGCTACTGCTTCCGTTTAAAGGCTTGGGAGCAGGGTTGCCAAATAAAAATAAAAAAAATTCCCACACAAAACCGCCAAAATCCGCCCAAAAACCGCACACACTCCACCCCCGCCGTCATCAACCCCGCCCCTTCCGTCATCACCCCTGCCGCCGCCGTCATCAGCCCCACCCCTTCCGTCATCAGCCCCGCCCCCACCGCCCCGCCCAATACGTCAGCAAACCCCGCCCAAAATGTTCCAAACCCCGCCTCTGTCGCCATTAGCCCCACCCCCCGCCGGCCGAAAAACTGCCCCAAAACCCGCACAGAAAAAACAAAACGAGCCCAAAAAACCGCAACCCGCCGCGGGCAAAAGTTTCCCACGGTGGGTTGCGGAAAACCGCCCATCTGGCAACCGTGCTTGGGAGAAGAACCAGGCTTTCAGCTGCTTCCTGAAATTAGGCGAAGGCTTCCTGGGAGTGGCTTCCAGGGTGGGAGTGGCTTCCAGGGTGGAGGTGGCTGGATTTCTTTTGCAGAGGGTGTGGTTAGAGTTGTTCCTTATGAGGAAAGATCCTGTTACTGTCAAACAGAGACCCTAGAATATTGGCCTTTCATGTGGTATTTCCCCTGTTTTCAGTTGATTACTTTTTATAATGTAATTTTTTTTTTTTTTAAGATTATGGCATGTCTGTATTTTCTTTCAGTAATTAAGGGGCTCTTTTACTAAGGCATGTAGGCGCCTACGTGCGTTCAACATGCGTGAAATTGGAACTACCGCCCAGCTACCTTGTGCCCCGGGTGGTAATTCCACAAGCGGTAGGAATTTTCTACCACGTGGCACTTACCCGGCGGTAAATGGCAATGTACACGTGCTGATGATTACCGCCCGGTTAACACCTGAGACCTTACCGCTAAGTCAATGGGTGGCAATAAGGTCTCAGCCTGTAAACTGTATTATTTCTTGAAGTGTATTTCTCTAGTTTGGCCAGCAGGTGGTGCAGGTTTATGTTTACAGAGAAATGACTGTTCTCTCTTTAGTTAACACAGATAAGAAATAACCTGCAGTGACGTGGCCAGCTAGTTTCAAAACTTGTTGTTCTGGGCTCTGATTTTCCCAGGAGCTCAATTCATCTAGGATGTACTGGATTTTGCCCCAGTCTTAGCTAGGGAGAAGAGAGAGAAAGATCTCTTTGCTGAGGCCCTGTGAACAGTTATATTTGATAACCTGTGAGCGGCTATATGTTCCTGATCTCCCCGGGCTTTTTTAAGGTAGTGACTAAATGTTTAGATAGTTTTTTAATTTATCTGTATTTAGTTATCTGTTACTGTTTGTTGAATTGCACTTTTTCTGTTTATTGTTCTAATTTTTTATGATAATAAACATTTTTAGTTTATTGCCTCTGCTTGTCTGGACTGACTAAGAATCCTGGTGGATTCTGTTTCGAGTCTATGAGTGCTTTCTAGGAACTATGGGACCGCTGGGAGTGTGGCCCCAGTAACCTAGAAATCACTGGGGAATAATTTGAAAGCGGGAGACTCGCCCAGAGGCAGTTGGGACGTAGTCGGTGGGAGGAGGGTGCTAGTGTAGAGCACAAGCGACAGGTGCAGGCAGACCAGAGCTGTGCTGGGGATAGACCTTCTAAGTGGCCGCGGGGTAGCCCCAGGCGTGTGGCTAGACGTTTCGTGACACTACTGTACCTAATATACATTGCTTCAATGGCTTGTAGATGATAAATAAGAAAATAAATAAATAGCTACTTACACACACAAGGACTAGCATATCTGTGCTTCCTTAGTGTCCTCCAGAATAGTCCAGAGCTTATGGGTGTTATGTCCATCAATCAGCAGGGGAAAACACAGAATTGTGCTATGTTCTATAAGACCTATGTGCAGCTCTAACAATTCAGTATTTTTCTGTCTCCAGCAGATAGAAGTGGACATGTTCTGCAGCTCCTGGCTAATTAGGCAGGCTAGCTCCTGGTCCAGTTAGTCAACTGGTTTCTAGTTGAGCAAGGGTGGGGGAGGTGCATGCATAGAAGTCTCAAAGTGTATACCTGGAAGTCTCTGAGTCCCTCCACCCTCATCATCCAGTGATGGCTCTCCTCCTTTTTTGAGCTAAAGAATAAAAAAAATAGCTCATGTTTTTCAGAGAGCATAATGAGCCTTTTCAGCCTTTTACAGCTCTGACAGAGAAACTGAGGTGCCGATGATCAAAAGTAAACGCAGGCGCTAGAGGCCATTAGTGCCATACTAACACCTGCATTTACCAGTGCAGAATGATCGCAGGGGTCTAGCACAGCGAACGAGTGCACCAGGCCTTAGCACAGATAGCATACAAATGTAGTGAAGCTCATTTAAATGAGGCCATTTTGTATTCCTCCCCAATGATCAGAAAAGAGTGCCCAAAAGAAAGATGCCTTACCGCTGTGAAAAATCACGCCAGTTCCGAGAAGGCAAAGTGATGCATGTGAGAAAGAGGAACACAAACTATAGCTATGTGATACAAGGTTCCACATTAGGAGTCACCCACCAGGAAAAGGATCTAGGTGTCGTCATTGATAATACGTTGAAACCCTCTTCTCAGTGTGCGGTGGTGGCGAAGAAAGCAAATAGAATGTTAGGTATTATTAGGAAAGGAATGGAAAACAAAAATGAGTACGTTATAATGCCTTTGTATCGCTCCATGGTTTCAACCGAACCTTGAATAATGTGTGCAGTTCTGGTCACCGCATCTGAAAAAACATAGGGTAGAACAGGGGCATAGCCAGATAACAGATTTTGGGTGGGCCTAGGAAAGAAGTGGGTGGGCACCAAGTGTTCTCACCCTACCACCACCAAAAAAATATCTCAGCTAGCAGGAAAACACTTCTTTCCACCTTGGTAGTCTGCAGCAGGCATGCGCTGAAAACTGAGCATGCGCAGGTACCGGTATCATGAAGAGTAGTGTTTTCATTACCATCAGCTTCAACTGGTGGAGCTTGGGATACCCACCAGCTACCACTAAATGTATGCTACTGTTGGGTGGGCCTCAGCCCTAAGCCCACCCAGGCCCACCTGTGGCTACGCCACTGGAGTGGAATTAGAAAAGGTACTGAGAAGGGTGACAAAAATGATAAAGGGGATGGGATGACTTCCCTATGAAGGAAGGTTAAAGCGGCTTGGAAAAAAGAAGGCTGAGGGGAGATACGATAGAGGTCTATAAAATAATGAGTGGAGTGGAATCGGTAGACATGAATCGCTTATTTACTCTTTCCAAAAATACTAGGACTAGGGGGCACACATTGAAGCTACAAGTTAGTAAATTTAAAACAAATTGGAGAAAATATTTTTTCACTCAACTTGTATTTAAACTGTGGAATGTTTTGCCAGAGAATGTAGTAAAAGCAGTTAGCTTAGCAAGGTTTAAAAAAGGTTGAGTATCTTCCTAAAGACCTCAACTAATACTGATAATGTACTCATGGTTCCTAGATTCTTACAATCAAAAGCGGAAGTATTAGAACAATTATTTCAGGAAAAAGATGAGAAAATAAGACAGTCCTTTAGGTCCAACAATTCAGGTTTTGATATGGTTCCATTCTGCAAATTACAAGTTGATGTTCCTGGAGATAGAATATGGGACATTTTTGAGAAAGTTTCTCCAATAACACTTAGGCTCGCTAAGAAATCATGTAATTTAGATGTTTGTCCATCGTATTTGCTGTCAGATATGCCAATAGAAGGTCTCAATTGGTTAACTGAATTTGTTAATATGGATCTCCAGCACAGCCATCCTTCTCTTGAGCCTTCAATTACTATCTCCCATCAAAAAACGTCTGGTTGGAAAACCCCGGATCCAGCTGAGACACAGTCTCCGCACTATGTAGCTTTTTCAGACCAGGCTTACTGTGCATCAGAATCTTCCTTTCTGTGGTGAGATTCCTACAGGGGAGGGAGATGACCCTAGAACACTGAAGCAATTCATAAAGAAGAGCTATCTGTCTTAATTACTAAATCTTTGGACGTTCTTACTATTTGTTCTCCATCAGTTCCTGCTCCTACCTCTCAAGGGTACCCTATTGTGCTTGGGTTCACAGATCCTTCTAAGGCTTTCCCTATGCATCCAGCCATTCCGAATTAATTCAGTTCAGTGGGAGACTCCTGTTGCAGGTCTCAGTGGGTAGGTCTATGATATGTCTTTATCCCTTCCTGAAAAAAAGGAAAAGTTTCAGAAGCCCAAGTTTGGCTCCTTGGTTACTGTAGTGATGAAGAAAACCACTATTCCTATCGAGGGGGGAGGGGGTATTGCGCGTAAAGATTTCCAGGATCATAAGTGAGAGGTGGCTCTCAAGCAGTTGTTTGATGTGGCAGAACTCGGTCTTCAGGCTTCTATTTGCAATTCTTTCATTTCCTGAGCTTGCCCGTGTTGGGTCCTTTAGTTTTTCATTATAATAAAGACTGTTGGACACGTATCTCCAGTGGTGACTCGTTTTTGATCAGCCTCTACTTTTGCCTGCTCTGTTTTGTCGTCTTAGAGGATTTCTCCTGTTTTGTATTTTGGATCTTGCCTTCTTTGGTATCAGAGCTGCACCAATGTTGATCAAGACCTGGAGGAACAGGAAAACCCTCAAGTAGCTCAGTTGGAGGCAGGCTTGGCATATATGGCAGATGTCTTCTATGATCTTCTTGGCTTGTTGGTTACGGCTCATCAGCTGCTGTGGTTAAGGAAATGGTCAGCAGATGTGGCTTCCAAGGCTTGCTTGGTCAAGCTTCTATTTAGAGGCAAATTGCTCTTTGGAGAAGATTTTAGTAAATTAGTTAAAAGATTTGGGGGAATCTAAGCTACAAAGGCTCCTAGAATATAAGCCTAAGCCTTCCTCTCAATCTGCTTCTTTGAAATCAAAGTCCAAGTTCTACAGACCGGTCCAGCCTCAGTATGGCCAGTCTAGACAACCCTCCTTGTGTTCAGAGAGAAAATTTGATTCTCAGCCTGTATGGTCAGCAAACTGTGCACATGCTGGCCAATGATCCAGTCCATGTCTATTTCAAGTGTGAGGTCGGCATTTCAGCTTTCTCCAGGAATGGACCCATATGGACCAGAGGAAGGTACAAACTGGAATTCTGCTGTCCAATCACAGACTAATTCTTAGAATTCCCTTGTGGTCATTCAACCAAACAAGCAACAGTGAAGTCAACACTGACCTCCATGATGGATCTAGGAGCAGTTGTTCCCAATCCTCAGGCAAAATAATGCCTGGGAAGTCATTCCATCTTTTTTGTCATTCCCAAGAATGGACAGTTCATTCTGTCCCATTTTAGATTTCAAGAAAGTGAAGTGTTTTCTGCGAATTTCTCATTTCAGGATGGAAACACTACACTTTGTGATAGCATAGTTCCAGAGGGAGAATTTTGTAACTGTCCTGGACCTCAAGGAAGTGTATTTCCAGATTCCAATTTGGACTCCGCACCAGAAGTTCTTGAGATTCACCATTTTTTTTTTGTTTCATTTGTACCCCGCGCTTTCCCACTCATGGCAGGCTCAATGCGGCTTACATGGGGCAATGGAGGGTTAAGTGACTGACCCAGAGTCACAAGGAGCTGCCTGTGCCTGAAGTGGGAATCAAACTCAGTTCCTCAGGACCAAAGTCCACCACCCTAACCACTAGGCCACTCCTCCACTGTTGCTACTATTTGAGATTCTACATGGAATGTTGCTATTCCACTAGCAACATTCCATGTAGAAGTCGGCCCTTGAAGATCACCAATGTGGCCGCGCAGGCTTCTGCTTCTGTGAGTCTGACGTCCTGCACATACGTGCAGGACGTCAGACTCACAGAAACAGAAGCCTGCGCAGCCTTCTACATGGAATGTTGTTAGTGGAATAGCAACATTCCATGTAGAATCTCCAATAGTAGCCACATTCCATGTAGAATCTCAAATAGTAGCAACATTCCATGTAGAATCTCCAATAGTAGCCACATTCCATGTAGAATCTCCAATAGTAGTAACATTCCATGTAGAATTTCCAATAGTAGCAACATTCCATGTAAAATCTCCAATAGTATCTATTTTATTTTTGTTACATTTGTACCCTGCGCTTTCCCACTCATGGCAGGCTCAATGCGGCTTACATGGGGCAATGGAGGGTTAAGTGACTTGCCCAGAGTCACAAGGAGCTGCCTGTGCCTGAAGTGGGAATCAAACTCAGTTCCTCAGGACCAAAGTCCACCACCCTAACCACTAGGCCACTCCTCCACTGTTGCTACTATTTGAGATTCTACATGGAATGTTGCTATTCCACTAGCAACATTCCATGTAGAAGTCGGCCCTTGAAGATCACCAATGTGGCCGCGCAGGCTTCTGCTTCTGTGAGTCTGACGTCCTGCACATACGTGCAGGACGTCAGACTCACAGAAACAGAAGCCTGCGCAGCCTTCTACATGGAATGTTGCTAGTGGAATAGCAACATTCCATGTAGAATCTCCAATAGTAGCAACAGAATCTCAGTAGTAGCAACATTCTATGTAGAATCTCCAATAGTAGCAACAGAATCTCAATAGTAGCAACATTCCATGTAGAATCTCCAATAGTAGCAACATTCCATGTAGAATCTCCAATAGTATCTATTTTATTTTTGTTACATTTGTACCCTGCGCTTTCCCACTCATGGCAGGCTCAATGTGGCTTACATGGGGCAATGGAGGGTTAAGTGACTTGCCCAGAGTCACAAGGAGCTGCTTGTGCCTGAAGTGGGAATTGAACTCAGTTCCTCAGGACCAAAGTCCACCACCCTAACCACTAGGCCACTCCTCCACTCCATTCTAGGTCAACATTTCCAATTTCAGGAGATACTGTCTGGTTTGGCCACAGCTCTATGAACATTTTCAAAGGTTATGGTCATGGTGACAGCCTACCTAAGAAGAGAAGGAATCAGAGTTTAACCTTGTCTGATCAGAGATGCCTGGTACCAACATGCCTTTCAGGCAACCTTCAGGGTTTTACAGCTGCTTCAATCTCTAGGCTGGGTGGTAAACTTTACAAAAAGCAAGCTCATACCCTTGCAGACTCCAGAATACCTGGGAGTTCTGTTTAGCCCATATCAGGAAAGGTGTTTCTACTGGATTACAAACAGATGACGCTTCAGATCTAGTGCCTCTTATAGCAGTTCAGTGAATATAGGATTACTCTTATGTTCCGGGCTCCATGGCAGCGATGCTGGATGTGGTCCTATGGGCCACAGCTCATATGAGGCCCTGCAGGAGTTGCTCTTCAGCCACTGCCCCTCCTCCCTTTTCTCAGGACTACAAATGTTGCCTCCTTTGGACTCTTCTAGCCAGGTTTGGACTTGTGGTTGAAGTCCACCAATCTTCTCAAAGCTACTCCTTTTCCAATTAGTGAACTACTTACTGGGCCACACTAGCAGTGAAATAACAAGTGGACGTGGAAATGGAAGTTTGTGTGGTTAAGTTTAGATAGAGTGCAACATTAGGAGAATTTCAGTTTCTCCCTAAAGCAGGGATCACTAAGTCAGGACACAACCTTAAATGTTATAACTGCATTCCAAACAGGTAGGAAAAGTGACGGTCAAAGCCAGAAGGATGCTTGGGTGCATAAAGAGAGGCATGACCAGCAGGAAAAAGGAGGTGATAGTGCCGTTGTATAAGGCTCTGGTGAGGCCCCATTTGGAGTACTGCGTGCAGTTCTGGAGACGGCACCTACGGAAAGACATAAACAGGATGGAGTCGGTCCAGAGGGCGGCTACGAAATTAGTAAGCGGTCTTGAATGCAAAAATTATAGGGACAGGCTTATGAACCTCAACATGTATACGCTGGAAGAGAGGAGGGAGAGAGGAGACATGATAGAAACGTTTAAATATCTCAAGGGCATTTATGTACAGGAAGAGAACCTTTTTCAAATGAAGGAGAGCTCTGGAATGAGGGGGGGGGGGGGGGGCATATGACAAAGTTAAGAGGGAATAGGCTTAGGAGTAACCTAAGGAAGTATTATTTCACAGAAAGGGTGGTGGAGGCGTGGAATGGCCTCTCAGTTGAGGTGGTGGAGTCAAGGTCTGTTCCAGAATTTAAAAAGGCATGGGATAAGCATGTGGAAGAGGAAGAATTAGTGGTTACAGAGGATGGGCAGACTGGATGGGTCATATGGCCTTTATCTGCCGTCATGTTTCTATGTTCTATATATAGACTCCTGTTTGAATAATACCTTCTGTTTTCCTTACTAGTAATGTTGAAATGTTGAAGTGCCCAAATTGAGACTTCTAGACAGTTCAGAGATTCTCTCAGTGCATAATCCCTCTCACAAGCTTGTGAGTGACCTGCTTAATTGCCAAAGGGCGGATTGATGATTCTCTGCCAAATGGAACAATGTGCTTATAGAAAACGATCCATTTTAAGAACTAATGTTTCCAAAAGAAAGTAATCCACAAAGCGTGGGAGCCATTTATTGTGTCTACAAGAGTCATCAAGCAGCTTGTTGGTAAACTGTTAGACAGTTTTAAAGAGACCACGTTCTTTCTTTGTCGCATATTTTCTTCACATTTTTTCTTTTATTTTGATTTTAGATTTTCACTGATAAACACTGAAAAAAAAACCGTTCCCAATGCCAAAAAATTAAAATAGTTGTGGAGGTCACACGATGCTGTGAACAGGAAAGGACATGGGTCTGCGCTGTTCCCAGGCCCCTGCTTTTAACCCCCTTCATCCTATTCATTTGAGCCCGGAAAGTTCCTACAGGACTGTATCCTATTTATATGGACGAGTTAATGAAAACAAAAATGCTGCCAAGATGTTCGCAAAGCAGCAGTACAAAGACAGAGCTGAATCACGAGATGGTAGATGGTGGCTCTTCAGGCTTGGTTGTGAGATATCGATTGCAGGCTTCACTCAAGCAGTAGTCAAGGCTTTAGACTCTAAATTCGACGAGGTATTTTCCAGTTGGATGCGATGCAGCAAACATGTAGTGAACATTCAACTCGTATCGCAGAGTTGGAGACGCGAGTGGGCGCAGCGGAAGATAGTCTTAATGGAGAAATCTCGGGTATGGCGGACCTTCACACTTTGGTTGGGGATCAAACAGAAAAATAGATGGCCAGGAGAATAGGTCGCAGTGCAACAGTTTGCATTTTGAGGGTGTACCTGAGACTGGCCGGTACAGGAATTTTCACCGCAGCTGATCAAGAGCGTGTACCGAGTGGGCCCGCCACAAGACAGCCACAGGCCAAGAGTGGTGCTTGCATGCTTTTTGAACCAGGCTCAAAAACAAATTCTTTGGCAAAAATATAATGGCCTTCAATGGACATGCTAGTCAGATCTTCCAGGAGTTCTCCTCTTAAGTTTGCAGCAAAGTTTAAAGACTTCCATCCCATCTGTGCTGATCCATTTTTCCCTGCAGTACCCTGCATGTCCAGCAGGACGGGAAGTGAACATCATAGAGTACTTCTCAGGCAACTTTCCACTAACAACGGGGTGTCGTTGTAAGGGGTCTCCACTTCTGCTGCATCTTACCGAGGCACCTTTAAAGAAACTGCTTTATTGCTTTCTTCAACCTCTGGTTCTTGGTGCGTTGTTGCTTTTGGACGTGTAACTACGATTACGCTCGCTACGTGGTGCACCGCCTCCGCTCTTATGGAAAGAGAGAATTGTGAATTCCTATGTGCATTGTTTTAACCATCCAAGCACCTGATAAACCTTTGGAAGACTCCTGAAGAAGGCGCTACGGTGCTGAAACACGGCTGTGTTGAGTCAACCTGTTGTAATAAACTTTATTTTTTAATTGAAACTATACGTCTTCCCCATTGTTTTGTTAAGAGCCTATCTCCCCCCACCCCTCTGTTCCCTTTATCTTGTTGCGTTGTCCCCACAATGCAGTACGATGAATATTTTGCTGCTTATTTTTCCTGGAGTTGCAAACTTCAAGAACAGCCTGCTTGCAGCATGTTGAGAGATGTGGCTGGGAGGGATACTTTAGTATTCTTCTAGGGTCTCCTTGTGTCTTGTTTTTATGCCTAATGTGTTTTCAGACTTACAGTTTTTCACAAGCCACAAGCGTTTTGTCATATTTGGGGACTGATAATGTGTTCATTTCTTAGTCAAGGGGAATCCCTAGGTATCTGACTGTGTACCTGTCTTCACACATGGTTTGTTTACTTCTGTGTGTGATGTTTATTCTGTTGCGGGGGAGGGGTGAGGTGGGTAGGGAGGGTTGGGTGTTGTGTAGGAGGTTTGTGGGTCAGGAATGTTGGGAGTTTTGGCAGTGGTGGTTTGGGAACGTTAGTTCAGTGGTTCCCAAACCTGGTCCTGGAGGCACCCCAGTCAGTCAGATATTTACGACGCACTTAATACCTCTCATCTGAGTATCTCCAGTTTGGGCCTACACTCTGGGGGCAGCTACTCTGACGTCAGACATCACTTTAAAACCGGGAACTTCTTGCTGCTTCATTGCCTCAAGTACTGCCATCCTGGTGTCTGGTGCATTTTTCTCACTGCTGTTCTTCCTTGCTGACCACTGCCTGGACCTGAACTCTGCTGGATTGCTGCCCTCCCTGACCACTGCCTGGACCTGACCTCTGCTGGATCGCTGTCCGCCCTGACCTGACCTCTGCTGGATCGCTGCCTGCCCTGACCACTGCCTGGACCTGACCTCTGCTGGATCGCTGCCCTCCCTGACCACTGCCTGGACCTGACCTCTGCTGGATCGCTGCCCTCCCTGACCACTGCCTGGACCTGACCTCTGCTGGATCGCTGCCTGCTCTCATCACTGCCTGGACCTGCCAGCTCTGAGCTCGCCTCCTCTTCTTGTCTGAGTCTGTCTCACCGCCCGACTCCTTAAGTCCTGCTGGGCACCTGAACCCAGGGGCTCAACCGCTGGGGAACAGCAGTCACTGCAGAGCTCACTTACTAATTCCGAATCTCTGTGATAAACTGTTACACACATTATATTGTACTGCCCTGTCTGCTAAGGATGAATAAATGCCCAGCATTTAAAATCTCCGGTGCTGGCCTGGGCCATGTGTTTTGGTATTGTTTTCTTGGTTTAGTATTTTGCAAGGAACTTTGTTAATGTCATACATATTTGCAGAAACTTCTTTTTGTTCACTGGAATGATAGGTACACATTTTCTAGGGTTCAACACGGTTTGCCCACGAAGCCTTGCTCATGGCTCTTGTGTATCCATTTACAATGGCTTTCTTCAAAATGACCATCACTCAGCCAGTGGCGTGCTCAGCTTCTTTACTTGCGCACTTAGGAGCGTTTGCATGTCAGATACCCAATCAGCTCAACGGCAATGCTTTCAGGACTTCTGGGAACCCTTTTGGTTTTCTTTAACTGCCGCTGCAAGAAGTAAGATTTTAAATAGATGAGTTTTTTCCTTTCAAACCCTCAGGCGGAAGGGGAGGGGTCGAGGACTACTGTCAGTTTTTGCTTTTTAGTGTAAATGGGACCCAGTTTGCCGTTGATGGAAGAGTTGACCATTGAGTGGTGTGTCTAGTTCATGTTTTCATGTTTAATTGGGGAGGCCTTACAGTTCTCTTGGTGTGGAGGAGGGTTGTGGGCAAGGGTTATGAAGGTTAATGGGTTGGTTGGGTGGGTGGGATTTAGTTTGTGTTCATATACAAAGAGGGTTTATATCAAAATGTTTTGAATCAATGCTGTGGACTATATTTGATTTGTTGGATATTTTTTTGAATTTTTAGTGATATATTCAATGTTTGTTTATGCATTGATTAACAGAGAGATTTTTAAAAATAAGAGTTGTTTATTGGATAAATACCAGATAAACACCAGTTCCACTAATACTCTTGTCACGTCTTCCCTGGCTTCCCTTGTATCCTTCCACTGAGTTATGGCCTTTTTTGCATTGATACGTCGAAACCTTCTGCTCAGTGTGCTGCTGCGGTTAAGAAATGACTTAACGAATTAGATTCCACCAGAAGAGGTTCCCAGCAAGAGCAATACCTGTGGTATGAAAACACCGATTAACACTGATTTTTTTTTTTTTTGTTCCCTCAAAGAAAAGTTAATTAGCAGGAAAATAAACACCTAAATTTATAATTCATAGACACCTAAGAATAGAAGCCCTAATTATAGGCTATGAATTATACAAGACTACAGATGTTATGTGGGTAGGATGAGTGTTGTGAAGAGCTAATGTTTTATATGCTGTGCTTAAGTTAATATGACAGTTATGTCTGTGCAGAATTATTAGACCATTATGTCACTGACTCATAAAAAAGAATTTTTAACATAATAGCAACAGCACAGTGTGCTCTGGCCTTATTCAAATGTCATCATATTACAGAAAAAGGATTCTTCTCCTTTTGATTATTGTTTTATAACTGCAAAAAAAAAAAAAAGAGACCTTTTGAGCTACTACTTACTACTACTTATTATTTCTATAGCGCTACAAGGCATACGCAGCGCTGTACACCATACACAAAAAAGACAGTCCCTGCTCAAAGAGCTCACAATCTAAATATGGAATGTTGCTAGTGGAATAGCAACATTCCATGTACATAAGTACATAAGTACATAAGTAGTGCCATACTGGGAAAGACCAAAGGTCCATCTAGCCCAGCATCCTGTCACCGACAGTGGCCAATCCAGGTCAAGGGCACCTGGCACGCTCCCCAAACGTAAAAACATTCCAGACAAGTTATACCTAAAAATGCGGAATTTTTCCAAGTCCATTTAATAGCGGTCTATGGACTTGTCCTTTAGGAATCTATCTAACCCCTTTTTAAACTCCGTCAAGCTAACCGCCCGTACCACGTTCTCCGGCAACGAATTCCAGAGTCTAATTACACGTTGGGTGAAGAAAAATTTTCTCCGATTCGTTTTAAATTTACCACACTGTAGCTTCAACTCATGCCCTCTAGTCCTAGTATTTTTGGATAGCGTGAACAGTCGCTTCACATCCACCCGATCCATTCCACTCATTATTTTATACACTTCTATCATATCTCCCCTCAGCCGTCTCTTCTCCAAGCTGAAAAGCCCTAGCCTTCTCAGCCTCTCTTCATAGGAAAGTCGTCCCATCCCCACTATCATTTTCGTCGCCCTTCGCTGTACCTTTTCCAATTCTACTATATCTTTTTTGAGATACGGAGACCAGTACTGAACACAATACTCCAGGTGCGGTCGCACCATGGAGCGATACAACGGCATTATAACATCCGCACACCTGGACTCCATACCCTTCCTAATAACACCCAACATTCTATTCGCTTTCCTAGCCGCAGCAGCACACTGAGCAGAAGGTTTCAGCGTATCATCGACGACGACACCCAGATCCCTTTCTTGATCCGTAACTCCTAACGCGGAACCTTGCAAGACGTAGCTATAATTCGGGTTCCTCTTACCCACATGCATCACTTTGCACTTGTCAACATGTAGAATCTCAAATAGTAGCAACAGAATCTCCAATAGTAGCAACATTCCATCTAGAATCTCCAATAGTAGCAACATTCCACGGAGAATCTCAAATAGTAGCAACATTCCATGTTCCACTGCACTAACCACTAGGCTACTCCTCCACTAGCAACATTCCATCTAGAAGCCTGCCCTTGCAGATTAGCAACGCAGCCGCATTGCTGATCTGCAAGGGCAGGCTTCTACATTACTACTACTACTACTACTTATCATTTCTATAGCGCTACAAGGCATACGCAGCGCTGTACACCATACACAAAAAAGACAGTCCCTGCTCAAAGAGCTCACAATCTAAATATGGAATGTTGCTAGTGGAATAGCAACATTCCATGTAGAATCTCAAATAGTAGCAACAGAATCTCCAATAGTAGCAACATTCCATGGAGAATCTCAAATAGTAGCAACATTCCATGTTCCACTGCACAAACCACTAGGCTACTCCTCCACTAGCAACATTCCATCTAGAAGCCTGCCCTTGCAGATTAGCAACGCAGCCGCATTGCTGATCTGCAAGGGCAGGCTTCTACATTACTACTACTACTACTACTACTTATCATTTCTATAGCGCTACAAGGCATACGCAGCGCTGTACACCATACACAAAAAAGACAGTCCCTGCTCAAAGAGCTCACAATCTAAATATGGAATGTTGCTAGTGGAATAGCAACATTCCATGTAGAATCTCAAATAGTAGCAACAGAATCTCCAATAGTAGCAACATTCCATGGAGAATCTCAAATAGTAGCAACATTCCATGTTCCACTGCACTAACCACTAGGCTACTCCTCCACTAGCAACATTCCATCTAGAAGCCTGCCCTTGCAGATTAGCAACGCAGCCGCATTGCTGATCTGCAAGGGCAGGCTTCTACATTACTACTACTACTACTACTTATCATTTCTATAGCGCTACAAGGCATACGCAGCGCTGTACACCATACACAAGACAGTCCCTGCTCAAAGAGCTTACAGTCTAGATCCTTGGACATTCCAGAGAGTGTAAAAGACACCCACCTCTGTCTTGCAATTCACACTTATATTGCTCGCCTAGAACATTCTGCATTATGTGTCATCATGTCTATAAAAAGCCAAATCCTGCTTATACAGTCAACATTTTCCAATGAATTGAACAATGGAAACGGGGAGAGGTAGCAATGTAGTTGTTGTGCGTGTTGTTCTGTAGAGAGGAAAATGCCAGCAAGAAGGTGGAGGTACGCTAGGATCCTTCCCGCCAAATGAGCTTACTTCTTGGGTGGCTGCCAAAACTGTCCTCGAACCGTTGCTGCCAGACGCCGGCCTTCGCCTATGCTCAACTGAGCATGTGCATGAAGGAGGTGCCTGCAGCTTGCAGCAGTGGCTCAGGGACAGTGCTGGAGACCACCCAAGAAGTAAGCTCGTTTGTTGGAAAGGAGGTCTTCGGCTGGCAGGGCTTGGGGATCCCCTCCAGCCACACTAAGGGAGATGAAATTTTGGGTGGGCCTGAGCCCAAATTGGGTGACCCTGGCCCACCCATGGCTATTCCACTGGAGAGAGGTATCCAGTGGATTAGCTTTGAGCTCCTGTTTTTCACTGCTGTTGCCTTCCATGAGAAACATTTTAAATATTAAGCATTGTTTTCTCCAAACTCTAGAATTAGACTCTCCAATCAATATTCAGCCCACAGAGATCAGTGTTTTGTTAAATACTGGCTGCTACAGCTGGATTAGAATGGATCTTCTTTACCAGGCCACTGATACCAGCACTGAATATGTGGTTCGTTAGTGGCCCCTGTTTGTTTTCTGGGTACTGCTGAAATTCCGAGCCGTTATCCGGATAAGTTAGGACCAGGAATAGACTGACAGTGATCTGAGCCCTCGGACACTAACTACCTATCAAAAGTGATTAAATTAGATGGAAGCTAATGAGCTCCCTACTGCTGTGGACCCTCAGGTACTGCCCTATTGTCCCAGTAGTCAGCTTGTCACTGGTTAGGACAGTCTTTATCTGGGCTTCAGCATTGAACATTAACTGGTACCCGGATAACTTTCAACTCCACCTACGTCCCGCCCCGACACTAACTCCCTCGTTCTACATTCAGCTCCACCTACCTACTGCCCCGACATGAACTTCCTCATTCTGTAATGTTGCACATCCAATTTTATTCTTATTGAACTAATAACCAATTTTTGGTCATAATTGCTGTTATCTGGTACTAATTTGCAGTTACCTGTGTAACCTGCACTTAGTATTCTGTGAACTTAGCACGCAAATTCTGTAGCATGTAACTGCAAGGGGTGGGGGATATGGGAGGGGCATGGGCAGAGAAGGGGTGTGCATGTGGGAGGGCCATGGGCAGGGAAGGAGTGCTGATGTGGGAGAGGCATGAGTGGGAAGGGCATGGGCAGAGGTGGGGAAAGGGATGCAGATGTGGGAGGGGCATGGGTGGGAATGGGTGCTGATATGGGAGGGGCATGGGTGGAGGTTGAATGTGGGAGGGGCATGGGCAGGGAAGGAGTGTGGATGTGGGAGGGGCAGGGAACGTGCCTGCCCATAACTTACATTGTAAGGTTATAACATACATAGTAACATAGTAAATGACGGCAGATAAAGACCTGTACGGTCCATCCAGTCTGCCCAACCTCAACAGTTTCACATGCAACGGCAGCATTTAGTTACGTACATTAGCAGCCATTAACATGGTGTAAGTGGCCACACCTAAATGCGTAATTGTCATTGTAGAATTATCTCTTAGGGGGAAATTCTATAACCGGCACTCAAAATTCAGCACAGAACTTTATTGTGTAACGGGTCTTCCGGGATCGGCAACCTTCGTAGAATAGCGTGAAGCGCCAGGATCTGCACAGAACTTTGGGCATGGGAGTTACAGCAACTGAAACCAGGTCTTAAGCCATGGCGCCCCCCCCCAAAAAAAAATTCTATAACACTGTGAGCTTTTAACACCCTGACCCATGGCCACTGCTTTGCAGATCCGCATGGAAACACACAAGGCAGTGTTCTGAAAATGGGTGCGTAAGTGTGTTTTCATGCAGATCTGCCATTTCTGCCCCCATTGTTTATTTATTTAACACATTTATACCCCACATTTTCCCACTAGTTGCAGGCTCAATGTGGCTTACACAATGGGTAGGCTACAGTTCAGTATAATATCATTAAAATCCTGTTCAGAAGGAAAGGATCCTCAGGAGCTTAACCGAGATTGGATAGCAGAGCCGGTAGTGGGAGGCGGGGCTGGAGGTTGGGAGGCTGGGATAGTGCTGGGCAGACTTAGACGGTCTGTGCCAGAGCCGGTAGTGGGAGGCGGGGCTGGAGGTTGGGAGGCGGGGATAGTGCTGGGCAGACTTAGACGGTCTGTGCCAGAGCCGGTGGTGGGAGGCAGGGATAGCGCTGGGCAGACTTATACGGTCTGTGCCAGAGCCGGTGGTTGGGAGGTGGGGCTGGTGGTTGGGAGGCGGGGATAGTGCTGGGCAGACTTATACGGTCTGTGTCCTGAAGAGCATAGGTACAAATCAAAGTAGGGTATACACAAAAAGTAGCACACATGAGTTGTCTTGTTGGGCAGACTGGATGGACCGTGCAGGTCTTTTTCTGCCGTCATCTACTATGTTACTATGTAAACAATGTCATAGTAAAAAATTAATCGTAAACGTATCATCTAAAACAACAAAGATAATGGAAAAGCATTAGGGGCCATAAATTTTGCTGAACAGATAAGAAAGAAACTAAGTAACGTCTGGATGGTACGCCTTCTTGAACAGGGTGGTCTTCAATCCTTTCCTGAAGTTTAGATGATTCTGAGTTGATTTTAAGAGTTTAGGCAGTGCATTCCATAGCTGAGTTCCTATGAAGGAGAGGCTTGATGCGTAGGTAGATTTGTATTTGAGGCCGTTGCAATCTGGATAATGTAAAATTAAATAGGATCGGCAAAGACTGGAACTATTTCTGGGTGGTAGATCTATAAGATTTAACATGTATCTAGGAGCTTCACCATAAATGATCCTATGAATCAAGGTGCAAATTTTAAAGGCAATATGTTCCTTGTTGGGAAGCCAATGTAATTTTTCTCGAAGGGGCTTGGCAGATTCGAATTTAGATTTTCCAAAGAACATTCTCACTGCTGTATTCTGTGCGGTCTGAAGTTTCTTGATTAGTTGTTCTTTGCAGCCTGCATAGATGCCGTTGCAGTAATCTAAATGGCTTAGTACCATTGATTGTATTAGGTTGCGGAAAACATCTCGAGGAAAGAAATACTTTTCTGCACCGAGAATTTGGCACATATATCACCTCAATTTCCCCTTCGTACACAGCATCAGTGTTGAACTTCTAACAACATGTAGAAAATGACTTCCCCTTTAAACAGCGCCTCTGCTGTCGGAGCAGATATTTACAGGCACCTACAGAATATCTGTGCTGGGCCCTGTCAGCAGGAGCTGCTCCCACTGAATCTCAACCTTTTTGTGTTTTATTCTCTCTCTCTCTCTGTATGGGATCACTCCTTGCTACAAACCAGAAGGCAGTAAACACTAAACTGTTCTGTAAAAATGGGAAACCAGTTGTTAAAAATAGGAAACAATTTTTAAAAAATGAACTTTTGTTGAGCTTAATCAAGATACAGAGAGTAAATTGTATTTCGGATCCTCTTTTTAGAAATGCTTTTGTTTCAGTTTGTTTTCAAAATTTTGATTGATTTCATCTGTTTTAAAATATTAGGGCCAAGCTGCACCAGAAAAATCCTCCCGAAGTCATTCCTCTTTCCATAGACGGTCAGTAGCCCAGCTGTTTGGGGAAGCTAAAGGGGGCGGAGCTTACCTCCATATGCTCCGTGGCAGCGACGTCAATGAAGAAAAAGACACTACAGGCCCGCCGCCAGCTTCTCCCTTCTCTCTGCACACAGTGTCCCGCCCTCGTGGAAACAGGAAATGCATTACCGTAGAAGGCGGGACACTGTGTGCAGAGAGAAGGGAGAAACTGGCGGTGAGCCTGTAGTGTCTTTTTCTTCATTGATGTCGCTGCCACGGAAATAAAAGGTCAAAACGCACAGGGCAGGGGGCGGGCTGCATCACAAACGGAAGTCCACGATTGGGCTGGGGAGGCTTAGCCTCCCCAAGCCTCTTATACGGGGCGCCAATGCCTCTTTCCTTCTCCGTTTCTGATTCTTCCCAGGTCAACACAGAGAGGTTACAAAGCACAAGACAAAGTGCAAAACAGCAGAGGACTAAGTGCCTTCAAAATAGGGACATAGATCCTTTTAATCATAGAGCTTGAACACCAATCTTGTCTTAATGACCCAACACGGGCTGTGTTTCGGCCCACAGCACCTGCGTCAGGGGTCAGTGGATTATGAAGGACTGTTTTGCTTCCGACTGTGAGGAATAAGGAGCTACATTCAGTTGTATCGTCCGGGGAGGTATCTCTGTTTTGTGCATCAAACCTTTTCAACCAGAATTGTTTAAGAATAACCCATTGACCCCTGATGCAGGCGCTGTGGGCCGAAACGCAGCCCGGGTCATTAACACAAGATCGGTTGATTAAAAGGATCTGTGTCCCTATTTTGAAGGCACTTGGTGCTTTTTTTCTGCTGTTCTGATTCTTCCCAGACCAGGAGCAATTCCCACTCCTGTCCTGCTGGTGCAACTAGTGCTAAAAAAAAACTTCAGGAAGCAGGTGAAAGCCTGGCCCTTCTCTAATGGCTGTTGCAGAGTCACTGTTCAGTTTATCTTCAACCTATTTATTTATTAGGATTTATTTACTGCCTTTTTGAAAAAAAAACTCACTCAAGACGGTGTACATGGCTTTTCCTACCACCTCTATGCTGATGACTCCCAAATCTACCTTTCTACCCCTGATATCTCACCTTGCATCCAAACCAAAGTTTCAGCGTGCTTGTCTGACATTGCTGCCTGGATGTCTCAACGCCACCTGAAATTAAATATGACCAAAACCGAGCTTCTCATTTTCCCCCCCAAACCCACCTCCCCGCTCCCCCCATTTTCTATTTCTGTTGATGGCTCTCTCATTCTCCCTGTCTCCTCAGCTCGAAACCTTGGGGTCATCTTTGACTCTTCTCTCTCCTTCTCTGCTCATATCCAGCAGACCGCCAAGACCTGTCGTTTCTTTCTTTACAACATCCGTAAAATCCGCCCCTTTCTTTCCGAGCACTCTACCAAAACCCTCATCCACACCCTTGTCACCTCTCGTTTAGACTACTGCAATCTGCTTCTTGCTGGCCTCCCACTTAGTCACCTCTCCCCTCTCCAGTCAGTTCAAAACTCTGCTGCCCGTCTCATCTTCCGCCAGGGTCGCTTTACTCATACTACCCCTCTCCTCAAGACCCTTCACTGGCTCCCTATCCGTTTTCGCATCCTGTTCAAACTTCTTCTACTAACCTATAAATGTACTCACTCTGCTGCTCCCCAGTATCTCTCCACACTCGTCCTTCCCTACACCCCTTCCCGTGCACTCCGCTCCATGGATAAATCCTTCTTATCTGTTCCCTTCTCCACTACTGCCAACTCCAGACTTCGCGCCTTCTGTCTCGCTGCACCCTACGCCTGGAATAAACTTCCTGAGCCCCTACGTCTTGCCCCATCCTTGGCCACCTTTAAATCTAGACTGAAAACCCACCTCTTTGACATTGCTTTTGACTCGTAACCACTTGTAACCACTCGCCTCCACCTACCCCCTCCTCTCTTCCTTCCCGTTCACATTAATTGATTTGATTTGCTTACTTTATTTATTTTTTGTCTATTAGATTGTAAGCTCTTTGAGCAGGGACTGTCTTTCTTCTATGTTTGTACAGCGCTGCGTATGCCTTGTAGCGCTATAGAAATGCTAAATAGTAGTAGTAGTAGTAGTACAGTAAGAATAAATCAAACATGAGCAATAGACAATTACAGCAGTAAAAATATTCAAATAACAATACAAACTATGGCATAGTATAGTACTTAAAATGTCAACACACTACGTAATAGAACATTTTAATTGACAGTGAAGGGTATAAGCGAAGATGGAACATATAGATAAGTAAGAGAGTAAGAGGAGTTAGAAAATAAGGTGACTAATTTAAAGAAAGTTGCACATGAGGTCAGAGAGATGGTTAAATATTATCTCAGCTAGGGTAGGAGTGGGTAAACATGTCCCAGCCCGAGTCAATCCTTGTGTGTGTGTGTGAGTGAGACTAACAAGTTAGTTACTTCTTCCATTAAAGGCCTGGTGGAAGAGCCAAGCTTTCAATCTAACCACCCACTTCTCTTCCAGCATGTCTGTCTTGACTATGTTGTTGGTCTGTGTGTCCCAATTTCACAGGTCCCTTCTGCCTCCGCCTTAGCTATTTCATTATACTGTTCTGACACTTTTATGTGAAGGTTTGACTGTGCTATTTTAATGGGTACCGTGCTGACAGTCTGTCATTCCAGCTTCACTCTTTAGTTGACATTTGGCCATTATATCACAGTTAGGCTGTTACTACTATGTCACTTGCCTGTGTCAAATTACGTCTCTTGTACACCACCGTCTTGGATGAATCGCTTCCAAAATCTTAATAAAAAAGAACAAAAATAAATGGAAGAAAATGACCAGCAGCATTTTGTAGAATGAAACGTCATCCATGTGGCTGTTGGACAGCCTTTTCCTTGACCTAGACTTGTCCATTTTACTTTACCCGGCTTTAGCCACCCCTGGGAACATCTCCAGCCCGTCTTTGTTTTCTGTTTATAAAGTTTGTGTCACCGGTATACCTGGCAAATATTTACCTGTTCAGCATGAGGAGGAGGGGGGCAGAATGTTGACATTAATGTGTTATGTATCTCTCGGTATATATTGAATTTATTTGCACATCTAGACATAAAAAGAGAGTACCCAGAAATGGCGATCGCCATCACGGCATAATGTAAGCCACATTGACCCTGCAAATAGGTGGGAAAATCTGGGATACAAATGCTACAAATAAATAAAATAAATACATTATCTAGAGCCTACCAAACAGCACATTTTACTATTCGGCTGAACATGAATAATGAAAAATATTATTTGGCCAAATACGAATAATGGGCATTGAGCTTTAACACAATAAAAGAAGCAACGTGAAATCAAAGATTTCCGTAGGATTTAGTATAATACAGCCCTGGATTCTTCATATTTCAATTTAAATCACTATTCGACCGAATTTGACAACTTATATGTTCGGGGCTCTATTTGAGGCCTAATCGAATTGAAAACAAATATTCGGTACAGGCCTATTATAGACAACTAGTAAAAGAGGCCTGTTTCAGAGCAAATGAAACGGGCGCTAGCAAGGTTTTCGTCGCCAACACCCACCTCCCTCCCTCCCTCCCTGGCATTGCTCCACCCCCAACGTCATGACGTTTGACGCGAGGGCGGGGCCCGGAGCGATTTCCCACCCCCCGCCTCCCTCCCTGCCAACCCCTTCGTTGTTCTGCCATTGCTCCGCCCTCGAGGGCGGGGCCCGGAGCGATTTTGGTGGCTTCACCACCACGAACCTTCGAACCTTTTTGAAGGAAGTCAGAGCTTGGCTTCACTGACGTCAGTGTCCTCAGAACGTTGAGGGTGAGTTTTATTATAGTAGATGATAGAGGGATGGAGACATGGAGTAAAAGAGAGATTTACAAAGGGAACGCCTTGAGTTTTACTTATTCATAGTATATTACAGCTCAAACAGGTAACTAGTTTACAGCAAGACATTTGAGCCTTCATGATTATGTACTTTTAATAATGCATAAAAGCCTGCTGAAAATCCAATCAGCATATCGATCTGAGTGGCTTATTTAATTTTCAAGAAAATATTAAACTTTCTTTATTTCTGCTTACTCATTACATCTGGCCCCACAGCAATAAATAATTCATTATATCGCTCTTCGGATAAAGTGCTTGGGAGTTATCAGCGCTGCAGGGCTTTCAGTTTGCTGTGATTCACATTTCCACCACCCTTTTTCTCCACAGCCTCTCTCCTTGCTTGCATAGTTGGTCTGTCCCCTTCCTTGGCAGTTGGTCTTCTTTCCCCCTTCCACCTTTAGTTGGCATTTTTGAATGACATGTCTTGTTTGTGTATGGTGTACAGCGCTGCGTATGCCTTGTAGTGCTATAGAAATGATAAGTAGTAGTAGTAGAGATAAGCAACATAGTAAGAAAGAATTTTCTGAGCAAGAAGAGAAAGATGCCTGTGATTGGCTCCCTGATAGCAGCAGAGTGGAGAGGATGCTTGTGGTGGCAAGGAGATTTAATGACAGGCGATGGCATGAGCCTATCTGGCACTTTATCAGGGCTGAAGCCAGTGGGCGGGAACTGCTGCCATTTTGGTTAGTCCAAAACAATAGCAATCGATATTGAAAACAATAGCAAACTTGTGAGGTTTATAAACCTCCTAGGTTTTGCATTCTCTTTGTTAGGAGGGAATCAGAATTTGGGGGGGGGGGGGGGGGGGGGGGGGGGTTGGGGAGTTTTTGAGGGGTCTGTGAAGGGGGAAGGGTTATATTCAAAATGTATTTGTCAGTGCTTCAGAGCTTATTTTGTTATTTGCAAACCTGTATTGTGGATTTCAGTGCTGCGCTATATGCCTGTATTTTTGCTTATAATGACAATAAAGATATTTCTATATAAAAGAAACCAATAGTAAATGCTTATGATTGCCTATGTGTGGAATTTTTTTATTTGACAGTATTTTTTATTTATTTTGAAAACTTCCCATATGTACATATATATCATGAAATAAAACTGAAAATCACCAAAACTGTATAAAAATTATTGTAACTGGTAGAAACAGCAGTAATTATCTCTGTGTATTTTGTGTTCATTTTTCTGGCCAGGCCTCAGTCCTGCACTAGCTCTGGCCCCGGACCACAGAACAGATTTCAGGTCAGTTTCAAGTCCACTCTCACATTACTCATCCATTCCAGTTTGCCTGCAGTCGAGCTTGGGAATGGGTCTGGGGATGCCCATGGACTGCAACTCCTTTGCAGGATCTTCTGGTCCACCAGTGTTTGGATATGCCTCTTGAATTCCTCATATATGTGAGGTGACACTCTCCGGTACGGCTGTTTTATGGGTACTACATTCTCTGTGTTGATGTAGTGTCTTACGAGGGTGGTAGACCCAATGTCACCCTCATCTTTAGAAAACACATCTCGGTGCCTCTGTAACAATCCTTCCACCTCTTCAGCCTGCAGGATGGTTAGATTTTCCCACTTGACCTGCGGTATAGGGGCTAGGCTGTTCTCGAAATTCTTCTCTTCTATGGGGGTCACCACAATCTCAGATTCAGCTTCGTCAAACCTCACCCTTTTCTGAGATACTGTCTCTATGCTCTGCAGAGCAGCTAGCTCTGCTATGCGCGCTCGCAGGCGAATCTGGATGGTTTTGTTGCTCAGGTTCAACACTCGGATAGGTACTTTCCCCTCTTCGGCGTTAGCAAGTATTTTGGCCACCATTAACCCCTCTGGAGAAGTGATAGTTGGCGTGGGTTCGACAAGGACTGGACATACAGGTAGGGACCGGATCCGGTGACAGATGCCCTGGGTGATTACCTTTTTACCTTTCAGGAAATCTAGACTGCCCCTATTTGACTGACTGTGCATTTGTCCTTTAGATTGTAAGCTCTTTGAGCAGGGACTGTCCTTCTATGTTAAATTGTACAGCACTGCGTAACCCTAGTAGCACTTTAGAAATGTCAAGTAGTAGTAGTAGTGGTCTATGGTCTGGAATAGCAGTCCAGGGATTTGGAAGGTCAGATTCTCTCACCAGTTCTGGGTTCCACTCCGCTCTTCAGTCCAAGAACCATACAGCACTCTGCAGGTTTAATAACGAAACTTAACTTTTATTTGCAAACCGCTGCAACAAACAGACTAACTTTAACCTCTTTTCTAGTACAGTCACTTGATGAATTTCAAAAGCGACCTTAAGAACTAACTTCTGTTATTCCCATGGAGAACACCTTTGTATCTGTCCTCCTCAGATGTATCTACAGGGGAATTCTCATTCACGGCTATTTACATATAACACAGTAGATGACGACAGATAAAGACCTGCATAGTCCATCCAGTCTGCCCAACAAGATAAACTCATAGTATAAGGTATGGTATGATGTCCTTGTCATTTTTAGGGCACAGACCATAGAAGACTGCCTGGTACTGGCTTTCTTCTCAATCTGTCCAGCCATGATCGGGCAGGGCACAGACCATGATACAATCAATGGTATTAAGCCACTTATTTAGACTATTGCAACGGAATCTATGCGGGCTGCAAAGAACAAACCTTAAAGAAACTTCAGACCGTGCAAAACATGGCAGCAAGACTCATCTTCGGAAAGACACGATTCAAAAGCGCAAAACCCCTCCGCGAAAAACTTAACTGGTTTCCAATCAAAGAATGCATTGCCTTCAAAATATGCACTGTGATTCACAAAATTATCTACAGTGAAGCACTGGGATACATGACAGAACTAATTGACCTTCCATCCAGAAATACATCCGAATCAACACGTTCGTACTTAAATCTACACTACCTGCAATGCAATGGACTCAAATATAAGTACATAAGTAATGCCACACTGGGAAAAGACCAAAGGTCCATCGAGCCCAGTATCCTGTCCACGACAGCGGCCATTCCAGGCCAAGGGCACCTGGCGAGCTTCCCAAATGTACAAACATTCTGTACGCATCCAGTTTCTCTTACATCAGCGCACAATTATGGAATGCACTGCCAAAAGCCCTGAAAACTACTTACGACTACCTACAATACAGAAAAACATTAAAAACTCACTTGTTTAAAAAAGCATATCCTACCGACCCAACATAACATCAATAAAGAACTTAATGGACATAACACAATTCTTCCGTTGAACGATTCCCTAATGTAGCAGTGCCACATGAATTTTATCTTTATTCTATCACAACATCACTTTGTATTTGTTTACCCCGGAGCTTGTAAACACCTTTCCGGCACTATGTAAGCCACATTGAGCCTGCAAATAGGTGGGAAAATGTGGGATACAAATGTAACAAATAAAACAACAACAACAAACTCAACCACCGAGGAAACAGACAACTAATAAAATAAACACATCGAACCCCCCCCCCCCCCCCCCCCCCCACATACACACAGAACCATACTGCTTAATCCAACTAGGATACATCAATGCAAGATGAGCAGTAAGCAACTCAGTAGATATACTAGACTGGATTACCACAGATAATTTAGACCTTTTATTTATCACGGAAACCTGGTTCCACAGCCCTACAGACCCCGCCATCTTAGAGATATGCCCACCAGAATACAAAAATTACCCACTGGACAAGAAATGGAAAAAGAGGTGGCGGAATAGCCATAATTCACAAATCCGAGTTCACCATCACAACCACTGGTGAATCCACCTTACCACAACT
This sequence comes from Microcaecilia unicolor, assembly GCF_901765095.1. Classification (NCBI taxonomy): domain Eukaryota; kingdom Metazoa; phylum Chordata; class Amphibia; order Gymnophiona; family Siphonopidae; genus Microcaecilia; species Microcaecilia unicolor. The sequence continues at coordinate 764,526,773 of NC_044031.1, read as the reverse complement.
TGAAATTGCCTCGACAAGAATCAATCATCCAAACCTACTAGGACACCTCAACGCAATCCTATTCTACAGGCCACCAGGAAAGTGGCAAGACTCCCAAACGCAACTTATAGACTTCATCTCGAACACATGTGTCTCTGCCTCAAACATCCTTATAATAGGAGATATCAACTTACACCTTGAAGACGACACCTCAACAGACACACGAGAATGCAAAGAATTTTTAAAACTCTGGGATCTACACGCACCTAACACTCAACCAACACACATAAAAGGACACACATTAGACATCATTACACACAAATTCGACCCAGACTCAACTATCCTACTTACGGACACAAGATGGACACCCACACTATGGTCAGACCACCATAAAGCATATGTCTCCCTTCACTGGCGAAAAACACACAGAACCACAATCAACAAACATGCGCGAACAACATACACCACGAGAGGAAAAATAGACCCCACAATATTCTGGCAACAGATCTACCAAAACGAATGGTCAACAAATGCAGACACCATCCAATTCCTCCAAGAATGGGACGATATATGTAAAACAACATTGGACAAAATTGTCCCAATCTAAACCAGAACATCACATAGGAAAAAAATCAAATCCATGGTTCACCGAAGAGCTGAAAAAACTTAAAACACAAGTAAGGAAACTAGAACACGCATGGAATAAAAAGAAAGATGAACAAACACTAAATGCCTGGAAACTACTTCGGAGGAAATATAAATATACCATAAAACAGACTAAAAGACTTCATTACAAAACAATGATTGGACCAAACTACAAAGACACACACAAACTCTTCAACCTCATGAATAAATTGCTAGACACCACACCAGTTACAAACAACAGCAAAGACATACCAAGTGTCGACAACCTTGCGAAATACTTCAAAGAAAAAATTATACAACTACGACTTAAAATACCCGCCAGCCCTATTGAATACGCCACAATCCTAGACTGTCTAGATCCAGAAGATGGAATATACCCAGCAGACAGAACCTGGACCAAATTCGAAATACTATCAGAAGACCTCATCTCTGAAACACTCAAAAGATTCGCCAAATCCTACTGCAAATTAGATATCTGCCCAAACAACCTCATGAAATCAGCTCCTCAACAATTCATAATAGACCTAACACAGTAACATAGTAGATGACAGCAGAAAAAGACCTGCACGGTCCATCCAGTCTGCCCAAGAAGATAAATGTGCTACTTTTTTTATTTGTACTGTCCTCTTCAGTGCACAGACCGTAAAAGTCTGGCCAGCCCTATCCCCGCCTCCCAACCACCAACCCCACCTCCCAACCACCAGCTCTGGCACAGACCGTATAAGTCTGCCCAGCACTATCCCTGCCACCCACCATGAGGCATGTAAACTTCATGCTACAAAACGAACGTTTCCCAAGGGAAAAAGGAAAAATTTTACTCACCCCAATACCCAAAGACACAAAGAAAAACGCAAGCAAAATAACTAACTACAGACCAGTAGCATCTATTCCACTAATAACCAAAATAACCGAAGGGATAGTAACCAAACAACTCACAAATTATCTCAACAAGTTCTCAATACTGCATGATGCCCAATCAGGATTCCGGTCAAATCACAGCACAGAAACAGTACTAATTACCCTAATGACCAAATTCAAACAAATGATTGCTACCAGCACCAACATACTCCTCTTACAATTTGACATGTCAAGTGCCTTTGACATGGTTGACCACGGAATCCTATTACACATACTTGAATATTTTGGCATCGGAGGCAATGTCCTAAACTGGTTCAAGGGGTTCCTAACCTTGCGCTCATACCAGGTCACATCAAATACAACTACGTCTGCTGCATGGACACCAGAATGTGGAGTACCTCAAGGATCACCCCTCTCACCAACTATTTTCAACCTAATGATGATCCCCTTGGCAAAACTTCTATCAAACCATAACCTCAACCCATACATAAACGCCTATGATGTAAAAATATATATCCCTTTCAAGCAAGACATTAAAGAAATCTTCAGTGAAATCAACCAAAGTTTACACATCATGAACACCTGGGCAGATGCATTTCGATTGAAACTGAACGCAGAAAAATCTCAATGCCTGATACTTACCTCCCAATACAACACGAATGAATTTACCGCTATAAACACACCGAAACTAAATCTTCCAATCTCAGAAACTCTAAAAATCCTTGGAGTCACTATTGACCGCCACATAACACTTGAAACTCACGCAAACAACACAACCAAAAAGATGTTCTATTGCATGTGGAAACTGAAAAGAATAAGACCATTCTTCCCAAGATCCGTCTTCCACAGCCTAGTGCAATCACTCGTACTCAGCCATCTGGATTACTGCAACTCACTATACACAGGTTGTAAAGAGCGAATACTGAAGAAACTTCAAACAGCCCAGAACACAGCAGCCAGACTTATCTAAGGAAAACCAAAATACGAAAGTGCAAAACCCTTAAGAGAGAAGTTACACTGGCTCCCACTTAAGGAACGCATCACTTTTAAAGTATGCACACTAGTCCACAAAATCATTCACGATGAAGCCCCAGCCTACATGTCTGACTTAATAGACCTACCACCCAGTAACGCTAAAAGATCATCCCGAACTTTCCTCAACCTCCACTTCCCGAATTGCAAAGGCATAAAATACAAAGTGCTGCACGCATCAACCTTTTCTTATATGAGCACGCAATTCTGGAATAAACTACCACGCAACCTGAAAACGATTTACGAACTAACCGACTTCAGCAAACTATTAAAGACATTAAAGACTCATCTCTATGATAAAATCTATCGAAGGGATCAAAACACTTGAAGTCCACACACACTGTTAACAATGCATCAATACATTCTCTTCTGAATTCTCATTCCCTGTAATTCTATTAAATTTAAACCTTAATTTACAGATAAAATGTTATACCCGAATGTTCCCTTGCTATTGTTTTATCGCCCTATCAGCTTTCATTGTTCCTCAATTGTTTCATTGTTCTTCTTACATTGTTCTATTCCCTTAACGATGCTTTGACCTTGTCTTCACATAACTCCTCACAATGTAACCCATAATCGAGTTGTAACAAATTGTATTTCCATAATTCACAATGTATTGTAAGCCACACTGAGCCCGCAAATAGGTGGGAAAATGTGGGATACAAATGCAATAAATAAATAAATAAAAATAAAATTACTGGTGTTGCCATCAAAGCACCCCTAAGCTTGTTTGGTTCCATGCCTTCTAGAAAGGATTCCTTTTTGTGTTTATCCCATGCATTTTTGAATTATTCCTGAGTCTGCCTCTACCCCCCCCCCCCCCCCCCCAAACCTCAAGTCATATCCTCTAGTTCTACCACTTTACCGTCTCTGGAAAAGGTTTGTTTGTAAATATCTTTCAAATATTTGAACGTCTGTATCATATCACCCCTGTCTTTCCTTTTCTCCAGGGTTCACGTTCAGGTCCTCAACTCTCTCCTCATATGTCTTGCTACACAAATCCCATACCATTTTGGTCGCTTTTCTCTGTACCGCTTCAAGTCTTTTTACATCTTTAGCAAGATACGGCCTCCAAAACTGAACACAATATGCCAAGTGGGGCCTCACCAACGACTTGTAGAGGGGCATCAACACCTCCTTTCTTCTGCTGGTTATGCCCCTCTCTATATAGCCTAGCATCCTTCTGGCCATGACCACCGATTGTTGCATTGTTTCATCACCTCGAGATCCTCAGACACTATCACCCCAAAGTCCTTTTCTTGAGCTGTTCTCATCAGTCTCTCGCTTCCTATCTCATACATCTCCTTTGGATTTCTGCACCCCAAGTGCATCACTCTGCACTTCTTGTCATTAAATTGTAACTGAATCAAAATATAGAGGAAACCCGCAACAAATCAACTCCTAATTAACCAAACCACAAGTACAGAATGTACACAAAAACAGAATCCCACATTCACACACACACACACGCACACAAAACATGAATACACAGTTTCTTCTGTCCAATCCCGTCCTGTAGAGCGATATTATCCCCAAAGGCTGTACTGCTCTTCTTAACCTGATTCACTTTTGTGGGCTCAGACCCCCCTCCAGCAGTGACCCCTCTTTAGGTCCACCCTTGTTCTGGAATGAGCACTCCCTGGCTGTGGTCCCCTGCTCCTGGGCTGAACCTTCTTCTACCCACCTGTAGTATGCTGTCTCCTGGTTGCTACTTATTAGAGCCACAACCTGCCTCTCATAGCCAGTGGATCCCTCCAATTTTTAGGACTTCCCTCATAAGAACATAAGAGTAGCCATACTGGGTCAGACCAATGGTCCATCCAGCCAGTATCCTGTTTTCCAAACAGTGGCCAAGCCAGGTCACAATTACCTGGCAGAGACCCAAATCGTGGCAACATTCCAGAACCCCAAAGAGTAACAAGATTCCGGAATCGCAACGAATAGCAAGATTCCATGAAGAATCTCAAAGAGTAGGAAGATTCTGGAACCCTAAAGAGTAGCAACATTCCATACTACAAATCACAGGACAATGAGTGGCTTAAGGGGTCACCACAGAAGTGTGACAGTTACAATGGCAGGCGTTTGTCCCTTTTCTAAGTGGCTAAATTTATATACCTTGTGTAGGGGACAATTATATAACGCTTGTTCCACATGTAAAGTCCGATTTTATAAAATTGTGTGAACAAACTTGGATAAAGATGAACCAGCCGATACTGTGTATCTCTACCCCCCCCCCCCCCCCCCCCTTTTACCATCAGTATCTTGTGTTGCCATTATTTCCCATCTCCAGGATATGAAGATGAACAGACAAAATTGGGATAGACTTTCCTAGAGAAAGACTGTGGATATTATAGCTGTCAGTGCTGAGTATTTTAGTACTGCAGATGGATCTGAGGATCTCTTTTGGGCAGTGGTGGGGTGCCACATGACACCCTGAGACGGGTGGTGGCTCTGTCTTCTAACTCGGCCTGAAGCAGAAAGCATGAGCTTGGTGGCTTAGCTCACACCCTCTAATCTCATTTTTTTTTTCGCTTGGGGGAAAGGGAGGGGTGTCTGGAGATTTTTGTTTATGTAGGGTAATTTTGGTTAGTTGTGGAGGGTGGCGAGGTGTATGATTTTCTTTCAATGTTTATTTAGAAGGAAATTTCTCTGACACTGTTTTGTCTGTAATTACAGTGCTTTTTCTTAATAAAATTGCATTGAACATTCAGGCTCGTAAATGCAGTAAACTAATAGCCCGCAGAGTACCACTGGCCGAAAAGTAGGTCACACTGCCGCTGTATTATGCAGCTATTGCTGTATTGAAGAGCAAAATATCTCCCTTCCTGGCAGTACATAAATGGTAATTGGTTCACAACCTAATAAGAAGGAAATCCTTTAACAAAATAAGCCTCCCTTTGGGTCCCCCCCTAAAAAAAAGTTCCTGGTAGTCTGAGGACCCCACTGATTCTCGTCCCCACCCTGACTCCAGATAGGCTTCCCCCAACACCACCAAAAATTTCCCTAGTAATCTAGTTAACCCCCCTCCTCCGCTCCCAGAGATGATTTCTGGTACTGTAGTGAACCCATACCCCTCCTCCCCAGCCATAAGCACCGCCATACTGGGGAAAGACCAAGGGTCCATCAAGCCCAGCATCCTGTCTCCAACAGTGGCCTATCCAGGCCCTAAGAACGTGGCAGAACCCAAAAAACTTAATAATGATCAATGGACTTTTCCTTCAGGAATCTGTCCAAACCCCCTTTAAACTCGGCAAGGCCAACTGCTGTCACTACCTTCTCCGTCAATGAGTTCCAGAGTCCAAGTATGCGCTGAGTAAAGAAAAACTTTCTCCGATTTGTTTGAAATCTACCACATTCTAGCTTCATCTTGTGTCCCCTGGTCCTATTATTATTAGAAAGTGTAAACAAAAGTTTCACATCTGTCTGCTCCATTCCATTCAATATTTTGTAGAATTCTATCATATCACCCCTCAGTCGCCTTTTCTACAAGCTGAAGAGCCCTAACCGTCTCAGCCTTTCCTCATAGGGTAGTCGTCCCATCCCTTTTATCATTTTCATCGCCCTTCTCTGCACCTTCTCCAATTCCTTTATATCTTTTTTGAGGTGTGGCGACCAGAATTGAACACAATATTTGAGGTGCGGTCGCACCATGGAGCGATACAACGGCATTATAACATCTTCATGTTTGTTTTCCATCCCTTTCCTAATAATACTCAACATTCTGTGCGCTTTTTTAGCCGCCGCCGCCGCAGCAGCACACTGAGCAGAAGTTTTTAACGTCTTGTCAATGATGACTCCCAGATCCCTTTCTAGGTCCGTGACTCCTAACATGGAACCCTGCATGACATAGCTGTAATTCGGGTTCCTCTTTCCCATGTGCATCACTTTGCACTTCTCAACATTGAACTTCATCTGCCATTTTGACGCCCAATCTCCCAGTTCTCATGAGGTCCTGTTGTAATCTTTCACATTCCTCCTGCGACGTGACCACCCTGAATAACTTGGTGTCATCTGCGAATTTAATTACCTCACTAGTTACTCCCATCTCTAGGTCATTTGTAAATATGTTAAAAAGCAGCGGTCCCAACACAGACCCCTGAGGGACCCCACTAATTACCCTTCTCCATCGAGAATAATGACCATTCAACCCTACTCTCTGCTTCCTATCTTTCAACCAGCTCTTGATCCATAATAATACACAATCTCCGATCCCATGACCAGTGGTGTACTGGTAAATTTTTAACAACAGGCTCTTTCCCCGGTCCACCTCGGCGCCCCTCCCATCCACCACTGCGCCCCCCATCCCCCTCTGCGCCCCCCCAAAATTGCAGAGCTGGCTATAGCTGGGGGGGGGGGGGGGGCAATGCATTACTCTCTCCAGGAAAAAAAAATTAAATGATCCCAGGTACCAATCTAATTCATGTTTAATATGGGATAAAATGCCATAAATAAGTAAATAAATATAAACTTTTAACGTTCAGCACCTGATTCTCAAAGTGGACACATTCCAAACACTATAATGAAAATAAAATTATTTTTTTCTACCTTTGTTGTCTGGTGACTTTGTTTCTCTGATCATGCTGGTCCAGTATCTGATTCTGCTGCTCTCTATCTGTTCCCTTGACTCCGTTTCCAGGGCTTCCTTTCCATTTATTTCTTTTCTTTCCTCCTTTCTTCTTCATTTCTGGTCCTCCACTTACTTGACTGTACAGTGGATCCAGCTTCTGCCTATTTTCTCCATCCATGTGCAGTTTCTCTCCTCACTTCCTTTTCCCTCATCTAATCTCCTTCCTCTATCTTCCCTCCATGTCTAGCATTTCTTCTCTCTCCCTTCCCTCCCCTCCATCCATGTCGAATTTCTCTTGCCCTCCCCTCCATCCATGTCCTGAAACTCTCTTCTCTCCCCTGCCCTTCTCTACCCATCCATGCCCAGCAATTCTCTTCTCTCCCCTGCCCCCCTCTACCCATCCATGCCCAGCAATTCTCTCCCCTGCCCCCCTCTGCCCATCCATGCCCAGCAATTCTCTCCCCTGCCCCCTATGCCCATCCATGCCCAGAAGTTCTCTCCCCTGCCTCCCTCTGCCCATCCATGCCCAGCAATTCTCTCCCCTGCCTCCCTGCCCATCCATGCCCAGCAGTTCTCTCCCCTGCCCCCCTCTGCCCATCCATGCCCAGCAATTCTCTCCCCAGCCCCCCTCTGCCCATCCATGCCCAGCAATTCCCCTCCCTCCCCTGCCCTCCCGCTCCCATCCATGTCTAGCGATGTCCTTCGCCCCCACCCTCCCCTCCTGCTCCCATCCGTCAGTTTCAATTACCTCCCTCGAAGCGCCGCATTATTTAAGGCCCTGCTGCCTGTCTCCAGCTGCCTTCCCTGCTTGCTTCTGAGGAGTTCGCGCCCTTAGTCCCGCCTTCGCGGAAAAAGGAAATGACGTCAGAAGGCGGGACTAAGGGTGCGAACTCCTCAGAAACAAGCAGGGTAGGCAGCTGGAGACGGGCAGCAGGGCTTTAAATAAGGCGCTAGACATGGATGGGAGCGGGAGGGGAGGTAAGCATGGGGCCCTCCTGCCATGCTTACCTCGTGCAGTGGAGCCAGCTCGCCCTGAACAACAACCGGCTCGCAAGAGCTGTCAAAATTTAACAAGCGGCTCTTGCGAGCCGGCTCCAGCACACCACTACCCATGACCCTCCAGCTCCCAAACCTCCCTGCATACAGGAGGCAGAAGCCATGCTCACGTGCTCCTTCCTCCACCCTGCCATCTTCCAAAATGGCAGTCCCTGATCCCACACTTCACAGGGTCAATCTGCCAAAGAAGGGAATTTTTCCCTTACTTAAAGTCTCCACCCAGTTTTCTCTTGTGCTCTGACAGTGAGTGGCATTTGTTTTTGGTTTTTTTTCTTTGTGAGACTCGTTTTATTTTGTTGGCCCAGGAAGCGGCACCACAAGTGGCTGACGGCAGAGTTTGCCCTGCTACGTTTTCCTCAGCAGCAAATCAATTGTGTCAGAATCATTGAGATAGTTCCCCAGTGCCGATCGATGAGCCCTGATTAATCTTGCCATGGCTCTTGGGTATATTTGCTGCATCATAATTAGAATTATTAATTAAAAATAGGAAATCAATTGATGCAAATTAAGCATTCTTTAAAATGAAGTGTTTTATTTCTTTGACATTGTCAGGGCCCCCGGTCTCTGTGTCAGGACTGGAGTGACTGACTCGTATTTTCAGCTTTGTCAGGAGCAAACTTATGCGCATCATTATTAAAATATGTGCGTATGTTAATACTGGGTTTTGATTTGCACTGCTTGGTGAAACACAGGTGGAACATCCTTCCTTATGACCGGCCTCGATGGCACTGTTTTCTAATTTCTGTCAGTCTCTGGGAAACCCTTCAGATTCAGATAGCTTTGTTGCATGAAATTTTACACTTTTGGCCAAAATAATGCACGTAGCAGGTAAGGTTAAAAAAAAAAAAAAGTTAAGAAAAAGGCAGAGAATTTAGAAAGTAACAATAAAATGTACAACGGGATTAATAATCAGAACAATTCCCGGGCTGTGATTTTGCTCTGCATTGTCTCTAGTCAGGTCACATTTCTTGCCCAGTGACAGGATATTTTGCTGCTATTTCTCCACTTTTCCCTCAGGATTATACAGAGTTTATCCTACTCGTTCTTTTTTTAGGGATTTCTTTGATTTTCTATGTTAGTTTTGGGAGATGCGTTTCTCTGGTATGTTTATCAATAGAAATCAAATAAAGTAAAACATGGAAAAGAAAATAAGATGATACCTTTTTTATTGGACATAACTTAATACATTTCTTGATTAGCTTTCGAAGGTTGCCCTTCTTCCTCAGATCAGAAATAAGCAAATGTGCTAGCTGACAGTGTATATAAGTGAAAACATTCAAGCATTACTATGACAGTAAAATAGATACTATTGGAGATTCTATGTGGAATGTTGCTACTATTGGAGATTCTACATGGAATGTTGCTACTATTGGAGATTCTACATGGAATGTTGCTATTCCACTAGCAACATTCCATGTAGAAGGCTGCGCAGGCTTCTGTTTCTGTGAGTCTGACGTCCTGCACGTATGTGCAGGACGTCAGACTCACAGAAGCAGAAGCCTGCGCGGCCACATTGGTGATCTACAAGGGCCGATTTCTACATGGAATGTTGCTAGTGGAATAGCAACATTCCATGTAGAATCTATAGAAATCAAACAAAATAAAACATGGAAAAGAAAATAAGATGATCCCTTTTTTATTGGACATAACTTAATACATTTCTTGATTAGCGCTTTCGAAGGTTGCCCTTCTTCGTCAGATCGGAAATAAGCAAATGTGCTAGCTGACAGTGTATATAAGTGAAAACATTCAAGCATTACTATGACAGTCTGACAGGGTGGGAGGATGGGGGTGGGTCGGAGGTATGCATGGGGACATCAAAGCATATCATTGATATTCTAATAGGATGGGTGTGGATAGGTGAGGGGTGGGGTGATCAACAGAGACATACAGCTTTATGGTTTATAATGGGCTAGGAACCCCAGATCCTTGTTAAGTCCTTTCTGTTGGGTGTTAAAATATTCAATCATTCTGACTTCAAAGGTCTTACGTTCTTGTATGGTTTTAAAGTTACCTTTCAGGATTCTCACTGTGAAGTCACTGGTACAGTGTCCTGGTCCTGTAAAATGCTGACCAACAGGGGTGGGAGCCCTACTGGCACCAGTATTGTTCATGTGATGTCTTTGTAAATTGAATCGTGTCTTAAGCATCTGGCCTGTTTCTCCAATATAGCATCCTTCGTTACATTTTTTACACTGAATGATATATACCACATTGGAAGATGAGCAAGTGAAAGATCCCTTTATGTTGAATATCTTTCCTTTGTGGATGACTTTGGGGTCCTGTGAAATATTTTGGCATAGTTTGTGTCACGTTCTCAAAGCATGAACTAGGTTTGTGAACCCTTGGGCCACTGTCGAGGAGCAGCAGCGGCAGGCAAATCACCCAAGCAGAAAGCAGTGCTGAACACAACAGGCACAGGAAGCAAGCAAAGTCAAAGTCCAGGAACAGGCAGGGTCCAACACAAAGGAAACTTTCAGAGGAACTCCAGCAAACCACCAGGAACTCATGGATGACCTTTGATACCAAGGCAAGGCAAGCAAGGCTCACAGAAGCTAATAAGCCCCTCAGCAGCTGACCCACAGCTGCAGTAAATCACCAGCCAAGTAAGGGTGCTGTTCCAGAACAACCCAGCAGAGCAAGTCTGGCAACCTGGAAAATCTGGACCGGACTCACTGAAGTCTGGAACATGGAAGACAGCAGAAAACAGTCCATAGCAGCCACCAGTTCCGGCCACCAGAGGGCAAGGAGAGCACCCACATGGAAAGCATAAATTACAGGGACGTGTGCCCTTCTGTTCCTTTTCAGTCTGTGATGGAAGTTTACTTCTGATTAGCTTGTGTTTTAAGTTGGGTGGTTGTCGGAAGGCCAGTACTGGTGGGGATGGGAATATGTTGGGTGGCTGTCTGGTATGTTTGTACTTTGTACAGTACGAAAAGAAATGCCTTTCTGCTTTTATCACTCCAATATTGCATTGCTTGCAGGGTCTGGGTTCTTGGTGTTTCCTTAGCAAGAGGGTCCCAGATTATCTCACACTCACTGAATCTGATTGTCAATATTGGTTGTGATATCACAAATAGACTCGCGAGAATAGAGTCCCTTCAGATTTCAAAAATTATATTAACAAAGATATAAACAATGCCATTATTTATCATTTTAATGCTAAAAGATGTTCTCATCAGAGCCTGTATTCCAGTGGCATAGCTACGGGGGGACCTGGGTCCCCCCAAATTGAATCCAGGGCCCCTAGTTTGGCTGGTGGGGGTCCCCAACCCCCACCAGTTGACGCCTTTCTCCAGCACTGTTCTCTGTGCATTGCCTGCCCTGCTTCCTCTCTCATTGCATGAGGTAATTCAGGGTCTTTCTCTTCTTTAGATAATTCCCTTTGGACAATCTCCACCTATATGTTCTCCAGGAGGACCTCTGGGATGTTGTTTCAAAATTGCATAGAATTGTGCTGTCAGGGGCCAGGTGTCTTATAATTTTGTGCCTGCTCAACACTGTGAATAACCTTCTCCTGCTGAGATAGAGACTTTATTGGGCCAGCTGTTCCGCTGTCACCTTGGGAAGGGATTCTGGCAGCAGGAAATCCTTCATCACCCCTCCTTCACAGGATCCCGGTTTATATAAGGTTTGAGAGGTATCTTGGAATACCCTGTTGATGTCCTTGGCAAGGTCATTGCTCAGAACTGTTTTGGGTCACTGTAATTTATTAATGAGGGGGATTCGCTTGTCCCTGTCTTATTGCCATGAATGAACAGTTTATATTTATCCTACATCATCGATTTCTTAAGAGCCCCCCCCCCCAACACCTGTATTGCTAGGAGTAGCTGTCTAGCAACCACTGTGGGTTTTCTTCCTAATTTTTATCCTTACTACTTAACATTTCTAAAGCACTACTAGGGTTACGCAGCGCTGTACAGTTTAACAGAGAAGGACAGTCCCTGCTCAAAGAGCTTACAATCTAAAGGACAAGTGTACAGTCAGTCAAGTAGGGCAGTCAAAATGGGACAGTCTAATTTTTATCCTTCTGTAGTTGCCCCTCCAATCTCAACAACAACAACTTTATTTGATATACTGCAAAGTCAACAGTGTTGTCTAACTGGTTCATAATGCAAGACAAATAAAAGGGTGATTACCTAAAATTCAGAAAGTCATTAAAGACTCACCTATTCGGAAGGGCATATCCGAATGACCCAACTTAAATGACTCAACCCTACAACACTTCACTATTAAAGATCGTATTGGACATTAATGAACTCTTTTACCTCAATCCAACTTGATTGAATCTTATCTTCCCTATCCCAATACAACATTTTGTACCTATCCTGTACCGGATTTGGCGAATGCCTTCACGGTATTATGTAAGCCACATTGAGCCTGCAAATATGTGGGAAAATGTGGGATACAAATGTAACAAATAATAATAATAAAGTCACAGATGAGAGCCAAAAGCTATTAAAATTCAATCAATCAAACATACAAACAACAACCACAAACATGACTGTCTATTTCCTTCCTCCTCCTATTCATATGTGAGAATTACGGGCTACTTTTCACACCTGTCCTCAGTGTTGCCATATGGGAAAACATGTTCACGCTCAAAACCACACAAAGTTAATTTGCATGTGAATGACATCATTGATAAGTATTGAGGTCATTTGCATATGAATGGCATCATTAATATTAATGAGGCCATTTGCATACAAATGACATCATCGCAGCCGCGGAAAGCCAGCGGGAAAAAAACTGCGGCAGGCGAAAAAACTGCCGTCGGGGCAAGAAGAAGCCGCCCAAAATCCCACAACCTGCACATGGCGTGAAAAAGCCGTAGCGGGTCACAGGAAGGAGCCTGCAGGAAACCCACAGCCCTGGCAACATTGCCTGTCCTCAGGAACAGGGACCTCCATATAAAATGTCTGCTCATTAACTTGCGGCAACACTCAAGATTTCCTCTGAGTACTGCACTGCAAAACTGGTGAGCTCCTCTCCCTAGCCATTGTCCTCCGGAATCAATACATCACGACCGACACTGCGCATGCAAATCCGAACATATTCTGGATTTGCCTGCGCAAGTTAATTATTGAACAAGCCAATCAGTGCCAATAATTGCCCCTTAACAAGCAACTATTAACACTAATTGGCATTAATTAGAATTTACATGCACAACCTGCTAAGCATATTCTGTAAATTGGTGCATGTAAATTCTAATGTGTGCTGCTAAAAAGGAGACAAGGGCATGAAATGGGCAGACTGTGGGTGTTCCGAAAATCTACACGCATGGTTATAGAATGCACCTGCTCTGTGTGTAACTTAGGTATCGGTATTTACACCTACTGTACATACCGTAAATGGATCTGCCTAGAGTTAGGCGCAAAAGAACAGCTCAACGTCTAATGATTTCATTCCAAAACTATTTTCTATATGGTCTTGCTCTGATTGGTGGAGAATTTGGGGGGGTGGATTATTTAAATAACTACTTGCGTTGCCGCCAATATTTAAAGAGTGATAATACTATGGCGTTCAACGTGGTAAGCAAGCTTTACGTGCATTGTAGATAAGGTTTTCAATTGGAACGTTTTTTATAATCAAAAATAATTTTCAAAATTTTGTTTTTTTAGTGGACCGGACCCTGACGCAGCACCTAGCAAAACATACCGCATGTCAGCCAGTGGTCCCGCTGTTCATAACCCAATCAAAACAAAGTTTGTTTACTAAAATCTTTAAGAAAGTCATGCGATAGATAATTCAATAAATTTAGAATTGGATTAAAAATATAGACCGGTGAAGAGGCAAGGCTAGCTAAGAGACACTCTGGCTCTTGTGAAACAAGTCGCCAATGAGGTCCAATGTAGACCATATAGAAAATTGTTCCACTACTTTTGGAATGAAATCATTAGACGTTGAGCTGTTCTTTGGAATTGTTTATTGCTCAATTTGCCTCTGTCTCGGTGCTAAGTTGAGCCTTGAAGTAGAGTTAGGCACAGGCATGGCCGCTAGGCATATTCTATAAACTAGCGAGGCGTAGAATGCGCCTAGATGGAAATATTTTGGGGGCTGATTTTTTTCTAAGTTCCTGCTCTTCACTCTAAGGCAGCCTCACCACTGGGCCTTCTGGTGTGCCCACTTGTTCTCTGGCCAATCTCTCCAGGGGGCATCTTTTCCGCCAACTCAGCCAAGACGTTTTGTGCCTCCTTCACACTTGTCTAGCTGTTCATCTCTCTTTTGTGCACCACCTGCCATCTCGCTGGGTAGTTTACGCTCAATTTTTTTGCCAATGGGGGAAAATTCACTGTGCTGCCAGCTTAGCTGAGTAGGCCTAAGATATGAGAATTATCTTGTTTCTATAAGTGTACTTTTTCATGTTGCTTTCCTTAAAGCAGCTTTACATGTGAAGTTAAAAGTCCTAGCTATAACAATTCTCGGGCAGCAGGGTCCTTTTTATTTGTAAATTGTCTCACTGCTCACTAATCTCCCTGGGGTTCATCTTTTTCTGTTATAGACCATGGGAGGCTCAACAGTCATAGTAACATAGTAGATGATGGCAGAAAAAGACCTGCACGGTCCATCCAGTCTGCCCAACAAGACAAACTCATATGTGCTACTTTTTGTGTATACCTTATCTTGATTTGTACCTGTCCTTTTCAGGGCACAGACCGGATAAGTCTGCCCAGCACTATCCTCACCTCCCAACCACCAGCCCCTCCTCCCAACCACCGGCTCTGGCACAGACCGTATAAGTCTGCCCAGCACTATCCCCGCCTCCCAACCACCTGCATCTCCTCCCACCACCGGCTCTGGGACAGACCGTATAAGTCTGCCCAGCACCATCCCCGCCTCCCCCCACCGGCTCTGCCACCCAATCTCTGCTAAGCTCCTTAGGATCCATTCCTTCTGAACAGGATTCCTTTATGTTTATCCCACGCATGTTTGAATTCCGTTACTGTTTTCATCTCCACCAACCTCTCCGTGAAAAAATACAGTCACAAGTTATTCTACTTTACTTAATTCTCCAGCCCTTCTACCTTATCTTCCTACCAAATTATTCTGTTCCAGACTCTCACTGACAAGGCTCTGGAGTCGGAGTCAGAAGCAATTTTGGGTGGAGTAGGAGTTGGTAAAAACGTACATTTTTATTTTGAAGTCGGAGTCTTCAAAAACTTCAAAAACATGTACTGCATGTTTTTATTTGACAGCATTTTTTTGTTCAGTTTCTTTGTTCAAATTTCAAATAAATATATTTTGTGGTCTTTTAGTCCTAACTTTGTACATAAAGAAATACCCTATGTTTCTGTAATTTAAGCAGATTTTTCTTAGATTTACTGTATATTGTAGGAGTCGGAGTCAGGGTCGGAGAGTAGACAAATAGAGGGTCGAAGGTTTGGTGTACCAACTCCACAGCCCTGTTCACTGACTCTACTGTCATAGTTTGTAAATTGTCTTCTCCACTGAGTTCTCTGATTACGCTCTGATACTTTGTTCCAGATACAGCCATCACTGCTGAGATTTTCTCCAGTTTTTCTGAATTTCATTTATCTATGACTTCAACACGCTGCTCCAGAGTGCCTTTCACTATAAAGCGATATATCAAGGTTCTTAAAAATCGAACTCCCTTTCCACTTTGACCGTTTCCACAGTTTTCAGGGTACGTTTCTGATTTTTTGCATACAATGGAGGCAGCACAGTCTATCTCATGAATATGGCAGCAGGTTTCTTCTATGTTTATATTTAGTTATACCCCTGAAGACGCTGAGAGTGAAACGCAGTGACTGCTTTGGGTTTGACGCCTGCTCTTTAGTTCAAAGAAATTTAACAGAGTGCTTATAAACAGTGGAGAGAGGAGAAATATTCATAGACTTGATCCTGGCAATTGTTCATTAACACTGTGGAACCGAAGAAGAGAACGGATGATAACCAAGCACAAGGAATAATGGTGGTATTTGCACATTGATCTAACAGAAAAACAGACATGTTTATACAAGGAGAAGGTTCCACGTTAAGAGTCATGGACCAAGAAAGGGATCTAGGTGTCGTCGTTGATGATACGTTGAAACCTTCTGCTCAGTGTGCTGCTGCGGCTAAGAAAGCAAATAGAATGTTATGTATTATTAGGAAAGGAATGGAAAACAAAAATGATGTTATAATGCTTTTGTATCACTCCATTGTGTGACCGCACCTCAAATATTGTTTGCAATTCTGGTCATCTCAAAAAAGATGTAGTGGAATTAGAAAAGGTACAGAGAAGAGTGACGAAAATGACAAAGGGGATAGGATGACTTCCCTATGAGGAAAGGCTAAAGCGGCTAGGGCTCTTCAGCTTGGAGAAAAGGCGGCTGAGGGGAGATATGATAGAGGTCTATTAAATAATGAGTGGAGTTGAATGGGTAGATGTGAAGCGTCTATTCACGCTTTCCAAAAATACTAGGACTAGGGGGCATGCGATGAAGCTACAATGTAGTAAATTTAAAACGAATTGGAGAAAATGTTTCTTCACTCAACGTGTAATTAAACTCTGGAATTCGTTGCCAGAGAATGTGGTAAAGGTGGTTAGCTTAGCAGAGTTTAAAAAAGGTTTGGACGGCTTCCTAAAGGAAAAGTCCATAGACCGTTATTAAATGGGGAAAATCCACTATTTCTGGGATAAGCAGTATAAAATGTACTTTTTTGGGATCTTGCCAGGTATCTGTGACCTGGATTGGCCACTGTTGGAAACAGGATGCTGGGCTCGATGGACCTTTGGTCTTTCCCAGTGTGGCAATACTTATGTACTTATGGGTTGTTATAAAAGAAGATGGACTACTGTATATCATCAGTAATTGCTATAAAAGAGACTCTACGTAGCAGAGTGGACTCAGAAAAACGAATAAGAAAATAGGGAAGATGTAATTGGAAGTTAAACACGAATGTAGCCAGACATTCTTGCAATGATAGTAGGTCTTATATGTATATATACCCATACATATATGCAGACGACGTAACGATCTACATCCCATTTAAACAAGATTTAAAGGAAATTTCCAAAGACATCAACCAAAGTCTCCATATCATGCATTCATGGGCAGATGCATTTCAGCTGAAACTTAATGCAGAAAAAACCCAATGCCTAATACTCACCTCTCAATATGACACGAACAAATTCACCACCATTAACACACCAAATCTGAACCTTCCAATCTCGGACACCCTAAAAATTCTTGGAGTTACCATAGATCAACACCTAACACTTGAGAGCCACGCGAAAAACACAACCAAGAAGATGTTCCATTCAATGTGGAAACTTAAGAGAGTAAGACATTTCTTCCCAAGGAATGTCTTCCGCAAGCTGGTACAATCAATGGTGCTGAGTCATCTAGACTATTGCAACACACTCTACGCCGGCTGTAAAGAGCAAATAATCAAGAAACTACAGACAGCCCAGAATACTGCAGCTAGACTCGTATTCGGTAAAACAAAATATGAAAGTGCTAAACCCCTACTAGAAAAGCTACACTGGCTCCCACTTAAAGAACGCATCACATTCAAAATATGCACTCTAGTTCACAAAATTATTCACGGAGACGCACTGGCCTACATGTCAGACTTGATAGACTTACCCCCCAGGAACGCTAAAAGATCATCTCGCACATTCCTTAATCTGCACTTCCCCAACTGCAAAGGTCTAAAATACAAAATAATGCATGCGTCAAACTTTACCTACTTGAGTACAAAGTTATGGAACGCACTACCGAAAAATAATCTACAAACTAACCAACTTCCGCAAACTACTAAAGACCCATCTCTTTAACAAAGTATACCACAAAGATCAACAAATGTGAACACACACCATTCCTCCACATACATTCAGAACTGCTCTACAATTTCTACTTGCTATATCACTATCATGTTTTATCGTTATCATGTTACCCAAGATTCTTCTGTAACATTAATAGTCTAATTTCTAATGCTTTTTCACCATTCTTGATATATTGTAAGCCATTATCATGTTACTCAAGATCCTCTGTAACACAAAATGTCTATCTTCTAATGTAATTCCACCATTCATGAAGTATTGTAAGCCACATTGAGCCTGCAAAGAGGTGGGGAAATGTGGTATACAAATGCAATAAATAAATAACAAAATAAATAAATATGTTATCTCTGCATCTCATCGAGGGGAAAAGTGGTTTGTAATGTGTATGGTGTGCAGTATGAGTGTATAGGTTATGTATGAATGTGGGAGTGAGATATGAAGGATTAGACGAACCTGGTAATTTTTTTTATTAGTTTTATACAATTTTTTGATACTAATAAAGAATTTATATCAGGAATTTATGTAGTTACTTTTTATAGGAATTTAGGAATATTTATTGTGGATATTCTGAAAGCCCGACTGGCTGGGGTCCTCTAGGACAGGTCTGGGAACCTGTGTTATATTCATCAAATTATTTGCAAAGCAGATTTGCTTATTAGGATTTACATTTTGATGTTTTCATCAGATACAAATGTATTTCTGTAACTTATTCACTTATGTCAAACCCACCTATGTGCCGAGAGGTAAATTCCGGCTTTTTCCTCCTTTCCTGTCTGGACCTACACAAGGAACGCTGTATGCGAGCCGAGCCGTGGAGCCGTCTGAATTCCAGATGTATTCATCTGACCAAGAAATCCCTCCAAGCCTCCGGCTTCAGTCAGTGTGAGGGATGGGCTCATTAGGGCTTTGGCAGCCCTTCCGAGGCTTTAGGCCCAAAGCTGGTGAAAAGATCTACCTTTGCTTTGAATATAAAACAGATTATGTGCTCAGTTCCTGATGATATATGTTTGACTTACTTTCAACCAGTGTATTCTGTTATGTACCAATTAGATCCTACCAGCATTTCTACGACTGAGTGACTTGTGACTTCATAGTGTTCTGGAATACTGGGGGGGGGGGGCTCGAAACTCTTTGACGGAAACTCCGTGCTTGCTCTGTTCTTACTGAATTTGTGTTTTCTCTCATGTCTCTCAAAGGGTTTGGTAGAGAAGCTTGCCCTGTAATGACTGCTTTGAACTGAAGTCAAATTTGTATAAAACTAGTGTACCTTGTATTAAGAAGCCAAATATTTATTCATTCATTACACTTTCTAGGCGGTGTACAGTTTCTAAGTACACAAAAACAGATCAATAACAAAACTTGCTCTTCCAGTGGCCCTTCATACAGGCCACCGCTCTCTAGTAATATCCTACTCTTAGTCCATCGATTTCCTTCCTGGCTCGGGTTCTCCCACCGCTTGCCCGGGGTAGTACAGTGGGCTTACTGAGGACTTGCTCTGGGCTCCTCCACTTCTAGCTTTGGCCTGTGGATAAGGAGCTGGCATAGGATAGCCTGCCTCTCCGTGCTTTCTATCTCCTGCTTCAGCAGCAGTTTTTCCTGTGTCCGCCTGTGGGCCCCCACACACAGATCGCCTCCCTTGACAGGGATATTTTAGATCACCTCCTTCAACCGGGACGTTCCAGATCGCCTCCCTGAAAATCACAGATAGCAAACATCCCTAAACCTCCAGATCAATACCAAAGGCCTCCCTAAAGAGGAATGCCTTCACACATTTTCTAAATTGATCATAGTTCTTCAGTAGGCGAATTTGATCTGGGAGCGGATTCCACAGCCTCACTCCTTCAACATAAAACACACTCAATCTATGATCATCCAGTTGTATATATTTCACAGTAGGTACATCAAGTAACAACTTGTTATTAGAGCGGGGGCCTTTTTGGACAATAAGTTCGTAATAGAGTAGCCAAACTGACTGGAGCCTCATTGTTCAGACACTTATATATTAATGTCAGAATCTTAAATTTGTCAGTACCATTTAACAGGCAGCCAATGAAGTTTCATTAGAACATAAGTACATAAGTATTGCCATACTGGGAAAGACCAAAGGTCCATCGAGCCCAGCATCCTGTTTCCAACAGTGGCCAATCCAGGTCACAAATACCCGGCAACATCCCAAAAATGTACAAAACATTTTATACTACTTATCCCAGAAATAGTGGATTTTCCCCAAGTCCATTTAATAACGGTCTATGGACTTTTCCTTTAGGAAGCCATCCAAACCTTTTTTAAACTCCGCTAAGCTAACCACCTTTACCACATTCTCTGGCAACGAATTCCAGAGTTGAATTACACGTTGAGTGAAGAAAATGTTTCTCCGATTCGTTTTAAATTTACTACATTGTAGCTTCATCGCATGCCCCCCTAGTCCTAGTATTTTTGGAAAGCATGAACAGACGCTTCACATCTACCCGTTCAACTCCACTCATTATTTTATAGACCTCTACCATATCTCCCCTCAGCCACCTTGGTGATATGGTCAAATCTACCTGTTCTGGTCACTATCCTTGGTAAAGCATTTTTGCGCCATCTGAAGAGGATGCAACAGGGTTCCTGAAGCCTCCCATAAGCAAAGCATTACAGTAGTCAAATATTGGAGTGATATGAGCAAAAGCAACGGACCTGAGATTATCCTCTGGCAGGCCCTTAATCTACTGAAAAGCTTTATTTTAAAGAAACTTTTTCTGATCAGGCTCCAGACATGGCCTGAAAAAGACAAAGAAGAGTTCAGGGGTATCCCAAGATATTTCATTTCCTGTTTTACATCAGTCATTGAACATTCCAAATCAGTTTGCACAGGAAAAGATAAATCAGATCTGTCTGACAGAATCATTATTTGAGTCTTAGCCATATTAAGTTGTAGTCTGTTGGCCGACATCCAGCTCTTCACGGTTGTCAAGAAAAAAGACGCAGGCAATCAAATGCCTCTGTGACAGATTTCTCAATAGGAAAGAAGAACTGGATGTCATCGGCATAAAGCCGGTAAGATACTCCCAAACCTTCTAGAAGCTTACATAAAGATAACATATAGATGTTAAACAAAACAGGTGAAAGAGCCGAACCCTGAGGCACTCCTGAACGAATTTCTAGCCAACTAGATGAAGTCTGATTAGTTTGTATTCGAAAAAAAAAATCTACTACTCAAAAAAGAGCCAAACCATGAGAGAACCCTACCCCTAACTCCCAATTCTTCTAGGCATTCCATCAGCAATCCATGATGTAAAAGTATTAAATGCCGCTGAGATGTCTACAGCCACCATAATGTAGCTCAAGCCCCTATCAAATCTAACTCCAATACTGTCACACACTGTGATAAGCAATGTTTTTTGTGGAGGTCTTTCTATCCAGACAGAAAATCATCCAAGATCTGATACTCACCTAAAAAAAAATCTTGAAGTGGAACCAATACTCATTTCTCTACAATCTTTGCCAAATAAAGTAGTGATGAGACTGGTCTATAATTTCCAAACCTTTTAATAAAGGTTGAACACCTTTAATAAAGGTATTACAATGCCTATTTAAAGTTTTCTGGAGCAATGCCTTCTTCAAAAGATTTATTAACTAACTAGTAAAAGAAGCCCGTTTCAGAGCAAATGAAACGGGCGCTAGCAAGGTTTTCGTCGCCAACACCCCCTCCCTCCCACCCTGGCCAACCCCTTCGTTATTCTGGCATTGCTCCGCCCCCAATGTCATGACGTTTGACGTGAGGGCGGGGCCCGGAGCAATTTCCCACCCCCTGCCTCCCTCCCTGCCAACGCCTTCATTGTTCTGCCATTGCTCCGCCCTCGAGGGCGGGGCCCGGAGCGATTTCTCACCCCTCGCCTCCCTGCCTCCCTCCCTGCCAACCCCTTCGTTGTTCTGCTATTGCTCCGCCCTCGAGGGCGGGGCCCGGAGCGATTTCCCACCCACCCCGCCTCCCTCCCTGCCAACCCCTTTGTTGTTCTGCTATTGCTCCACCCTCGAGGGCGGGGCCCGGAGCGATTTTGGTGGCTTCACCACCACGAACCTTCGAACCTTTTTGAAGGAAGTCAGAGCTTGGCTTCACTGACGTCAGTGTCCTCAGAACATTGAGGGTGAGTTTTATTATAGTAGATTGTGTCAAAAAAAATGGAGAAATCTCTTTTATTTTTCCATGAGAATTTTATTGTGTTTTTGTAAATTACAGAAGAGAAATATAACAACAGCTACAAAACTGTAAGAACTACCTTCTCAGAGACATCTGAGTGGTATTAAAAAGAAAACAATGTCCACGGATGAAAATATAGTGAGAATTAATGCAGAAGAAACACTCTTATGGGCATAATCGAAAGAGAAGGGCGCCCATCTTTCGACACAAATCTGGAGATGGGCGCCCTTCTCTGAGGGGCAGCCAAATCGGCATAATCGAAAGCCGATTTTGGGCGTCCTCAACTACTTTTTGTCGTGGGGACGACCAAAGTTCACAGGGTGTGTCGGAAGTGTACCGAAGGTGGGACGGGGGTCGTGCTTAAGAGATGGGCGTCCTCGGCCGATAATGGAAAAAAGAAGGGCGTCCCTGACGAGCATTTGGCCGACTTTACTTGGTCCAATTTTTTTCACGACCAAGCCTCGAAAAGGTGCCCGAACTGACCAGATGACCACTGGAGGGAATCGGGGATGACCTCCACTTACTCCCCCAGTGGTCACCAACCCTCTCCCACCCAAAAAAAAAAAAATTAAAAAACATTTTTTCCAGCCTCAAATGTTATACTCAGCTCCATCACAGCAGCAGTATGCAGGTCCCTGGAGCAGTTTTTAGTGGGTACAGTGTACTTCAGGCAGACGGACCCAGGCCCACCCCCCCTACCTGTTACACTTGAGGTGGAAAATGTGAGCCCTCCAAAACTCACCAGAAACCCACTGTACCCACATCTAGGTGCCCCCTTCATCCCTAAGGGCTATGGTAGTGGTGTACAGTTGTGGGGAGTGGGTTTTGGGGGGCTCAGCACACAAGGTAAAGGAGCTATGCACCTGGGAGCAATTTGTGAAGTACACTGCAGTGCCCCCTAGGGTGCCCGGTTGGTGTCCTGGCATGTCAGGGGGGCCAGTGCACTATGAATGCTGGCTCCTTCCACGACCAAAGGGCTTGGATTTGGTGGTTTTTGAGATGGGCGTCCTCAGTTTCCATTATCGGCAAAAACCGAGGTCGCCCATCTCTAAGGTCAATGATCTCAACATTTATGTCGACCATCTCTTAAGTCGACCTAAATGTGGAGGTTTGGGCGTCCCTGACCGTATTATCGAAACGAAAGATGGACGCCCAGGGCCGCCGAGAGGGGGGGACAAAAGTCCCCGGGCCCGGGCCTCCAGGGGGGCCCGGCGCCGAGTCCGTGGGTGGTCGCCCCTCCGTCCGACTCCTAGGTCCCTCCCTCCCTCCGACTCCCAGGGCCCGCCCTCCGTCCCTCCCTCCGAATTGCAAAAGCGATCTTGTTCTTACTTCGTCGGGGGTTACGGCGAGAGCAGCACGCAGACGCAGTGAAAAGCGTGCAGGCTCCCGCTTCAGCCTTCCCTCGTTGTCTGTCTCTCAGCTCTGGTCCCGCCTTTGAGGGCGGGACCACAGACAACGAGGGAAGGCTGAAGCGGGAGCCTGCACGCTTTTCCCTGCGTTCTCTTCTGCATGCTGCTCTCGCCAACCCCCAACGAAGTAAGAACAAGATCGCTTTTGCAATTCGGAGGGAGGGACGGAGGGGGGCCTTGGAATTCAGTCGGATGGACGGAAGGAGAGGGGGGCCTTGGATCTGGGAGGGAGGGAGGGAGTTTAGTAGCGCTATAGAAATGATAAGCAGTAGTAGAAGGGCCTTGGATCTTGGAGGGAGGGGGGAGGCCTTGGATCTCGGAGGGGGGGGCAGGCCTTGGATCTCAGAGGGGGGGAGAAAGAAGAGATTGCTGGACAAAGAGGGCAGGGCAGGGGGGAGAGAGAAGAGATTGCTGGACAAGAGGGCAGGGGGAGAGAGAAGAGATTGCTGGACAAGAGGGCAGGGGGAGAGAAAATAGAAAAGAGATTGCTGGACAAGAGGGCAGGGGGGAGAGAGAAGAGATTGCTGGACAAGAGGGCAAGGGGAGAGAGAAGAGATCGCTGGACAAGAGGGCATTGGGGAGAGAGAAGAGATCGCTGGACAAGAGGGCATTGGGGAGAGAGAAGAGATCGCTGGACAAGAGGGCAGGGGGAGAGAGAAGAGATTGCTGGACAAAAGGGCAGGGGGGAGAGAGAAGAGATTGCTGGGCAGGGCAGAGGGGAGAGAAGAACTGCTGAACATGGATGGATGATTGGAGGGGGCAGGGGAGAGAGGAAATTTACTGGATATGGTTGGATGGAGGAGAGGCCAGGAGAGAATGAGGAGTTGCTGGACATGGATAGATGGAGGGGAGGGAAGTCAGGAAGGAGATGCACATGGATGGAGGGAAGGGAAGAGAGAAGAAAAGCTGAACATGGATGGATGGAGTGGAGGGCAGGGAAGAGAGAAGAAATGATGGACAAGGATGAAGGGAAGGAAAGACAAAGGAAGGAGATGCACACGGATGGAGGGAAAAGGAAGAGAGGAGAAATGCTGGATATGGATGGAGGGGAGGGAAGACAGGAAATACATGCACATGGATGGAGGGGAGGAGAGTGAGGAGAAATGCTCAATTTAAGGGCTGGATCGGAACACTTTCAGGACAGATGCCGAAACTTGAGGAAGGATAGGGACAGGGCTACAGATGGTAGACAGGACGCATAAGGACACAGGAGGATGGTGAGAGAAAAAATATCAAATGGAAAGAAGACACTGCATAAAACAGAAGTTGGGACCAAAGCGAATAGAAAAACTATGATCAGACAACAAAGGTAGAAAAAAGTATTTTATTCAGAATTTATTAATTGGAATATGTCAGCTTTTGGAAATGTGAATCTGTGATATTTTTTATGCAAGTTTCAATTTTTCTAGTATTGCTGCATGCTGAGTCTGACTTCTTGAGGTAACTTTCTAGTTCAGTATTTTGCCTTCATATTTTTTTATTTCTAGTTCCTTATGTCATATCTGTTGCCATGTGTTTTTCATGTGTGATCAAGTTACAGTATTCTGCTAGTGTGTAGTATTTGCAGCCCTTTTTGTTTTGTTTTTTATTAGGTTGTGTACTGGTGTTTTAGAGCCCGGTGTAATTATAGTGCTGCCTTTCCACGCATAAGGTTGTAGTTCGTCCTGTCCTTGGAATTAGTGCTGTTATGCTGTTATGGTTTGGTAAGGTTATGAGTGGGTTTTTGCACAAGTTTGTGTATAGTGTTTTGCAGTGGAGAGATTGTGTTTTGGCTTTACTGAGGTGGCACCAAAACATCAGAAAAGGTGTAGAGCCTAAATCATGACACACTACCTCTTGAAGGATCTACATATAGTGCAAGGGCCCGGCAGTGGGGGTGGGGGGGGGGGGCCCAGGGGCGGCCTTGTCCCGGGCCCGGCCCAGTCTCTCGGCGGCCCTGTGGACGCCCATCTTGTTTCGATAATACGGGTTGCCCCGCCCCTTTGCAGCGCCGTCCTTAGAGATGGGCGCCCTTAGAGATGGTTGTCCCCGTTCGATTATCCCCCTCCACGTGTGTAAATATTGTGAAAGAAAAATTTTATCAGGAGTGATATTTACATATGTTGTTACGAATGGAGGTAGTCTTCTAAAGTCACCCAAATGTGATGGTTTTTGGCAGCTAAACCGAGAAGTTCCACTGATGCTATCTCAAGCTTGTGATAACAAAGAACAGTTTGCCACCAAAAATGAATATTCAACATACTAGAGTTTTTCCAATTGGCAAGTATAGCTTTTTGTGCTATAGTAATTAAAATGTCGCTGGTAATAGGTGAGGAATAGAGCTAGACTTAAATATAACAATAGAGAGAGAAATGGGAAAGTGAAGCTTAAAGATTTTTGAAGCAATAGACCATACTTTCCAAAAAGAGTTAATTAATTTACATTCAAACAACATATGTAATAAAGTACCAGTTTGAGTTGTACAGTTCCAACATGTATTTTGTGGGGCAAGTCCAGCTAAATACTACTACTACTAGGTAAATGCAATTTCCTTGGTGTTGAAATAGCTCTGTGGTAAACAAAAAACATTTTCTGAAGATAATTTGCTGCAGAAATAGGCTTCAAAACCGTGGTCCAAAGGGAGTAACGTTGAGTAGCCTCAATTTTGAAGTTTGTGTCAAATTCCCAGAGTGAATGTAAAAAGGCACTGCAACTGAGTATCATAATCAGGAAATTTCCTCCACTTCCGCTCAACCTTTCTTAATTCCTGTTTTATCTTAATCAATTCTTCTGAGAACCAAGGGGCTACATGACGTCTACACAATGATTTCTTCTCTAAAGGAGCAATATTATCAAGGCTACTAGAAACAGAAGAAAACCATTTCACCACCATCTGGTCCACTGATAAAGACGCTAAGGACTCCAGGTGTGGGAGCAAAATGTTCTGTAATATTTGTAAATCAATGGGTCCCCTAATGCTAATGCTAGGATGGTTAACTCCACTCCTATTACGTTCAAACCCACTGAAAACAACAGAGAATGATGGCCTGACCAAGGGTGGGGAGAGACTATGATTTGTGAAAGTAGTTTCCAGTTATCTGGAAGAAAAATCAAGACTACATAAGAACATAAGACTAGCCATACTGGGTCCATCTAGCCCAATATCCTGTTTTCAACAGTGGCCAATCCAGGTCGCACGTACCTGGCAGAAACCCATTGTGGCAACATTCCATGCTACCAACTGCAGGGCAAGCAGTTGCTTCCCCATGTCTGTCTCAATAGCAGACTATGGACTTTTCCTCCAGGAACTTGTCCAAACCTTTTTTAAACCCAGATACGCTAACCACTGTTACTGTTTTCTCCAGCAAAGAGTTCTAGAGCTTAACTATTTGTTGAGTGAAAAAATATTTCCTCCTATTTGTTTTAAAAGAATTTCCATGTAACTTCCTTAAGTGTCCCCTAGTCTTTGTACTTTTGGAACAAGTAAAAAATCAATTTACTTCTACTCATTCTACACCACTCAGGATTTTGTAGACCTCAATCATATCCCTAATCCATTTCTTTTCCAAGCTGACAAAGGAGGCGCAGTGGTAATTATGGACATACAAAAATACATTGAAGAGGGGCACAGACAGCTCTCAGACAATAAATACTACAGGAAACTAACTGAGGACCCCACACAGGATTACACAAAACAGCTGAAAGACCTTATCAAAACATTTCCTACACAAGCGCAACCTCACCTGAAGAAACTCATACCAAACCAGCCTGCTGTGGGCACATTCTACATGCTACCCAAGATCCACAAACCGGGAAACCCTGGCAGATCAATCATATCAGGTATTGGCACACTCATGGAAGAAATATCTGGATTCATAGAGAGAATTCTGAAACCTCTCGTACACAAAACTAACAGCTTCATACAAGACACCACAGACTTTCTGAATAAATTGAAAAATATCAAGCAACTACCACCTAACACCCTTCTGGTCACGATGGATGTAGAATCACTATACGGCAACATTCCACATGCGGATGGCATAGCTGCATGTGGAAGACTCCTAAAAAAATCCACACTGGACCATCAATACTCACCAGAAACTATTACAAAATTAATCAAATTCATTTTAACTCACAACTACTTCCGCTTTAACAATGATATCTATCTGCAAATAATGGGCACTGTGATGGGCACCAGGACAGCACCCCAATATGCCAACCTTTTTATGGCTGAGCTAGAAGAGACATTTCTGAATACACACCAGACCAAACCTCTAAAATACTACTGGTACATCGATGACATTTTTATGATTTGGACGGAGGGTGAAGAAACCCTGAAACAATTTTATTCTGCCTTCAATACATACCATCCTACAATCAGATTCAAAATTGACTACTCCCCAGAAAAAGTCAATTTTTTGGACACCACGGTCTCAATCAGTGATGGCTGTATACAAACATCTATATACAAGAAACCCACAGACAGATGCAGCTACCTCCACAACTCCAGTTTCCATCCTTCACATACAAAAAGATCCATCATTTACAGCCAAGCCACAAGATACCACCGTATCTGCTCTGACCCAGGGGACAGAGACAGACACCTTAAAAGCCTGACTGCATCCTTCAAACAGAAAGGCTACAACCCCAAAATAATCTCCAAGAATATTGCCTCCTCCCTCAAAACACCCAGGGAGAATCTGCTACAGTACAAGGAGAAAAAATCCACAGACAGAATCCCCCTTGTAGTGACATACAATCCAGAGCTGGAAAAACTGAGGAAAATCATAAGTGATCTACAACCTATACTCCAGGAGGATGAATTACTGAAAGAGATATTCCCATCCCCACCAGTACTGGCCTTCCGACAACCACCCAACTTAAAACACAAGCTAATCAGAAGTAAACTTCCATCACAGACTGAAAAGGAACAGAAGGGCACACGTCCCTGTAATTTATCCAGTTGCAAACTATGCCAAAATATTTCACAGGACCCCACAGTTACCCACAAAGGAAAGATATTCAACATAAAGGGATCTTTCACTTGCTCATCTTCCAATGTGGTATATATCATTCAGTGTAAAAAATGTAATGAAGGATGCTATATTGGAGAAACAAGCCAGATGCTTAAGACAAGATTCAATTTACATAGACATCACATGAACAATACAGCCAGTAGGGCCGCCACCCCGGTGGGACAGCGCTTCACAGAACCAGGACACTGTACCAGTGATTTCACAGTGAGAATACTGAAAGGTAACTTTAAAACCATACAACAACGTAAGACCTTTGAAGTCAGAATGATTGAATATTTTAACACCCAACAGAAAGGACTTAACAAGGATCTGGGGTTCCTAGCCCATTATAAACCATAAAGCTGTATGTCTCTGTTGATCACCCTCCCCTCACCTATCCACACCTATCCTGTTAGAATATCAATGATATGCTTTGATGTCCCCATGCATACCTCCTACCCACCCCCATCCTCCCACCCTGTCAGACTGTCATAGTAATGCTTGAATGTTTTCACTTATATACACTGTCAGCTAGCACATTTGCTTATTTCCGATCTGAGGAAGAAGGGCGACCTTCGAAAGCTAATCAAGAAATGTATTAAGTTATGTCCAATAAAAAAGGTATCATCTTATTTTCTTTTCCATGTTTTATTTTGTTTGATTTCTATTGATAACCTTAAGAGTGGACTAACATGGCTACCACGCTCCTCTACTTTTCCAAGCTGAAAAGCCCTAACCTCTTTAGCCTTTCCTCATATGAGAGGAGTTCCAGCCCCTTTATTATATTGCAAGGGAGAGTGAAAGGGATCATTGGGGATCCATGGTATGGGCCCAAATATGATGGGAGGAAAAAGCCATATGGCTAATCTAGTGTTTACCAACTTCCCAGCTCTACAATCCCTTCCTCTCTTCAGAGATTTTTAATGCTTGTCCCATGCTTTCTTGAATTCACATACCGCCTCTTCTCCACTGTGAATGCTACCTCTACGACGTCCTCAACACCAGCCAACCGGGGATTCAAAAGACCCGCGCCAGGAATTGAACTGGAGACCTTCAGCATGTTAAGTTCACATCACTGTCTAAATTCTGTTAGATTGACCTAAGTTTCATGGCTAGACTCTGTGTGGTACCAATCCTACCCCTCAATGTGAACTCAAAGTCTTCTCTCTCTTTGGGCTGACCAGAAGGCATAAGGGGCTAGACCAGGGGTGGGCAAATATGTTTCTCAAGGGCCACAACCCAGTTGGGTTTTGAAAAGTTCCACAATTAATATACATGTGATTGCTAATGGAATGAAATTTAGATTAGTGGATCAAAGTATTATCATTCCTTGTTCTGATTGTTGTAATGGTTTTATTGATCAAGATACTGAAAAGCTTTCTTAAAGTATTGCAATTAGCACAAAATGCTACTGTAAGAATTCTCCCTTACAGTTCACGTTTTCTCATAGTTCTCCAGTCATGAAGAACTTGTGTTGGCTACCAACTGAACAGCGAATAACATTCAAAATTTTGCTCTTGGTTTTTAAAGTTTTAAGTAACTGTGTTTCTGTCATGATTTCTACTAGCCTACAAATCTATCTACCACCAAGGGCCTTAAGATTGGCCAAGAAGGCTTTACTGGAAATACCTTCTTTTCACATGGTGATACTGGAGGAATATCACTTCTTTTTGTTTTTTTTTCAACATTGTAGGACCTAAGTTGTGGAACTCTTCCACTCAAGTTAAGAACAATACAAAATGTGGGGCAGTTTAAGAAGGAATTGAAAACAATATTATTCCAACGGGCTTACGATGCCGATGGATAGCATGAGTGGAGTAGTATTGATGGAATCTAATAGTTAGAAGTGTATATTATTGATTGTGCATTTTTAGTGTTTTATTGTTTAATCATTTTAATTAGGTTTGTTTTATTTGTTATCCTTTGAGGACTTTTAGATCGTGCAGACTATAAATAATATAAATAAATAAAGATTGATTTGCATGTATCGCTTCAATTGTATACAGATAAATATTGTGCATATTCATTGTGGAAATCTTGAAAATCTGACTAGGTTGTGACTCTCAATGACTGTGGTCAAAGGAACCAACTTTTCAAAATTATTGGGGGTGCTAAGCCCAGTGGAAATAACCCCTCCCTGGACACATACAAGGAATTTTCTCAATATTGGGGGTGCTCAAGCACCCACAGCACCCACAGAGCTGGCTCCTATGACTGTGGTTGCCCAACTCTGGGTTAGATAGTCACAGTGGTGCTGTGCTGCTATTTGCAAGGAAGCAGAAAGGCAGAACTTAGAGAAGGGAGAGAATATTTGTGAAACAGGAGTAAATTAGAGCCCAGTGTGCAATGTAGAGTGGATAGAGCAGGAGGTGTAAAGCATTCTTAGTGGAGGAGTGGAGGCATTATCTCAGTGACAATGACCCTAGTGACACAAATCCGGTTATATATTGGGAGGTGGGGAAGGCGATGATGAGAGGGAAGCTCGCACCCGCAAGAAACAGAATGGGGAACTCCTCCACCAACTTTGGCAACTCCAGGAGGTCCGGGCTGCAATCACACAGTGTGATACGGGTGCCCAGGAACATACAGGGAATTGAAGGTCAAGATTAACGAGATCTTGAATCAACAGGCTCTGCGGGACATTCAATTATATAAGCAGTTCGTGATCTTTGTCACTGATGGAAAGATCTTCCCATTTCATTTCCGGGCCGAGTGGCCCTAGTTGAAATTGGTTCTTCTCCACAAGGTGCTTTACCCTTTGCAGATGATTCCACTCTGGGTTACTCACAAAGATGAACGAGCATATAAAGGGGCGATTTCCTCTTTTATTTTGGGAGCACAACAGGTGAGAATTGGGTACAACAAACTTGTTTGAGATAGAGGTGAAGGGGGAGTTAACTTGCCCTATCTTGTTAGACTATACAACATTGTGGTGGTTCTTAGCTGGATCCACGAGCTTCACTAGGGGAACTTTACATTTGCCCCTCCCCCCATATGTATGGGAGGTCGTTGCCGCTCCCTTCTCAGCATTTAATGCAATTCACTCCTGGGGTCTCAGATCAAATAGTCACCACTTTTGCGTCTGCTTAAGTTGGCCTGGGACTGGTGACGTACTCGGTTGGGGGAGCAACTGGCCCATCTCCTTTTCTGGAGCTACAGAATAATCCAGGATTCCCCACAGGACAGGGTAGGTCTCCTTTTACATCATGGAATCAGATTGGGTGCCGATATGTGGGGCAGTTGATTGCTGCGGGTGGGGGCCAGTGCCCATCCGTCTCTACATGCCAAGCTACCTGGCAACTCCCTCGGCAACTTTTCTTCTCTTACATACAACTTCGGCATTATCTCCACACTCTGAAAAGTCCTGACAGGAAATACCCTTCTTTTACTGCATTGGATACAGTTTTCATGCAGACACCTGCTGAGCATAATGGATTCTCCGAGTGGTACCGCTTAGGGAAGGCATGGCAGCCCTCTTCTTTTTTCTCACAATTAGCGGGGCAATGGGGATGGAGGTAATGGAGTAGGAGCTCTCTCGTTGTTTTCTCTTGGCATTTAAGGTCATTCCGAATGCAGGGCTCCAAGAAATTCAAATCAAAATTTTGCACCACATGTACCTCACTAGAAGCAAAGGCAAAGGCGATGGGTCTCTGAGAATCTGAGGAATGTGATAAATGCTTGAGACGCAGGGGCACTATAATACATCGTTTTTTTGGAAGGCTCTACTCTAGAAGCTTTCTGGCGAGGAGTTATTGCCCTATTGGAGGAGGTCTTTAACACCTCGTTGGAGTGGTCCTATGGGGTCTTGCTCATGGGAGTGGATACGGATCTTGTGGCCCAAGGGTTTTGTGACTACCAATGCAAGTTCCTCCTGGCCCTAGTGATGGGTGGACAAGACTCCCCCTCCCCTTACTCAGTTGTATGCTAGTATGATACAGATGGCTGAATGGGAGAGAGGGGGACATTTGATCCCACCAGAAGGCGCACCCACCCGGGTGGTAGCCTTTGGCGGAGCTGTCAAGAATGATTGCTGCAGGTGTCCAAAAAGGTCGATATGGTAGCATGAAATATGGGATCAGCTTCAGGGGAGGGGGTCATCTTTTCTGTCCTTAAAAAAACAAAGAGAGAGAGAGAGGCACACACACACAAGGGGAATACTTATTGCTATTGGGTACATAGTCTGTTGGGTATAACATAGTCTGTATTGGTTCGCTTATATTTTGTTGCAACAAGTCTCTGTACCCTCTG
This sequence comes from Microcaecilia unicolor, assembly GCF_901765095.1. Lineage (NCBI taxonomy): Eukaryota > Metazoa > Chordata > Amphibia > Gymnophiona > Siphonopidae > Microcaecilia > Microcaecilia unicolor. Next base: position 764,494,012 of record NC_044031.1, on the reverse strand, counting down.
TCGCGTTCATACCTTAACGGTGTTTGTATTATGTACTCAGTATGTTTCTCTTGTCAATGAAAACATTAAAAAAAAGAAGTGTTGTCTTTGAGGGTTCCTTAGGAGACAGGAGTCCAAGAGTCAAACCACCCAAGCTAGTCATAAGTCATACGTACCTTTGGTATTTTTTTTCTGTATCTTTTGAGTTTTATAGCTATAGTACAATTTGGTATTTCGGCTCATGTAATTATACTAAATTTTTTTTTTTTTAAATAACTGATGCGTGCGGGCATGTTTTTCTACTATATTCTCCTCTTGAACCTGATGGGCAAAGATTGGTAATCTGTGCACGTTTCCTATAGATTTCTTTTTTAAGTTGCATCCATCAGAACTGATGCTGGGCTGCTGTCTTTAAAATGTTCTTCAGAGTCAAGAGATGCTGTTTATCTGAGGAAGAAGAAACTCTGCCTCCTCGGGGGAGAAACTGCTGAAATAATCCTTGTGCATTATTTATTTTTTTAAAGGCTGCTAATTTGTAATTTTATCAGGTCTGAGTATGTCAGCAAAACTTCTTAATGACTTTGCTCCTGGTAGTCTGTGAACAACCTTCACCGTTCCCCCAGGATCTTTCCTGTGTGTATCAGAAGGAAAAACAATGTGTGAGGGGCTCCTTTTCGTTTGTTATTTCCTTAAAGTGAATTGCAATGACTTCAGCTTCGGGTTATGATTTTTAAGAGGTAATTATATAAAGGAATTTTTGCACATAGAGGCCTTTTTATGCTCATAAAATGTCTTTCATAAAATAGCCATAGGGGAATGCGAGGGCAATAGAATGTGCAGCGCCAAGAAGGTGGGTTCATTGCAGTTTTGGAGGCCATATCTTGCTAAGGACGTAAAAAGAATTGAAGCGGTGCAAAGAAAAGCTACGAGAATGGTATGGGATTTGCGTTACAAGACATATGAGGAGAGACTTGCGGACCTGAACATGTATACCCTGGAGGAAAGGGGTGATATGATACAGACGTTCAAATATTTGAAAAGTATTAATCCGCAAACGAACCTTTTCCGGAGATGCGAAGGCGGTAGAACGAGAGGACATGAAATGAGATTGAAGGGGGGGCAGACTCAAGAAAAATGTCAGGAAGTATTTTTTCATGGAGAGAGTGGTGGATGCTTGGAATGCCCTCCCGCGGGTGGAGATGAAAATGGTAAGGGAATTAAAAAATGTGTGGGATAAACATAAAGGAATCCTGTTCAGAAGGATTGGATCCTCAGGAGCTTAGCCGAGATTGGGTGGCAGAGCCGGTGGTGGGAGGCGTGGCTGGTGGTTGGGAAACGGGGATAGTGCTGGGCAGACTTATACAATCTGTGCCAGAGCAGGTGGTGGGAGGTGGGGCTGGTGGTTGGGAGGCGGGGACAGTGCTGGGCAGACTTATACGGTCTGTGCCAGAGCTGGTGGTGGGAGGCGGGGATAGTGCTGGCCAGACTTATATGGTCTGTGCCAGAGCTGGTGGTGGGAGGCGGGGCTGGTGGTTGGGAGGCGGGGATAGTGCTGGGCAGACTTATACAGTCTGTGCCAGAGCCGGTGGTGGGAGGCGGGACTGGTGGTTGGGAGGCGGGGATAGTGCTGGGCAGACTTGTACGGTCTGTGCCCTGAAAATGACAGCTACAAATCAAGGTAAGATATACACAAAAACTAGCACATATGAGTTTGTCTTGTTGGCCAGACTGGATGGACCGTACAGGTCTTTTTCTGCTGTCATCTACTATGTTACCATGTTACTATGCCAAGAAGATTGCCCCACCTAGAATGTGTAGTGCCAAGAAAGTGGGCACAGTGCAGTGTGTAAGTATGTTAAGGGGAGCAGTTAGGGCAGAACATGGGTGGAGTCATGATTTATGTGCATAGTTATGTGGGCATGCCTTTTTAAACAGGTTAGTTTTTAATGTTTTCCAGAAGTTTAGGTGGTCGTTCGTAGTTTTCTAGGCTTTTGGTAATGCATTCCACAGTTGTGTGCTTATGTAGGAAAAACTGGATGCGTAAGTTGATTTATATTTGAGTCCTTTGCAGCTTGGGTAGTGCAGATTTAGGTACGTTTGTGTTGATTCGGATGTGTTTCTAGTTGGTAAGTCGATCAAGTCTGTCATGTATCCTAGAGCTTCACCGTAGATAATTTTGTGAACCATGTATTCACCCACTGTATCTGTTGTTTCCACTAATGTTGTAAACTGCACTGAACCCTAAACAGGAGATATTAGCGGTATATAAGACCTAAATTGAATTGAATTGAATTGAATAATGAGTATTAATTGACAATAAAGTTTACACACGTAAATCACTAAGTGTATTCTGTAATGCATAGCGCCTAAATTTTTAGTGCACGCTGAAGAAATAGCAGCACAGTTATGGAGCAAGGGATGTTTTTAAAGGTGAAGGCCGACCAAACTAACAGACAGGACTATAGCTAGAATCATAGCCGCCGAGGGGGGGGGGGGGGGCATGGGGGACAAAATTCCCTGGGCCCGGCGCCGCAGTCCCACCCGCCCTCCGTCATCGACCGTCTGCCCCCTGCATTGAAATCGCAGTCTCACCTCCGTGAAAGCAGCGCTGCAGGCAGCAGAACGCCTCCCTTCAGCCCTCCTTTCTTCCCTGTGTCCCGCCCTCGTCTGACGTAACTTCCGTGATTAGTAAATGTTTGAGACAGTCTCAGCCAATACTTTTGTATAAGCAGAACCGTACTCCTATTTCTAATTCTGTATACTCGATTGATAAGTTAATAAATTACTTTTCTCATACGTTACGTGGCCTGGTCTTTTATCATTCCAATCTTTTACTGGGATATGTATGATTATAGGGATGGTGGTAAAAAGACCTAAATCTTTATTACAACGCAGGCAAAAAGGGACGTGTTTATGGATGTTCCAAAACTTAAGCACACTGTTGTAGAATATGACCCTTGGTGCTTAAATCTAAGTGCCGGGATTTACGCCATATTTTCGTTGCTGTAGTTGAAGGCGCATAGATTTAGTCACTAGGGTGTCAACTAAGTGTATTCTACATCCAGCACCTAAATATAGAATATGCTTAGGCGGAAATGTTTCCCGCGCTGATTTTTTAGGCGCCATTTACAGAATCCACCCCTTAGCGGCTGGCTACTAAGCACTAATATTCAGCAGAGGTAACAGGCTACCTCTCGCTGAATATTAATGGTTAGCCGGCAAAGTGCTATTCAACCAGCCAGGCGCTGTTTCTAGACAGTTAGACGTTCGTACAGCGTATGTGAAATTAGAACTACCGCCCGGCTACCGTGTGCCCCAGGTGGTAATTCTAATTTTGACGCGCATCCAAAACGCATGGCAGAAAATCATTTCTATTTTCTACCACGTGGTGCTAACCGGGCGGAAATCAGAAGTGTACGCGCACTGATGATTACTGCCCAGTCAACGCGTGAGAACTTACTGCTTAGTCAGTGGGTGGTGACAAGGTCTCAGGCCCAAAATGGACGTGCGCTGATTTTTATTTTGCCGAACATCCATTTTCGGCAGAAAAGAAAAAGGCCTTTTTTGCAGGCGCGCTGAAAAATGGACCTGCACGCATCCAATACACACACCTACACCAGCGCAAGCCATTTTTCGGCGTGCCTTAGTAAAAGGGCCCCTTAAGTAGCTGTGAATGTCAGGCCCAAAACTTCAGTCTCTACCTAAGAAAGAAAAATCCATAGAGAAAAAAGAAGTAGTAACTGAGAAAATCCTCGAGATAGGTTGAGTCGCAATTTATTAAGGAGAAAGGCTGAGATTGGCTCCTTGCTATGAAATGAAGCACTTACAAGGAAAATGTAAGAAAAAGGTCCTACCCATGGGATGTATTTTGCTGGATGCAGTAATGCAAGGTTGCCGCTGTTATTTTGCAGGCTGTGACGGTGAGCACTGGGGTCCTCACTGCAGTAATCGCTGCCAGTGCCAGAACGGAGCCCTCTGCAACCCCATAACCGGAGCCTGTGTTTGCGCTGACGGATATAAGGGATGGCGATGCGAGGAGCTGTGTGACCCTGGAACGTATGGGAAGGGCTGTCAGCAGAAATGCCAGTGCCAGAATGGAGCTACCTGTGACCAGACAACAGGAAGGTGTCACTGTGCCCCAGGATACACGGGGATCTTGTAAGTCTCAGAAGATCGTAAATATTTTCCTTGGGCTAGGTGGGGCCACGGGGGCATGGGCCCCCACAGATTTAGTCCAGGCCCCCTCCACATTCGACCCCCCCCCTGCTGCCGCCGCAAGGTACCTTTGCTGGTGTGGGGGTCCCCAACCCCTGCCAGCCTTAGCCTTCTTCAGTGCCGGTCTCCGGCACGTTCGCTCACTTCGCTGCTCTGTGCTGTGAGTATTGACACCCTCACAGCACAGATCAGCGAAGTGAGCGAACGTGCCGGAGATCGGCGCTGAAGAAGACTAAACATGGCAGGGGTAGCGGCGGTGGGGGAGGGGGGTCAAAAGTGGCGGGGGAAGGGCGGTGGGGGGTTGAAAGTGGCAGGAGGGGTCGGCGGGCTAAAATATGCCCCCCACCTTGGGCTCGGGACCGCCTCCCGCCAAGGTCTGGCTACGCCCCTGGGTTGGACTAATTTTCTTATCTGCCGGCCTCTTAAAAAATGCACTAAGGCTGAGTGCCTGTAGTTATGCTTCTAGTTTTACTAGGACTCCTAAACTTAGGGCTCAGGCCCACCCAACAGTAGCACACGTTTAGCAGTAGCTGATGGGGATTCCAAGCTCTACCAGCTGAAGACTTCCCCCTGATGGTAATGATAATGGTTTGCTCCACGATACTGGCACCTGCAAGTGCTCTGTTTTCAGCGCATGCCTGCTGCAGACTGCCAAGGTGGAGCAGTGGAGTAGGAAGGGGGGGGGGCGGTCCGCCCCGGGTGCATGCCGCTGGGGGGTGTCGTCTCCGTTGGTTCCTTGCTCCTTCTGCCCCGGAACAGGTTACTTCCTGTTCCGGGGCAGAGAGAGCAAGGAACCAATGGAGCCGACGCAGCTCCCAGCGACGTGGACTCGGGGGCGGATCGGCCCTCTCGCCCGCCCCTCGCTTCTAAACTAAGTAAGATTGCGCTCCGGGGGGAGGGTGTGCGCCGGGGGGGAGGCGCCGTGCTGCACCCGGGGTGGGGGGGTGCGCAGCAGCGACCCGCCCCGGGTGTCAGCCGCCCTCGCTACGGCACTGAGGTGGAGAGAAGCATTTTCCTACCAGCTTAGATATTTTGGGGGGAGAGGGGGAGAACACTTGTTGCCCACCCACTTCTTGCCTAGGCCCACCCAAAATCTGCTGTCTGGCTATGCCCCTGAAAACTTAGACACCTAAAAAGTGGGCGATAGCAGAGGCAGAAAGTTAGGAGTTTAACATAGGGGTCCTTTTACTAAGGTGCGCTGATAAATGGCCTGTGGTAGTGTAGGTGCAGTTTTTGGGTGCGGGCAGAATCATTTTTCAGCGCACCTATAAAAACAAAGGCCTTTTAAAAATTTTTGCTGAAAATGGATGTGCGGCAAAATGAAAATTGCCGCGTGTCCATTTTGGGTCTGAGACCTTAGTGACAGGCATTGACCTAGCGGTAAAGTTTCACGTGGTAACTGAGCGGTAATGACCTACTCGTGACAAATTCCACTTGCTGCACGTCCCGATACGCGTGGCAGAAAATAAAAATTATTTTTCAGCCGTGTGTATTGGACACACGCCAAAATTGAAATTACTGCAAGAGCCTCACGGTAGCCGTGCGGCAACTCACTTTTGGCGTGCATTGGGCATGTGTAGATGCTTTTGTGGCTTAGTAAAACGGCCCCGTAGATTTTAGTACTAGGTAACAGGAAATTAGGGCGGGACCAGAGGCAGAGCTCAGACAGATAGGAAGGCAGTGTAAAGCGCCGCTCGCCTTCAATGCTGACGCCGGACCCCGAGGTAACAATTTTTAAATTAGAGCCGGCACGCAGGAAGGTGAGGGGCTGCCGGAGGACAGGTCCTGCTTGCACTTCGAGGGAGGGAGGCGGGGGGGGGCGTTGAACTCGGAGGAGAGGGGGGTGGAACTCGGAGGGGAGTGGAGGGAGGGGTTGTCCTGCAACTTGAAGGGGAGGGGAGCCGTCATGCAACTTGAAGGGGAGGGGGCTGTGGAACTCGAAGGGCAGGGGAGGGGGGTCCTACAACTCGAATGGAAGGGGGGCCTGGAATTTGGAGGAGACGGAGGGAGGCAGGGAGGGAGGGGGGCTGGAACTCAGACAGGGAGAGAGGGAGGTAGGGAGGGGGGCGTGGAACCTTGCTAGCGCCCGTTTCATTCCTCTATGAAACGGGCCTCTTTTACTAGTATTTTATAAAATATACAAATACATGCTTAGAATTCACATAGACATTTGCAGCAGCTTTGGAGCATTCTGTGCTACTGGTGCATCTCTTTGATCCCCCATTGACTCTGTTTTCACCCCACTACACCACTTATTTGTGCTTGACTCCCTTCTAGCTCATTCTTGCACCCTCCCCAGCCTCAGTCCTCATTCTGAGGCTCAATCTTCCTTTTCTGCTCACTCTTGCCTCTTCCCGGGCTCATTCCCTACTACTACTTAGCATTTCTATAGCGCTACTAGACGTACGCAGCGCTGTACACTTGAACATGAAGAGACAGTCCCTGCTCGACAGAGCTTACAATCTAGTACGCTTTGTAGCGCTATAGAAATGCTAAATAGTAGTAGTAGTAATTAGGACAGACAAACAAGAGATAAGGGAATATTAAAGTGAGGATGATAAAATAAGGGTTCTGAACAAGTGAATAAGGGTTAGGAGTTAAAAGCAGCATCAAAAAGGTGGGCTTTTAGCTTAGATTTGAAGACGGACAGAGATGGAGCTTGACGTACCGGCTCAGGAAGTCTATTCCAGGCATATGGTGCAGCAAGATAAAAAGAACGGAGTCTGGAGTGAGCAGTGGAGGAGAAGGTACAGATAAGAGAGATTTACCCAGTGAACGCAGTTCCCAGGGAGGAGTGTAGGGAGAGATGAGAATGGAGAGGTACTGAGGAGCTGCAGAGTGAATGTAGTTATTATTCAATAAGAGGAGTTTGATCTGTATGTGGAAACGGATAGGGATCCAGTGAAGTGACTTGAGAAGGCTAATATGAGCATAGCAATACTGGCGGAATATAAGTCATGCAGCAGAATTTTGAACAGATTGAAGAGGAGAGAGACCTGGCTAAGTGGGAGACCTGTGAGAAGCAAGTTGCAATAGTCTAAGCGAGAGGTGATAAGAGTGTGGATAAGGGTTCTGCTATTGTGCTCAGAAAGGAAAGGGCGAATTTTGGTGATATTATAGAGAAAGAAAAGACAGGCTTTAGCAGTCTGCTGAATATGTGCAGAGAAGGAGAGAGAGGAGTTGAAGATGACCCCAAGGTTACGAGCTGATGAGACAGGGAGGATGAGAGTGTTATCCACAGAGACAGAGAATGGGGGAAGAGGAGAGGTTGGTTTAGAGGGAAAGATAAGAAGCTCAGTCTTGGTCAGATGGCGGTGAGACATCCAGGCATCAATGTCAGACAGGCAGGCTGATACTTTGGCCTGGATTCCTGCTGAGATTTCTGGTGTGGAGAGGTAGATCTGGGAGTTATCAGCATAAAGATGATACTGAAAACCATGAGATGAGATCAGAGCACCAAGGGAAGAAGTATAGATGGAGAAAAGAAGAGGTCCCAGGACACATCCCTGAGGTACACCAACTGACAGTGGGATAGAAGTAGAGGAGGATCCACTAGAATGCTGGGAGAGATAAGAAGAAAACCAGGAAAGAACAGAGCCCTGAAATCCAAGTGAGGACAGCGTGTCAAGGAGTAGGCTGTGATCAACAGTGTCCAAAGTAGCAGATAGATCGAGAAGGATGAGGATAGAATAGAGACCTTTGGATCTGGCCAGGAACAGGTCAATGGAGACTTTAGCAAGCGCTGTTTCAATTGAATGAAGAGGGCGAAAGCCAGATTGAAGTGGATCAAGAATAGCTTGAGATGAAAGAAAGTCAAGACAACGGCGGTGAACAGCACATTCAAATATCTTGGATATGATAGGGAGGAGGAAGATGGGGCAAAAAGGACAGGTAGGGTTCAATGACGGTTTTTTAAGAAATGGTGTGACTACAGCATGTTTGAAGGCATCAGGAACAGTCGTAGTAGAAAGTGAAAGATTGAGGATATGACAGATAAACGGGATGACAGTAGGAGAGATAGTGTTAAGTAGATGGGTGGGAATAGGATCAGAGGAACAAGTAGGTAGTTTCGAGGAGGAAAGAAGATGTGTAGTTTCCTCTTCAGTGATTTCAGAAAAGGAAGAAAAGGAGGCAGGGGTTGGAGGGTTGAGAGAATGGACTAAGGGAAGGAGAGGTGGAGGTGACCTGGTTGAGAATTCAAGTTTAATCTTGTGAACCTTATCATGAAAGAACTCAGCCAGAGTCTGGGGAGAAAGTGAAGGGGGGAGTTGGAGGTGAAGGCAATTTGAGGAGAGAGTTCAGTGTGGCAAAGAGACGTCGAGGGTTTGAGCCAAGAGAATTAGTCAACTGGATGTAATAGTCCTGTTTGGCAAGTAAAAGAGCAGACTGGAAGGAGGTAAGCGAGAATTTGAAATGTACGAAGTCAGCGGATTGTAGAGGTCAGCCAAGGCTGGGGTTTGGTACGCCTTACAGAACGGGGAATGGGAGGAGCAAGAGCATCCAGAGCAGTTCTGCCCACTGCCTTCAGCCCTGATAATGGGTTAGATAGGCTCGTGCTGTCTCCTTTCATTAAACCTTGGCCTGGATTGGCCGCTGTCGTGGACAGGATGCTGGGCTCGATGGACCCTTGGTCTTTTCCCAGTGTGGCATTACTTATGTACTTATGTCCTCTACTTGGCTCACTTTTATTACATAGAGCAGTGATTTAACCTATTGTGATGTCATAGTGGCTCATTCCACCAATAAGAGCCAACCTCATTAGTGATGTCACAATGGCTTGATTGTATAGAATGTTTGTATGTTTGGGAAGCTTGCCAGGTGCCCTTGGCCTGGATTGGCCGCTGTCTTGGACAGGATGCTGGGCTCGATGGACCCTTGGTCTTTTCCCAGTGTGGCATTACTTATATACTAACCTTCCCAAATTCTGTGCCTTGAAGGCAGAATCCTGGGTAAATTCTGTATTGTGCAATAGTGCAGAATAACCCCAGGCCTCTGTTCTTTCCCTTGACACAGGTTGTGTTCATAGTGCCAGGGAATTTTGCTCTGCTGGCACACAGCGGAATTAAGAGGGAATTTAGAAAAAGTTCACCTAACCAGAGGCTCCTCGTTAAATGCTTCCAACTTGTATTGGCTTTGATTGCCTTAATTAACAAGATGTTTATACGCCACACTTATCCGAGTTCATGCAGTAATTAATGTTTTTATTCTTAGCATTTCACACCTCTTTCACTCAGCTTCTTCAAAATAAGCGTAAGCCTGAAAAAAATTGCTTGTGTCATCATCCTCTCTTCCAAGTACCTTCTTCACAATTAAAATAATTACTTTATGTAACAAAGTTTTTTTTTGGACTGGTTTCTCTGCACGCTTAAGTGAGAGTGGGCATATAAATAGCTTTGGATGCTGACTGTGATTTGCATTTTTTCCCATTAACATTCTAAGGTGAAATTCTGAAGTCTAGCCGTTGACTCATGTTTCGCCCTAGCAATGAGTTGCAGTTGCTGGGTTTTACTCTGCTCTGGATATGGTTTTACTGTTGGATTATTATGGTAAATACTTATCAGAGTATTTTTCAGATTTACACACACACAGCTTCAGCGTTAGCAAAATAAGTATAAGTTCCCTTTTATGGTATCAGCACTTAATATTAACTTCTTATCTTCATCTCTCTCTCTCTCTTACACACCCCAGAATAACCACAGCTCAGTCTCTTTTAAAGATGAAGTAAAAACATCTCTTTACTCACAGTTTGTGGTTAGAAAGAAAAATACATCTTGCATGTATATGCAGGTAGGCTTAGAAAAACATATACATAGTAGTAAATGACGGCAGAAAAAGACCTGCATGGTCCATCCAGTCTGCCCAACAAGACAAACTCATATGTGCTACTTTATGTGTATACCCTACTTTGATTTGTACCTGTCCTCTTCAGGGCACAGACCGTATAAGTCTGCCCAACACTATCCCCGCCTCCCAACCACCAGCCCCGCCTCCCACCACTGGCTCTGGCACAGACCGTATAAGTCTGCCCAGCACTATCCCCGCCTCCCAACCACCAGCCCCGCCTCCCACCACTGGCTCTGGCACAGACCGTATAAGTCTGCCCAGCTCTATCCTCTCCTCCCAACCACCAGCCCTGCCTCCCAACCATCAGCCCCGCCTCCCACCACTGGCTCTGGCACAGACCGTATAAGTCTGCCCAGCACTATCCCCGCCTCCCAACCACCAGCCCCTCCTCCCAACCACCGGCTCTGGAACAGACCGTACAAGTCTGCCCAGCACTATCCCCGCCTCCCAACCACCAGCCCCGCCTCCCACCACCGGCTCTGGCACAGACCGTACAAGTCTGCCCAGCACTATCCCCGCCTCCCAACCACCAGCCCCGCCTCCCACCACCGGCTCTGGCACAGACTGTATAAGTCTGCCCAGCACCATCTCCGCCTCCCACCACCGGCTCTGCCACCCAATCTCGGCTAAGCTCCTTAGGACCCATTCCTTCTGAATAGGATTCCTTTATGTTTATTTAGTTTATCAACTTTTTACATGTGCTCAGATGACAATGGATTCTATCAAGCATGTCCTCTCAGGTTAAGGAAAAAGAAAAAACAAGAAAAGCTCATGTGCAGTGTTGCCATATAAAAAAAAAAATTCCCACCCAAAACAGCCCAAAACCCGCCCACACCCCACCCCTGACGTCATCACTCCCGCCCCTTCCGTCATCAACCCCGCCCCTTCCGTCATCACCCCTGTCCCCGCCGTCATCAGCCCCGCCCCTGCCGTCATCGCCCCGCCCAATATGTCACCTCGCCCTGCCCAATATGTCACCAAACCCCGCCTCTGTCGCCGTTAGCCCCACCCCCCGCTGGCCGAAAAACCACCCAAAACCCGCACGAAAAAAAAAAACAAGCCCAAAAAACCGCAACCTGCCGCGGGCAAAAGTTTCCCACGGCGGGTTGTGGAAAACCGCCCAATTGGGCGGGAAAACCGCCCATCTGGCAACCCTGGCCAAAAGGCATTATACAATCCTTAACCACACCCACAGGAAATACATGGTTGTGACCTCACCAGGCAAGTGACATTAGAGGTCACAGAGTAATCATAGACAAATTGCTGGACAGATAATGCATGAAAAAATACAAAAGATATTCTAACATTTACAAGTTCTCTGAGAAGGCACATTTTAGACTTCAGACTACCTGGGAAGGAATAATAGCTTTTATTTTTTTATTTTTTTATTTTTTACCTAAATTTATGTTTAAATATATATTTATTGGTACAATAATAAACAAACACAATACTGCCCTTGGAGAAATACTCCATACACCACTAAAGTCTTCTCATGATGGTAGAATACAATTCAGTGCAAATACATTTTAATTTCCCCCCCCCCCCCCCACCTTACCCCCATCCCCTTCCCCTTGAACAACTCAACTCCCCCCGCCCCCCCCCCCAGTCTCCTCCACTCTATGTCGCACTTAGAATTCAAAATTCTACTACGCGCTACTGCAGTCAATGAGTCCCAGAAAGGGGACCAGACTTGGCAAAGCCTGTCTCCTTGTGGCGAGGATAGGTCTTCTATTCCCCTACGCTCCAAGGTATATCATATTAGATCGCCAGTGTTGCAGTGTAGGCGGGTCACCAGTTATCCACTGTTGGAGAATCGATTTCTTCCCAACCAAGACTGTTTTTTTTCAAGAAGCATTTAAGGCCCCGAGGAGCAAACGGTGGCACTCTGAACACCTCAAATAGTTGAGATGGAGTTGGTTTCCAAACTACCCCTCAGAGCCCAGACACATGCTGACTAATTTGGCGCCAAAACCCAAGGATCCTCGGGCACCTCCAAAACATATGTCCTAGGTCAGCTGGGGATTGGGCGCACTTCTTGCACCCATCCTCCATCCCCATTGATGCTCTATGAGGTGAAATATACATCCTCATCACAAATTTATAATGTGTTTCTTGCAACGTCACATTCTCCGTCAGCCTTTGGGTTCCCAAAAGACAAGCCTTTACTGTTTCCATCTGGAGGTTTATCGCTAGCTCTTTATTCCAGCAATTGGTCAATTTACCATATTCCACCTCTCCCAAATGTTCCCGCAATGAAGCATGATAGTATTTGAGAGGGACCCTTAATTGTGCATCTAACCCCAATATGGTAACTAATTGTTCCCACACCTGCGTTGTCATAGTGGAAGCCGGCAGGGATCTCAGATAGTGACGTAGCTGGAACATAGAAAAGAAATTTAGTCCCTTAACCCCATACTCCAACTGCAGTTCCTCAGAAGATTTCAGAGTGCCCTCCGCATTATATAACTGATATAGATACTGTAAGTTTTTGGTGCCCCACCTGGCAAACTCCTCCGAACTGGTACCCGGCATGAAGTCTCTGTTACCCTGGATTGGCAGTAGCGGAGAGGACTCCGCGGACAAACCATAAAACTTACAGGCCCACCTCCAAGCTTTCCTCAGAGGCATAAGTATTGGTGCAAAAGCCGGAGGTGTCCGAAGTCTCCCCGGTGCCGCATGCAACCAGGCACTAAAGTGCTCCGGGGCAAACAGCTTCGTCTCGGCCCCAGTACATGAAAAGTAAGATGATCCCCAGAACCAATCCGTGAGATGGTGCATGTTACTGGCAATTGAAAAGAGTCTGATACTCAGCAGCCCCAACCCCCCCCCCCCCCCCCCCTGCTCTTGGTAAAAAGAGCTGAGTCGCTCGCATACCCGATTTCTTACCCTGCCATATAAACTTCGTTACCAACCGTGTTACCCACTGGTCATCCTTCTGCAACAGGCACAGCGGCACCATTTGTAGCACGTAGGTCCACTTAGGCACCAATATCATGTTATATAGTGCAATTCTTCCCATGAGGGACAACGGAAGCGAGTGCCAACCCCGCAGTGTGTGCCGTGTGCTATGCCGAAGCGATTCAACATTCACAATATACAAATCAGATAAATCCGCAGGGATTAGTACTCCCAGATATTTTAAGGGCCCCTTAGACCAGGTAAGGGGAAATTCTCCCTCCCATGTCTCTCTAATCGAGCTCTGCACTGGGAACGCCACTGATTTCTGTAGGTTAAGGGTAAACCCCGAAAAGAAGCTAAATTCTCCAATAGTATCCAGGAGGCACGGCAACGACCTGCAGGGGCTTGTCAGAATCAACAGAATATCGTCCGCGAATGCCAAGGTTTTTACTGATAGGGAGGACATCTCAACTCCCGCAATCCCAGTTAGCTTTTATTTTTTTAACCAAATTGGAAAGTAAGGCACGTCAGGGACCTAGGAAGTAAATTGAAATGTCCGCCATGGGAGAATGCATGGGAAGAAAGGGAAGAGAACTGCCTTTCAGCAAGTCTGTTGACTCCCATTTCAATGCTTTAACCATTTCTACCGAGCTTATAATGTCAAAAGTCTTATCCCGTTAGCACTACCTGACTCTAAGCACTCGGACTTTTAAATATATAGAAAAAAGTGGTACCAAATGCTAAGCAGTGTCAGTTTGCATTAAAAGGGAAAGGGAAATGGGACTTATATACCACCTTTCTGAGGTTTTTTTTGCAACTACATTCAAAGTGGTTTACATATATTCAGGTACTTATTTTGAACCAGAGGCAATGGAGGGTTAAGTGACTTGCCCAGAGTCACAAGGAGCTGCAGTGGGAATCGAACTCAGTTCCCCAGGATCAAAGTCTGCTGCACTAACCACTAGGCTACTCCTCCATTCATTCCACCAATAAGAGCCAACCTCATCAGTGATGTCACAATGGCTTGATTGCCAGATACTTGGCTCACTTCTGATATTGTGATGTCATAAGGGAAAGGGGGAAAGGGAACTGGGACTTGATATACCACCTTTCTGAGGTTTTTGCAACCTACATTCGAAGTGCTTTACATAGTTTATAGAGGTACTTATTTGTACCTGGGGCAATGGAGGGTTAAGTGACTTGCTCAGAATCACAAGGCGCTGGAGTGGGAATCGAACTCAGTTCCCCAGGATCAAAGTCCACTGCACTAACCACTAGGCTACTCCTCCACTAGCAACAATCCATGTAGAAGCCTGCCCTTGCAGATCAGCAATGCGGCCGCGCAGGCTTCTGTTTCTGTGAGTCTGACGTCCTGCAAGGTGCTAGCAGTTTGGTGCTAAAGGGGGCTCAAGAGAGCACATGAGAGCACTGAAAGAAAGTGAGTTTATGGGCATGATAAAAGAAGTAGTGGCCGAGTTCTGAACTGACCGGAAGTGAATTAAAGTATGGAGTAAGCAGTCTGAGGGCTGTAATGAGGAAGCAGCAGGAGCTCAAAACATAACATGAACACCTGGAGTTCATGGGGTGGTTGGTGAAAGGCAGTGGTGTGCTGGTAAATTTTTAATAACAGGCTCTCTCCCCGGTCCACCTCTGCGCCCCCCCCACCCACCTCTGCGCCCCCCCCCCCAAAATTGCAGAGCTGGCCATAGCCGGGGGGAGGGGGCAATGCTTTACTCTGTCCAGGAAAAAAAATTAAATGATCCCAGGTTCCAATCTAATTCATGTTTAATATGGGATAAAATGCCATAAATAAGTAAATAAATATAAACTTTTAACGTTCAGCACCTGATTCTCAAAGTGGACATATTCCAAACACTATAATGATTTCTACCTTTGTTGTCTGGTGACTTTGTTTCTCTGATCATGCTGGTCCAGTATCTGATTCTGCTGCTCTCTATCTGTTCCCTTGACTCCGTTTCCAGGGCTTCCTTTCCATTTATTTTATTTCTTTTCTTTCCTCCTTTCTTCTTCATTTCTGGTTCTCCACAGACTTGACTGTACAGTGGATCCAGCTTCTTCCTATTTTCTCCATCCATGTGCAGTTTCTCTCCTCAATTCCTTTTCCCTCATCTAATCTCCTTCCTCTATCTTCCCTCCATGTCCAGCATTTCTTCTCTCTCCCTTCCCTTCCCTCCCCTCCATCCATGTCCAGAATTTCTCTTGCTTTCCCCTCCATCCATGTCCTGAAACTCTCCTCTCTCCCCTGCCCCCTCTACCCATTCATGCCCAGCAAGTCTCTCCCCTGCCCCCTCTACCCATCCATGCCCAGCAAGTCTCTTCCCTGCCCCCTCTCCCCATCCATGCCCAGCAAGTCTCCCCCCTGCCCCCCTCTCCCCATCCATGCCCAGCAGGTCTCTCCCCTGCCCCCTCTCCCCATCCATGCCCAGCAAGTCTCTCCCCTGCCCCCCTCTCCCCATCCATGCCCCAGCAAGTCTCTCCCCTGCCCCCCTCTCCCCATCCATGCCCCAGCAAGTCTCTCCCCTGCCCCCTCTCCCCATCCATGCCCAGCAAGTCTCTCCCCTGCCCCCCTCTCCCCATCCATACCCAGTGATTCTCCTCCCTCCCCTGCCCTTCCCTCCCGCTCCCAAACACGTCCAGCCAACGATGTCCTTTGCCCCCACCCTCCCCTCCCGCGCCCATCTGTCTTTTTTAATTACCTCCGTCAAAGGCTGCGCTATTTAAAGCCCTGCTGCGTGCAGGCCGTCTCTCCAGGCTTCCCCTGCTTGCTTCGGTGATGTTCATGCTCTTAGTCCCACCTTCGCGGAAAAAGGAAATGACGTCAGAATGACGTCAGAAGGCGGGACTAAGGGCACGAACGTCACCGAAGCAAGCAGGGGAAGCCTGGAGAGATGGCCTGCACGCAGCAGGGCTTTAAATAGCGGTTTCGATGGAGGTAATTTAAAAAGTCAGATGGGAGCAGGAGCGCGGGAGGGTGGGGGCGAAGGACATCGTTTGACATGTTTCGGAGTGGCAGGGGAGGTAAGCATGGCCTGTGATGGCGCCCTCCTGCCATGCTTACCTCCCCTAATGGAGCCGGCTCGCCCCCAACAACAACCGGCTCGCAAGAGCTGTCAAAATTTAACAAGCGGCTCTTGCGAGCCGGACAGAGCCGGCTCCAGCACACCACTGGTGAAAGGTTCTGAAAAAGTTAAGACTCTTTAGTTGAGAAACGGAGGAGAGGCAGAAGGATGCTTGAGGCTTCGTTGTATTGAAACGAGGTAGGAACTTGGATACTGCTATAGAATTTGGAGTAAGGAACTATCGGGCTTTTTAGAAGCTGATGTATTTGCTGTGTGAAGGAAATTGATTAGAAGCCATAGGAAAGCATTCAGCTTAAACTCTAAATATCTGGACAGGTAATCTGTTCTAGGAACACACAGACAAGCTGGGAAAGGGAGGCAACTGTAGTGCTGTTAGAAATACACCTTGGTTTAAGGTTTGTATTTGAGTTGGGAGTGTTACTAACCAGGAATCTACTACTTACTACTACTTAACATTTCTAGAGCGCTACTAGGGTTACGCAGCGCTGTACAGTTTAACAAAGAAGGACAGTCCCTGCTCAAAGGAGCTTACAATCTAAAGGACGAAATGTCAAGTTGGGGCAGTCTAGATTTCCTGAGTAGAGGTGTAGTGGTTAGGTGCCGAAGGCGACATTGAAGAGGTGGGCTTTGAGCAAGGATTTGAAGATGGGCAGGGAGGGGGGCTGGTGAATGGGTTCAGGGAAATAAGCTCCTGATTACATTAACATTATTATTTTTTTTTTCTTTATTTGTTACATTTGTACCCCACATTTTGCCACCTATTTGCAGGCTCAATGTGGCTTACATAGTACCATGAGGCATTAGTCGCCTTCGATGGTGAAACAAATATCTCAAAAAAGATATAGTAGAATTGGAAAAGGTACAGCGAAGGGCGACGAAAATGATAGTGGGGATGGGACGACTTTCCTACGAAGAGAGGCTGAGAAGGCTAGGGCTTTTCAGCTTGGAGAAGAGACGGCTGAGGGGAGATATGATAGAAGTGTATAAAATAATGAGTGGAATGGATCGGGTGGATGTGAAGCGACTGTTCACGCTATCCAAAAATACTAGGACTAGAGGGCATGAGTTGAAGCTACAGTGTGGTAAATTTAAAACGAATCGGAGAAAGTTTTTCTTCACCCAACGTGTAATTAGACTCTGGAATTCGTTGCCGGAGAACGTGGTACGGGCGGTTAGCTTGACGGAGTTTAAAAAGGGGTTAGATAGATTCCTAAAGGACAAGTCCATAGACCGCTATTAAATGGACTTGGAAAAATTCCGCATTTTTAGGTATAACTTGTCTGGAATGTTTTTACGTTTGGGGAGCGTGCCAGGTGCCCTTGACCTGGATTGGCCACTGTCGGTGACAGGATGCTGGGCTAGATGGACCTTTGGTCTTTCCCAGTATGGCACTACTTATGTACTTATGTACTTAGGTGTTATAATCAAAGAGGTTCATGTATTACAGACACTTTAGGAGAATCGTGTGGAAGAAAGGTTATTCAGTGTTCATTACAGTTTTGGATTTATTGTGTTGCTGGGTTCAAGGCACTTAAGTTGAGTCAGTAGGGTATGCCTTTTCGAACAGGATGGTCTTTAGTGATTTTCGGAAGCTAAAGTGGTCGTGGATTATTTTCACAGCTTGAGAAAAAGGTCTCCAATATGTAAAGATAGGCCAAAACCTCCAGTTAAGGAGCTACAGAGGAAGTCAGTTAAATGGCATTAAAGCCCATAGGCTGTAATCTGCTCCCTATGACTCTGGGCAAGTCACTTAACCCTCCATTGTCCCAGGGACAAACTTAGATTGTGAGCCCACTAGGGAGAGAAAAAGGACCTGCATATAGTATACTAGCCATTAAGCCCGTAAAAACGGGCGAGATTTCCAGCTACCCTCCTCGCCGCCGCTCCCTCCCCCCTCCGTGCCGGGCCCCCTGCACTGACCTGACAGCGCCTCTCACCTCTGGCAGGGGGCCCGATGCGGAGGAGGACAGGAACGGCGGCGGGGATGGGGATGGAGGGTGGAGGTTGGTGTGCGTGATGTTCGTTTCCAGGTGGCAGCGTCCGACAGTGACTCCGACTCCGTTTCCCTCTCTGTTCCGCCCTCTGACGTCATCACGTCTTGACGCGAGGGCGGGACAGAGAGGGAAGTCTCTACTGCGCATTTGCAGGTGAGTCGGTCACTTGCCGTTTATATGTTTGATGTAAACCGATTTGGTTTTATCCACAGAAAGGTGGTATATCAAATCCATGACTCTTGACCCTTGAACTGTATAATTAATGTCATTTCTGTTCTGGTTTTATGTTTGCAAATTGTCAGAGGTGCCAAGTAAGTACGTTAAACGATCGGGCTTATATTGTGTAGGTTTGCTACAGTAGTTGAATGGTATTCGAAAGCCCATGGGTCATAGCCTGTATCATGGAGGATCAGGACAGTTATAATTAGGGAACTTTCTAACCTGTTCATAATTGCATTTTGGACAGATTTGTGCAAAGGGCTGCGTGGTAATTGAGAAAAGCTGTTAATGTGAAGCCCGGTGTGATGCATTCATTTAAACTTGCAAATAAAGCATGTCTGTAGTATATCAGTGTCTTTCCCAACTATGGAAAAGGAAAGAGGGACCGGTCTGGAACCCTGAATAAAAGCTGCCGTAGCCGTTGGCATGTATCACTGTATAATATACTGATGCTGACTGATGTGGCCCGAGATGGAATCGTTAAGCACGTTAAGCACTACCAAAAGCCACAAAAAACAATACACGACATAACTAATTTCCAAAAACTACTAAAAACCAACCTGTTCAATAAAGCATACCACAATGATCCATCCTAAACACCAGACAACAATACTCATACCAGAACTGTACAAAACAGAGCTCTCTATTCTTGACTGCTTACGTTAATCTATCACGATTAAACTTTAACGCAATACCTTTTCAGTTCTCATTACGAAAATGAATTCTCTTTACTTGATTGCCTAATCCACTCTGTCACCTGCATTATAACTATGTATTTCTCATTCCGGAATTGGCGATCGCCATTACGGAGCAATGTAAGCCACATTGAGCCTGCAAATAGGTGGGAAAATGTGGGATACAAATGCTACAAATAATAATAATAATAATCTATCTTCCACATTTCTTCTCTTGTCCTCCAGCTGTGAAGATCGCTGCCCGCCGGGGAGCCATGGTACACAGTGTGAGCTGCGTTGTCCGTGCCAGAATGGGGGCGCCTGTCATCATGTGACCGGCGAGTGTTCCTGCCCTGCAGGATGGATGGTACAATTGTTTATTTCATTTGTATAAAGATGATAACATCCAAATTCCAAATGATTCCCAACAGTGGCCAATCCAGGTCACAAATACCCGGCAAGATCCCCAAAATGTACAAAACATTTTATACTGCTTACCCCAGAAATAGTGGATTTTCCCCAAGTCCAATTTATTAACGGTCTATGGACTTTTCCTTTAGGAAGCCGTCCAAACCTTTTTTTAAACTCCGCTAAGCTAACCGCCTTTACCACATTCTCTGGCAACGAATTCCTTTCTAATTAGTACATTTAAAACAAACCACTCAATACAGTGAATAACGTGGCAGAGGATATGGTAAAAGCAGTTAGACAAGACATGGTGTATGCAGCATGGGACTGGCCACTGTTGGAAACGGGATACTGGGCTGGATGGACCTTTGATCGGACTCAGTATGGCAGTCAGATAAGTTATGATTTTAAGACTAAACAGGCATGGGCGTAATAGTTTTATCTTACTTTTACAGTTGCTATAAATATGTGAGCTTCTGAAATCTTTCTGTCCAGTATTATTCTGAAAGCAGTGACGATCCTTGGTCGGCTGCCACCCGTGGCGGATTGCCACTGCACACCCCTCCCCCCTCGGGTGCAGCGGCGTCCATCCTCCCAGGGTGCAGCACAACACCCCCCCCCTCGGGTGCATTCTTAGCTGCTGGGAGCAGCCGCGTGGCTTTCGGCTCCGCTGGTTCCCTGCTCCCTCTGCCCCGGAACAGGAAGTAACCTGTTCCGGGGCAGAGGGAGCAGGGAACCAGCGGAACCGAAAGGCGCGCGGCTGCTCTCTGCACCCCTCCAGCAGCGTGCACGCGGAGCGGACCGTCCCCACCGCCCCTCCCTCGGTACCCCACTGTCTGAAAGGTATAGCAAAGCCTTTGTTTGAACGTATTGTGTCAGGAGCTTAGGGTTTTTGTAAATACATTGAGCTAATTCTCTTAGAGAATTAAAGACCTCCCTGACGCAGGCACTGCCGAAACACGGCTAAGTTGGGTCATCAGTCAATTGTTAACCTGCTTCTGGCTCCAGTGACGTCCTTATCCCCTTGGCCATCTCAGCTTTTTTGTTCTTTCTGCTTTCCGTGGAATCTTTTCTTCTTTTCCCCTTCTGTTACGACTCAGATAAGTTAGGCTGCTGTGCGATATTTGCAGCTTTGGCAAATGTGAAGAGAAGTGGTGGTCTTATCATGACGTGTAAAAGCTGTTTTCTACTTGGCAGTGTATTATTATTATTAACATTTGTATAGCGCTACCAGACGCACGCAGCGCTGAACGCCTGATATAGAGAGACTGTCCCTGCTCAATAGAGCTTACAATCTAAATGTAATACAGACAGACAAGACAATTAAAACTAGGTCTGCTTTTTCTTAGGGTTCGGTATGTGCTCAGCCATGCCTACCTAACAAGTTTGGAATAAACTGTAGCCAGGAGTGTCCCTGCCACAATGGAGGGCAGTGCGATCGTATAACTGGAAGCTGCCGATGTCCAGCTGGATATACAGGAGACAGGTAAGACCAGTGCTGTCTGGATGCTTCTGTATAAAAGGAAAAAGAGTGACATTTAAAACTGAGCAAGATTGTGAATTTTTTTTAATATATATATTGCTAATTAGATAAATACA
Organism: Microcaecilia unicolor; assembly: GCF_901765095.1. NCBI lineage: Eukaryota > Metazoa > Chordata > Amphibia > Gymnophiona > Siphonopidae > Microcaecilia > Microcaecilia unicolor. The sequence goes on along the minus strand of NC_044031.1, from coordinate 764,473,081 downwards.
TTGGGCGTAGTTCTACGGTTGGTTATAGTAGTGGAGGGGAGGAGGAGCCTAATGGTTAGTACCAGGAGCCTAGCCAGACTTTGGTGGGAGGGGGGTCCAGCGCCCGAGGTGAAGGGGCACATTTTAGCCCCCCCACCATTGCCAACCCCCCCATTGCTGATCCGCCGCCACTTTTGACAACCTCCCGCCCTCTCGACCTCCCCCCCCCCACGAACCCTCCCCCGCCATCACCTACCTTCGGTTTTGCTGGCGGGGGACCCCAATCCCCGCCAGCCGAGGTTATCTTCATCCTGCAGTGAAAAAAGTCTTCGATCTGTTGCATGCTGACGTCCTGCGGGGGTCCCCCGCCAGCAAAGGTAGCCCACGGCGACGGCAGGGGAGGGTTGGCGGCGGAAGGGGGGTCGAGAGGGTCGTCGGCAGGGAGGTCCAGGACCAAATCTACGGGGGCCCAGGCCACCGTGGCCCCACGTAGCTACGCTCCAGGTTACTACAGGGCTCATTTTCAAAGCACTTAGACACACAAAGTACTATAGGCCTGCTGTGGTACCTTGTATGTCTGTGTTTTGAAAATGAGCCCCTATGTAAATTTGCCAAACAGCAAGAGGGGCTGAGTGGCATAAGCACCACACCTCCTACTTCAACTAAAACAAGAGGGACCTGGCATCCCCCATAAGCATAGTTGCTTAACTGTAGTTGGGGGTTCTCCGTAGACAACAGGATAATGCAGACACACTTGGTTCCATAGGCTGACTGGTCAGACTGGCCTCTCAAGCTTAATGGGTTACATTTATTATACGGCAAAGAAACAGAAGTACAGCAACCCTTGCAGTCACGTGAACAAGTCAAACACAGCGAGGGTGACAAATGATTGAACGGTAGATGATGTTCAGTTTATTGTAGCTTTGTTGTAACATCCAAGACATAAGTCGTGTTTCGGCCAAAAGTAGCCTTCCTCAGGAATCTTCTATTGAATGTATGGAATTCCTAACTAGCTTCTGTAAAATATATATGTTGTCTTATGCCTTGTTGCTCACACCTCATAGAGCAATCATAAACGCTGGAACAGAAGGTACTTAGGAATTCCATACCTTCAATTGAAGACTCCTGAGGAAGGCCACTTTTGGCGTAACACGACTCGTGTCGAGTCTGGGATGTTACAATAAAGCTACAATAAATTGAACATCGTCTACCGTTCAATCATTTGTCACCCTTGCTGTGTGTTACATTTATTATATGCAGGTACTTTGTCCCTAGTGGGCTCACAATCTGAACTTTTGTACCAGAAGCAATGGAGGGTTGAGCGATTTGCCCAGGGTTAGAAGGAGCTGCAGTGGGAATCAAACCAAGTTCCCTGTGTTCTCAACCCACTGTACTAACCAGTGGGGCCTGAGGGGGCCTGGGCCCCCTGTAAATTTCCTCCTGGACCCCTCTCGCCCCGCGAACCCTCCCCCATCATGTGCAAATGAGCTAACAGCGAGCAGCTCATTTGCATGCGATTTCCTTCATGCATGCCCGTTCCTTTCCGAATCGCTATAGGGATCAGTAAGGGAAGGGGTTTTTCCATTCAGTTAGTGCATCAGTTCGTCCACTGTAGTGCCCCCTAGGGTGCCCGGTTGGTGTCCTGGCATGTCAGGGGGACCAGTGCACTACGAATGCTGGCTCCTCCCACGACCAAAGGGCTTGCATTTGGTCGTGTCTGAGATGGGCGTCCTTAGTTTCCATTGTCGCCGAAAATCAGAAATGACCAAGTCTAGGGACGACCTAAATGTCAAGATTTGGGCATCCCCGACCGTATTATCGAAACAAAAGACGGACGCCCATCTTGTTTCGATAATACGGGTTTCCCCCACCTCTTTGCCGGGACGTCGTGCGAGGACGTCCTCAGGAAAACTTGGGCGCCCTTTTCGATTATGCCCCTCATTGTTGTTGTAACTCTCATTATATTTGAATATTTGATTTACAGTTCGTTTGTTGATGTGTTGTATTTCCTGGCTATTTGCAGTCGTCCTAAGCTCCTGCTTGTTCTAGAATTTGCACTGTTCTACTGAAACAAAAAATGTTTCTTCATTATTGATACCTCCGAGCAGTTACATTGTATCTGTGCTTCTAGTGCTTATGGCTTTTCAACAAAGCACCCACCCCATCAAGTGACTGACGAGGGAGACTGAGAGGCCACTGGCTCCTGATTGATTCTTGGCTCTGGCGGTGCCTGCCCTTTCTGCAGCCCTGCTTGTGGCTCTGCTTTTTGTCTTTTTCTGTGTGGGGTGGGGTGGGGGGCTGCTGCTGACTGCTATTTTAAGATAGGGTTATTGGAGTCTTATTCAAATCTTGGCTCACTGTGTAATGAGGTCGGGGCGGAGGAGAGCAGTGACACCATTGCAATTTAGTGAACTGATTCCAAATCAGCCAACCCAGTGGAAAACTAGGCAAATGGCAATTTTTGTCTTCTGCTTAATATTTTGCGAAACGGCATCTGTTCATATTGGTGGTGACCAACCTCGTTGCCTCGATCCAAAACGATGATTGAATATGTGAAAAGTTCACCGGACTGAGTTGCTGGCTGATCTCCCCAGACACGAAGGACGCAGTGTAACTGGACCTGAAACACAACTAGGGCTGAGCAGCTCATTTTGCAATTTAATTAAGCAATGAATCTGCCTGATAATGGTGTTATTGGACACATCAGATTGATATGTTGCAGAGGAAGGATATTTAAGTAGAAACCTAATTCCTGCTGTGATCATCCTTATGTTCCTGAGGAGTCATTATTAGGGTACTTTGTACAAAATTCATTAGCTGGTGCTGTTTGATCTCTAAATAAATAAGTGGGTTAAATTGTTACCAGAAAAAAAAGGGCTAATTATGTAAATGGACTGGGTCATCAATATTTCATTTCCAGATGTGTTTCTTCCATATGTAACGTTTAATCTATAACTATAGTATAAATAGTTATTGACTAAAAATCCATCTTGCTCACTGCGGTGCTTTCCTGCTAACCAGTGGAGCTGTGTCTGCCTCTGAGCAAACGTAACCTTGTATTTTTTTAATCAAATCATTTCCAGCAAACTGCATACATCAAACTGCTTTTTCCCACCCACCCCCTTGTTTTCACGTCCCTCGCACACTATGCATTTCTAGAATACGAGCACTTATGTTCGTAAGCGTACACTTACTCGTGAAACTGCCAGCCGGGCGCCTACGCCCCGGTCTGTAATGGTGCACTAAGTTTATAGTTCATAAATGCGAGCAGGGTATGTGTTGGTGAAACATGGGCGGGGTCCCACTTACGCCGGGCGTGTATGGCTGGTGTCACCGAAGGCGCGTGGAAATTTGACTGAGTTGTGTTAGGATTCTGTAATGGAATCTGGGCTCCCACCGTGCATCCTCAGGGCATCTGAGGCATCCAGTTGTAAGATTACCCCATATCCAATTTGACCTGCTATTCAGATGTCTAGTGTTGGTTGACATTGCAGCTGCTGGCGCCGTCTCCCCCTGCGCAGGCCATGATGCCACTTTCTAAGACATTTCGCTTTTTGCCATTCTAAATGAGGATTGTGGGCTCACAGCTCGTAGTTTTTGGGACCTGTTGGTATAAGGGCTGAAATTCCACATTTAGGACCTGGATTCAGTAAATGGCTGCTCCACTCCAACCCATCCAAATCTATTCAGCCTTGATCAGGGCACATACCACAAAAATTTGCCCAGTACTGGCGTCATTTCCCAATTACCAGCGTTGCCACCTAGTCTCCATTAAGCTAATTAAACTCTGGAATTCATTGCTGGAGAATGTGGTGAAGGCGGTTAGCTTAGCAGAGTTTAAAAAGGGGTTAGATGGTTTCCTAAAGGACAAGTCCATAAACCGGTACTAAATGGACTTGGGAAAAATCCACAATTCCAGGAATAACATGTATAGAATGTTTGTACGTTTGGGAAGCTTGCCAGGTGCCCTTGGCCTGGACTGGCCGCTGTCGTGGACAGGATGCTGGGCTCGATGGACCCTTGGTCTTTTCCCAGTGTGGCATTACTTATGTACTTATGTCCTCTACTTGGCTCACTTTTATTACATAGAGCAGTGATTTAACCTATTGTGATGTCATAGTGGCTCATTCCACCAATAAGAGCCAACCTCATTAGTGATGTCACAATGGCTTGATTGTATAGAATGTTTGTACGTTTGGGAAGCTCGCCAGGTGCCCTTGGCCTGGATTGGCCGCTGTCGTGGACAGGATGCTGGGCTCGATGGACCCTTGGTCTTTTCCCAGTGTGGCATTACTTATGTACTTATGTCCTCTACTTGGCTCACTTTTATTACATAGAGCAGTGATTTAACCTATTGTGATGTCATAGTGGCTCATTCCACCAATAAGAGCCAACCTCATTAGTGATGTCACAATGGCTTGATTGTATAGAATGTTTGTACGTTTGGGAAGCTCGCCAGGTGCCCTTGGCCTGGATTGGCCGCTGTCGTGGACAGGATGCTGGGCTCGATGGACCCTTGGTCTTTTCCCAGTGTGGCATTACTTATGTACTTATGTCCTCTACTTGGCTCACTTTTATTACATAGAGCAGTGATTTAACCTATTGTGATGTCATAGTGGCTCATTCCACCAATAAGAGCCAACCTCATTAGTGATGTCACAATGGCTTGATTGTATAGAATGTTTGTACGTTTGGGAAGCTCGCCAGGTGCCCTTGGCCTGGATTGGCCGCTGTCGTGGACAGGATGCTGGGCTCGATGGACCCTTGGTCTTTTCCCAGTGTGGCATTACTTATTTATTTACTTATTGCATTTGTATCCCACATTATCCCACCTCTTTGCAGGCTCAATGTGGCTTACAATTCATCATGGATACTGGAAATAGAAGCGAGTATACATTTGGTTTACAGAGGGTTTTGTGTTACATGGTGGTGAAATACATGATGGTGTTAAAGCAGAAAGATATTATAAAACAATTCTAGAAGTTTTAAAGATTATACAGTTACACCTGTTGATCTTTGTGATATATCTTGTCGAAGAGATAAGTTTTCAATAGTTTACGGAAATTGGTCAATTCATAGACTGTCTTCAGGTTGCGTGGTAACGCGTTACAGATCTGTGTGCTCATGTAGGAAAAGGTAGATGCGTGCATTAATTTGTATTTCAGACCCTTACACTTGGGAGGATGAAGATTAAGGAATGTGCGAAAGGATCTTTTTGCGTTCCTGGGTGGTAGTTCTATCAGGTCTGACATGTAGGCTGGGGCGTTACCATGGATGATTTTATGGACTAGGGTGCAAAGTTTGAACGTGATGCGTTCTTTCAGTGGGAGCCAGTGTAGTTTTTCCCGCAGGGGTTTTGAGCTTTCGTATTTTGGTGTGCCGAATATTAGTCTGGCTGCCATATTCTGGGCTGTCTGGAGTTTTTTAAGTATTTGCTCTTTACAGCCAGCGTAGAGTGAGTTACAATAGTCCAGATGTCTGAGTACCAATGATTGTACCAGATTGCGGAAGACAGTTCTTGGAAAAAATGGATTGAATGAAACATCTTTTTAGTTATGTTATTTGCATGGTTCTCAAGTGTTAGGTGTCGATCAATGGTGACTTATGATTCCTTCTAAACAGGATTCCTAGGTGTTTATCCCATGCTTTTTTGAATTCCGTTATGGTTTTCATCTCCACTGCCTTCTTCCGTAGGAGGGTATTCCAGGTATCTGCCACCCTCTCCGTGAAAAAGTACTTTCTGACATTATTCCTGAGTCGGCCTCCCTTCATCCTCAATTCATGTCCTCTAGTTCTACCATCTTACCATTTCTGGAAAAGGTTTTTTTGTGGATTAATGTCTTTCAAATATATACACCGACTAAACCCCAGCATGCAATCTGGGTGCCGATCCGCTCTATCCTTTAACACTGGGCACATCTTGAGGGAACACACGACCCACCCATGTCCCTTCCATCATTACCCCCTCTTTGACGTTGAGGGCGGCGGACCTTTCAGAGGCGTGAGGGCGGGGCCGAGAGAGATGGTTACAGAGCAACGAACCTGACGAACCTTATGAACCCTTCACTTCAATGAAGCCACGGAGTCAGCTTCACAACGTTGCAGGTGGGTGGCTGGAAGGGAGGGGAGGGGGGGAAGAGAGGGGGCAACTACCCTGGAACTGGGAGGGAGGGAGAGGGGGGGCAACGACCCTGGAACTTGGAGGGGTGCTGGGCCCTGGAACTTGGAGGGGGGCCGGGCGGACCCAGAAACTGGGATGGAGGGAGGGGGGGGTGACCCTGAAACTGAGAGGGAGGGGAAGAGGGGGGAAACGACCCTGGAACTGGGAGGGTGGGAGGGAGGGCGGACCCTGAAACTGGGAGGGAGGGAGGGGGCGGGCCCCTGGCACACACTCTCATTCTCACACACACATTCACTCTTTCTGTATCACACACTCACTCTCACACACACTCTGTAAAACACACACACTCCGAGGAAAACCTTGCTAGCGCCCGTTTCATTTGTGTCAGAAACGGGCCTTTTTTCCTAGTTATCAATAAAAGTTTTTACTTAAGGACGAGTTTCTCCAGTCTCTAGTACCCATGGGTAGTCTGAAAACCTGACTGGCTGGAGTGCCTCCAGGACCAGGTTTGGGAACCACTGGTCTAACATTAAATGCTGCGTATAGAATTCCTCTGATAATGACCGGTGGAGAACATAGAATTTTCAATCTGTTGTTTTCTTCATATTTGTTTCCTATCACTGCTGCATTGTTAAAAGTTGTGTGTAGAGCAAATCCATTTTCTTTCTCTGCTACTTGAGCCCTGCAGGCTCCCATCGTCCTCTCTGGGAAAACACAATTCTGACAACACACGTATACAGGAGAGGATTTGTCACAAATGCTGACAAACTGTGCAGAACAATCGGTTGGGAGGAGAAATGAGAGTCTTAACAGAAACTCTTTTTTTAACCCAAGCTGCAGGAGAAAATGAGGGAAGTAATTCGTCAGATTGCTCTTTGCGTTAAAACTACTCCTGATGCTTTTTAGGATGCTGTATGTGGTTGGCTATTACGAAGCTCATTTTATAAGGACAGCATTTTACACATTCCAGAAGGTTCTCATAAAATTGACTGGGATATTTGTACATAAAAGTAGAGGAGTGGCCTAGTGGTTAGTGCAGTGGACTTTGATCCTGGGGAACTGAGTTTGATTCCCACTGCAGCTCCTTGTGACTCTGGGCAAGTCACTTAACCCTCCATCGCCCCTGGTACAAAATAAGTACCTGTATATACTATATAAACCACTATATCAAGTCTCATTTCCATTTCCCTATTTGAAATTCTGCATGGAATCTTGTCACTCTTTAGGATTTCAGAATCTTGCTGTTCTTTAGGGTTCTACATGGAATGTTGCTCCTCTTTGGGATTTCAGAATCTTGCTGTTCTATGGGGTTCTACATGGAATGTTGCTACTCTTTGAGATTCTGCATGGAATCTTGTCACTCTTTAGGATTCCAGAATCTTGTTATTCTTTGAAGTTCTACATGGAATCTTGTTACTCTTTAGGATTCCAGAATCTTGTTATTCTTTGGGGTTCTTCATGGAATGTTGCTACTCTTTGAGATTCTGCATGGAATCTTGTCACTCTTTAGGATTCCAGAATCTTGCTGTTCTTTGGTGTTCTACAAGGAATGTTGCACCTCTTTGGGATTTCAGAATCTTGTTACTCTTTGGGGTTCTGGAATGTTGCTCCAAATTTGGTTTCTGGCTTGGCCACTGTTTGGAAAACAGGATACTGGGCTAGATGGACCACTGGTCTGACCCAGTATGGCTACTCTTATGTTTTTATGTAACTATTACCTGAATGTAACTTACCCTGAAATACTACTGGGAAGGGTGTGAGGTATTTTTTTATTTATGTTACATTTGTACCCTGCGCTTTCCCACTCATGGCAGGCTCAATGCAGCTTACATGGGGCAATGGAGGGTTAAGTGACTTGCCCAGAGTCACAAGGAGCTGCCTGTGCCTGAAGTGGGAATCGAACTCGTAAATGTTGCTTTTATAACAGAGGCAGCTAGTGTGCCTCTATGTACCTTCCATACACACATTTTATCAGTGCGGTGATAGGTCCTTAAATTACTTTTAAAGGGACATGTCTGCTTGTAGAAGGAATGTTGCGCAATTACCATCTCTCTTTACCCCTTCTGGCAGACTGAGCTGCTTGTGAGTGACAGAATGAGCTCATTAACTCTCAGCCCTTTCTCTTTCATGGTCTGTATTCTCTTTCTCTCTCTCTCCTGCTTTTCTGTGCTGCAGGTCATCCTCCTGCTTTGGCAGGGTGGCCTCATGCATTAATCTTTCATTACTCAGCAGCAGGCCAGGAGAAGGATTTCCAGCCTCTCTGCACTGCGTGTGCAGTGGCTGCTTTTAATCAATGCTTGGGATTAAACAGATGCTGATGGACATTCACCAGTACCTAGCCAGCAACAGATAAGGAAATTGCTTTTCTCATTATTGAAGTACAACATTAATTCTTGGCAGTTCATAGCGGAAAAAAAAGGGTCACAACAGCTTTGAAAGTATAAATAAATCCTTGGAGACTGCAGATCAACCCATACCCCACCTCCATTTTAGTGCATCTGTCTTGAAAAGACAGAGGATAAGGTGCAAAAACTCTGCTGGAAGATCAAGATTAGAGCTAATTGGTTGCGAAAAGGTTATAAATGAGGGAAGTGTTTGGCAGTTTCTAATTGGGGGTCGATTAGGTAAAGTGCGTTGTGCTGTTCGCACAGGTTCTCTTGCCTTTAGCACACAAGTGTTTTGGTTGCCCAGTATAAAAATCACCTCCAGTAGACCTCAGCTCCCAGCGTGTTTCAATCCAATGGCGGATGCAGAGAATAGCACAGAAGACCAGAAGGCTGAGTACAACGCTAGGATTTTAACATGAGGTCTGAGGAGGAGTTAAGGGTTAATTTATTTTTCCACCAAAGCAAGTTTCATTGGTCACAAGTGGGATTGAGGAGTGGCCTACTACTACTACTACTACTTAACATTTCTATAGCGCTGCTAGGGTTACGCCGCGCTGTACAATTTAGCATAAAAAGACAGGCCCTGCTCAAAGAGCTTACAATCTAAAGGACAAGTGAGTAGACGATACGATGGGGGCAGTCAATTTGGGGCAGTCCAGATATCCTGAAGGTAAGAGTTAGGTGCCGAAGGCAGCATTGAAGAGGTGGGTTTTAAGCAGAGGCTTGAAGATGGGCAGGGAGGGGGCTTGACGTAGGGGCTCAGGAAGGTTGTTCCAGGCATAGGGTGAGGCGAGGCAGAATGGGCGGAGCATGGAGTTGGCAGTGGTGGAGAAGGGTACTGAGAGGAGGGATTTGTCCTGTGAACGGAGGTTTCGGGTGGGAACATAAGGGGAGATGAGGGTAGAGAGGTAGTGAGGGGAAGCAGATTGAGTACATTTGTAGGTAAGAAGGAGGAGCTTGAACTGAATGCGGTAACGGATTGGAAGCCAGTGAAGTGACCTGAGAAGAGGGGTGATATGAGTATATCGGTTCTGGCGGAATATAAGACGTGCAGCAGAGTTCTGAACAGATTGAGGGGGGAATAGATGGCTAAGTGGGAGTCCGGTGAGGAGTAAGTTGCAGTAGTCAAGTCGGGAGGTAATGAGAGCGTGGACGAGAGTTCGGGTGGTGTGTTCTGAGAGGAAAGGGCGAATTTTGCTGATGTTGAAGAGGAAGAAGCGACAGGTCTTGGCTATCTGCTGGATGTGTGCCGAGAAGGAGAGGGAGGAGTCGAAGATGACTCCGAGGTTGCGGGCAGATGAGACGGGGAGGATGAGGGTGTTATCCACTGAGATAGAAAGTGGAGGAAGAGGAGAAGTGGGTTTTAGTGGAAAGACGATGAGCTGAGTCTTGGACATGTTCAGTTTCAGGTGGCGGTTGGACATCCATGTAGCAATGTCGGTTAAGCAGGCCGATACCTTTACCTGGGTCTCCGCAGTGATGTCTGGTGTGGAGAGATACAGCTGGGTGTCGTCTGCATAGAGATGGTACTGGAAGCCATGAGATGAGATGAGGGAACCCAGGGAAGAGGTGTAGATTGAGAAGAGAAGGGGTCCAAGGACAGATCCCTGGGGAACACCAACAGATAGCGGGATGGGGGTGGAGGAGGATCCATGGGAGTGAACTCTGAAGGTGCGGTGGGAGAGATAGGAGGAGAACCAGGAGAGGACAGAGCCCTTGAACCCAAATGAGGACAGTGTGGCAAGGAGTAGATCATGATTGACAATGTCAAAAGCGGCGGATAGATCGAGGAGGATGAGGATGGAGTAGTGGCCTCTGGATTTGGCAAGGAACAGGTCATTACAGACTTTAGAGAGTGCTGTTTCTGTCGAGTGTAGAGGGCGAAAACCGGATTGAAGTGGATCAAGGATGGCATGCGAGGAGAGAAAATCAAGGCAGCGGCTGTGAATGGCACGCTCAAGTATTTTGGAGAGGAAGGGTAGGAGGGAAATGGGGCAGTAGTTGGAGGGACAGGTAGGGTCAAGTGATGGTTTTTTGAGGAGAGGTGTGACTACGGCGTGCTTGAAGGTGTCAGGGACAGTTGCAGTGGAGAGAGAGAGGTTGAGGATATGACAGATGGACGGGGTGACAGTGTGAGAGATGGTGTTAAGTAAGTTGGTGGGGATGGGATCAGAGGAACAGGTGGTACTTTTCGAGCAGGAAAGAAGGCGAGTGGTTTCCTCCTCGGTGATGTCTGGAAAGGAGGAGAAAGAGGCCTGGCTTGGTTGGTCGAGGGTTAAAGGGTGAAAAGGAGGAGATGGTTTGGTAGTGAACTCAAGGTTGATCTTTTGCACCTTGTCACGGAAGTAATCGGCCAGTGATTGAGGGGAGAGTGAGGGGGAGGTAGGAGCGGAGGGCCTAGTGGTTAGAGCACCAGTCTTGCAATCCAGAGGTGGCCAGTTCAAATCCCACTGCTGCTCCTTGTGATCTTGGAGAAGTCACTTAACCCTCCATTGCCTCAGGTACAAACTTAGATTGTGAGCCCTCCTGGGACAGAGAAATATCCAGAGTACCTGAATGTAACTCACCTTGAGCTACTACTGAAAAAGGTGTGAGCAAAATCTAAATAAAGATTCCATTCAGAATATCAAAGAATAGCAGCATTCCATGTAGAACCCCCCATAGAATATCAAGACTCTGGAATCCTAAAGAGTAGCAACATTCCATGTAGAACCCTAAAGACTAACAAGTGGAGGAGTGGGCTAGTGGTTAGAGCATCAGTCTTGCAAGCCAAAGGTGGCCAGTTCAAACTCCAGTGCTGCTCCATGTGATCTTGGGTAAGTCACTTAACCCTCCATTGCCTCAGGGACAAACTTAGATGGTAAGCCCTCCTGGGACAGAGAAATATCCAGAATGTAACTCACCTTGAGCTATTACTGAAAAGGTGTCAGCAAAATCTAAATAAATATTTGAGATTCTAGATGGAATGTTGCTACTATTTGAGATTCTGTTGCTACTATTTAAGATTCTACACAGACTGTTGCTAGTGGAGGAGTGGCCTAGTGGGTAGAGCACCACTCGACATCCAGAGGTGGCCGGTTCAAATCCCACTGCTGCTCCTTGTGATCTTGGGCAAGTCACTTAACCCTCCATTGCCTCAGGTACAAACTTAGATTGTGAGCCCTCCTGGGACAGAGAAATACCCAGAGTACCTGAATGTAACTCACCTTGAGCTACTACTGAAAAAGGTGGGAGCAAAATCTAAATAAATAAATGTAGAAGAATCCTGACCCAAGGAAGCAATATTTATTGAGAGACATGACACAGTCCGTGTTTTGGGGGAATGCCTGTGTCAGGAGTTGTTCAAGAGTCGGACTCAGAAGCAATTTTGGGTGGACTCCAGCTTATAATATGTGGTAAACTTGTCTTTTTGTACTTACACATTTTTTGGTTCAGACTTCAAATAAATGTATTTTGTGCTGTATTAGACTTAATTTTTTACATAAAAAAGGTTTGAACAGCTTCCTAAAGGAAAATTCCATAGACCGTTATTAAATGGACTTGGGGGAAATCCACTATTTCTGGGATAAGCAGTATAAAATGTTTTGTACTGTTTTGGGATCTTGCCAGGTACTTGTGACCTGGAGTGGCCTCTGATGGAAACAGGATGCTGGGCTTGATGGACCTTTGGTCTGTCCCAGTGTGACAACACTTATGTACTTATGTGCTTGGGATTCTGAATGGAATCTCGTTACTCTTTGGGGTTCTACATGGAATGTTGCTACACTTTGAAATTCTGCATGGAATCTTGTTATTCTTTAGAATTCTATAATCTTGCTATTCTTTGGGGTCCTACATGGAATGTTGCTACTTATTGGGTACTTGTGACCTGGATTGGCCACTGTTGGAAACAGGATACTGGGCTTGATGGACCTTTGGTCTTTCCCAGTATGGCAATACTTATGTACTTACGATTTTCAAAAGACGTTTGACAAAGTACCTCATGAAAGACTCCAGAGGAAATTGGAGAGTCATGGGATAGGAGGTAGTGTCCTATTGGGGATTAAAATCTGGTTAAAAGATACAAAATAGAGAGTAGGGTTCAATGGTCAGTATTCTGAATGGAGAAGGGTAGTTAGTGGGGTTCCCCAGGGGTCTGTGCTGGGTCCATTGCTTTTTAACATATTTATAAGTGATCTAGAGATGGGAGTAACTAGTGAGGTAATTAAATTTGCTGATGCCACAAAGTTATTCAACGTTGTTAAATCGCAAGAGGATTGTGAAAAATTACAAGAGGACCTTACGAGACTGGAAGACATCAAGTCAAGAAATATTTTCTCCAGTTTCTTTTAAATGTACTACTTAGTAGCTTCATTGTGTGCCCCCTAGTCCTAATATTTTTGGAAAGCAGGGACAAGGATGTCTGTCTGGTAGCATTCGTAGAAGAATGGCCACACAGACATCCCTGCAGAGCAGAGGGGCAGCCTAGTGGTTAGTGCAGTGGGCTTTGAACCAATGGACCCAGCTTCAAATCTCACTTTAACTCTTTTACGGGCGTCAAATTAGAGCTACCACCCGGCTATCATGTGCCCCGGGCAGTAATTCCATTTTTGATGTGCAGCCAAAACATACGGTATGGCACTGACCGCTAAGTCAATGGGTGGCAGTAAGGTCTGATGCCGAAAATGGACGTTCGCTAGTTTTAATATTGCTGCATGTCCATTTTCGACCCCCCCCCCCTTTAAAAAGGCCTTTTCTTCAGGTGCATTGAAAACTGGACGTGCGTGCGTCCAAAATACGTGCCTACACCAGCGCAGACCATTTTTCAGTGGGCCTTAGTAAAAGGGCCCCTTATTTTGTAATTGGGAGCCCGCCAGGTACAGAAAAACGGCCCTTCAGACTTGTAGGTGACTTGTATATTTAGGTACAGGAGGTATTTTTCTGTTTCTGGAGGGTTCACAACAGGGCCACCGAGACACTGAGCCAGGCCCAGGGCAAGCCTGGCCCCGCTGCTGCCGTCCCCCCCCCCCAGTCGCCACAGTCCCCACAGTCCCCGTACTCACCCGCCCGCCCTCGGCTCCGTCGACAGTCCACCACTGAGCCCCCTGCATTCAAATCAGCAGCGCCGCGACATCATCTCCCTGTGAAAGCGACAGATCGCCTCCCTTCGGGCCTTCCCTCCCTGTGTCCCGCCCTCGCGGAAACAGGAAGTTACTTCAGACGAGGGCGGGACACAGGGAGGGAAGGCCCGAAGGGAGGCGATCTGTCTCCCCCTTCCCCCCCTCTCGGCGGCCCTGGTTCACAATAAATTTCTTTTTAAAAGAGTTAAAGTGGGTCCACTGTACCAACCACTAGGCTATTCCTCAGCCTTGTTTCTTGCTTTGCTAACAATACCTATAATACCTGAAGCTGTCATAGAGCCTGGTTTCCTCTTTTGGTTTCGCTTTCAGGGGATGGAGGGAGATGGAAACCATTGGGGGATTATGGAGGTGTCATGCCTTAATTCCTCCAGTAGTCAGCTGCTGAATCAGAGCACCTTTTTCTACCGTATTATCGAAACGAATGATGGCAGCCCATCTTGTTTCAATAATGCGGGTTTCCCTGCCCCTTCGCCGGGACGTCCTGCGAGGACACCATCAGGAAAACTTGGGCACCCCGTTCGATTATGCCCCTCTAAATGTTTTGTGTCCTAAAAGATTCATGTTGCGATTTACACCTGCTCCCAAAGACGTTTAAGTTGTTGGCAAAGTTCTCCTATTGGGCAGTACTCCACTGGAGGTATTAGGCAAGATTTCCCCCTTAATCTCCCAGTGGTTTTTGTTCCCCCCCAAAAACCAAACTGGCAGCGCTGGGAAAATACAATGGATGAGATGATTTACAACCTGTCACTTGGCATAAACCCCCATTTCTCCCCTTATGTCGTCAGCTTCTGTTCTAAAATACTCGTGAAACTTGAGCTGTCCTGACCTGAATGTCTCGATTCCCACCTCTGCATCCTGTCTAAAATGGGACTGTGTACACATAAGGGGCATTAAATAGCAAAGGATGCTAGAATATCATTTTTACACATCTTTAAAGGCACAGATTAAGGGCATTAAGCTGCTCTGCCCTTTGTTGTGTGCTCTGGCTGAAATGAGTTACGCCTACTTTGGAGGACAAGCAAAATGCCAACCAAGAATTAATTGGTATAGACATGTATTCATATTGTATATAGGAAATGGAGGTATATTTTTCCACCATGCCCTTGACATCCCTTCTTTGCACTCTGCATCCCAGTCTACACAGGTCAATGCCACCGTAGATGATTTTAAAATGACCTCCTTAATTTCTTAAATGTTGACACTAGGATGCATTGTTAGCAAAGGGTTTTTATCTGCTTTGACAACTGAGGTGCTCCCAGTTCATCAATCTTCTCTTTAGCACTTGAATAAAAAATGATTCCTTCAGAAAATCCGTAGCACTCTCCGGTAGAGTTATTTAATTAATTTATTTATTTATGTATGTATTTATTGATTGATTTATTTGTAGCATTTGTATCCCACATTTTCCCACCTATTTGCAGGCTCAATGTGGCTTCCATTTTTCCGTAATGGTGATCACCAATTCCGGAAGAGAAATGCATATTTAAGGTGAAGGAGACAAAGTGGATTAGGTATACAGATAAAGAAAGTAGATTTTCGTAATTAGAAATTACTACTACTACTATTTAGCATTTCTATAGCGCTACGAGGCGTACGCAGCGCTGCACAAACATAGAAGAAAGACAGTCCCTGCTCAAAGAGCTTACAATCTAATAGACAAAAAATAAATAAAGTAAGCAAATCAAATCAATTAATGTGAACGGGAAGGAAGAGAGGAGGGTAGGTGGAGGCGAGTGGTTACGAGTCAAAAGCAGTGTTAAAGAGGTGGGCTTTCAGTCTAGATTTAAAGGTGGCCAAGGATGGGGCAAGACATAGGGGCTCAGGAAGTTTATTCCAGGCGTAGGGTGCACTCGGTGGCGTTCCGACGCTGGCTGACACCCGGGGCGGATCACCAATACACCCCCCCCCCCCCGGCGAAATGACACCCCCCCCCCCCCGGTGTTGGATTAACGTCAATCGTGATAGATTAACTTGAGCAATCAGGAATGTTAAACTTCAATCTTGTTAAATTAGTATGGACAATCGGGAAGTACAGAACTTCGTTTAGTGAAGATTCGGTGTAAATTTTGTTAACTGGTATTTAGGATGGATTATTGTAGTATGCTCTTTTGAATAGGTTAGTTTTCAATAATTTACGGAAATGATTTATGTCGTGTGTTGTTTTTATTGATTTGGGTAATTCGTTCCATATTTTGGTATCTTCTCCTTCTTTCCAGGTGTCAGGAAGAGTGTCCCATCGGGACATATGGCTTTCAGTGTGCAGAAACGTGCGACTGCCAGAACAGAGCTAAGTGCTACCATGTGAACGGAGAATGCCAGTGTGAACCGGGCTTCAAAGGAATCCTTTGCCAGGAGAGGATGTGTCCAGATGGACTTTATGGGCTGAAATGCAACAAGGACTGCCCTTGCAATCTTGACAACACTCTTGGGTATGTAGCCTCGATGGACCTGCAGACCATTCCCAGCTGAAAATCCTGCATTCAGATTGGCCCACTGGGGGCTCCTTGTAGAGAGTAAGAGTGTATTTGGCTGTTGCTGCTTCCTTGTTTGAGAATAATCAAAACTATAAAAGGACGTATACCCTGGAGGAAAGGAGAAACAGGGGTGATATGATACAGACGTTCAAATATTTAAAAGGTATTAATCCGCAAACGAACCTTTTCTGGAGATGGGAGGGCGGTAGAACGAGAGGACATGATATGAGAGTGAAGGGGGGCAGACTCAAGAAAAATGTCAGGAAGTATTTTTTCACGGCGAGAGTGGTAGATACTTGGAATGCCCTCCCGCGGGAGGTGGTGGAAACGAAAACGGTAACGGAATTCAAGCATGCGTGTGATAAACATAAAGGAATCCTGTGCAGAAGGAATGGATCCTCAGAAGCTTAGCCGAGATTGGGAGGCGGGGCTGGTGTTTGGGAGGTGGGGCTAGTTCTGGGCAAGACTTCTATGGTCTGTGTCCTGAAAATGGCAGATACAAATCAAGGTAAGGTATACACAAGAAGTTTATCTTGTTGGGCAGACTAGATGGACCGTGCAGGTCTTTTTCTGCCGTCATCTACTATGTTACTATGATTAAATCCCAACTGAGTCTTCTGGAAAGTGTAGTTTGACTGTTTCTCTGTTGTATTTTCTCAGAGAAAGACTGGAGAAGATGTAGAACAGCCTCCCAGTTGAGTTGATGGGGGACCTAAATCAGTGATAGAGGACAAGCACAGAGGATCCTTGGTGATGAGGAAATGAGAACAAAGATGGGGCTCAAATAGGGTCTGTAGTTCTGCAGCAGGATGGTAAGATGATTAGACTAGATGAACGCACCTGGTGCCCATAGATTAGGAATCGGAGGCTGGGAGGACGTGGCTTATGGCAGCGCTTGGAACTGGTGTCAGAACATGTCCGAAAAGCAGGCAAGAGTAGATTTCGATTTGGCCCAGGTAGAGTTTGGCACCCTGTACTGTTGCCTATTCTGAAATCCATGTCTGGATGGATCTGTATTGTATATTTCTGTATAAAACAGAGTACGTGGTTGGGTAGAAACAGTTTATTTCAGTGACATAACCAGACACCCAATTTTGGGTGGGCCTGAGCCCAGAAGCGTAGCCCGATTTTAATGTCAGGGGAAAAACACCTTTTGCAAAACAGGTGCTTGTGCAAGGCTGAAGGGCCGATCTGCATAGGTACTATTTAATTCAAAATCCACTTGGGGAAGCGACTGCTCCCTTTGCACCCCACCTAGCTACGCCTCTGCCTGAGCCCAAAGTGGTGTGCATCGCCCCCACCTGGCATCTTTCCTCCCACCCCTGCAGATGATATGGCTCCTCTGAACCCCCCCCCCTCCCACCTATGCAGGTAATCTGACATCTCTCAACCCCCCCGCCCCCCACAAACCATCTGGCATTTTAATGAGATGGACTCTACCCTACAAGGAAATAGGTAAGGGGGACCAGTACTTACAGAGTGGCTGAGTCCCCGTAGGGGGGAGATATTATGAGCATACTAGTAAAAAAGGCCCGTTTCTGACACAAATGAAATGGGCGCTAGCAAGGTTTTCCTCGGCTCCCCTGCAGCCACCCATGTCCAGCGACCCTCCTCTCTCCCCTGCCCCCCTTCCTGCCACCCATGTCCAGCGACCCTCCTCTCCCCCTGCAGCCACCTATGTCCAGTGACCCTCCTCTCCCCCTGCGCCCACTGCAGCCACCCATGTCCAGCGAACCTCCTCTTTCCCCTGTCCCCCCCTCCTGCCACCCATGTCCAGCGACCCTCCTCTCTCCCCTGCCCCCCCTCCAGCCACCCATGTCCAGCGACCCTCCTCTCTCCCCTGCCCCCCCTCCAGCCACCCATGTCCAGCGACCCTCCTCTGGACATGGCTCAGCTGTGAGGCATGTTTTTTTTTTCCCCTGGGTTCTGAAGTTGACATCATAATGGCTACGGTGATGTCAGCCTGATCTACGGAGCCTAGCAGACCAACTCGGAATGAGCCACAGTCCCAGGCAAGTCAGAACGTTGGAGGTGAGAATTATTATATAGGATAACTGAGTTAGATCTGTGGGAATAACCAGACCCAAAGTATTTTAAAGCAGTGTGCACCCAGTGCAAAGGGAAAGGACCCTTCCATCAGGCTTCTAAACACTCCACAAGGCTCAGGGCTTCAGATTTACCCATATTGATCCTTCGGCCTGAAATTTGACCAAACTCTAACCATAAAGTTAGGGCCCTGGAAAGGGAGGCCTGGGATTCTGTAAGTGCTATCAACAGATCATCTGCAAATAAAGCCAATTTGAACCCCTCTGGCCCCACAGATATTCCTTGGATGGTACGGTCCCCCAACAATTTCTTGCAAAGAATAAATACATTGGGTGATAAGGGGCATCCCTGTCGGGTGCCACACTGCATCTGAAATGGGCGAGAGAATCATTGATCAACACTTGCGCCCATGTTTCACAATATAAGAGGCGTATCATAGCTATAATCAGGCCAGTAAAGCCAATGCAAGTCAGCACCTCCCAGAGTAGGGCCAAGACACATGATCAACCAAGATGGTATTTTTAAAATGCATACCTGATTTAAACTTTTAACCTTAACAGCTTCTATCCTTTTATGCTTTTAACCATTTTTTCTCATAATTACCCTTTTGAAAGTAAAATGCTAGTGCAGTAGACTTCCCTGCTGACCTCCCTCCAGTTATTAAGTCATGTGTAGAGGGCTAACGTCTTCGTAAAGTACTCTGAGGACTTTGAAAATCAAACATAGAGTTTTAAATTTAGCCCTGTGGGTAGGCAGTGTAGTTTTTGTAGGAAGGGTGTGATGTGGTCGAGTTGGTTTTAGCCCTCAGTGACTCGCACGTACTTCACGCACTGTTCTGTAAAATAGCACACACCTGCGTAAGCGCATAACTGCACAGGGCGCATGGGCGAGACGTGCGTGTCCCTCATTTATATCCAGAATGTACACATGTGACCTGTAGCACTTAGGAGGTGTAAGTGAGCCCACCTAACTTCGGACCCCTTTTACAATAAAGCGGCAGTAAACCCAGCGCGGGCTCACCGCTCACTAGAAAGGAACTACCGTTGGACTACAGCAGCAGCCCGGTGGTACTTCCCACCCCCCAGCGTACCGTCATATCCGGCGCTACAAAAATATATTACTACTACTATTAAACATTTCTATAGCGCTACTAGACTTACGCAGCGCTGTACAAATTAACATGAAAAGACAGTCCCTGCTCAACAGAGGACAGCTAGGGGTGGGGAAATTGCAGTGGTAGGGGTGATAAGTGAGGGTATTTATTTTTGTAGCACTGGTGTGTACCCGGCGGTAATCGGGCAGTGCCACGGGCTGCCCGGTTACTGCCGGGTTACCGCGGGAGCCCTTACCCACCACCTCAATGACCCCTGAAATGGCCACGTGGCAAACAGCCATTTCTTTGAAAAAAGAAAGACCTACCTTTTACCCGCTGCGGTAAAAGGGGGCCTCGGCGTGCGTCAAAAACCTGCCGACGCCAGCGCGGGTTCCCTTTTTGCTGCAACTCGGTAAAGGGGGGGGCCTTTGCGCACGCAAACGCTGGTTTACAGCTGGGCTCCATAACAGCGTCTGCGCGCAAGGCCGCCATTAAAGTGTCGGTTTCCAGTTCACGCTGTCGGGACGCCTAACACACATTATAAAACTGGCCCTCAGAGGAACGTAGAACAATGGCAGCAGCTAAAGTTTGCCCCTTTTTCCGGGCTTTCTTTGAGTTTTCAGAATTCCACAATGAATAGGCATGAGATGCATCTAATATACGTTGAAGGCAGTGCACACAAGTCTCCTTCGTGCATATTCATTCCAGATATCCTGAAAACCTGGCTGACTGAACGTGCCGGGAGGACTGCGTTGAGAGATTCCTGTGCTACAGCAGAGGCTGCAGCAGGCTCGTCTTTAATCTTGGTAAAACCCCAATGTCACCTTTCCCATTGCAGTTCCATGGTTATGAGAAGAATTTGTTTCTGGCTAGGGATTATTGACAGATTTTTGGATCCAATCCAGCAGCAATGTTGATACTTTCTGCTGTTATTGTGGGCACAAGCACCAGCCGCTTAGAAGGAAGTGATTTAAAATAGTCCCAAAGTGCTTTTCCGTCTTTGTACTATTTTTTCTTCCCCTTCTTATGTGTCATCTTTGCCCTTGACTAGGAACTTGCAGTTCTGTTAGGAGAAAACAGGTTCTCCATAATCTGTGGCTAAGAAGTAGCAGAGCATCCTGATACCTGGGTTGTCTCATAAGTACATAAGTATTGCCATACTGGGAAAGACCAAAGATCCATCGAGCCCAGCATCCTGTTTCCAACAGTGGCCAATCCAGGTCACAAGTATCTGGCAAGATCCCAAAAATATACAATACATTTTATACTGCTTAGTTGAATTTTCCTCAAGTCCATTTAATAACGGTCTATGGACTTTTCCTTTAGAAAGCCGTCCAAACCTTTTATAAACTCCGCTAAGCTAACTGTCTTTACCACATTCTCTGGCAACGAATTCCAGAGTTTAATTACACGTTGAGTGAAGAAATATTTTCTCCGATTCGTTTTAAATTTACTACATTGTAGCTTCATCGCATGCCCCCTAGTCCTAGTATTTTTGGAAAGCGTGAACAGACGCTTCACATCTACCCGTTCAACTCCACTCATTATTTTATAGACCTCTATCTTATCTCCCCTCAGCCGCCTTTTCCCCAAGCTGAAGAGCCCTAGCCGCTTTAGCCTTTCCTCATAGGGAAGTCGTCCCATCCCCTTTATCATTTTCGTCGCCCTTCTCTGCACCTTTTCTAATTGCACTATATCTTTTTTGAGATGCGGCGACCAGAATTGAACACAATATTCGAGGTGCGGTCGCATATATATTTGTCCTGTCGATTTTATTTTGTTGGGGTGGGGGACGAATGACATACTTCCATTCACATAATTTGTTTGGTATAACGGGGAAGCTCCTCCGACCTTGTCTTTACTTCATGTAAATACATGGGAGTCAAAAGGGATGGCTAGAAATTCACCATTTAGCTGAGCAGATTTTCAATGTCTTATCAACCCAAAAAAGTAAAGGTTAATAAAAACAAAAGACGCAAGGTAATACCTTTTGTATTTAGCTAACCTAATGCACTGAGCTGCTTTGAGAGGAGGGTAATCGTCATGCTGCAAAACGCAGGTGAAACACCTTTGTACCCACGTGAATCATTTTCAAGATTGATCTCATTATGTTTAGTACTTTTCTTTATTAGATCATCATTAGTGGATGCATGAGAAAAAACAATCAAGGCTTTATATTTATATCAGTTCAAATAATGAACGAGGTGCAATGCAAACAGCTAAAGTACATTTTATAATGAAATATAATTTAATTCTTATATTCCACAAATTAAATTACTGTGCGTATGGTTCTATGAGGATTGCAAAAAGACTAGGAATTATGATTAACAAAAAACTAATTTAAAAAAACCCCAACTAACAAGAGCTTCAGCTGCACCAATAATAACATTTCTGACACAATTATGTCATACTTACCACTTCCAAAGAGAGAGGTAATCTTAGAGTTTGGGGATTGGTTCTTTCTTGTTGTTAACTTAATAACACAGTGTAGTCCTTATCAGAATATAACAAAAGTTAAATGGAAAAGTCTTCAACTTTCTTCTAAATGGCATTTAGTCATTCTGTGCTTGTATGCTCATTGGTAGTAGACTATTCCATTCTTTTGCTGTTTGATAAGCAAATGTCTGGGAAAAAAAACGTTCTTATACCTAAAGCCCTTTGCAGATGTAAAATGTAACTGAAGCTGATTTCTAAGCCATAGGTTATTATCAATACCCTGAGTTACTAATAACTGATACATATAACTTGGACTCAAACAGAACGTTGTCCAATAACAAGTTGGGAAAGTATGGCTGAGGAAAGACTTTTCAACCTCTCTCTCTCTCTTCCCTTTTAGACAGCATCTCCTGTCTCTCTCTTTCCCCCTATATCCATCCATCATAAATTCCCCCTTCCATGTCCAGCATTTCCTGCTGTCTTCCAACTTCCTCTCCCATATCTAGTATCTCCCATATCTCCCTGTTCCCCCATCTCCAGCACGTTTCTCTATGTCCAGCGTTTCCTCTCTGTCTTCTTGCTGTCCCATCATATGTCTCCTGTCTGTCTTCCTATTTCCCTGTCCAGCATTTTCTGTCACCCTCCTTTCTCCCATGTCCTGCATCCTCCTTTGTGACCTGTCCCCGCTTCTTTGTCAGCATCTCCCCTTCTTTGTCTTCCTATTCCACCTATCTATCTACTCTCCACCATTCCAGCATCTTTCCTCTGTCTTTTTACTCTATGCCCCATCTCCTCTCCCATTTTTAGCATATTTCTTTTGTCTTCTTGCTCCCCCTACCCATATCCAGCATCTCCCATGTCTTCCTATTCCTGCCATGTCCAGCATCCCATTCTATGTCCCTATCTCCCCTTCTTTGTGTAGCATCTCTCTGCTGTGTTCAGCATCACCCTCTCTGTCATAGCAAAGTAACATAGTAAATGACGGCAGACCTGTACTGTCCATCCAGTCTGCCCAACAAGTTAATCTCGTAGCATAAGGTGTAATATGATACTATTTATGCATACTTGATCTTGATTTCTCCTTGCCATTTTCAGGGCACAGACTGTAGGAGTCTGTCTGACACTGGCCTTATTCTCCAACTCTTAAATCTGTCATTGAAACCCCACTCCAGCCCATCCAAATCTGTCCAGCCATGATCAGGACACAGACCATAGAAGCCTGCCTGGCTCCCTCTTTCCCCTCTTGTGTCCAGCATCCACCCTCTGTACCTTTACTCCCCCTGTGTCCAGCACCTCTCCTTACCTCTGTGTTCAGCTTTCCCCTTTTTGTGTCCCTATTCTTCCTTCCTCCCCCCCCCCCCCCACACACACACAACCCTGGAGCTTTCATATCTGTCATCTTAATCTCCCACCAGTCTCCACCATTCCCCTTTCCCCAAAGCCAACATATCTTCTTCCTTTCTGCCTTCACCCTGGGTCAGCATTTCTCTTCCCCTGCCCCACTCCCACCCCCAGGAAGGCTACATTGAAAGGGGAGGTACTGGCAAAGACGTCAATGGCTTGCTTTTCTATTTTACTGCCATTGCTGCATATTCTAGGAAGTGGAAGTGGCCTGGGGGGGGGGGGGGGGGCTGATTCTGAGCCAAGGGATGCTGCCAATGCAGGGGCATTTGGGAGACACTTTATGATGCCCTGCTCCTGCCTTCAAAGGACCCCTAATTAACTGGATAATTAATGCCAAGCTGTTTGATACTCAAAATGATTTACTTGGTTAGAAACAGCCACTGACCGGTTAAATCACATGTTTGGGACTATCCGCTAATTTTCAGCGGCACTTAACTAGAGGCGTTCTGGGGCAGAGACAGCATTTGTCCAGTTAAGTGCCGATATTCAGCAGTAACCAGGCCAGCCAGGGTAACCGCATAAATGGGACCCCATAAAACACATCCTGTCTATATGCGGTAGCCCACGTCTGGTTAGTTCTGAATATCGACTTAACTGACTATCAAGCTTATTTTCGAAAGAGAAGGGCACCCATCTTTTGACACAAATCAGGAGATGGGCGTCCTTCTCTCAGGGTCGCCCAAATCGGCATAATCGAAAGCCGATTTTGGGCGTCCCCAACTGATTCCCATTGCGGGGACGACCGAAGTTCCCGGAGGCGTGTCGGAGGCGTAGCGAAGGCAGGACTGAGGCGTGCCTAACAGATGGACGACCTCGAGCAATAATGGAAAAAAGATGGCAATCCCTGATGATCACTTGGCTGACTTTACTTGGTCCATTTTTTGTTACGACCAAGCCTCAAAAAGGTGCCCAAACTGACCAGATGACCACTGGAGGGAATCGGGGATGACCTCCCCTGACTCCCCCAGTGGTCACTAATCCCCCCCCACCCTCAAAAAAACAACTTTAAAACTTTTTTTGCCAGCCTGAAATGTCGTACTCAGGTCCATCGCAGCAGTATGCTGTGTGTGTGTGTGTGTGTCAGCGGAGGCATAGCGAAGGCGTAGACATCCTTCTTTTAAACATTTTTGGACGTCCTGAACTGCTCACCCCCCCCCCCCCCCCCCACAAGGATGGCCAAATTTCAAGGGAGTTGAGTGGAGGAGCGGCCTAGTGGTCTTGCAATCCAGAGGTGGCCGGTTCAACTCCCACTGCTGCTACTTGTGATCCAAAATCCAAATAAACAAAGGGGGTGTCAGAGGCATAGCAAAGGCATGGACATCCTTCTCACAGAAACATCCACATTTTGGATATCCTCAACTGCCGTCACAGGAACAGAGGCATAGTGAAGGCGCCTAACACTTGGATGTCCTTGACTCATAATGGAGAAAAAAGATGTCCCTGACGAGCACTTGGACGTCTTCACCTGGACTTGTCTTTTTTTTTTTTTAAGGTTGTAGACAGCTGTTATACATGCAGCTTGTCTGCGTGTATGAAGCCATCTTTGGCATGCGCACAGCAGCCACGCATAATGCTTGGCTGCTCTGTACTGGCTTCCCCTGCTTAGGAAGGAAATCGTGTGCAAATGAGCTAACAATGAGCAGCTCATTTGCATGCAATTTCCTTGCCCGTTCCTTTCTAAATCGCTAAGGGATCGGTAAGGGAAGGGCTTTCAGTTAGTGCATCAGTTAGTCCACTGCAGTCCTGGCATGTCAGGGGGACCAGTGCACTATGAATGCTGGCTCCTCCCATGGCCAAATGGCTTGGATTTGGTCATTTCTGAGATGGGCGTCCTCGGTTTCCATTATCGCTGAAAATCGGGGCGACCATCTGTAAGGTCGACCTAAATGTTGAGATTTGGGCGTCTCCGACTGTATTATCGAAACAAAAGATGGCCGCCCATCTTGTTTCGATAATACAGGTTTCCCCGCCCCTTCGCGGGGGCGTCCTGCGAGGTCGTCCTCAGAAAATCTTGGGCGCCCCGTTCCATTATGCCCCTCCACATGTCAGCTGGCGCCACATAAACTGGCTATTCAGTGCCGAAGCCTGGACTTGACCCGGCATTGAATATCTAGGAATAACGCTGGTGCCGATCAGCAAAACACTCGCTGCCCCCAGCTAAATATTTATCTCTAAATGTACAATTTATAAACTTCCAGGAATAGAAACTCTAGATATAACCATTAATTAACCCGTTTATAGCTGGCTACAGAGTTCTGTTGGGAGAACGGTTTCTATACAGAAAGATACAATAAGGTGACGTATCTCATTCATGGTAAATTGCTCACACTACAGCGTCACTGTGCCAGAAAAACACCTTTTTGAGGTTGTTCCTAACCCCTGCTCACTTGTTCAGTACCCAAGTCTGTTTTATCATTCCCACCTTTCCAGCAGAAAATCAGCACTGGGCAAGAGAGAGAGGGAGAGAAGGGTGAGAGTAGGAAAAGATGGGTGAAGTTGTCTGCTCAATCCCTTGGTGAAGGATGGGGTTGGGTTTCATTAGGTCTTTCTAGGGTTTGATTACTTACTCATTTTTATTAAGTTTTATTGTAAAGAATTTCTATATACACTACCTCCTGGTGGAGACAAAAATCTGTATCTGAATTCAAGCAAGCTTGGGACAAGTACGTAACATGTCTGAGAGAGAGGAAGGGAGGATAGATGACATGGACGGACAGACTGGATAGGCCATAAGGTCTTTATCTGACTTCATTTTTCTCTGTTTCTGTGTTTCTACAGTGCTGTACACAAACATCTAAAAAAATAGCCCTTTCCTGACAGAACTTACAGTCTATTCAAGACAGACAAACATGGCAAATAAGGGATTAGGGAGTTTCATTTATAAGGGAATGATTAAAACAGCATGAGTATTGTGGATTCAGGCTGCTTAATTAACACATTAAAACAAATTGGTCAGTTGAGTTTCCTTTACTCAGGGCCAGATGCATCAACCAAACGTTAAAAAATCTAAAACGTTAAAGTCCTTAACGAATTTTTAAAAACGAAGAATGCACCAAAAAAACAAGTCGCACATATTCGGTGCGGTACTGTAAAGTAGAATGCATCAAACTGATGTAATCCCCGTCGATAATCGGCCCCTAAAGCATGCGCAGAGCAGCCAAGCGTTATGCTGGCTGCTGTGCGCATGCCACAACCGTCAAAACAACCATAAAAAGAAAGCCAAAACACAAACACGTTGCATGGATCGGGAGGGGGCAAAGGCGCTCGTCAGGAGCGTCCTTCACAGATGGCCTTGCCTGCCCCGCCCGAGTTTGCCGCTGCTCCCCGCTTCCCCCTGCATCAAAACAAAAATCAAAACTTAAGGCTGCCCCGGCCCCCCTCCCTTCCTCTCTTCCTCTCTTTCCCAGCTCCACCTCCCGCCATCCTCCGCCCCCCCTGAGGTCGTCGCCACCGCTCCCCCCCCTCCACCGGGCCCCCCTCCTTCTTACCGGGCCCACGCAGCACCTCTCACCTCTGTGTGAAGGCGCTGCATGGGCAGAAAGAACAGTTGATGCCTCTTCGCCCAGTCTTCGCGTCTCTCCTTTCCTCTTGGGCCCGCCCTTGTCTGACGTAAGTAACCTATGCGGGGGCGGGCCCAGGAGGAAAGGAGAGACGCGAAGACTGGGCAAAGAGGCATCAGCTGTTCTTTCTGCCCGTGCAGCACCTTCACACAGAGGTGAGAGGCGCTGCATGGGCCTGGTAAGAAGGAGGGGGGCCCGATGGAGGGGGGGAGTGGCGGCGACGACCTCAGGGGGCGGCAGGGGCAGGGCACAGGGGCGGAGGATGGCGGGAGGTGGAGCTGGGAAAGAGAGGAAGAGAGGAAGGGAGGGGGGTCGGGGCAGCCTTAAGTTTTGATTTTTGTTTTGATGCAGGGGGAAGCGGGAAGCAGCGGCGAACTCAGGCGGGGTGGGGGGGGCAAGGCCGTCCGTGAAGGATGCTCCTGACGAGCGCCTTTGCCCTCTCCTGAGCTTGCCATCCTATAAGGTTTGTTTGTTTTTTGTTTTTCCAAGCCCGCACAGCCACAACGAGAGGTCCAGACCTCTCGTTAGATTTCACGGCGTTTTGTTCGGTTTTCCTGCATTAAACCAATCGGAAAAGGTTAGTGCATCTCGTTACAATAGGGTTTCTACACGAATTGCTCATCTGCATTCCGTTTTCGTTAGCTGCTACCGTCGTTGGAAAATGGGCTTTAGTGCATGCAACGGTAAAAAAATTCTTCGTTAAAGGCTCGTTTAAGGCTCGTTAAAGTTTAGTGCATCTAGCCCTCAGAGGGATATTTGCCAGGGCAAGAAGGGTCATGAGACAGATCAGGTTTCCTCCCATGAGCGTCTTACCTGACAAAAGGGAGCATACAAGATAATATAGGCAAAAACAGTTTCTATCAGAAGGTCAGCTAACAATCAGTTCTATTCAAAGAAATCAGTAGGTCAGCAAAACTAGGAAAGAAAAGGGACTTTGAGGCTTATTTTCGAAAGAGAAAAACGCCCAAATTCCGACCTAAATCGGGAGATGGACGTCTTTCTCTTGTGGGTGCCCAAATCGGTATAATCGAAAGCCGATTTTGGGCGTTTCCAACTGCACTCCGTCGTGGGAACGCATAAAGTTGACGGGGGCGTGTCGGAGGCGTAGTGAAGGCGGGACTGAGGCGTGGTTATCGGCTGAGCAGAGATGTGCGTGCTCGGCCGATAATGGAAAAAAGAAGGGCGTTTTCAGAGAGAATTTAGGTCACTTTTGTTGGACCCGTTTTTTTCACGAACAGGTCCCAAAAAAGTGCCCTAAATGAACAGATGACCACCGGCGGGAACCGGGGATGACCTCCCCTGACTCCCCCAGTGGTCACTAACCCCCTCCCACCAAAAAAAAACGAATGTTAAACACTTTTTTTCCAACTTGTAAGCCAGCCTCAAATATCATCCCCAGCTCCATGACAGCAGTATGCAGGTCCCCGAAGTAATTTTAGTTTAGTTAGTGCTGTGCTGGACCCATGCAGAGAGGAAAAATCTGAAGAAAAAAAAAAAACAAGCAAGTGCAGTCAGGGACGTCTAAATTACCAGGATAGTAAAAGGGGGAATCAAACCAGCAACCTTCTGATTACAAGCTCAGTGTTCTAGCCAGTGAGCCACATTATTCAGGTGCTTAGATGTCCTTCCCTTTCCATTAAGTCCCTCCAAGTTTCTGTCAGCCAATCACCGCTGTTTAGGTGACACAGATGTCAGCTAAATGAGCTGTGATTGGCTGACAGAAACTTGGAGAGACTTAATGGAAAGGGAAGGACGTCTAATCAGTGGTGCACTGGCTAGAGCACTGAGCTTGTAATCAAAAGGTTGCTGGTTCAATTCCCCCTTTTACTATCTTTTAATTTGGACGTCCCTGACTGCACTTGCTTGCTTGTTTTTTTTTTTCTTCCGATTTTTCCTCTCTGCATGGGTCCCGCACAGCACCAACTAAAGTAAAATTGCTCTGGGGACCTGCATACTACTGTCATGGAGCTAGGTATGATATTTGAGGCTGGCATAGAGGCATCTCAGGAGGACCAGTGCACTACGAATGCTGGCCCCTCCCACGACCAAATGCCTTGGATTTGGTCGTTTTTGAGCTGGGACGCTTCGGTTTCGATTATCGCTAAAAAACAAAAACGCCCAGCTCAATAAACGCCCTAATCCAATGTATTTTCGAAAAAAAAGATGGACGTCCATTTTTTTCGAAAATACAGTTCGGCCCGCCCCTTCACGGACCCGTTCTCGGAGATGGACGTTTTTACAAATGGGCGTTCGCGTTCGATTATGCCCCTCCTTGACCATCAGTTAAAAACAAATGGTTTACAGGACAGAAAAATGTGTCTTAGATAATGTTTTAAATAGAACAATTACTGATGCCTTCTTATCATTCCTTATGCAACACGTGAACTGGAAAAGAAAACTATGTCAACAATAGAACTTATTTAAGGATAAGCACCTTGCCTTGAGAAGTTTATTCTTCTCCACAGGCCCTCTCAACTTCAAACAAATAATTCGGTTCACATTGATTTGGCCTTCTCCTAAGGTCAGTGGAAAAGCTAAGAGTTGCACATCCCTCTCTGGCAATTTGCTAACATTTTTCAGACTAAAAATGTTAACCCTAAATTTTCAAAGCCATAATATTTGATTTTTATAAGGTGTATATGTTTGTATCTTGTACTTTTTTTTGTAACAAATTGAATGAAAAACAAATCATTTTCATGAAGTATTTAAGGCAGTACAATGAAGGGAGGAGGGGAACAGAGCCTTTCAAGCAGATGGATTTCTCACTCTCTTTTTGTAAAGAGCTTTTATCTTTCTTCCAGAAAAAGATCCTGCTGATTCTGTCATAAGAACATAAGCGGTGCCATACCGGTACAGACCAAAGGTCCATCAAGCCCAGCATCCTGTTTCTAACAGAGGCCAATCCAGGTCACAAGTGCCTGGCAAGATCCCAGAACAGTACATGCTGCTTATCCTAGAAATAAGCAGTGGAGTTTCCCCAAGTCCATCTTAAAATGGCTTATGGACTTTTCTTTTAGGAAATTGTCAAAATTTTTTTAAACCCCACTAAGCTAAACGCTTTTACCACATTCTCTGGCAACGAATTCCAGAGTTTAATTACAAGTTGAGTGAAGAAATATTTTCTCTGATTTGTATTAAATTTGCTACTTTGTAGCTTCATTGCATACCCCCTAGTCCTAGTATTTTTGGAAAGAGTAAACAAGCAATTCACATCTACCCGTTCCACTCCACTCATTACTTTATAGACCTCTATCATGTCTCCCCTCAGCCGTCTTTTCTCCAAGATGAAGAGCCCTGGCCGCTTTAGCCTTTCCTCATAGGGAAGTCGTCCCATCCCCTTTATCGTTTTCTTCGCCCTTCTCTGCACCTTTTCTAATTCTACTATATCTTTTTTGAGATGTGATGACCAGAATTGCACACAATATTTGAGGTGTGGCAGCACAATTATTGAAATTCCTGCATAGGGAAAGTATTCTATATTCATAATGCTGCTGGGAGGGTCTGTAGTGGGGGTAGGGTTGGGTTTGATGGAAGGTTACAAGATCGGTTGTTTGCAATAGTTTTGTAAATTCCATCCAGTCAATATTCAGCCAGCGGTGATAAGCAGTTTTTTTTAACTGACCGCCATGAGCGAAATTAGGCTCTGATATTTAATGCCGGGCCATGTCTGGGCACCAGCATTAAATACTGGCGTCTGATGGGACTCAGTCAGGCCACTGGCATTTCTGCTGGTCCTGGATGATATTCAGCCAGGACTCACATAAGACACTAGCTCAATATTGACCCACATTGGTGGAGTGTGCTTGTCCCTCCTCTCGTTCTCCCACCCGGACAATCACTGACCCCCCCACCCCCCTCATACCTCCTGTTACAGTCTTGCACCCCAGTTCATCCCACACCACCCCAACACAATGGGAGATGCCCTCTTTCTCCAGGTAGAACAGGCCCTCTGAATCTCTCTTAGCCCCTAGTGGTTCAGTATGGTGATAGGGACACTTTTGTGGATCCTAGCTCAATATTGACCCACATTGGTGGAGTGTGCTTGTCCCTCCTCTCGTTCTCCCACCCGGACAATCACTGACCCCCCCACCCCCCTCATACCTCCTGTTACAGTCTTGCACCCCAGTTCATCCCACACCACCCCAACACAATGGGAGATGCCCTCTTTCTCCAGGTAGAACAGGCCCTCTGAATCTCTCTTAGCCCCTAGTGGTTCAGTATGGTGATAGGGACACTTTTGTGGATCCTAGCTCAATATTGACCCACATTGGTGGAGTGTGCTTGTCCCTCCTCTCGTTCTCCCACCCGGACAATCACTGACCCCCCCACCCCCCTCATACCTCCTGTTACAGTCTTGCACCCCAGTTCATCCCACACCACCCCAACACAATGGGAGATGCCCTCTTTCTCCAGGTAGAACAGGCCCTCTGAATCTCTCTTAGCCCCTAGTGGTTCAGTATGGTGATAGGGACACTTTTGTGGATCCTAGCTCAATATTGACCCACATTGGTGGAGTGTGCTTGTCCCTCCTCTCGTTCTCCCACCCGGACAATCACTGACCCCCCCACCCCCCTCATACCTCCTGTTACAGTCTTGCACCCCAGTTCATCCCACACCACCCCAACACAATGGGAGATGCCCTCTTTCTCCAGGTAGAACAGGCCCTCTGAATCTCTCTTAGCCCCTAGTGGTTCAGTATGGTGATAGGGACACTTTTGTGGATCCTAGCTCAATATTGACCCACATTGGTGGAGTGTGCTTGTCCCTCCTCTCGTTCTCCCACCCGGACAATCACTGACCCCCCCACCCCCCTCATACCTCCTGTTACAGTCTTGCACCCCAGTTCATCCCACACCACCCCAACACAATGGGAGATGCCCTCTTTCTCCAGGTAGAACAGGCCCTCTGAATCTCTCTTAGCCCCTAGTGGTTCAGTATGGTGATAGGGACACTTTTGTGGATCCTAGCTCAATATTGACCCACATTGGTGGAGTGTGCTTGTCCCTCCTCTCGTTCTCCCACCCGGACAATCACTGACCCCCCCCCCCCCCCCCTCATACCTCCTGTTACAGTCTTGCACCCCAGTTCATCCCACACCACCCCAACACAATGGGAGATGCCCTCTTTCTCCAGGTAGAACAGGCCCTCTGAATCTCTCTTAGCCCCTAGTGGTTCAGTATGGTGATAGGGACACTTTTGTGGATCCTAGCTCAATATTGACCCACATTGGTGGAGTGTGCTTGTCCCTCCTCTCGTTCTCCCACCCGGACAATCACTGACCCCCCCAACCCCTCATACCTCCTGTTACAGTCTTGCACCCCAGTTCATCCCACACCACCCCAACACAATGGGAGATGCCCTCTTTCTCCAGGTAGAACAGGCCCTCTGAATCTCTCTTAGCCCCTAGTGGTTCAGTATGGTGATAGGGACACTTTTGTGGATCCTAGCTCAATATTGACCCACATTGGTGGAGTGTGCTTGTCCCTCCTCTCGTTCTCCCACCCGGACAATCACTGACCCCCCCACCCCCCTCATACCTCCTGTTACAGTCTTGCACCCCAGTTCATCCCACACCACCCCAACACAATGGGAGATGCCCTCTTTCTCCAGGTAGAACAGGCCCTCTGAATCTCTCTTAGCCCCTAGTGGTTCAGTATGGTGATAGGGACACTTTTGTGGATCCTAGCTCAATATTGACCCACATTGGTGGAGTGTGCTTGTCCCTCCTCTCGTTCTCCCACCCGGACAATCACTGACCCCCCCACCCCCCTCATACCTCCTGTTACAGTCTTGCACCCCAGTTCATCCCACACCACCCCAACACAATGGGAGATGCCCTCTTTCTCCAGGTAGAACAGGCCCTCTGAATCTCTCTTAGCCCCTAGTGGTTCAGTATGGTGATAGGGACACTTTTGTGGATCCTAGCTCAATATTGACCCACATTGGTGGAGTGTGCTTGTCCCTCCTCTCGTTCTCCCACCCGGACAATCACTGACCCCCCCACCCCCCTCATACCTCCTGTTACAGTCTTGCACCCCAGTTCATCCCACACCACCCCAACACAATGGGAGATGCCCTCTTTCTCCAGGTAGAACAGGCCCTCTGAATCTCTCTTAGCCCCTAGTGGTTCAGTATGGTGATAGGGACACTTTTGTGGATCCTAGCTCAATATTGACCCACATTGGTGGAGTGTGCTTGTCCCTCCTCTCGTTCTCCCACCCGGACAATCACTGACCCCCCCACCCCCCTCATACCTCCTGTTACAGTCTTGCACCCCAGTTCATCCCACACCACCCCAACACAATGGGAGATGCCCTCTTTCTCCAGGTAGAACAGGCCCTCTGAATCTCTCTTAGCCCCTAGTGGTTCAGTATGGTGATAGGGACACTTTTGTGGATCCTAGCTCAATATTGACCCACATTGGTGGAGTGTGCTTGTCCCTCCTCTCGTTCTCCCACCCGGACAATCACTGACCCCCCCACCCCCCTCATACCTCCTGTTACAGTCTTGCACCCCAGTTCATCCCACACCACCCCAACACAATGGGAGATGCCCTCTTTCTCCAGGTAGAACAGGCCCTCTGAATCTCTCTTAGCCCCTAGTGGTTCAGTATGGTGATAGGGACACTTTTGTGGATCCTAGCTCAATATTGACCCACATTGGTGGAGTGTGCTTGTCCCTCCTCTCGTTCTCCCACCCGGACAATCACTGACCCCCCCACCCCCCTCATACCTCCTGTTACAGTCTTGCACCCCAGTTCATCCCACACCACCCCAACACAATGGGAGATGCCCTCTTTCTCCAGGTAGAACAGGCCCTCTGAATCTCTCTTAGCCCCTAGTGGTTCAGTATGGTGATAGGGACACTTTTGTGGATCCTAGCTCAATATTGACCCACATTGGTGGAGTGTGCTTGTCCCTCCTCTCGTTCTCCCACCCGGACAATCACTGACCCCCCCACCCCCCTCATACCTCCTGTTACAGTCTTGCACCCCAGTTCATCCCACACCACCCCAACACAATGGGAGATGCCCTCTTTCTCCAGGTAGAACAGGCCCTCTGAATCTCTCTTAGCCCCTAGTGGTTCAGTATGGTGATAGGGACACTTTTGTGGATCCTAGCTCAATATTGACCCACATTGGTGGAGTGTGCTTGTCCCTCCTCTCGTTCTCCCACCCGGACAATCACTGACCCCCCCCCCCCCCCTCATACCTCCTGTTACAGTCTTGCACCCCAGTTCATCCCACACCACCCCAACACAATGGGAGATGCCCTCTTTCTCCAGGTAGGACAGGCCCTCTGAATCTCTCTTAGCCCCTAGTGGTTCAGTATGGTGATAGGGACACTTTTGTGGATCCTAGCTCAATATTGACCCACATTGGTGGAGTGTGCTTGTCCCTCCTCTCGTTCTCCCACCCGGACAATCACTGACCCCCCCACCCCCCTCATACCTCCTGTTACAGTCTTGCACCCCAGTTCATCCCACACCACCCCAACACAATGGGAGATGCCCTCTTTCTCCAGGTAGAACAGGCCCTCTGAATCTCTCTTAGCCCCTAGTGGTTCAGTATGGTGATAGGGACACTTTTGTGGATCCTAGCTCAATATTGACCCACATTGGTGGAGTGTGCTTGTCCCTCCTCTCGTTCTCCCACCCGGACAATCACTGACCCCCCCCACCCCCCTCATACCTCCTGTTACAGTCTTGCACCCCAGTTCATCCCACACCACCCCAACACAATGGGAGATGCCCTCTTTCTCCAGGTAGAACAGGCCCTCTGAATCTCTCTTAGCCCCTAGTGGTTCAGTATGGTGATAGGGACACTTTTGTGGATCCTAGCTCAATATTGACCCACATTGGTGGAGTGTGCTTGTCCCTCCTCTCGTTCTCCCACCCGGACAATCACTGACCCCCCCACCCCCCTCATACCTCCTGTTACAGTCTTGCACCCCAGTTCATCCCACACCACCCCAACACAATGGGAGATGCCCTCTTTCTCCAGGTAGAACAGGCCCTCTGAATCTCTCTTAGCCCCTAGTGGTTCAGTATGGTGATAGGGACACTTTTGTGGATCCTAGCTCAATATTGACCCACATTGGTGGAGTGTGCTTGTCCCTCCTCTCGTTCTCCCACCCGGACAATCACTGACCCCCCCACCCCCCTCATACCTCCTGTTACAGTCTTGCACCCCAGTTCATCCCACACCACCCCAACACAATGGGAGATGCCCTCTTTCTCCAGGTAGAACAGGCCCTCTGAATCTCTCTTAGCCCCTAGTGGTTCAGTATGGTGATAGGGACACTTTTGTGGATCCTAGCTCAATATTGACCCACATTGGTGGAGTGTGCTTGTCCCTCCTCTCGTTCTCCCACCCGGACAATCACTGACCCCCCCACCCCCCTCATACCTCCTGTTACAGTCTTGCACCCCAGTTCATCCCACACCACCCCAACACAATGGGAGATGCCCTCTTTCTCC
Organism: Microcaecilia unicolor; assembly: GCF_901765095.1. Taxonomy (NCBI): domain Eukaryota; kingdom Metazoa; phylum Chordata; class Amphibia; order Gymnophiona; family Siphonopidae; genus Microcaecilia; species Microcaecilia unicolor. The sequence continues at coordinate 764,437,983 of NC_044031.1, read as the reverse complement.
AGGTAGAACAGGCCCTCTGAATCTCTCTTAGCCCCTAGTGGTTCAGTATGGTGATAGGGACACTTTTGTGGATCCTAGCTCAATATTGACCCACATTGGTGGAGTGTGCTTGTCCCTCCTCTCGTTCTCCCACCCGGACAATCACTGACCCCCCCACCCCCCTCATACCTCCTGTTACAGTCTTGCACCCCAGTTCATCCCACACCACCCCAACACAATGGGAGATGCCCTCTTTCTCCAGGTAGAACAGGCCCTCTGAATCTCTCTTAGCCCCTAGTGGTTCAGTATGGTGATAGGGACACTTTTGTGGATCCTAGCTCAATATTGACCCACATTGGTGGAGTGTGCTTGTCCCTCCTCTCGTTCTCCCACCCGGACAATCACTGACCCCCCCACCCCCCTCATACCTCCTGTTACAGTCTTGCACCCCAGTTCATCCCACACCACCCCAACACAATGGGAGATGCCCTCTTTCTCCAGGTAGAACAGGCCCTCTGAATCTCTCTTAGCCCCTAGTGGTTCAGTATGGTGATAGGGACACTTTTGTGGATCCTAGCTCAATATTGACCCACATTGGTGGAGTGTGCTTGTCCCTCCTCTCGTTCTCCCACCCGGACAATCACTGACCCCCCCACCCCCCTCATACCTCCTGTTACAGTCTTGCACCCCAGTTCATCCCACACCACCCCAACACAATGGGTGATTCCCTCTTTCTCCAGGTAGAACAGGCCCTCTGAATCTCTCTTAGCCCCTAGTGGTTCAGTATGGTGATAGGGACACTTTTGTGGATCCTAGCTCAATATTGACCCACATTGGTGGAGTGTGCTTGTCCCTCCTCTCGTTCTCCCACCCGGACAATCACTGACCCCCCCACCCCCCTCATACCTCCTGTTACAGTCTTGCACCCCAGTTCATCCCACACCACCCCAACACAATGGGAGATGCCCTCTTTCTCCAGGTAGAACAGGCCCTCTGAATCTCTCTTAGCCCCTAGTGGTTCAGTATGGTGATAGGGACACTTTTGTGGATCCTAGCTCAATATTGACCCACATTGGTGGAGTGTGCTTGTCCCTCCTCTCGTTCTCCCACCCGGACAATCACTGACCCCCCCACCCCCCTCATACCTCCTGTTACAGTCTTGCACCCCAGTTCATCCCACACCACCCCAACACAATGGGAGATGCCCTCTTTCTCCAGGTAGAACAGGCCCTCTGAATCTCTCTTAGCCCCTAGTGGTTCAGTATGGTGATAGGGACACTTTTGTGGATCCTAGCTCAATATTGACCCACATTGGTGGAGTGTGCTTGTCCCTCCTCTCGTTCTCCCACCCGGACAATCACTGACCCCCCCCACCCCCCTCATACCTCCTGTTACAGTCTTGCACCCCAGTTCATCCCACACCACCCCAACACAATGGGAGATGCCCTCTTTCTCCAGGTAGAACAGGCCCTCTGCATCTCTCTTAGCCCCTAGTGGTTCAGTATGGTGATAGGGACACTTTTGTGGATCCTAGCTCAATATTGACCCACATTGGTGGAGTGTGCTTGTCCCTCCTCTCGTTCTCCCACCCGGACAATCACTGACCCCCCCACCCCCCTCATACCTCCTGTTACAGTCTTGCACCCCAGTTCATCCCACACCACCCCAACACAATGGGAGATGCCCTCTTTCTCCAGGTAGAACAGGCCCTCTGAATCTCTCTTAGCCCCTAGTGGTTCAGTATGGTGATAGGGACACTTTTGTGGATCCTAGCTCAATATTGACCCACATTGGTGGAGTGTGCTTGTCCCTCCTCTCGTTCTCCCACCCGGACAATCACTGACCCCCCCACCCCCCTCATACCTCCTGTTACAGTCTTGCACCCCAGTTCATCCCACACCACCCCAACACAATGGGAGATGCCCTCTTTCTCCAGGTAGGACAGGCCCTCTGAATCTCTCTTAGCCCCTAGTGGTTCAGTATGGTGATAGGGACACTTTTGTGGATCCTAGCTCAATATTGACCCACATTGGTGGAGTGTGCTTGTCCCTCCTCTCGTTCTCCCACCCGGACAATCACTGACCCCCCCACCCCCCTCATACCTCCTGTTACAGTCTTGCACCCCAGTTCATCCCACACCACCCCAACACAATGGGAGATGCCCTCTTTCTCCAGGTAGAACAGGCCCTCTGAATCTCTCTTAGCCCCTAGTGGTTCAGTATGGTGATAGGGACACTTTTGTGGATCCTAGCTCAATATTGACCCACATTGGTGGAGTGTGCTTGTCCCTCCTCTCGTTCTCCCACCCGGACAATCACTGACCCCCCCACCCCCCTCATACCTCCTGTTACAGTCTTGCACCCCAGTTCATCCCACACCACCCCAACACAATGGGAGATGCCCTCTTTCTCCAGGTAGAACAGGCCCTCTGAATCTCTCTTAGCCCCTAGTGGTTCAGTATGGTGATAGGGACACTTTTGTGGATCCTAGCTCAATATTGACCCACATTGGTGGAGTGTGCTTGTCCCTCCTCTCGTTCTCCCACCCGGACAATCACTGACCCCCCCACCCCCCTCATACCTCCTGTTACAGTCTTGCACCCCAGTTCATCCCACACCACCCCAACACAATGGGAGATGCCCTCTTTCTCCAGGTAGAACAGGCCCTCTGAATCTCTCTTAGCCCCTAGTGGTTCAGTATGGTGATAGGGACACTTTTGTGGATCCTAGCTCAATATTGACCCACATTGGTGGAGTGTGCTTGTCCCTCCTCTCGTTCTCCCACCCGGACAATCACTGACCCCCCCACCCCCCTCATACCTCCTGTTACAGTCTTGCACCCCAGTTCATCCCACACCACCCCAACACAATGGGAGATGCCCTCTTTCTCCAGGTAGAACAGGCCCTCTGAATCTCTCTTAGCCCCTAGTGGTTCAGTATGGTGATAGGGACACTTTTGTGGATCCTAGCTCAATATTGACCCACATTGGTGGAGTGTGCTTGTCCCTCCTCTCGTTCTCCCACCCGGACAATCACTGACCCCCCCACCCCCCTCATACCTCCTGTTACAGTCTTGCACCCCAGTTCATCCCACACCACCCCAACACAATGGGAGATGCCCTCTTTCTCCAGGTAGAACAGGCCCTCTGAATCTCTCTTAGCCCCTAGTGGTTCAGTATGGTGATAGGGACACTTTTGTGGATCCTAGCTCAATATTGACCCACATTGGTGGAGTGTGCTTGTCCCTCCTCTCGTTCTCCCACCCGGACAATCACTGACCCCCCCCCCCCCCCTCATACCTCCTGTTACAGTCTTGCACCCCAGTTCATCCCACACCACCCCAACACAATGGGAGATGCCCTCTTTCTCCAGGTAGAACAGGCCCTCTGAATCTCTCTTAGCCCCTAGTGGTTCAGTATGGTGATAGGGACACTTTTGTGGATCCTAGCTCAATATTGACCCACATTGGTGGAGTGTGCTTGTCCCTCCTCTCGTTCTCCCACCCGGACAGTCACTGACCCCCCCACCCCCCTCATACCTCCTGTTACAGTCTTGCACCCCAGTTCATCCCACACCACCCCAACACAATGGGAGATGCCCTCTTTCTCCAGGTAGAACAGGCCCTCTGAATCTCTCTTAGCCCCTAGTGGTTCAGTATGGTGATAGGGACACTTTTGTGGATCCTAGCTCAATATTGACCCACATTGGTGGAGTGTGCTTGTCCCTCCTCTCGTTCTCCCACCCGGACAATCACTGACCCCCCCCACCCCCCTCATACCTCCTGTTACAGTCTTGCACCCCAGTTCATCCCACACCACCCCAACACAATGGGAGATGCCCTCTTTCTCCAGGTAGAACAGGCCCTCTGAATCTCTCTTAGCCCCTAGTGGTTCAGTATGGTGATAGGGTCACTTTTGTGGATCCTAGCTCAATATTGACCCACATTGGTGGAGTGTGCTTGTCCCTCCTCTCGTTCTCCCACCCGGACAATCACTGACCCCCCCCCCCCCCCTCACACCTCCTGTTACAGTCTTGCACCCCAGTTCATCCCACACCACCCCAACACAATGGGAGATGCCCTCTTTCTCCAGGTAGAACAGGCCCTCTGAATCTCTCTTAGCCCCTAGTGGTTCAGTATGGTGATAGGGACACTTTTGTGGATCCTAGCTCAATATTGACCCACATTGGTGGAGTGTGCTTGTCCCTCCTCTCGTTCTCCCACCCGGACAATCACTGACCCCCCCCCCCCCCCTCATACCTCCTGTTACAGTCTTGCACCCCAGTTCATCCCACACCACCCCAACACAATGGGAGATGCCCTCTTTCTCCAGGTAGAACAGGCCCTCTGAATCTCTCTTAGCCCCTAGTGGTTCAGTATGGTGATAGGGACACTTTTGTGGATCCTAGCTCAATATTGACCCACATTGGTGGAGTGTGCTTGTCCCTCCTCTCGTTCTCCCACCCGGACAATCACTGACCCCCCCACCCCCCTCATACCTCCTGTTACAGTCTTGCACCCCAGTTCATCCCACACCACCCCAACACAATGGGAGATGCCCTCTTTCTCCAGGTAGAACAGGCCCTCTGAATCTCTCTTAGCCCCTAGTGGTTCAGTATGGTGATAGGGACACTTTTGTGGATCCTAGCTCAATATTGACCCACATTGGTGGAGTGTGCTTGTCCCTCCTCTCGTTCTCCCACCCGGACAGTCACTGACCCCCCCACCCCCCTCATACCTCCTGTTACAGTCTTGCACCCCAGTTCATCCCACACCACCCCAACACAATGGGAGATGCCCTCTTTCTCCAGGTAGAACAGGCCCTCTGAATCTCTCTTAGCCCCTAGTGGTTCAGTATGGTGATAGGGACACTTTTGTGGATCCTAGCTCAATATTGACCCACATTGGTGGAGTGTGCTTGTCCCTCCTCTCGTTCTCCCACCCGGACAATCACTGACCCCCCCACCCCCCTCATACCTCCTGTTACAGTCTTGCACCCCAGTTCATCCCACACCACCCCAACACAATGGGAGATGCCCTCTTTCTCCAGGTAGAACAGGCCCTCTGAATCTCTCTTAGCCCCTAGTGGTTCAGTATGGTGATAGGGTCACTTTTGTGGATCCTAGCTCAATATTGACCCACATTGGTGGAGTGTGCTTGTCCCTCCTCTCGTTCTCCCACCCGGACAATCACTGACCCCCCCCACCCCCCTCACACCTCCTGTTACAGTCTTGCACCCCAGTTCATCCCACACCACCCCAACACAATGGGAGATGCCCTCTTTCTCCAGGTAGAACAGGCCCTCTGAATCTCTCTTAGCCCCTAGTGGTTCAGTATGGTGATAGGGACACTTTTGTGGATCCTAGCTCAATATTGACCCACATTGGTGGAGTGTGCTTGTCCCTCCTCTCGTTCTCCCACCCGGACAATCACTGACCCCCCCCCCCCCCCTCATACCTCCTGTTACAGTCTTGCACCCCAGTTCATCCCACACCACCCCAACACAATGGGAGATGCCCTCTTTCTCCAGGTAGAACAGGCCCTCTGAATCTCTCTTAGCCCCTAGTGGTTCAGTATGGTGATAGGGACACTTTTGTGGATCCTAGCTCAATATTGACCCACATTGGTGGAGTGTGCTTGTCCCTCCTCTCGTTCTCCCACCCGGACAATCACTGACCCCCCCACCCCCCTCATACCTCCTGTTACAGTCTTGCACCCCAGTTCATCCCACACCACCCCAACACAATGGGAGATGCCCTCTTTCTCCAGGTAGAACAGGCCCTCTGCATCTCTCTTAGCCCCTAGTGGTTCAGTATGGTGATAGGGACACTTTTGTGGATCCTAGCTCAATATTGACCCACATTGGTGGAGTGTGCTTGTCCCTCTTCTCGTTCTCCCACCCGGACAATCACTGACCCCCCCACCCCCCCTCATACCTCCTGTTACAGTCTTGCACCCCAGTTCATCCCACACCACCCCAACACAATGGGAGATGCCCTCTTTCTCCAGGTAGAACAGGCCCTCTGAATCTCTCTTAGCCCCTAGTGGTTCAGTATGGTGATAGGGACACTTTTGTGGATCCTAGCTCAATATTGACCCACATTGGTGGAGTGTGCTTGTCCCTCTTCTCGTTCTCCCACCCGGACAATCACTGACCCCCCCACCCCCCTCATACCTCCTGTTACAGTCTTGCACCCCAGTTCATCCCACACCACCCCAACACAATGGGAGATGCCCTCTTTCTCCAGGTAGAACAGGCCCTCTGAATCTCTCTTAGCCCCTAGTGGTTCAGTATGGTGATAGGGACACTTTTGTGGATCCTAGCTCAATATTGACCCACATTGGTGGAGTGTGCTTGTCCCTCCTCTCGTTCTCCCACCCGGACAATCACTGACCCCCCCACCCCCCTCATACCTCCTGTTACAGTCTTGCACCCCAGTTCATCCCACACCACCCCAACACAATGGGAGATGCCCTCTTTCTCCAGGTAGAAGAGGCCCTCTGAATCTCTCTTAGCCCCTAGTGGTTCAGTATGGTGATAGGGACACTTTTGTGGATCCTAGCTCAATATTGACCCACATTGGTGGAGTGTGCTTGTCCCTCCTCTCGTTCTCCCACCCGGACAATCACTGACCCCCCCACCCCCCTCATACCTCCTGTTACAGTCTTGCACCCCAGTTCATCCCACACCACCCCAACACAATGGGAGATGCCCTCTTTCTCCAGGTAGAACAGGCCCTCTGAATCTCTCTTAGCCCCTAGTGGTTCAGTATGGTGATAGGGACACTTTTGTGGATCCTAGCTCAATATTGACCCACATTGGTGGAGTGTGCTTGTCCCTCCTCTCGTTCTCCCACCCGGACAATCACTGACCCCCCCACCCCCCTCATACCTCCTGTTACAGTCTTGCACCCCAGTTCATCCCACACCACCCCAACACAATGGGAGATGCCCTCTTTCTCCAGGTAGAACAGGCCCTCTGAATCTCTCTTAGCCCCTAGTGGTTCAGTATGGTGATAGGGACACTTTTGTGGATCCTAGCTCAATATTGACCCACATTGGTGGAGTGTGCTTGTCCCTCCTCTCGTTCTCCCACCCGGACAATCACTGACCCCCCCACCCCCCTCATACCTCCTGTTACAGTCTTGCACCCCAGTTCATCCCACACCACCCCAACACAATGGGAGATGCCCTCTTTCTCCAGGTAGAAGAGGCCCTCTGAATCTCTCTTAGCCCCTAGTGGTTCAGTATGGTGATAGGGACACTTTTGTGGATCCTAGCTCAATATTGACCCACATTGGTGGAGTGTGCTTGTCCCTCCTCTCGTTCTCCCACCCGGACAATCACTGACCCCCCCACCCCCCTCATACCTCCTGTTACAGTCTTGCACCCCAGTTCATCCCACACCACCCCAACACAATGGGAGATGCCCTCTTTCTCCAGGTAGAACAGGCCCTCTGAATCTCTCTTAGCCCCTAGTGGTTCAGTATGGTGATAGGGACACTTTTGTGGATCCTAGCTCAATATTGACCCACATTGGTGGAGTGTGCTTGTCCCTCCTCTCGTTCTCCCACCCGGACAATCACTGACCCCCCCACCCCCCTCATACCTCCTGTTACAGTCTTGCACCCCAGTTCATCCCACACCACCCCAACACAATGGGAGATGCCCTCTTTCTCCAGGTAGAACAGGCCCTCTGAATCTCTCTTAGCCCCTAGTGGTTCAGTATGGTGATAGGGACACTTTTGTGGATCCTAGCTCAATATTGACCCACATTGGTGGAGTGTGCTTGTCCCTCCTCTCGTTCTCCCACCCGGACAATCACTGACCCCCCCCCCCCCCCTCATACCTCCTGTTACAGTCTTGCACCCCAGTTCATCCCACACCACCCCAACACAATGGGAGATGCCCTCTTTCTCCAGGTAGAACAGGCCCTCTGAATCTCTCTTAGCCCCTAGTGGTTCAGTATGGTGATAGGGACACTTTTGTGGATCCTAGCTCAATATTGACCCACATTGGTGGAGTGTGCTTGTCCCTCCTCTCGTTCTCCCACCCGGACAATCACTGACCCCCCCACCCCCCTCATACCTCCTGTTACAGTCTTGCACCCCAGTTCATCCCACACCACCCCAACACAATGGGAGATGCCCTCTTTCTCCAGGTAGAACAGGCCCTCTGAATCTCTCTTAGCCCCTAGTGGTTCAGTATGGTGATAGGGACACTTTTGTGGATCCTAGCTCAATATTGACCCACATTGGTGGAGTGTGCTTGTCCCTCCTCTCGTTCTCCCACCCGGACAATCACTGACCCCCCCACCCCCCTCATACCTCCTGTTACAGTCTTGCACCCCAGTTCATCCCACACCACCCCAACACAATGGGAGATGCCCTCTTTCTCCAGGTAGAACAGGCCCTCTGAATCTCTCTTAGCCCCTAGTGGTTCAGTATGGTGATAGGGACACTTTTGTGGATCCTAGCTCAATATTGACCCACATTGGTGGAGTGTGCTTGTCCCTCCTCTCGTTCTCCCACCCGGACAATCACTGACCCCCCCACCCCCCTCATACCTCCTGTTACAGTCTTGCACCCCAGTTCATCCCACACCACCCCAACACAATGGGAGATGCCCTCTTTCTCCAGGTAGAACAGGCCCTCTGAATCTCTCTTAGCCCCTAGTGGTTCAGTATGGTGATAGGGACACTTTTGTGGATCCTAGCTCAATATTGACCCACATTGGTGGAGTGTGCTTGTCCCTCCTCTCGTTCTCCCACCCGGACAATCCCTGACCCCCCCCCCCCCCTCATACCTCCTGTTACAGTCTTGCACCCCAGTTCATCCCACACCACCCCAACACAATGGGAGATGCCCTCTTTCTCCAGGTAGAACAGGCCCTCTGAATCTCTCTTAGCCCCTAGTGGTTCAGTATGGTGATAGGGACACTTTTGTGGATCCTAGCTCAATATTGACCCACATTGGTGGAGTGTGCTTGTCCCTCCTCTCGTTCTCCCACCCGGACAATCACTGACCCCCCCCCCCCCCTCATACCTCCTGTTACAGTCTTGCACCCCAGTTCATCCCACACCACCCCAACACAATGGGAGATGCCCTCTTTCTCCAGGTAGAACAGGCCCTCTGAATCTCTCTTAGCCCCTAGTGGTTCAGTATGGTGATAGGGGCAGGAACAAATCTCTCTTGCTTTTGCTTTTAATGGCTCAGTTGTAAAAAAGGCCACTATGACCTCTAGTGGTAGCCTTGCAGTAATAGCAATATCGCAAGACTACCACTAGAGGTTACAGTGAGCCTTTTGGACCCACTAGGGGCAGGAGCAAGTGGGGTTTGCTTCTGCCCCCATCGCACCACTGGACCACCAGGGACTAAGGTAGGCCTGGGGGGGCCTCTTCTAAAAGGGGGGAAAGGAGTTTGAGATTGTGTCAAGGGATGGGAGGGGCGATTGAGGAGACACTGCAGACAGATCCCAGAAGTTATGCGGGTGTCAGCAAATGTTCCGTGCTGGCACCTGGCTCTGCCCCATGAACCGTCTCTCACCTGCTAAATATTGGTGACTGGGCAGAACAAGTGATGTATAAATTGGAGAAAGAAAATAAATAATAAACACTGGGTGTTCCAGATTGGATGAGATTTGATTCAGTTAGAGGTGAGAAAGGATGGAGAGACTGGACAAGGGCAGAAGGATGGAGAGGTGAGTGGGGAGAGAGAAAGAGGTGGCAATAAAGAAGGAGGGATGAGAATGGGTAAAGGAGGAGGAAAGAAGGAGTGAGAATAAGGAAGGATGAAGGGGTAAGGAAAGGAAGAGTGGGTAATAGAGAAGGAAGAGATGAGAAGGGAGAATGAAAGGAGTGAGGTGAGTATGAAAAAAAGGAAGAGGTATGGAGCCCTTTTACAAAGGCACACTGACAAAATGGCCTGCGGTATTGTAGATGCATGTTTTGGGCACGTGCAGAATCATTTTTCAGCGCACCTGCAAAAAATGCCTTTTTAAAATTTTTGCTAAAAATGGACATGCGGCAAAATGAAAATTGACGCGCGTTCATTTTGGGTCTGAGACCTTACCACCAGCTATTGACCTAGCGGTAAAGTCTCGTGCAGTAATGACCTACGCGTGTCAAATGCCACTTAATGCATGTCTGATACTCGCGTCTGAAAATAAAAATTATTTTTCAGACGTGCGTATTGGACACACGCCAAAAATAAAATTACCGCAAGAGCCATGTGGTAGCTGGGCGGTAACTCCATTTTGGCGCGCGTTGGGTGCGCGAAGATGCTTATGTGGCTTAGTAAAAGGGCCCCTAAGAAAGGAGTGTAGGGAAGGGGGGAAGAAGGATATGGGAGGAAAGGGGTTATTATGAGAGAGTGGGGATGAGATGGCGCTAGCAAAGGGCAAAAGAGCAAAACTGTGGAGAAGGCTAAAACAAAGAATACTACTACTACTTATTTCTAAAGCGCTACTAGACGTACGCAGCGCTGTACACTTGAACATGAAGAGACAGTCCCTGCTCAACAGAGCTTACAATCTAAATAGGACAGACAAACAGGACAAATAAGAGATAAGGACAAAGAGTAACAAGATTCCGGAATCCCAAAGAGTAGCAACATTCCGTTCAGAATCCCAAAGAGTAGCAACATTCCGGAATCCCAAAGACTACTACTACTACTTATCATTTCTATAGCGCTACTAGATGTACGCAGCACTGTACACTTGAACATGAAGAGACAGTCCCTGCTCAACAGAGCTTACAATCTAAATAGGACAGACAAACAGGACAAATAAGAGATAAGGACAAAGAGTAACAAGATTCCGGAATCCCAAAGAGTAGCAACATTCCAGAATCCCAAAGGCTATTACTACTACTTATCATTTCTATAGCACTACTAGACGTACGCAGCACTGTACACTTGAACATGAAGAGACAGTTCCTGCTCGACAGAGCTTACAATCTAATTAGGACAGACAAACAGGACAAACAAGAGATAAGGGAATATTAAAGTGAGGATGATAAAATAAGGGTTCTGAACAAGTGAATAAGGGTTAGGAGTTAAAAGCAGCATCAAAAAGATGGGCTTTTAGCTTAGATTTGAAGACGGTCAGAGATGGAGCTTGACGTACCGACTCAGGAAGTCTATTCCAGGCATATGGTGCAGCAAGATAAAAGGAACAGAGTCTGGAGTTAGCAGTGGAGGAGAAGGGTACAGATAAGAGAGATTTACCCAGTGAATGGAGTTCCCGGGGAGGAATGTAGGGAGAGATGAGAGTGGAGAGGTACTGAGGACTGGAAGCAGGCGCAGTTAAGAGAATTAGAGATATTTTTCAGAACGGTAGATACTGTCAGGGCAATATTTATACCAGGGCTGTGGAGTTGGTACACCAAGACTTCAACTCCGATGCCTACCAATATTAGGCTTTACATTTTTTTTTCTTCTGGATCTAAAGTAGTGGTAAATGTAACTTTAGATCCAGGGCAAAGATATAAGTATAAAATGATAAATTTACCATATATTATAATGTTATTTACTTATTTATATACTGCCAGATGATCAAAAGATATCAGGGAAGTTTACAAAAAAGAAATATGGGGCTGTCTAAGCCCCCAACAGTGAACATCGTACAGAACGATGAAGTCTAGGTATTTAAGCAAGGAGAGCGGTGTAGCACAACAATTATTACCAAACGTAGGTAGGCTCCTGAACACAAAAGGGATAGGGAAGGAGAAGGGCAAAGTGGGTCAGAAAGAGAAAGAGTAAATAGCAGATCGGAAAAGCCATGTTTTCAATGCAGACTTAAATTTTGCACGGGAGGAGATTGAACATAAATCTTGGGGAATGACATTCCTTAAGGAGGAAGCACAATAGCAAAAAGCAGCCCCCCCCCCCCCCCCCCTGTGAAGCAACCACATGAAGATGTGCGATGGATCGGAGGCACTTCCAGACAGTGAGACCTGGCGGATCTCAAACAACGGGAAGGCTGTAGGTTTTTATTTTGAAGCTGGAGTTGGTACATTTTTACCGACTCCAGCCAAAATTGCTTCTGACTCCAACTCCACTACAGCCCTGATTTATACTCTGTGATCAGTGTTTATTTTCAATGCCAGCTGCAGCATTTAAACTTATATCTAGATTAGAGAGCTGCACGGGAACGGGGTTCGAGGGAATCCCGCGGAACCCGCGGGATTCCCGCAGGGACGGAAGCAGTTCTGCGGGGTTCCCGTGGAAGTGTAAGCTGCACTGCATCAGCCTCTCATCTACCGAGTACCTTGAGTGCTGTCTCCTCCTCCTCCTCTTCCTCCTTGCTTTAACAGCACAAATGTGGAAAGTCTTCCGTTAAGGAGGTGGTAGAGACAGAAATGATGATGGAATTCAAAAAGGCTTGGGATGAACACAGAGAATCTCTAATTAGAAAATGGAAGTTATAAACATCCTAACCTTAAATGGCTGTATGTGTATGGATATGTCAATTGACACTTAGATGGCGACTCTGGCTATGATTAACTAGGGCCGATACCGGGCAGACTTGTATGGTCTGTGTCTAATATATGGAAGTCTGGTTTAGGATGGGCTAGAAAGGGCTTAAACAGCAACTTCAGTGGCTTGAACATAAGGACAGTTCTGGACAGAGTTTTACGATCTGTGTCCCACAAATGAGAAGATGAATAGACTGGAGTGGGCTTCAACGACAACTCCAGCAGTTGGAACATAAGGATAGGGCCAGATAGACTTCTATGGTCTATGTTCCAGAAACACAAAAGAAAGACCATAATCAAGTATATAATATCACACTCGTTGATTTAATCATGAATTGATAATGAGTGAGACTATTGGGCAGACTGGATGGACCGTTCAGGTCTTTATTTGCTGTCACTTACTATGTTACAATTAATCCTCTTTGCTCCTGAGCTGATGCGCAGACCTCAGGTCTGATACCTGACCTACTGCTGCGTGCATGTGGTGAACTTTCAGCACACAGTGCCAGAAATCAGAGACAAATCTTACATGTGCACACCAGAGTGTTCTAAGTTCCAACGTCCATTCCTTCCTTGCCTACAGTGATGTGGCTCAAATCCAGAGAGAGACTGAGGGAGCTGACCAGAATTTTCTTTTATGTACCATTAAATTCTTGCGGGGATGGGTGGGGATGGATTAAATTCTTGCGGGGACGGGATGGGTTAAAGTTTTGCGGGGACGGGTGGGGATGGGTGAGATTCTAGCAGGGACAGGCGAGGATGGATAAGATTTTTGTCCCCATGCAACTCTCTAATCTAGATATTCAGCACCAGTCAGTGTCTGAATATTCGCACTGACTATCTGGGAATTTCGCAGACCACCACTAAGTGTTCAGCTCTGTTATCTGGATAAGCATCATATTATTATTTGTAGCATTTCTATCCCACATTTTCCCATCAATTTGCAGGCTCAGTGTGGCTTACATTATGCCGTAATGACGATCGCCATTTCCGGGTAGAGAATTGCAAATGGTATTGCATTAAGGCGCATACATGGTAAAGTATAATACAATATGCATTGAGGTTCCTGAGTGATAGAGTAAATTATAACATAAGTTAGATAATCAACTATAAAAAGTTCATTTCCGACATGAGAAATAAAGTGGTAGTGCGTATTGCGTAACTTTCATTAGTAGCAACGAGGTTATCAGTCAAGTGTAGAGAGTTCGGTTTTGTCTAGTTCACGTAAAGTCTAGTTGTCTAGTATTTAGGATGGATCGTTATGGTATGCCTTCTTGAATAGGTCAGTTTTCAGTAGTTTTCGGAAGATTGTTAGGTCGTGCATTGTTTTTATGGCCTTCGGTAGTGCGTTCCATAGTTGCGTGCATATGTAGGAGAAGCTTTGTGACCTGGCTTGGCCACTGTTTGGAAAACAGGATACTGGGCTAGATGGACCATAGGTCTGACCCAGTATGGCTACTCTTATGTTCTAAGAGGAAAAAAAAACAATTCTGACACATCACCTTGGAGAAAGGTTTTATTTCAAAGAAACATTATAAAGGGGGTAGATTTTCAGTTACAATTTGCCTTTGCATATGTAAACTTCCCACGGGGTGTTCAGAATATATTTTATTTTTGTTATATTTGTACCCTGCACTTTTTCACTCATGGTAGGCTCAATGCGGCTTACATGGGGCAATGGAGGGTTAAGTGACTTGCCCAGAGTCACAAGGAGCTGCCTGTGCCTGAAGTGGGAATCCAACTCAGTTCCTCAGTTCCCCAGGACCAAAGTCCACCACCCTAACCACTAGCCACTCCTCCACTGTTGCTACTATTGGAGATTCTACATGGAATGTTTATTTATTTATTTATTTAATTGCATTTGTATCCCACATTTTCCCACCTATTTGCGGGCTCAGTGTGGCTTACAATACATTGTAAATGATGGGAATACAGTTTCTTACATTACATTACAATTCGATTATGGGTTACATTGTGAGCAAATTAAGGATGACAAGATCAGATCAGTCGCCTTAGGGGCGTGGAAACTAAAGGATGTGGTGTGGGGGAGTTGCTACGCTGATCAAATAATAACAAGTGAACGATGGGGTGGACAGTTTTTATCTGTGGGTAGATATTGAGTGGGAGAGTACGGGGACGTGGAGTACGTGGGGTAATATCTTGAGGCATTGTTATGATATCTATGGGATTTATATGTTTTGCTCCTTGCGGTATGTTTTGTCAAAGAGATGGGTCTTCAATCATTTGCGGAAGTCTGTCAACTCGTAGACCGCTCTCAGGCCGCGTGGTAGTGCGTTCCAGAGTTGCGTGCTCTTGTAGGAGAAGGTTGAAGCGTGTAGTCCTTTATACTTTATGCCTTTGCACTTAGGGAAGTGGAGGTTGAGGAAAGTTCTGGATGATTTTTTGGCGTTTCTGGGTGGCAGGTCTACCAAGTCGGACATGTATGCTGGGGCTTCACCGTGAATGATTTTATGCACTAATGTGCATATTTTAAAGGTGACACGTTCCTTAAGTGGGAGCCAGTGTAGTTTCTCGCGTAATGGTGCTGCGCTTTCGTATTTTGGTTTTCCAAAGATGAGTCTGGCCGCTGTATTCTGGGCTGTCTGAAGTTTTCTCATTATTTGTTCTTTGCAGCCTGCGTATAATGAGTTGCAGTAATCCAGATGGCTTAATACGAGTGATTGTACCAAGGTGCGGAAGACAAATCTTGGAAAGAATGGTTTTATTCTTTTCAGCTTCCACATGGAGAAGAACATCTTTTTTACTGTGTTGTTCGCGTGAGTTTCCAGTGTAAGGTGGCGGTCGATTGTTACTCCGAGGATTTTTAAATTTTCTGAAATTGGCAAGTTTAGTTTAGGTGTGTTGATAGTAGTAAATTTTGTTGTATTGTATTGGGAGGTTAGTATGAGGCATTGAGTTTTTTCTGCGTTCAATTTCAGTCGGAATGCATCTGCCCAGGTGTTGTATTCAGGTACTTATTTGTACCTGGGGCAATGGAGGGTTAAGTGACTTGCCCAGAGTCACAAGTAGCTGGACGTCAGACTCACAGAAACAGAAGCCTGTGCAGCCTTCTACATGGAATGTTGCTAGTGGAATAGCAACATTCCATGTAGAATCTCCAATAGTAGCAACATTCCATTTAGAATCTCCAATAGTATCTATTTTATTTTTGTTACATTTGTACCCCGCGCTTTCCCACTCATGGCAGGCTCAATGCGGCTTACATGGGGCAATGGAGGGTTAAGTGACTTGCCCAGAGTCACAAGGAGCTGCCTGTGCCTGAAGTGGGAATCGAACTCAGTTCCTCAGGACCAAAGTCCACCACCCTAACCACTAGGCCACTCCTCCACTGTTGCTACTATTTGAGATTCTACATGGAATGTTGCTATTCCACTAGCAACATTCCATGTAGAAGTCGGCCCTTGCAGATCACCAATGTGGCCGTGCAGGCTTCTGCTTCTGTGAGTCTGACGTCCTGCACATACGTGCAGGACGTCAGACTCACAGAAACAGAAGCCTGCGCAGCCTTCTACATGGAATGTTGCTAGTGGAATAGCAACATTCCATGTAGAATCTCCAATAGTATCTATTTTATTTTTGTTACATTTGTACCCTGCGCTTTCCCACTCATGGCAGGCTCAATGCGGCTTACATGGGACAATGGAGGGTTAAGTGACTTGCCCAGAGTCACAAGGAGCTGCCTGTGCCTGAAGTGGGAATCAAACTCAGTTCCCCAGGACCAAAGTCCACCACCCTAACCACTAGGCCACTGGATGTCCAGGAGCTTTCAGTACATATCCCTGTATTTTCCAAGCCACATCCAGAAATCCGCTCTATGTCTCTGTGTAGCTTGATCAGGTCTATCTGTGAAACCCCGGGACAGGAATGGAAGGACACCCTCCCGCTGATTCTGCCTCTCACAGTAACCAAGCCAAACATTCATTGCAAAAGTTCTCCATCTGACGCAAGAAAATTAAACTGTACGAAAGCAACGTGGGAGTAGCAAACACTGACTAAGTGTATCATTTCTAATCAAATTGTCACAGAATGAATTTGACCTGTCAACATCCTGTTACTTTTGAACGATTTAATTTAGCAACATATGGGAGCACTTGAAAAAAAAAAGCATATACTCACGTTCAAAGCATAAAATCCCACTATAAAAATGATAATTAAAGACAAAGGCCATGTAAATTTGCATGGGAATTTGTTTAGAAATATGCTGTGTGGTCACTTGTATCTGCTTTTCTTGTGCAGATAAAGCTTTGCCATTAAAATATAGGCTAAGATTTGAAAATATTTCTATTTATTTATTTATTGCATTTGTATCCCACATTTTCCCACCTATTTGCGGGTTCAGTGTGGCTTACAATACATTGTGAATGATGGAAATACAATTTGTTACAACTCGGTTATGGATTACATTGTGAGGAGTTATGCGAGGACAAAGTCAAAGTATCGTTAAGGGAATAGAACAATGGAAAAGAACAATGGAACAATGGAAAGAAACAACGGGAAACTGATAGGGCAACAAAACAACAGTAGGAGAACATTCGGTATAACGTTTTTCTGTGAGTTAAGGTATAAATGTGGTAAAATTACGGGGGATGAGAATTCAGAAGAGAATGTATTGATGCATTACCAACAGTGTGTGTGGACTTCATGTGTTTTGATCCTTTCAATAAATTTTGTCAAAGAGATGAGTCTTCAATAGTTTGCGGAAGTTGGTTAGTTCGTAGATCGTTTTCAGGTTGCATGGTAGTGTATTCCAGAATTGCGTGCTCATATAAGAAAAGGTTGATGCGTGCAGCTCTTTGTATTTTATGCCTTTGCAATTAGGGAAGTGGAGGTTGAGGAAAGTTCGGGATGATCTTTTAGCGTTTCTGGGTGGTAGGTCTATTAAGTCAGACATCTAGGCTGGGGCTTCACCGTGAATGATTTTGTGAACTAATGTGCATACTTTAAAGGTGATACGTTCCTTGAGTGGGAGCCAGTGTAGCTTCTCTCGTAAGGGTTTTGCACTTTCGTATTTTGGTTTTCCGAAGATGAGTCTGGCTGCTGTATTCTGGGCTGTTTGAAGTTTCCTCAGTATATGCTCTTTGCAACCTGCGTATAGTGAGTTGCAGTAATCCAGATGGCTGAGTACGAGTGATTGCACTAGGCTGCGAAAGACGGATCTTGGGAAGAATGGTCTTATTCTTTTCAGTTTCCACATGCAGTAGAACATCTTTTTGGTTGTGTTGTTTGCATGAGTTTCGAGTGTTAGGTGGCGGTCGATAGTGACTCCAAGGATTTTTAGTGTTTCTGAGATTGGAAGGTTTAGTTTAGGTGTGTTTATAGCGGTGAATTCATTCGTGTTGTACTGGGAAGTGAGTATCAGGCATTGAGTTTTTTCTGCGTTTAGTTTTAGTCGGAATGCATCTGCCCAGGTATTCATGATGTGTAGACTTTGGTTGATTTCATTGAAGATTTCTTTACTGTCTTGTTTGAAAGGGATGTATATCGTTACATCATTGGCGTATATATACGGGTTGAGGTTATGGTTTGATAGAAGTTTTGCCAAGGGAATCATCATTAGGTTGAAAATAGTTGGTGAGAGGGGTGATCCTTGCGGTACTCCACATTCAAGTGTCCATGCTGCAGACGTAGTTGAATTTGATGTGACTTGATATGAGCGCAGGGTTAGGAACCCCTTGAACCAGTTTAGGACATTTCCTCCGATGCCAAAATATTCAAGTATGTGTAATAGGATTCCGTGGTCAACCATATCAAAGGCACTTGACATGTCAAATTGTATTTGGTAAACCACTTTTCCCTGTAGCTATCATGATGGTTTACATGATAATTGTTGTACGTGGTTTTCCTTGCCCCCCAAGTAGCACAAGGATCTCAATCAGCAGCACAGAATAAAACAAAGAAAAGTTAAGGCAGTTGGTTAAAATGAGCAACTAACTCTGAAATACACTGCTGAGCCTAAAATGGTTTAATCAAATAAACACTGTAGAAAAAAAATAAACAACAATTTAGATACATTCAATCTATTCTACAATGAAATAATTAACCTAAAACATTATGATCCAACAATGAACAGTTAATGTTTCTTTAATCTGATCCCATAACTCACCCAAAAGCTCAAGGCGAGTTACAGTAGACTAAAATAAACAATTTACATAATTACAGTCATATAAAAATTGCACATAATAAAGCATAGAAAGAAATAAAACAGATCTTACAATTCTTCATTTGAAATAGTTTTGGAAAAAAACAGGCCTTTAAATATTTTTAAAAAGAAGAAAAACAACACAGAAGTTTCCAATTGAAAGGAATGTCATTCTGTAATCTGGGACCTATATCACCAAAAATACAGTTACAAGTAGAAACTAATTTTGCAATTGAAGCAGATTTTGTTGTGAAGAACGAGTGATCTTGACTGTTCTCTTTTTAGTAAGATGATCCCTCCTGATATAACGAACAGAACACGAAACAAGCAAATTTAAATTCCATTGGTAGCCAAGCAGCACTAAGGATGTGCTAGCATTGTAACGCGTGCAAAACGCTAAAGACGTTCAAAGTGGTTTACATATATTCAGGTACTTATTTTGTACCAGGGTCAATGGAGGGTTAAGTGACTTGCCCAGAGTCACAAGGAGCTGCAGTAGGAATTGAACCCAGTTCCCCAGGATCAAAGTCCACTGCACTAACCACTAGGCTACTCCTCCACTTCTAGTAAAGATATTAATGCTGCCCAAATCACACCCTCTTGAAATCTCTATGTAGTGTGGAACTCCACGTGTAAAGAGAGGATATCTGAAATCAGTTTTTATGTGTGTATTTGCCAATATTTACAAATAAAAATCGTGAATAAGGCTTCTGAAATAACCCCCTACGTGTTGCTAAACTTATGCCCAGATGGACTAATGAAAAATATAGCGGCCTTTTTACTAAGCCGTGTAGGCACCTACGAGTACCCAATGCGCGTCAATTTGCAGTTACCGCCCGGCTACCGCGTGGCCCATGCGGTAATTTCATTTTTGACGCGCGTCTGCTATGCACGCCTGAAAATAATGTTTATGTTCTGTAGTGCGGCGAAAATTGGGTGGCAACTCTGACTTGACGCGCATAGGCGATTACCGCATGGTTAACGCAAGAGACCTTACCACTAAGTCAGTGGCTGGCGGTAAGGTCTCATAGTAACATAGTAACATAGTAGATGACGGCAGAAAAAGACCTGCATGGTCCATCTAGTCTGCCCAAGATAAACTCATATCTTGAATTTGTACCTGTCTTTTTCAGGGCACAGACCATATAAGTCTGCCCAGCAGTATTTCCCGCCTCCCAACCACCAGTCCCGCCTCCCATCACCAGCTCTGTTACAGACCGTATAAGTCTGCCCTCCCCTATCCTCGCCTCCCAACCACCACCCCCTCTTCCCCCCACCTGCTCCGCCACCCAATTTCAGCTAAGCTTCTGAGGATCCATTCCTGCTGCACAGGATTC
This sequence comes from Microcaecilia unicolor, assembly GCF_901765095.1. Lineage (NCBI taxonomy): Eukaryota > Metazoa > Chordata > Amphibia > Gymnophiona > Siphonopidae > Microcaecilia > Microcaecilia unicolor. Next base: position 764,418,035 of record NC_044031.1, on the reverse strand, counting down.
CTTTATGCATATCCCACGCATGTTTGAATTCCGTTACTGTTTTCATTTCCACCACCTCCCGCGGGAGGGCATTCCAAGCATCCACCACCCTCTCCGTGAAAAAATACTTCCTGACATCTTTTTTGAGTCTGCCCCCAAAATGGACGCATGGCAATTTTATTTTGCCGCACGTCCATTTTCGGCAAAAATTTAAAAAAGGCATTTTTTTTACAGGCGCGCTGAAAAATGCATCTGTGCGCGCCCAAAGCATGCGCCTACACTATGGCAGGCCATGTTTCAGCGCACCTCAGTAAAAGGGCCCCATAGTATCTTTCCTGTCCCAGCATAAACCTGCCTCCAAGAATATCAGCTCTGAGTGTGACTTAAAGTATGTGGGTGTTTGAGAATAACAGGTAAACTTTTAATTGCATTTTCAGACTGCCGATTAACATGGGTGAAACAACTTTACCTGTCTAAATCATTTTCAGAATTGATCTCCCTGTGTTTAGTGTTACTGTCAGTATTGGGTAATCATTAGTGGATGCATAGGAAAACAATCAAGGCTTCATTTTTCTATTAGTCCAAAGAATGAACAAGTTGTAATGCAAATGGCTGTAATTCCATGAAGCCTGAGAGAGGAATTACGGCTGAAACTGTGGCAACTGAACAGAGGTATTGATGTAATTAATCTATGTAGAGCTATATTTTATTGATAACAGGGTATGAGGAATTAATTCTTCCTCCTAATCCCCCACCATGCAAAAATAATTAATGCTCAGGAATCTTTTTAGAAAGTGTGATCCTTGAAATTTCCTTTCTCCACTCGAAAGTCTGGATCCATCACGGTTTTTTTTCCTAACACCAGTGCTTTTTTTTCTAGCAAAAAAGGTGCCCATATTCAAATGCCAGGCCACCCTTCGGGGGCGGGGAGATCACTGAGGGTCCATGGGTCAATTTTAGCAGACAACGGAAAAGGTGCCGGTACTCAGTACCCCCAAGTACCCCCTCAAAAAGAGTCCTGCCTAAGACGCAGAATGGGAAGAGGTCTTTGCTAACTGTCCCCTAAATATTAGAATGAACAGACTGCAGGAACATGTTAATGTTCATTGTTTACTGTTGAAAGCTTGGACTGGCTACTACATCTAATATAATAATTTGCTCTTGCAACATTCCAATGTGTCTCATTGGATTCGTAACAATCTCCTGATGTCACTGGCCCGCACTAGAAGCCAATGAAGAGAAGACAGAGACTTGATCTCGAGGAGCCGCTTCAACTCTTGAACGCCAGTGAGAGCTGAACAGCAGCGGCAAAAAGGAACAGCGGGAGCTGCTTCAGCCCTTGAACGCCAGTGACAGCTGAACGGCAGCAGCCAACAACAGGAAAGGAAAGCATCGAACAAGACTGAGAGGCAAAGACAGCTGTCATTTGCATGCTGGCAGGCCCCCATTCCCACCTACTGCAAACCTGCCAGCAAGGGCAGTTGAGGACGTTCAAAATTTGGATGTTTTTGCAATGGGCAGTTAAGGACGTCCAAAATCGGATGTTTTTATGAGAAAGACGTCTTTCTCATAGAAACAACCGATTTTGGACGTCCTTAACTGCCCATTGCAGAAGCGTCCAAAATTTGGACGTCCTCCCCGTCAAATAACGTCCAAAATTTGGACGTCCTCAACTGCCCCGTCGCTATACCTCCGACACCCCCTTGAAATTTGGCCGTCCCTGCAACTGATGGGAAAAGGGGGAATTGATGCGGAAGGGAGTGCCCACACACTGTCTCACACACACACTCATTATATACCCTGATTTTTGGTAGTGGTTCTGTTAACAACATAATTGCAGTGGCGTTCCTAGGGGGGGGGGCGGTGTTTGCGGTCCGCCCCGGGTGCACGCCGCTGGGGCGGGGGGTGCCGCGTGCGCCTGTCCGTCGTTTGTTCCATGCTCCCTCTGCCCCGGAACAGTTCGGGCGGGGGGGTTCTTTCACAGGGGGTGGCCTTTCGCCGGGGGGGGGGTGCAGCATCCAGGTGGGGCACTACACCCGAGGGGGGCGGGGCGCATCGGCGACCCGCCCCGGGTGTCAGCCCCCCTAGGAACGCCACTGCATAATTGCAATTACATCATCATTATCCTAGCGCCCGTTACATCTAATATAATAATTTGCTCCTTTTTTGCGGGCCTTTTTTTACTAGTCTATCATAAACTAACAGAGACTTCGGAGAAAGATTAAGAGACGTTACTAAAGCTGCAGTAAAATATGGCATTTTATCAGACCTCAGTTTACCATGGAAGTCAGTAAGCTGCAATAATGCAGTACCACATGTTAGCTCATAGGCGGTCGGTGGCCCAACTGTTTGGGGAGGCTAAAGGGGGTGGGGTTGGGGGGCGAGGTTGGGGGGGGCAGAGCTTAAACCCATAATTGTCACCCAGCATCAAGCACCCCTTCCTCCCACTCACCTAGCACCAGGCAGGCAGGCAGGCACCCCTCCCTCCCACCCACCCAGCATCAGGCCTTTCTCCTTCCCTCCCTCCCACCGAGCACCAGGTCCAGGGAAGGCAGCGACACAGCAAGTCAGCACCAGTGAAACGCGTGCTGGCTCGGCGCGCCTTCAGCTTCCCTTCGTTCTGTCTCTCAAGTGCTGGTCCCGCCCTTGAGGGGTCACAACTGGGCTGGGGAGGCTTAGCCTCCCTAAGCCTCTTATACGGGGCGCCTATGTGTTAGCTATCCTGATCTATTCTTCTCCCAGGGAGCATCGGACCAACTAGCATTCAGCTGATGCTCTTGAGGACCTGCTCTTAAAGGGGCGGCACAGGGGTTTGGGGGCTTCATTCTCCCCCACAGCAGACCCCCCCCCCCCAAAGACATATTTCAAGAATTCATCCCACAGACAGGTCAAGGAGAGATAGGGAGGAACAAATATCAATGTGAAACCATCCCCCCATCTCAAAAGACAGACACGGCTCCCAGACCCGGAGAAATCGTTTCTTTTTCGCTTTGGAGATCCCTGAGCACCTCGGGCCTCCTGCTGAGCCAGAAGATAAAGCATTCTTCCAATTCCAGTAGGTTGCAGCTTCCTGGGAAGTCCAGTATTGCATAATGCATTCCTGCGCCACAAGACTCCTCTTCCTGAGTAAAAGTATGGTGTCCTTCACCAGACCCCGAAAGGTGCCTGGCTTCTCCAGTAGTAAGTGGTCCAGCGACCCAACCCCTGTCAAACCCAATGTAATAGTTAAATAATGAATGCAATGAAGCTACAATGTAGTAAATTTCAAATGAATCGGAGAAAATGTTTCTTCACTCGATGTGTAATTAAACTCTGCAATTCGTTGCCAGAGAATGTGGTAAAGGCGGTTAGCTTAGCGGAGTTTTAAAAAGCTTTGGACGGCTTCCTAAAGGAAAAGTCCATAGACCGTTATTAAATGGACTTGGGGAAAATCCACTATTTCTGGGATAAGCAGTATAAAATGTTTCGTACATTTTTGGGATCTTGCTGGGTATTTGTGACCTGGATTGGCCACTGTTGGAAACAGGATGCTGGGCTTGATGGACCTTTGGTCTGTCCCAGTGTGGCAACAGTTATGTACTTATGTACTTGGGATTCTGAATGGAATCTTGCTACTCTTTGGTGTTCTACTTGGAATGTTGCTACTATTGGGTACTTGTGACCTGGATTGGCCACTGTTGGAAACAGGATGCTGGGCTCGATGGACCTTTGGTCTTTCCCAGTATGGCAATACTTATGTAATCAACACTGTCTAAAACCTCTGTATCTTTGAATATTGCTACAAATTGTGTGCAAACGTGTTATCTTCCCTAGTGCATTTCGGCCAAAGGGGTATCAGTATACCACCCGCCCTAAACAGCTGTATTTGTGTACAATATGCTCTAAGCAATACTCTATAGTAACGTTCCCTCAGCCAAGCACTAGTTTAAGAGAGGGTATACCTCTAATATTGGCCAGCAAGATCTACACCTAAGTCCCTTGCTCATCATAGCCGAACTACCTTGAGATCTTTGGGTTTCTCTAATTTAATTAAAGCTTTGTGGGCCCTGGAAATAGAAACTACCCTATGAAAAATAGCATTGAAAAACTCTCTCACCCTCACACCCATGCATAGTCTAAGCTGAGCCTCGACTAGGATCGCTATGTAATGTTTAATCTAGCTACAGGCAAACCTAAGCCCCCACCTTACACCTAGTTATAAATGATCTAGAGATGGGAGTAACTAGTGAGGTAATTAAATTTGCTGATGACACAAAGAGGGGAATAATCGAACGTCGCCAGATCTATTTTGGCGGCAGCGCAACAGCTGGCCGGAACCGTATTTTCAAAAAAGATGGCCGGCCATCTTTTTTTTCGATAATACGGTGTGGGTTTGAGATCGCCACTTTTGTTTTTCCGCGATAATGGAAAAAACTGCCGGCGATCTCAAACCCGGCGAAATCCCAGGCATTTGGCCATGGGAGGAGCCAGCATTTGTAGTGCAATGGTCCCCCTCACATACCAGGACACCAACCGGGCACCCTAGGGGGCACTTCAAACATCTTTTATAAACAACCAAATTAGCTTCCAGGTGCATAGCACCCTTCCCTTGTGTGCTGAGTCCCCCAAAACCCACTGCCCACAAGTGTGCACCATTACCCTAGCCCTAAGGGCTGAAGGGGGGCACCTATATGTGGGTACAGTGGGTTTTGGGGGGTTTGGAAGGGCTCAACATTACCCACCACAAGTGGAACAGGTAGGGGGGGGATGGGCCTGGCTCTCCCTTTCTGCAGTCCACTGCAACCAACAACAACTGTTCCAGGGACCTGCATACTGCTGTCTGGGTGCTGGGTATGACATTTGAGGCTGGCATACAGCCTGGCAAAAAAGGTTTGTATTTTAATAATTTTAGTGTGGGAGGGGGTTGGCGACCACTGGGGGAGTAAGGGGAGGGCATCCCCCATTCCCTCCGGTGGTCATCTGGTCAGTTGGGGCACCTTTTTGAGGCTTGGTCGTGAAAATAAAAGGACCAAGTAAACCCGGCGAAATACTGCTTATCGCCTGGTTTTATTTTTCCATTATCCGTGAAAGCCGGCCATCTGGTAGCCATGCCCAAGCCTGCCCATGTCCCACCTTCGTTTCGCCGCCAACATGCCCCTTTGAACTTTTGCCGGCGAGGCGAAGGGAAAGCGGTGAAGCTATCACAAATGTAGCTTTCGATTATACGCTTTTCGCCGCTTTTGCGAAATTGCCGGCCATATCCCGATTTGTGTCGGGAAATAGCCAGCGATTACTTTCGATTATAAGCTGGAAAGTTATTCAAAGTCGTTAAATCGCAAGAGGATTGTGAAAAATTACAAGAGGACCTTATGAGACTGGGAGTCTAAATGGCAGATGACGTTTAATGTGAGCAACTGCAAAGTGATGCATGTGGTAAAGAGGAACCCGAATTATAGCTACGTCATGCAAGGTTCCACGTTAGGAGTCACGGACCAAGAAAGGGATCTAGGTGTCGTTGTTGATGATACGTTGAAACCTACTGCTCAGTGTGCTGCTGCGGCTAAGAAAGCAAATAGAATGTTAGGTATTATTAGGAAAAGAATGGAAAACAAAACTGAGAATGTTATAATGCCTTTGTATTGCTCCATGGTGTGACCGTACCTCAAATATTGTGTTCAATTCTGGTCGCCATATCTCAAAAAGATATAGTGGAATTAGAAAAGGTACAGAGAAGGGTGGCCAAAATAATAAAGGGGATGGGACGTCTTCCCTATGAGGATAGGCTAACTTGGCTAGGGCTTTATATAATTAATTAGCCATCTAGGGACAGAGAAAGTACCTTCTTATAATGTGAGACTGTTCTACTTTGAACTTGATGGTTAAGCGGATTATAAATGCCAGAATTAAATTAAGTTAAATGTAGCATGTACAGGCAACAGAATCTCTTCTTAATCAGGCTGGTGACACTGAATATAATCGGGACAATGCAACTATCTTTCTGCCACATTTTCTTACTCTCTAACTTCATTTTTGGATACTCAGCATTAGGAAGCGAGGAGTGAAACCTGGGATCAAATAGCGCCTGTGGGTACAGCAGATAAAAGCAGGGAGCAATATGGATTTTCCTTGTGGTTGTTTTCTGTTGTCTTATGTTAGTTGTGAAATAGCAAGCCTAGAATACCTTCAGCGTACAATACCTGCATGAACGAGCAGGCTGATACTCCCTGTAACATAGTAACATAGTAGATGACGGCAGAAAAAGACCTTTACGGTCCATCCAGTCTGCCCAACAAGATAAACTCTTATGTGCTACTTTTTATAAGTCTGCCCAGCACTAGCCCCGCCTCCCAACCACCAGCCCCGCCTCCCACCACTGGCTCTGGCATAGACCATATAAGTCTGCCCAGCACTATCCCCACCTCCCAACCACCAGCCCCGCCTCCCACCAGTTGGCTCTGGCACAGACCGTATAAGTCTGCCCAGCACTAGCCCCGCCTCCCCCCACCGGCTCTGCCACCCAATCTCGGCTAAGCTCCTGAGGATCTATTCTATGTGTCTACTGCAGAAAAGCTGCATGTTTCTTTGGCTCATATAGCCTTCATGTCTGTTTCTGTGTTTGCAGCTTCATCTAATGAGTCGGTGTGCATGACACGGATTAGTCTTGGTGTTTTCTTGCTGGATCTGGTGACTGTCATAATCTGTCCCGAGTGAGCATCACAAGCTGCTGTCTCTTTTTCTCTTGCTTAGCTGCCATCCGCTCTCGGGGGAATGCACCTGTAAGGCGGGCTGGGCTGGACTCTACTGTGCTGAGACCTGCTCTCCAGGATATTATGGAGTTGGCTGCCTGCAGTTCTGCTCCTGCCAGAATGGTGCAGACTGCGATAGTGTGACTGGGACCTGCTTCTGTGCCCCAGGATATATGGTGAGAAAACACAGTGCATGGCATTAAATGTAGCAGAGACTGACATTTACTTAAGTCCACAGTTCACTGGTACAGGGGTGTGTAATCTTTCACGTCTAGATCTGGAGACAGGGCTGGCCCGACGGTTATGCACAACACGGCGATCACCTAGGCCTGCAGCTTCTGGGGGCAACGAAAAACAGCAGCTGTCAAAGCAAAACAGTAGGTCCCGACAGCCGCACAAACCAGGGGCGTAGCCAGACCGGCGGGAGAGGGGTCCAGAGCCTGAGGTGAGGGGGCACATTTTAGCCCCCCCCCCGGCGCCGCCAACCCCCCTGCCATTGCCGACCGCCACCACCACCACCACCAACAACTTTGCCCCCCCTTCCCTCCCGTCGCCAACCCGCCATCGCCTACCTTTGCTGGCGGGGGACCGCAACCCCCGCCAGCCGAGGTCCTCTTTTTCCGGCACAAGGCTTCGTTCTGTTTCTGAGTCTGACGTCCTACACGTTACATTACGTGCAAGACGTCAGACTCAGAAACAGAACGAAGCCTTGCGCCGGAAGAAGAGGACCTCGGCTGGCGGGGGTTGGGGGTCCCCCGCCAGCAAAGGTAAGTGACGGCGATGGCGGGTTGGCGGCGGGAGGGGGGGGGTCGAGAGGGTTGTCGGCAGGGGGGTCCAGGGCCAAATCTACAGGGGCCCAGGCCCCCCGTGGCCCCCCGTAGCTACACCACTGGCACAAACTGTAACCTGCATTTTTATAGGATGTTTGTGTGATAAGCATGACTTCTGAGTTTAATTATCAAAATCTTGGGAAGGGAGTGGTTGCAAGGTAGGGACTTGAAAGTAAATGGGGGAGGGGTAAGGTTGAAGGTTCGCCTAGGGCACCCACCGCCCTTGCACTGCCTGTGTCTGGAGAATTCACAGAACTGGTTCAAGGATACACCCAAAGATACAGGGCCTGTCACATCAAGGACTGGATGAGTCACAGGATCAGAACCTGTTACCTGTAGGACTGGAAGACTCAGGAGATGTACTCATGGATACAGAGCCTACCATGTCTAGGACTGGAAGGGGCAGGGGACGGACACGGGGATACAGAGCCTTTCATCTCCAGGAATGGGGAGCTCAAGGATGGACACGGGGATACAGAGCCTGTCACCTCTAGGAATGGGGCACTTAGGGGATGGGCACAGGGATACAGAAGGATTGTGCCTTAATAGAACATACATGATTATTTGGTATTTTAGTCATTTTTCTGCATTGTCAGAATTAGGAATCACTAGGTGCCCTTGGCCTGGATTGGCCGCTGTCGTGGACAAGATGCTGGGCTCGATGGACCCTTGGTCTTTTCCCAGTATGGCATGTACTTATGTACCATCTACTCCATTGAGCTGCCATTTGCATTCATTAAAGGTCAGAATTCCTAAAGGGATTCCTTGTATTAATTTATAATGTTAAAATCTAAAAAGAAACCCACCCACTAAAAACCATTTTCTTAAGAAATGTATTGTGTCATTGGGTTTATGATTCCTGGAAACATCATTCAGTTTCTTAAGATTAGATTTCAGGCAGATTCAGCGCAGTGAGTGGCAGTGTTTAAGTGGCGATATGAGCGCTGGACCAGGTGATCTCCAGCTATCACTTAGCCAGAGGCAAATGTGGGGGCAAAAGTATGAGGGAGCCAGGAATGAGGGTACAACCTTTAAATACCTCTTTCATGGTTAAATTGAATGAGGGTCATATTCAAAACATTTTAAAATTCTGTCGTCGTCCCCCCCCCCCCCCCCCCCCCCCCGGCACAAATCATTTTCTGGCCCAGTGTTAAATGGTGGAATATGGGAGGATTCAGGGGCCTGTTAAAAATATTAATCAGATACTGTCGACAAGACATTCAGTGTGATGCAAGTAAAGTTGATCAAAGTCAAATCTGGTTATAAAGTTAACCACAAAAAGATATCCGGGTACAATTTTAACTGGAATATTCAATGCCTCTAACTTAATCGGTTACATTTTTGAATAACTGGCTAATTGTAACCAGATACACCATGGCTGAAAGGAGTGACGATGAAATCAGTCTTAAAGTCCCCTGGCTGCCGGTGCAAATCCAGTTCGTGTCCAGAGGGACTTAGAAAGTGACCCATGTGAATCGAGCACCTGTCATGTTTTCAGGAATCTGGCAGTTCTGCTGCACATCTGATCACTAGCAGGCCACTTGTACAAAGAACACGCTGATTACGTACATACACGCTCAAACGCCAAAATTCCACCTAAGCACCGTTCCCAAAATAAGCATGCAAATGCCAAAATCCAGCCTAAGCACCGTTCTCTAAATACGCACGTGAATGCTAAAATTCCACCTAAGCACTGTTCTCTAAATCTACGTGTAAACGCCAAAATTCCCAATAAGCACTGTTCTCTAAGTCTACGTGTAAATGCCAAAATTCCCACTAAGCACTGTTCTCTAAATCTACGTGTAAGCGCCAAAATTCCACCTAAGCACCGTTCCCAAAATAAACATGCAAATGCACTAAATGAAAAATTAGATATAATAGGCATCTCTGAGACCTGGTGGAAGGAGGATAACCAGTGGGACACTGTCATACCGGGGTACAAATTATATCGTAGTGATAGGGTGAATCGGATTGGTGGAGGGGTAGCATTGTATATTAACGAGAGCCTTGAATCAAATAGATTGAAAATTCTGCAGGAAACAAAACACTCCTTGGAATCACTGTGGATTGAAATTCCATGTGCAAAGGGGAAAAGGATAGTGATAGGAGTGTACTACCGTCCGCCTGGCCAGGACGAACAGACGGATGCGGAAATGTTAAAGGAAATCAGGGACGCAAACAAACTGGGCAACACAATAATAATGGGGGATTTCAATTACCCGCATGTAGACTGGGTTAATGTAACATCTGTACACGCAAGGGACATAAGATTTCTTGATGAAATCAAGGACAGCTTCATGGAACAGCTAGTTCAGGAGCCGACAAGAGAAGGAAAAATACTAGACTTAGGCCTTAGTGGTGCTCATGATCTAGTGCAGGGGGTAACGATACGAGGGCCGCTTGATAACAGTGATCATAATATGATCGGTTTTGATATTGGCATTGAAGGAAGTGAAACTAGGAAATCAAGTACGCTAGCGTTTAACTATAGAAAAGGTGATTACGACAAAATGAGAAAAATGGTGAAAAAAAGACTGAAAGGAGCAGCTCGCAGAGTAAAAAACTTGCATCAGGCGTGGATGCTGTTTAAAAACACCATCCTGGAGGTTCAGGACAAATATATTCCACGTATTAGAAAAAAGGGAAAAAAGACTAAACGTCAGCCGGCGTGGCTAAACAGTAAGATAAAGGAAATCATTAGAGCCAAAAAACAATCCTTCAGAAAGTGGAGAAGAGAACCAACTGAAAGTAACAGGATAGATCATAAGGAATGCCAAGCCAAATGCAAAGCGAAGATAAGGAGGGCAAAAAAAGGACTTTGAGAAGAAATTAGCGTTGGAAGCAAAAATACATAGTAAAAAAATTTTAGATACATTAAAAGCAGGAAACCGGCCAAAGAGTCGGTTGGGCCGCTGGACGAAAATGGTGTTAAAGGGGCGATCAAGGAGGACAAAGCCGTAGCGGAGAAATTAAATGAATTCTTTGCTTCGGTCTTCACCGAGGAGGATTTGGGGGGGACACCGGTGCCGGAAAGAATATTTGAAGCGGGGGAGTCGGAGAAACTAAACAAATTCTCTGTAACCTTGGAGGATGTAATGGGTCAGTTCAGCAAGCTGAAGAGTAGTAAATCACCGGGACCTGATGGTATTCATCCCAGAATATTAATAGAACTAAAAAATGAACTTGCGGAGCTACTGTTAGAAATATGCAATCTGTCCCTAAAATCGAGTGTAGTACCGGAAGACTGGAGGGTAGCCAATGTTACTCCGATTTTTAAGAAGGGTTCCAGAGGAGATCCGGGAAATTATAGACCGGTGAGTCTGACGTCGGTGCCGGGCAAGATGGTGGAGGCTATTATTAAGAATAAAATTGCAGAGCATATACAAAAACATGGACTGATGAGACAAAGTCAGCACGGATTTAGTGAAGGGAAGTCTTGCCTCACCAATCTAATGCATTTTTGTGAGGGGGTAAGGAAACATGTGGACAATGGGGAGCCGGTTGATATTGTATATCTGGATTTTCAGAAGGCGTTTGACAAAGTGCCGCACGAAAGACTCCTGAAGAAATTGCAGAGTCATGGAATCGGAGGTAGGGTATTATTATGGATTAAGAACTGGTTGAAAGATAGGAAGCAGAGAGTAGGATTGCGTGGCCAGTATTCTCAGTGGAGGAGGGTAGTTAGTGGGGTCCCGCAGGGGTCTGTGCTGGGTCCGTTGCTTTTTAATGTATTTATAAATGACCTAGAGATGGGAATAACTAGTGAGGTAATTAAATTCGCCGATGACACAAAATTATTCAGGGTCGTCAAGTCGCAGGAGGAATGTGAACGATTACAGGAGGACCTTGCGAGACTGGGAGAATGGGCGTGCAAGTGGCAGATGAAGTTCAATGTTGACAAGTGCAAAGTGATGCATGTGGGTAAGAGGAACCCGAATTATAGCTACGTCTTGCAAGGTTCCGCGTTAGGAGTTACGGATCAAGAAAGGGATCTGGGTGTCGTCGTCGATGATACGCTGAAACCTTCTGCTCAGTGTGCTGCTGCGGCTAGGAAAGCGAATAGAATGTTGGGTGTTATTAGGAAGGGTATGGAGTCCAGGTGTGCGGATGTTATAATGCCGTTGTATCGCTCCATGGTGCGACCGCACCTGGAGTATTGTGTTCAGTACTGGTCTCCGTATCTCAAAAAAGATATAGTAGAATTGGAAAAGGTACAGCGAAGGGCGACGAAAATGATAGTGGGGATGGGACGACTTTCCTATGAAGAGAGGCTGAGAAGGCTAGGGCTTTCAGCTTGGAGAAGAGACGGCTGAGGGGAGATATGATAGAAGTGTATAAAATAATGAGTGGAATGGATCGGGTGGATGTGAAGCGACTGTTCACGCTATCCAAAAATACTAGGACTAGAGGGCATGAGTTGAAGCTACAGTGTGGTAAATTTAAAACGAATCGGAGAAAATTTTTCTTCACCCAACGTGTAATTAGACTCTGGAATCCGTTGCCGGAGAACGTGGTACGGGCGGTTAGCTTGACGGAGTTTAAAAAGGGGTTAGATAGATTCCTAAAGGACAAGTCCATAGACCGCTATTAAATGGACTTGGAAAAATTCCGCATTTTTAGGTATAACTTGTCTGGAATGTTTTTACGTTTGGGGAGCGTGCCAGATGCCCTTGACCTGGATTGGCCACTGTCGGTGACAGGATGCTGGGCTAGATGGACCTTTGGTCTTTCCCAGTATGGCACTACTTATGTACTTATGTACTAATGCCAAAATCCAGCCTAAGTACCGTTCTCTAAATTCACACGTAAACGCCAAAATTCCCCCTAAGCACTGTTCTCTAAATCTACGTGTAAACACCAAAATGCCCACTAAGCACTGTTCTCTAAATAGGTGCATTAATGCTGAAATTCCGCTTTTGCACTGTTCTCTAAATCCATGCATGAACGCCAAAATTCCACCTAAGCACTGTTCCGTAAATGCGAGCGTATCTTTTATAGCACCTATCCTATAGGTGGAGTCTGGATGGTACATGAGCAGAGGACAGAGTTATGTCATTCTTTAAGCGTATATGGATCTCCAGCACTCAGGCTCACAGACACGTGGAGGGGCATTTTCGATAAGATGTCTAAGTCCGACTTTGCACGTTTTGCAAAAAACATCCAAAATCTGAATAGAAAAGAAGGTCATTTTCAAAAAAGAAAAACGTCTATCTTTTGTTTTTGAAAATACTGTTACGAACAACATTTTGTGATTTGGATGTTTTGGTTTTTTTTGATCCATTTTCGGAAAAAAAAACGTCCAAGTGCAAAACGCACAAAATCAAGCCATTGGGATGTAGGAGGAGCCAGCATTTTTAGTAGACTGGTCCCCCTGACATCCCAGCAATTGGACACCCTTGGGGGGGCACTGCAGTGGACTTCATAAAATGCTCCCGGGTACATATCTACTACTACTACTACTACTTAACATTTCTAGAGTGCTTCTAGGGTTACGCAGTGCTGTACAGTTTAACAAAGAAGGACAGTCCCTGCTCAAAGGAGCTTACAATCTAAAGGACGAAATGTCAAGTTGGGGCGGTCTAGATTTCCTGAGTAGAGGTGTAGTGGTTAGGTGCCTAAGGAGACATTGAAGAGGTAGGCTTTGAGCAAGGATTTGAAGATGGGCAGGGAGGGGGCCTGGCGAATGGGCTCAGGGAGTTTATTCCAAGCATGGGGTGAGGCGAGGCAGAAAGGGCGGAGCCTGGAGTTGGCGGTGCTGGAGAAGGGTACTGAAAGGAGGGATTTGTCTTGAGAGCGGAGGTTACGGGTAGGAACGTAGGGGGAGATGAGGGTAGGGAGGGGCTGCAGATCGAGTGCATTTGTAGGTTAGTAGGAGAAGCTTGAACTGTATGCGGTGCCTAATCGGAAGCCAGTAAAGTGACTTGAGGAGGGGGGTGATATGAGTATATCGGTCCAGGCGGAAGATAAGACGTGCAGCCGAGTTCTGAATGGACTGAAGGGGGGATAGATGGCTAAGTGGGAGGCCAGTGAGGAGTAGGTTGCAGTAGTCAAGGCGAGAGGTAATGAGAGAGTGGATGAGAGTTCGGGTGGTGTGCTCAGAGAGGAAAGGGTGAATTTTGCTAATGTTATAGAGGAAGAAGCGACAGGTCTTGGCTAACTGCAGAAGGAGAGTGAGGAGTCGAAGATGACTCCGAGGTTGCGGGCAGATGAGACGGGGAGGATGAGGGTATCAACTGAGATAGAGAGTGGAGGGAGAGGAGAAGTGGGTTTGGGTGGGAAGACAATAAGTTCGGTCTTGGCCATATTCAGTTTCAGGTGGCGGTTGGACATCCAGGCAGCAATGTCGGATAAGCAGGCCGATACCTTGGCCTGGGTTTCCGCAGTGATGTCCGGTGTCGAGAGATAAAGCTGGGTGTCATCGGCATAAAGATGATATTGGAAATCATGAGATGAGATCAGGGAGCCCAGGGAAGAGGTGTAGATTGAAAAAAGAAGGGGACCAAGGACAGATCCCTGAGGAACTCCAACGGACAGCGGGATGGGGGTGGAGGAAGAACCATGAGAATGTACTCTGAAGGTACGGTGGGAGAGATAAGAGGAGAACCAGGAGAGGACAGAGCCATCTCACCATTGCTCCGTCACCTTGTGTGCTGAGCCCCCTAAAACCCGCTACCCCCAACTGTACACCATTACCATAGCCCTTATGGTCTAGAAATAGGTTTTGAAAATACTGATTTGGACGTTTTCCTGTTTTGGAAATGAGCCCAATATTCCAGCTCTTTGATTGGCCATAAGTGCTCGCAGCTAACTTCCAGTGTGGGTGCATATTTTTACCGTTATGCTACTGTTCTCTAAAGGCTTTTCTTTATAGATGTCCTAAGAGTTAGAGGAAACCTTGTTCACCCATTCAGACCCTTTGCTTTTCTATGAATTTTGAACACGCAGGTTCTTTCTTCCTTGGGAGTTGGCACCTCAGTGACAAATGTTGAGGCTTATTTTCAAGGAACTGCTGCAGCTGTCAATGGGGTGCAGACAAGCTGGTCCTTCGGCCAGCCTCAGGTCCATATTTCATCAATAGGTGACAGAGCTTGTATTACTTGGTAAAAATTAGCTGTTTGTAATGCAATTATTTGCAGGTCTGTCTAGTGGCGAAGCAAAAGCTGTACTTCACACTAAATTGGAAAAAAACAACTTTCATTTCTACAGTTTTCTTCTGCTTGACAGGCAAGGTCCATACAAAGTCATTCTGTAATAACGGAGGGGTGAAGCGTGCATTTTGTATTGGCTGGATGGGATCAGGGTCTTTGCTTCGTACCTCTTTTTCTGCTCAGATTCATTTCAAGAGAGGGGAGAGCGGCACCCTAACGCATCCTTTTCTGTTCACGGAAGCGCTGTTTGCGTCCGTGGATGGCACATTTTTGAGACATCCAGTCTTGTAAAAGTATTGTGCTGGAGGGTGGGGAAGACACAGATCACTGTATACAGTTTAAATGTTCCTCATGGAGGGGCATTTTCAATCGGGGATGCCCATCTCTAAGGGCACCCATCTCCGAGGACGGCGCCACGAAGGGGCGGGGACAACCGTATTTTCAAAACGAGATGGGCGTCCATCTTTCGTTTCAATAATACGGTTGGGGGCGCCACAATCTCAACATTTGGGTCAAATGCTGAGATCGCCGGCTGTAGAGATGGGCGCTCTCGGTTTTCAGCCATAATGGAAACCGAGGGCGCCCATCTCAAAAACTAACAACTCCAAGGCATTTGGTCATGGGAGGGGCCAGGATCTGTAGTGCACTGGTCCCCCTCACATGCCAGGACACCAACCGGGCACCCTAGGGGGCACTGCAGTGGACTTCACAAATTGCTCCCAGGTACATAGCACCCTTACCTTCGGTGCTGAGCCCCCCCCCAAAACCCACTCCCCACAACTATACACCACTACCATAGCCCTAAGGGGTGAAGGGGGCACCCACGTGTGGGTATGGTGGGTTTCTGGTGGGTTTTTGAAGGGCTCCCATTTTCCTCCACAAATGTAACAGGTAGGGGGGATGGGCCTGGGTCCGCCTGCCTGAAGTGCACTGCACCCACTAAAACTGCTCCAGGGACCTGCATACTGCTGCGATGGACCTGAGTATGACAATTGAGGGTGGCATAGAGGCTGGCAAAAAAGTTTTTAAAGTTTTTTTTTTTAGGGTGGGAAGAGGTTGGTGACCACTGGGGGAGTCAGGGGAGGTCATCCCCAATTCCCTCCATTGGTCATCTGGCCAGTTCGGGCACTTTTTTGTGACTTGGACCTAAAAAAAAGGGACCAAATAAAGCAGACCAAATTCTCGCCAGGGACGCCCTTCTTTTTTCCATTATCGGCCAAGGATGCGTATCTCTCCTCGGCCGATAAACACGCCCCAGTCCCGTCTTCGCTATGCCTCTGACATGCTCCCATGAACTTGGATCGTCCCCGCGACGGACTGCAGTTGGGGGCGCCCAAAATCGGCTTTTGATTATACCGATTTGGGGGCCCGCGGGAGAAGGACGCCCATCTCCCGATTTCTGTCGAAAGATGGGCGTCCTTCTCTTTCGAAAATGAGCTGGATAGTAACCTAGTAACATAGTAAATGACGGCAGATGAAGACCTGAACGGTCCATCCAGGCTGTCCAACAAGATTCTTTTAACATGGTATGTGATACTTTATATGTATACCTGAGTTTGATTGGTCCGTTATCACTTCTTGCTGCTCATTTCATTCATGACTGTTTTCCCCTCTTGTCAAAAGATCGCATTTTGGATTATTTCTTTTATCAGTTGAGCTACAGCTGGTCATATTTCTAGAAATAAGGGTTTTTGCTTTTCAGCATTGATTGCCATCATTCTTTTAAAGCGCCGGTTGTCTTTTGGGGTGGATGGGCTTGTGTGGCTACTGTGAGGGCATTACATGCTAAATCAAGGCTACCACTGACCTCTTTGTGGCCACAAATCAGCACTGAGGACCTTGTCACTTGGTTTCCATTGGTTGGTATGTTTTTGGGGGAGGGGGGGGGGGGGGGGGAAGCTGGTCTGGGTGACCTGGCATTTGCCACAGGTTTCCCAGCTATTCGTGTCTGATTCTCCTCTATCAAGGTTCATCTCGGAGCAAACTCTTGTGAACAGAGTATGACGGAAATCTCCTGAGGATACAAGTAAATGTATGTACTGTTTAAGAATAATTCAAGCACTGGAAATAAACAGTAACAAGAAAACAGACCTGGAAAATGCAGGAGCTTTATCTGATGACTGTGATTTTTGGCAAACAATTCAAAAGCAATTTATGGCAAATAAACACTTAGCACCCGATATTACGGCGGCTGCATTGCCAAACCTGGGAATTCAGTACTGGGCCATGTCATAAGAACATAAGAGTAGCCATACTGGGTCAGACCAATGGTCCATTTAGCCCAGTATCCTGTTTCCAACAGTGGCCCATCTAAGATTTATATGGCCTGGTAATTCATTTCCATTTCCATTGGTTTTAAGGTGAGCAGTTGATAACCTTGTTTTCTTTCTCTATATTGGGTCTTGCCTCCCCCCTTATGGTGGACTGATAGAACAGGGGCACTTGGGATACGTTTCCTTTAATATTTTATTTCCTGGTTTGCTCGTCAAGAATCTACTTGTCACTCTGCTTTTTTTTCTTTTTCACTCCAAAACTTTGGAACGACCTCACCCCGTACATACAAAATGAGTTATCGTTACCCAAGTTCAAGTCTTTATTAAAGACCCATTTCTTTGTCTCTGTTTTCAATGTCCCGTTATGATTTCTGGCGTTATTTTTGCAGAGGAGGTATCTGGCAAACCTGTTAGCATTTTGCTAAAATTTTATTAATGGGTTTAGTGAATTGTCGTGTGCATGGCGTCTCTGTTCTGTTATTAATGGAGTTCTTTTTTCTTTTGCCATGTTTGTATATTTTAGTATTGTACACTGCTTAGATTACTACTAATCATTTCTATAGTGCTATAAGATGTGCACAGTGCTGTACACTTGAACATGAAGAGACAGTCCCTGCTCCACAGAGCTTACAATCTAATTAGGACAGACAAACAGGACAAACAAGAGATAAGGACAAAGTGTGGCAAGATTCCGGAATCCTAAAGAGCAGCAAGATTCTGTGCAGAATCTCAGAGTAGCAAGATTCCGGAATCCCAAAGACGACTACTACTACTACTAATCATTTTTATAGTGCTACTAGACGTACGCAGCGCTGTACACTTGAACATGAAGAGACAGTCCCTGTTCGACAGAGCTTACAATCTAATTAGGACAGACAAACATGACAAATAAGGGATAAGGGCAAACAGTAGCAAGATTCCATGTAGAATCCCAAAGAGTAGCAACATTCCGGAATCCCAAAGACTACTACTACTACTTATCATTTATATAGCGCTACTAGACGTACGCAGTGCTGTACACTTGAACATGAAGAGACAATCCCTGCTCAACAGAGCTTACAATCTAATTAGGACAGACAAACAGGACAAACAAGAGATAAGGGAATATTAAAGTGAGGATGATAAAATAAGGGTTATAAGCTTAAGATTTATGATTGGTTGACAATTTTGATATCACAAGGATTTTTTTTCCTTCCTATTTAGGTAATATTATCTTGACACCTATCCTTAAAAATAAATTAGAATCTCAAGCATGAAGTCATTATAGACCAGTTGCCTCAATTCCCTTTATCACCAAATTTATGGAGGACATTGTCACTTTACAATTTTCAGAGTATCTGGTTAACTTTAATATTCTACACTCCTCACAGTTGGGCTTTCGCTCTAACTTTAGTACTGAGTCATTATTATGGACCTTAATATTCAATTTTGTTGGAAGTGGGGGTGCATATACGAAGGCCTAGCGTGTGTGGCTCCAGTATTGGTAATGCATATTAGTAACAAAATCATAATCTACAGACAGTGAAGTGTGGAGACATTTTATTTCTTCTTTCTGTGGATTACACCAGAGTTAATCTCAGCAGCCAGCACAAGGCCAAGTACCCCTTCCATCCCCTCCCTATTCCTTGCCAGGTAATTGGAAGACAATGAGTCATGCAATTCATTGTTTTGGATAAGTGTGTTCAAAGAGGCCATTTGCTGATAAGCAGGGAGCAGGCAATTCCTTTTGCATATCTTTCTCATGCCCTGCTTTTGATTTGCTGCTACTAATTTCTTATTTTTCATATCCTTGGATAACAATAAACTTTATTAATGTGAGTGCTGGGCAGACTTATACGATCTGTGCCAGAGCCGGTGGTTGGGAGGCGGGGCTGGTGGTTGGGAGGCGGAGATAGTGCTGGGCAGACTTATACGGTCTGTGCCAGAGCTGGTGGTGGGAGGCGGGGATAGTGCTGGGCAGACTTATACGGTCTGTGCCAGAGCTGGTGGTGGGAGGCGGGGATAGTGCTGGGCAGACTTATATGGTCTGTGCCAGAGCCAGTGGTGGGAGGCGGGGCTGGTGGTTGGGAGGCGGGGATAATGCTGGGCAGACTTATACGGTCTGTGCCAGAGCCGGTGGTGGGAGGCGGGGATATTGCTGGGCAGACTTATACGGTCTGTGCCAGAGCCGGTGGTGGGAGACAGGGATAGTGCTGGGCAGAGTTATACGGTCAGTGCCAGAGCCGGTGGTGGGAGGCGGGGATAGTGCTGGGCAGACTTATACGGTCCATGCCAGAGCCGGTGGTTGGAAGGCGGGGATAGTACTGGGCAGACTTATACGGTCTGTGCCAGAGCCAGTGGTGGGAGGCGGGGATAGTGCTGGGCAGACTTATACGGTCTGTGGCAGAGCTGGTGGTTGGGAGGTGGGGATAGTGCTGGGCAGACTTATACGGTCTGTGTCAGAGCCGGTGGTTGGGAGGTGGGGATAGTGCTGGGCAGACTTATACGGTCTGTACCAGAGCTGGTGGTGGGAGGCGGGGATAGTGCTGGGCAGACTTATACGGTCTGTGCCAGAGCCAGTGGTGGGAGGCGGGGATAGTGCTGGGCAGACTTATACGGTCTGTGGCAGAGCTGGTGGTTGGGAGGCAGGGATAGTGCTGGGCAGACTTATACGGTCTGTGCCAGAGCCGGTGGTGGGAGGCGGGGCTGGTGGTTGGGAGGCAGGGATAGTGCTGGGCAGACTTATACGGTCTGTGCCAGAGCTGGTTGTGGGAGGCGGGGCTGGTGGTTGGGAGGCGGGGATAGTGCTGGGCAGACTTATACGGTCTGTGCCAGAGCCGGTGGTGGGAGGCGGGACTGGTGGTCGGGAGGCGGGGATAGTGCTGGGCAGACTTATACGGTCTGTGCCAGAGCCGGTGGTTGGGAGGCGGGGCTGGTGGTTGGGAGGCGGGGATAGTGCTGGGCAGACTTATACGGTCTGTGCCAGAGCCGGTGGTGGGAGGCGGGACTGGTGGTCGGGAGGCGGGGATAGTGCTGGGCAGACTTATACGGTCTGTGCCAGAGCCGGTGGTGGGAGGCGGGGCTGGTGGTTGGGAGGCGGGGAGAGTGCTGGGCAGACTTATACAGTCTGTGCCCTGAAGAGGACAGGTACAAATCAAGGTAAGGTATACACAAAAAGTAGCACATATAAGTTGTCTTGTTGGGCAGACTGGATGGACCGTGCAGGTCTTTTTCTGCCGTCATCTACTATGTTACTATGAGAAGCTTCTTTTGTTTGTAATTGTTCTTTTGGTACTTAGGGATTAGGGATTCAGACCAGGAAACGGTTGCATCACAGTTTGAGCCTTGGCTTCTTTGTGTTCACTTGGATTTCTTTTTTTTTAATATAACATCCTCCCCAGTTCAAAATCTAAGCTGAATACAAAATTACTTGTTGGATATTAGGCTGAGAACGTCACTGACTGAATCAGGCAGGCACTGATGAAGATGTATGTGCGGACTTTAAAAGCGAAGCGGATCAAAGTGAAAATATAATAGGAGCGAAAGAAAGCCTTATGTGTGTCAAGGCTCAAGATTTCGCCCCTCCCCTACACACGGAAACAAAACCCAACAGGACTGAGACAGCTGGTAGCCGGTATGAACCTTCGCACCACACTCACTTCATATGTTTTACCAGACGAGTTGTGTGTGCGCTGGAACCATTTAGTAAAGAGGCAACGGAAACAAGAGCCAGGGCACTACGGAGGGAGGCTCAGAAATGCAGACCTGGGAATTTCTTAGCAGTCGCTGCTGACTTGGCTGTATTGTTGCCTAATTGCATCGTATTGGAATTAGGCAGGAAAGCAGAAGGTCTCATTAATAGAAGGGAGAAGCTTATTTAGTTAAGATGAATGAGTCCCAGATGAACCAACAAAAATTAAATGAAGCAGTGAACTAAAGGTAAAGTGCTCTTTGCCTCGTTACTTTCTGGGCTTTATGTCCCTCCCCTTCTAGACCTCTGAAGTAAGGACAGGATTAAAGTGAAAGAAGCCCATTGGAACCTGTGAGTGTGCTGTGACTCAGTCCTCGTACTGACCACCAAACCCTACTACTACTATTTAGCATTTCTATAGCGCTACAAGGCGTACGCAGCGCTGCACAAACATAGAAGAAAGACAGTCCCTGCTCAAAGAGCTTACAATCTAACAGTCAAAAAATAAAGTAAGCAGTGGAGGAGTGGCCTAGTGGTTAGGGTGGTGGACTTTGGTCCTGGGGAACTGGGTTCGATTCCCACTGCAGGCACAGGCAGCTCCTTGTGACTCTGGGCAAGTCACTTAACCCTCCATTGCCCCATGTAAGCCGCATTGAGCCTGCCATGAGTGGGAAAGCGCAGGGTACAAATGTAACAAAAATAAAATAGATACTATTGGAGATTCTACATGGAATGTTGCTACTATTGGAGATTCTACATGGAATGTTGCTATTCCACTAGCAACATTCCATGTAGAAGGCTGCGCAGGCTTCTGTTTCTGTGAGTCTGACGTCCTGCAGGACGTCAGACTCACAGAAGCAGAAGCCTGCGCGGCCACATTGGTGATCTACAAGGGCCGACTTCTACATGGAATGTTGCTAGTGGAATAGCAACATTCCATGTAGAATCTCAAATAGTAGCAACAGTGGTTAGGGTGGTGGACTTTGGTCCTGGGGAACTGAGGAACTGAGTTGGATTCCCACTTCAGGCACAGGCAGCTCCTTGTGACTCTGGGCAAGTCACTTAACCCTCCATTGCCCCATGTAAGCCGCATTGAGCCTGCCATGAGTAAGAAAGCGCAGGGTACAAATGTAACAAAAAAAAAATCAAATCAATTAATGTGTACAGGAAGGAGGAGAGGAGGGTAGGTGGAGGCGAGTGGTTACAAGTGGTTATGAGTCAAAAGCAGGACTGGTCCCAATAGTTTCCTCACCACAAGGTCCATGGTGCTCAATGCGGCTTACATGGGGCAATGGGCAATGGAGGGTTAAGTGACTTGCCCAGAGTCACAAGGAGCTGCCTGTGCCTGAAGTGGGAATCAAACTCAGTTCCCCAGGACCAAAGTCCACCACCCTAACCACTAGGCCACTCCTCCACTGTTGCTACTATTTGAGATTCTACATGGAATGTTGCTATTCCAACATTCCATGTAGAAGTCGGCCCTTGCAGATCACCAATGTGGCCGCGCAGGCTTCTACATGGAATGTTGCTAGTGGAATAGCAACATTCCATGTAGAATCTCCAATAGTATCTATTTTATTTTTGTTACAGTTGTACCCCGCGCTTTCCCACTCATGGCAGGCTCAATGCGGCTTACATGGGGCAATGGAGGGTTAAGTGACTTGCCCAGAGTCACAAGGAGCTGCCTGTGCCTGAAGTGGGAATCAAACTCAGTTCCCCAGGACCAAAGTCCACCACCCTAACCACTAGGCCACTCCTCCACTGTTGCTACTATTTGAGATTCTACATGGAATGTTGCTATTCCACTAGCAACACTCCATGTAGAAGTCGGCCCTTGCAGATCACCAATGTGGCCGCGCAGGCTTCTGCTTCTGTGAGTCTGACGTACGTGCAGGACGTCAGACTCACAGAAACAGAAGCCTGCGCAGCCTTCTACATGGAATAGCAACATTCCATGTACAATCTGCAATAGTAGCAACATTCCATGTAGAATCTCCAATAGTATCTATTTTATTTTTTTGCGCTTTCCCACTCATGGCAGGCTCAATGCGGCTTACATGGGGCAATGGAGGGTTAAGTGACTTGCCCAGAGTCACAAGGAGCTGCCTGTGCCTGAAGTGGGAATCGAACTCAGTTCCTCAGTTCCCCAGGACCAAAGTCCACCACCCTAACCACTAGGCCACTCCTCCACTCATATTTATAAATGATCTGGAAATCGGAACAAGCGAGGTGATTAAATTTGCAGATGACACAAAATATTCAAAGTTATTAAAACACGTGCAGACTGGGAAAAATTGCAGGAAGGCCTTAGGAAACTGGAAGACTGGGCGTCCAAATGGCAGATGTGTGGACAAATGCAAGGTGATGCACATTGGAAAGAATAATCAGAATCACAGTTACCTGATGCTAGGGTCCACCTTGGGGGTCAGCACCCAAGAAAATGATCTAGGTGTCGTCGTAGATAATACACTGAAATCTTCTGCCCAGTGTGCGGTTGCAGCCAAAACATCAAACAGGATGCTAGGAATTATTAGGAAAGGGATGGTAAATAAGATCAAAAATACTATAATGCCTCTGTACCGCTCCATGGTGCAAAATAAAATAGATACTATTGGAGATTCTAGATGGAATGTTGCTACTATTGGAGATTCTACATGAAATGTTGCTACTATTGGAGATTCTACATGGAATGTTGCTATTCCACTAGCAACATTCCATGTAGAAGGCTGCGCAGGCTTCTGTTTCTGTGCGTTCAGTTCTGGTCGCCATATCTCAAAAAAGATATAGCAGAATTAGAAAAGGTTCAAAGAAGAGCGACCAGAATGATAAAGGGATGGAACTCCTCTCATATGAGGAAAGGCTAGAGAGGTTAGGGCTCTTCAACTTGGAAAAGAGACGGATGGGGGAGATTTTATTGAGGTCTACAAACTCCTGAGTGCTGTAAAAGTGAATCAATTTTTTTACTCATTTTAAAAGTACAAAAACTAGGGGACACTCGAGGAAGTTACATGGAGATACTTTTAAAACAAATAGGAGGAAATATTTTTACACTCAACGAATAGTTAAGATCTAGAAGTTGTTGCCGGAGGATGTGGTAACAGTGGTTAGCGTATCTGGGTTTACAAAAGGTTTGGACAAGTTTCTGGAGGAAAAGTCCATAGTCTCCTATTGAGACAGACATGGGGAAAGCCACTGCTTGCCCTGGATTTAGTAGCATGAAATCTTGCCACTATTTGGATTTCTGCCAGGTACTGGTGACCTGGCTTAGCCACTGTTGGAAACAGGACACTGGGCTCGGTGGACCATTGGCCTGACCCAGTATGGCTATTCTTATGTTCTTATCCCATCACACTGACACAAATAGCGCATTTCATACTCTCTGAAATGTGCTGTTAAACCACAGGGTTGATTAAAGTGTTTCACTGCTGTTCAGCACCAAGATCTGAACAGCTCCCGTGGCAGACAAATAGACAGACCCAAATTAATTGCACATTTCACATTTTTGAAACATGCCTACATTCAAAATGTAAAAATCCATTCTCCTGAGGTTTCTTTTCTGCTGTGTTCATGGTCTGAATGTCTCACAGTGTTGCTGTCTGCTGCCTGGGTCTCTTCTCAGCTGTGCCTGCAGTATTCTCTCTCTGTGTAAAGTCAGCAGGAGGCACTGGACAGCTGCAAAAGTCCTTAAAGGTCTTATTATCCCATATGGATACAGTTTAATCCTTTGTTGTACAATTTCCTGTCTTTATATTTTGTGTTTCTGCTAATATATTTCCTAACAGATGCAGATACTTAAATAAATTCAGTTTGTCCCATTTCCTTACTCGTTCCAACAATTTTTGCAGAATGTTCTAGGGTCCTCTGCCTCACACTACTACTACTACTACTACTTAACATTTCTAGAGCGCTACTAGGGTTATGCAGCGCTGTACAAATTAACAATTAAGGACGGCCCCTGCTCGGAAGAGCTTACAATCTAAAGGACGAAATGTCAAGTTGGGGTAGATAAGTTTTCTGAGAAGAGGTGTAGTGATTAGGAGCCGAAGGCGACATTGAAGAGGTGGGCTTTGAGCATTGATCTGAAGATGGGCAGGGAGGGGGCACGGCGCATGGGCTCAGGGAGTTCGTTCCAGGCATGGGGTGAGGCGAGATAGAAGGGACGGAGCCTGGAGTTGGAGGTGGTGGAGAAGGGTACTGAAAGGAGGGATTTGTCTTGAGAGCGGAGGTTACGGGTAGGGACGTAAGGGGAGATGAGGGTAGAGAGGTACGGAGGGGCCGCAGATCGAGTGCATTTGTAGGTGAGTAAGAGAAGCTTGAACTGTATGCGGTATCTGATCGGGAGCCAGTGAAGTGACTTGAGGAGAGGGGTGATATGAGTATATCGGTTAAGGCGGAAGATAAGACGTGCGGCAGAGTTCTGGATGGACTGAAGGGGGAGTAGATGGCTACGTGGGAGGCCGGTCAGGAGTAGGTTGCAGTAGTCAAGGCGAGAGGTAATGAGAGAGTGGATGATAGTTCGGGTGGTGTGCTCGGAGAGGAAGGGGCGAATTTTGCTGATGTTATAGAGGAAGAAGCGACAGGTCTTGGCTATCTGCTGGATGTGCGCAGAAAAGGAGAGGGAGGAGTCGAAGATGACACCGAGGTTGCGGGCAGATGAGACGGGGACGATGAGGGTGTTCTCAACTGAGATAGAGAGTGAAGGGAGAGGGGAAGTGGGTTTGGGTGGGAAGACAATAAGTTCAGTCTTGGCTATGTTCAGTTTCAGGTGGCGGTTGGACATCCAGGCAGCAATGTCGGATAAGCAGGCCGAGACTTTGGCCTGGGTATCTGCAGTGATTTCTGGTGTGGAGAGATAAAGCTGGGTGTCGTCGGCATAAAGATGATAGTGGAAACCATGAGAAGAAATCAGGGAGCCTAAGGAAGAGGTGTAGATTGAAAAAAGAAGGGGCCCAAGGACAGATCCCTGAGGAACTCCAACAGAGAGCGGGATAGGGGAGGAGGACGAACCATGAGAGTGTACTCTGAAGGTACGATGGGAGAGATAAGAGGAGAACCAGGAGAGGACAGAGCCCTGGAACCCAAGGGAGGACAGTGTGTCAAGAAGTAGGTTGTGATTGACAGTGTCAAAAGCGGCGGAGAGGTTGAGGAGGATGAGGATGGAGTAGTGACCTTTGGATTTGGCGAGGAATAGGTCATTGCAGACTTTAGATAGTGCCGTTTCTGTTGAGTGTAGGGGGCGAAAGCCGGATTGGAGCGGATCGAGGATGGCATGAGAGGAGAGAAAATCAATACAGCAGCTGTGAACGGCGCGTTCAAGTATCTTGGAGAGGAAGGGTAGGAGGTCACTCTCTGCCTCAGAAACTGAAGGGTAGAGTTGAGGAGTGGCCTAGTGGTTAGGGTGGTGGACTTTGGTCCTGGGGAACTGAGGAACTGAGCTCGATTCCCGGCACAGGCAGCTCCTTGTGACTCTGGGCAAGTCACTTAACCCTCCATTGCCCCATGCAAGCCGCATTGAGCCTGCCATGAGTGGGAAAGTGCAGGGTACAAATGTAACAAAAATAAAATAGATACTATTGGAGATTCTAAATGGAATGTTGCTACTATTGGAGATTCTACATGGAATGTTGCTATTCCACTAGCAACATTCCATGTAGAAGGCTGCGCAGGCTTCTGTTTCTGTGAGTCTGACGTCCTGCACATACGTCACAGAAGCAGAAGCCTGCGCGGCCACATTGGTGATCTGCAAGGGCCGACTTCTACATTCCATGTAGAATCTCAAATAGTAGCAATAGTAGCAACAGTGGAGGAGTGGCCTAGTGGTTAGGGTGATGGACTTTGGTCCTGGGGAACTGAGGAACTGAGTTTGATTCCCACTTCAGGCACAGGCAGCTCCTTGTGACTCTGGGCAAGTCACTTAACCCTCCATTGCCCCATGTAAGCCGCATTGAGCCTGCCATGAGTGGGAAAGCGCGGGGTACAAATGTAACAAAAATAAATTTCTGGGAAAAGAGGGATCCCAGAGGAACTGTGGAGCCTACCTGATCTTCTCTGCTAGCTGAATTGGAGGGGTGGGTCTCTGTTAAATCTAGGGCTCCTGGTTTGGGATTTTAACAATGATAAACACCCCCTCCCCCAAGCAAAAGAATTAAAATAAGTGAATAACCACTGAATATTGTACCCCCTAAAAACTCTTAAGTGGCTGAGAAACAAACACCTAAAAGTATAATGTATAAATGGCTACGAGTAGAAGCTCTTTCTGTAATTCCCTTTTCTATCTGAGCCAGGGAAGGCGCAGTCTGTTCGTGAAAAGGTGGTGAGAGAGAAGAGGAAGTGATCAGAAAGTCAGAGGCATTCCCAGGACTGCCTGTGCCCAACTCAGGGGTCCTTTTGCTAAGCTGCTCTGAAAAATTACTTGTGGTAGTGTAGGCGTGGGTTTTGGGTGCGCGCCAATCTATTTTTCATCACGCCTGTGAAAAAAGCCTCTTTTTTTTGCCGAAAACGGACATGCGGCAAAATCAAAATTGCCGCGTCTCCATTTTGGGTCTGAGGCCTTACCGCCATCCATTGACCTAGCGGTAAAGAATCCAGGCGGTAATGACCTACGTGCGTCAAACGCCACTTGACGCGCATCCGTTACGTGCGTCTGAAAATAAAAAATATTTTTCAGATGCTCGTATCGGAAGCGCACCAAAAATGAAATTACCCCTAGAGCCACGCAGTAGTCGGGCGGTAACTCCATTTTGGCCTGCGTTGGGTGCGCGCAGATGCTTACGGGGGCTTACACCCCGGAGGGAGTGGAAAACATGAAAAAAGATCTGAAGAAGCTGGAAGAATGGTCTAACATTTGGCAATTAAAATTCAATGTGAAGAAATGCAAAGTGATGCACTTAGGGAGTAGAAATCCAAGGAAGACGTATGTGTTAGGCGGGGAGAGGGATCTTGGGGTGATAGTATCTGAGGACCTGAAGGCGACGAAACAGTGCGACAAGGCGAGAAGATTGCTAGGCTGTATAGGGAGAGGTGTGACCAGCAGAAGAAAGGAGGTTTTAATGCCCCTGTATAAGACGTTGGTGAGGCCCCACCTGGAGTATTGTGTTCAGTTTTGGAGGCCGTACCTTGCGAAGGATGTCAAAAAAATGGAAGCAGTGCAAAGAAAAGCTACGAGAATGGTATGGGATTTGCGTTCCAAGACATATGAAGAGAGACTTGCTGACCTGAACATGTATACCCTGGAGGAAAGGAGGAACAGGGGTGATATGATACAGACGTTTAAATATTTGAAAGGTATTAATCCGCAAACGAATCTTTTCCGGAGATGGGAAGGTGGTAGAACGAGAGGACATGAAATGAGATTGAAGGGGGCAGACTCAGGAAAGATGTCAGGAAGTATTTTTTCACGGAGAGGGTGGTGGATGCTTGGAATGCCCTCCCGCGGGAGGTGGTGGAGATGAAAACGGTAACAGAATTCAAACATGCGTGGGATATGCATAAAGGAATCCTGTGCAGAAGGAATGGATCCTCAGAAGCTTAGCCGAAATTGGGTGGCGGAGCAGGTGGGGAAAGAGAGGTTGGTGGTTGGGAGGCGAGGATAGGGAAGGGCAGACTTATATGATCTGTGCCAGAGCCGTGATGGGAGGCGGGAAAAACTGCTGGGCAGATTTATACGGTCTGTGCCCTGAGAAAGACAGGTACACATCAAGGTAAGGTATACACATAAGTTTATCTTGGGCAGACTGGATGGACCATGCAGGTCTTTTTCTGCCGTCATCTACTATGTTACTATGTAAAAGGGTCCCTCGGTGACCTGAATTTCAGGGAGATCTGAAAGGAACAAAGGCTTCTACAAATCCTACTCTGTGAGGTTTCTCTTTGAAAATCCAGACGTTAAGGGGACAGTGGGTCAAAAGTGCCCATGTGCATTAAGCCTGGTTTTGCAGGTAAATTGAGGATTTCATACCCATGGTGTGAAGGGCACAATTTTCAGAGAGGCTTTTCCCAGGGGGACAACTTGAAAGATTGTCATAGAAATGTGCAATTACATGTTTGTAAAGCCTCAGATTAAAAACAAAATGTTGGCCACTATCGCTGCAATTTCAGATGTTATTGAGCTGAAAATCCATTTAACTGCTTCACCAGGATCCATATAATGGAGGAGCAGAGTAGGGTGGAGTGAGGTTGGCAACACAAAATAATCCATTTAGCAGCCGATAGATTATGCATTTAGTTCAGGCCGGTTGAAAGGAATTTAAACAGGTTGTGGGATCTTTTGTTAGATCAGCACATTAATTGTGCAAAGATGTTGAGAGAAGGGAAAAGTGAAGATGGATTAAGACCTTTGGTTACCTGAAAGATATAAACACTGCACAAGAAGCTCAGCTTTGTTCTAACCTGGAACAAGAGGTGACCAGGTGAGGCTCTGAGGGGGCAGCAATGTGGCTTACGTAGTACCGGAGAGGCGTTACAGACTCCGGTGGGAGGGAGGGTGTCATTAAGAGACTGGACCCAGTTTTGTTGGTCAAACTGATCCATCCTTTATTTACTTTAATTATTTGCTGCGTTTGTATCCCACATTTTCCCACCTGTTTGCAGGGAACCGCTGACAGTGGAATGGGCCAGTAACTAGCACAGACGTTCAAATATTTAAAAGGTATTAATCCGCAAACGAACCTTTTCTGCAGTTGGGAGGGCGGTAGAACGAGAGGACATGATATGAGAGTGAAGGGGGGCAGACTCAAGAAAAATGTCAGGAAGTATTTTTTCACGGAGAGGGTGGTAGATGCTTGGAATGCCCTCCCGCGGGAGGTGGTGGAGATGAAAACGGTAGCGGAATTCAAGCACGCGTGGGATAAACATAAAGGAATCCTGTACAGAAGGAATGGATCCTCAGAAGCTTAGCCGAGATTGGGAGGCGGGGCTGGTGTTTGGGTGGTGGGGCTAGTTCTGGGCAAGACTTCTACGGTCTGTGTCCTGAAAATGGCAGATACAAATCAAGGTAAGGTATACACAAAAAGTAGCACATATGAGTTTATCTTGTTGGGCAGACTAGAGGGACCGTGTAGGTCTTTTTCTGCCGTCATCTACTATGTTACTAGCAGGAAGACCCCCCCCCCCCCTGCAAGCTGTTTAACACTGGTTCAGAGGTCTTATTTGGACAAGCAATGGAATCTGCGGGGATTAATTAGCACCCGTCAGAGGTGGAGGACTTGGTCATAGGAGATCATTAAATGTGGGTATCATAAGGTCTTGAATAGGTTGGGGCTAGTGAAAGAAAAACAGAACGGAGATCAAAGTTCCCTCAGTGTTAATAGGACCTGGTAGACCACTTAATTACAGCTGGAATATCATTAGGGGAAGTGGTCTGTTCTGCGGAAGCATATGGTTATCCAAAGGGACTACTGGGGTGGGGGGAAAATAAATTTTAGACTAATTGCAAATGTCACAGTCAAGTACATATTTCTAAAAAGATCTAAAACAGTAAATCTCATTATGTGAACATGCCACACTCCGGTGTCTGGCCATATGGGATGCCCACAAAATGATGAGTGACTGCAGAGCAGCTGTGAGAAAGGAGAGGTTCGTGCTTTAAACCGTCTGCTTGGCTCACAGCAGTTCATGTGTCTGTGTGACGTTCCATCACACTGTTATTCCTACACAGTATGGGCTTCCCTTCATTATTTTTATTCTCAAGCTTCAACTTCTTGTTCAGGTTTATTAAAATTTATTTATTTTGATATTGACCACCCGTTGCAAAGGTCGATACAGTTTACGTCATACGCACACATCCCTGGATTCTGTGTATGAATCACAAGCCAATTACTGCCGGTAATTGGGTGCTAATCGATACTAATTGGCACCAGTTTGGATTTCATGAGAGGATTGTGAAAAATTACAGAAGGACCTTACGAGACAGGGAGACTGGGCGGCTAAATGGCAGATGACGTTTAATGTGAGCAAGTGCAAAGTGATGCATGTGGGAAAGAGGAACCCGAATTATAGCTACGTCATGCAAGGTTCCACGTTAGGAGTTACAGACCAAGAAAGGGATCTGGGTGTCGTCATTGATAATACACTGAAACCTTCTGCTCAGTGTGCTGCTGCGGCTAGGAAAGCGAATAGAATGTTGGGTATTATTAGGAAAGGTATGGAGAACAGGTGTGAGGATGTTATAATGCCATTGTATCGCTCCATGGTGCGACCGTACCTTGAGTATTGTGTTCAATTCTGGTCGCCGCATCTCAAGAAAGATATAGTAGAATTGGAAAAGGTGCAGCGAAGGGCGACTAAAATGATCGCGGGGATGGGATGACTTCCCTATGAAGAAAGACTAAGGAGGCTAGGGCTATTCAGCTTGGAGAAGAGACGGCTGAGGGGAGACATGATAGAGGTATATAAAATAACGAGTGGGGTGGAACAGGTGGATGTGAAGCGTCTATTCACGCTTTCCAAAAATACTAAGACTAGGGGGCATGTGATGAAACGACAGTGTAGTAAATTTAAAACAAATCCGAGAAATGTTTTCTTCACCCAACGCAAAATTAAACTCTGGAATTCGTTGCCGGAGAACGTGGTGAAGGCGGTTAGCTTGGCAGAGTTTTAAAAAGGGTTAGACAGTTTCCTAAAGGACAAGTCCATAAACCACTACTAAATGGACTTGGGAAAAATCCACAATTCCAGGAATAACATGTATAGAATGTTTGTACGTTTGGGAAGCCTGCCAGGTGCCCTTGGCCTGGATTGGCCGCTGTCGTGGACAGGATGCTGGGCTCGATGGACCCTTGGTCTTTTCCCAGTGTGGCATTACTTATGTACTTATATGCACACATCATGCTACGCACTGTTCTATAACAATGTGGGCCAAAATTCCATATGGGCCCTTTTACTAATCTGCGATAAAAGGGAGCCTGCGCTCGCATCAGCATCTGTTTTCTCATGTCTAAAATCGGAGTGTCAAAAATCGCAACTTGGGCATTTTTCAGAGAAAAAAGTCCTTCTGCCACCTTATGACGTTTTTGGGACTTTTTTGGTTTTGAAAATGAGCCCCGTAGACTGCTAGCCTAAAGATGAAGTTGTCCCTGGGTAACGGGCATTACCATGGTCAACTTACTCCAACAGGTCCCTTTAGAAAATGTTCACCAATTCACAGTGCATTTTCGCTAGTGAAAAAGGTGCCGGTACTCAAATGCCAGGCCAACCTTCAGGGGTGGGGTGATCACTGAGGGACCCACCCCACAATAGCCAGGTCCCCTGTAACCAGTCACAGAATCTATGACAAGGCAGAATTGGTGTGTAGAACCTGAGCTTTTTCATTAAAACTTGGGGACCATGGGCCAATTTTAGCAGACAATGGAAAAGGTGCCAGTACTCAGTACCCCCAAGTACCCCCTCAAAAAAAGCACTGCCAATTCATGCCTTAAAATAGTGGCTTCTGTGTGATTATGATTTTAGAAGCATTTTGCCGGGCAAATTGAGACTATAATAAAGAACAAAATTACAGAGCAATGGATTAATGAGACATAGCCAACATGGGCTTAGTCGAGGGAAATCCAGAATCCTCTTATGTATACATTGGAGGAAAGGAGAAACAGGGGTGACATGATGCAGACGTTCAAATATTTGAAAGGTATTAATCCGCAAGCAAACCTTTTCCGGAGACGGGAAGGCGGTAGAACGAGAGGACATGAATTGAGGTTGAAGGGGGGGCAGACTCAGGAGTATTTTTTTCACGGAGAGGGTGGTGGATACGTGAAATGCTTCCGCGGGAGGTGGTGGAGATGAAAACGGTAATGGAATTCAAACATTCGTGGGATAAACACAAAGGAATCCTGTTTAGAAGGAATGGATCCACGGAATCTTTGTGGAGATTGGGTGGCGACGCCGGTAATTGGGAAGCAAAACCGTTGCTGGGCAGACTTCTACGGTCTGCGTCCTGTTCGCGACTGAATAGATATGGATGGGCTGGAGTGTAAATTTTAAGGATCTTCGACATAAACTTCAGAAATTTTACTGCAAGAACAGTGCTGGGCAGATTTCTACGGTCTGTGCCCTGAAAATGGCAAGGACAAATCAAACTCGGGTATACATATAAAGTATCGCATACCATGTTACTATGAGGTGGCACATGGAGGCAGGGTTGTAAACCTGGTGCAGGATTTTGAAGCTGCCTGCAATGCTGCAAATGACAATTGTTTAGTACACTTGGAGCATTTCGTCCTTTTTCAGAGCACATCACACCCTTTCCTGTTTTACCGCAGAAAACGGATCATGCTTCATGGTGCAGCTCTCAAGACCGGCAGCCTTTTGCAAGGTTCCTGTCTCTACACATAGAACGTTTATCCCTGGTTTCTTGTCCGATAATAAACAAGTCAGACACCATGCACTTACAGACTCCTGACACAGGTGGGAACACCAAAACATGGCACTGTGTCAAGTATCGGAAGTGTATCCGTCCCAATAAATGTTTTATCAATTGGATTTGATGTCTTTCTTTTCTTTTTTTAATTTCTTTTTAGTCATTATAAACAGATATATGCTTCATTCTTGCAAAAAACAAAACCAAAACTGTTATACAATAATACCATTTCTCAATTCTTACAGCAACTGGGTTTGTTATCCCCAATATCCCCACCCTCCCACCCCCCTGGGTCAGGATTTGATGTCTTTCTTCTATGGTTGGGAGTGCCATCAGACACCCTAGTGTTCTCCTCTGTGAGCTCATGTGGACCTTTTTCAACTTTGTGAGAACCCTTGGGTACCTTTTTTTTTTTGGATGCTTTACGTTACCACATTTGGAGACATTGCTGTTGATGGTTAGGGGAGGATATATGTCAATTTTAGAATAGGCTTCTACGTTTAGTCCTGCATTTGTAAAATAAGTCACGGGCTCTAGATGTTTTTCCTAAAATGTCTACATGCCAACATCCATGACCTGCTCTAAAATGGCACTGCACACATAAAGAATATGTGCCAGAGCCGGTGGTTAGGAGGCGGGGATAGTGCTGGGCAGATTTATACGGTCTGTGCCAGAGCCGGTGGTTGGGAGGCAGGGATAGTGCTGGGCAGACTTATACGGACTGTGCCAGAGCCGGTGGTTGGGAGGCGGGGATAGTGCTGGGCAGACTTATACGGTCTGTGCCAGAGTCGGTGGTTGGGAGGCGGGGATAGTGCTGGGCAGACTTATACGGTCTGTGCCAGAGCCGTTGGTTGGGAGGCGGGGATAGTGCTGGGCAGACTTATACGGTCTGTGCCAGAGCCGGTGGTTGGGAGGCGGGGCTGGTGGTTGGGGGGCGGGGATAGTGCTGGGCAGACTTATACTGTCTGTGCCAGAGCCGGTGGTTGGGAGGCGGGGCTGGTGGTTGGGAGGCGGGGATAGTGCTGGGCAGACTTATACGGTCTGTGCCAGAGCCGGTGGTGGGAGGCAGGGCTGGTGGTTGGGAGGTGGGGATAGTGCTGGGCAGACTTATACGGTCTGTGCCAGAGCCGGTGGTTGGGAGGCGGGGCTGGTGGTTGGGAGGCGGGGATAGTGCTGGGCAGACTTATACGGTCTGTGCCAGAGTCGGTGGTTGGGAGGCGGGGATAGTGCTGGGCAGACTTATACGGTCTGTGCCAGAGCCGTTGGTTGGGAGGCGGGGATAGTGCTGGGCAGACTTATACGGTCTGTGCCAGAGCCGGTGGTTGGGAGGCGGGGCTGGTGGTTGGGGGGCGGGGATAGTGCTGGGCAGACTTATACTGTCTGTGCCAGAGCCGGTGGTTGGGAGGCGGGGCTGGTGGTTGGGAGGCGGGGATAGTGCTGGGCAGACTTATACGGTCTGTGCCAGAGCCGGTGGTGGGAGGCAGGGCTGGTGGTTGGGAGGTGGGGATAGTGCTGGGCAGACTTATACGGTCTGTGCCAGAGCCGGTGGTTGGGAGGCGGGGCTGGTGGTTGGGAGGCGGGGATAGTGCTGGGCAGACTTATACGGTCTGTGCCAGAGCCGGTGGTAGGAGGCGGGGCTGGTGGTTGGGAGGCGGGGATAGTTCTGGGCAGACTTGTACGGTCTGTGCCAGAGCCGGTGGTTGGGAGGAGGGACAGGTGGTTGGGAGGTGGGGATAGTGCTGGGCAGACTTGTACGGTCTGTGCCAGAGCCGGTGGTGGGAGGCGGGGCTGGTGGTTGGGAGGCGGGGATAGTGCTGGGCAGACTTATACGGTCTGTGCCCTGAAGAGGACAGGTACAAATCAAGGTAAGGTATACACAAAAAGTAGCACACATGAGTTTATCTTGTTGGGCAGACTGGATGGACCGTGCAGGTCTTTTTTCTGCCGTCATCTACTATGTTACTATAAAAAGTGCTATGCAGGGTCAGACAAATGGTCCTTCATTCCAGCCCAGCATCCGGTCTCCAACAGTGACCATTCCAGGTCAGTAGCAAGTATCCATAAGATGCTAATGGAAAGTTCACTTTTGTTGCTTACTGTTGGGATGGCGGAACTTCTGTAAACCTTGACAAAGTCATCCAGCAACAAAATTGTGCAGCCTGCGTAAGCATTCAGTAAAATAATACTTTTACATTTGTTCTAAATCTGCTCACAGTTTCGTGGAGTGTCACCTCTCAATCATCTCTTCTCCAATCTCAAAAGCCCTAACCTTTCTTATTCGAACTGTTCCATCCCATTTGTCATTTTTGTTGCCCTTCTATGAGCGGTGGCAGATTTTAACGATATGTTACAAATTAGCTGTGGTAGTTCTTCAGTTTCATATCTGAGTTCTTTCATATCCCTGGAATGAATACCATCAAGTCCTGCTGATCTGCTACTATTTAGGTGGTCAGTTTGCTGTAGTATTTCTTGCCGATCCATTTGTTTGTTGTTCCTGAATCACCAACTGCAAAATGGTTTTTGTGTAAATGTGTTTCAAACATCTTCCACTGAAGCAAAATAGTTGTTTAAATTGTTTTTGGTTTTTCTTTTATCCACTGTGGGTGCTCCTCATAGTCCCTTGCCATCTAGTGGCTGAACGTACTCACTTGGAGGTTTCTCGACCTTCATATACTTGAAGAAATTTTATTAGTACTTTCTGCCTCTTTGACAAAATTCTTCTCAACTTCTGTCTTGGCCACCTTTAGTGTTATTTTACATCTAATTTGCCAGTGTTTCTGTAGTTACCTATTTTTCTCATTAGATCCAGATTTTTCATTTTTTAAAGGATTCCTATTTGACTTTTAAAGCCTTTTTCACAGCTCTTGTTAGCCATGCTGGCTGTTGTTTAGTCTTCTTTCAACCTTTATCAACTTATGGAATATGTTTTATCTGGGCTTCCAAGATGATATTTTTCAACGAGTCTCCACACCTCATACAGACTTTTAGTGCTCTTGTTTGTTTCTTTCAATTAGTTTCTGATTAATTTTCTTATTTTATCATAACCTCCTTTTCTAACTTTAAATGCTAATGCTGTAATTTTGTTATTTTCCCTCCAGTGATAATATTGAAATTTGATTGCTTTATAATCACAGCCGTCAAGTTAGCTTCATTACTGTTACCCCTTGCACCAATTCCAGTTTTCTCCTGAAAACTAGATGCAAACCAGACCCGTGTGTTGCTTCATTTCGAAAGTTATTCATTGCATTAGCATAACTTCGCATTGTCAACAATATCCTCCTGATTCTTAGCAAGAAATATAATCGAGAACTGTTACTCAGCTCCTGTGACAAAGAAAAGGATTATAAAATTTCATCCAAAAGCAGCTCAGCATCACGCGGGCAACATGCCGTTCTGGACACCAGGCTAGGCGGTGCTGAAAGATTGTCCGGGTTGGGAGTGAAAACTAGGAAGGGAGTTGTAGCTGGAATTCACATCTCTTTCGCAGCACTGTGTAACATGCATGATTTCACACTGTCAGTCGCCCTTTAAATAAGGTTCAAAATGTTCATTACAGAGTCTGCATTTATAATTAGGAATGGTTTGAAATTAATGAGAGAGGGTTCAAGTGCTTTTCTTCAGCTCATTAATTGAGAAGTTAAGTACTTTTGGCAGCTGTCCATCAGAGAATGTTCAGCAGATAAACCGCAGGGAAGAAATTAAATATATTGGCAAGGGATTTCCTGCTTTCATGTGTGTTAGTATCTGAGTATGCCAAAGCAGCAGAGAGGAGACATTGTCTTCCTTTTGTGCTTTCCAACAAATGGAATATTGGAAAGAATTATTTTAAAAAAGGATTGATATTTGTCCATCTGTGGGCACAATAATTCTCCACTAGTATTTTTTTCACCGAGAGGGTGGTAGATACTTGGAATGCCCTCCCACAGGAGGTAATGGAAATGGTAATGAAATTCAGAAATGCATGGGACAAACACAAAGGAATCCTGTTTAGAAGGAATGGTTCCAAAGAAGCTTAGGGGAGATTAGGTAGGAAGGTCAGTGCTGGGCAGACTTCTACAGTCTGTGCCCTGATTGAGGCTGAATAGATTTGGATGGGCTGGAGAGGAGCTTTTCAAGGGCTTTGACAACAACTTCAGACATTTTAGAACAAGGCCAGTTCCGGGCAGACATCTATGGTCTATGCCCTAAAAATGGCAAGGACAAATCAAGATCATACCATATTTTTATCTTGTTGGGCAGACTGGATGGACCATACAGGTCTTTATCTCCCTGTCATCTACTATGTTACTATCCTGCTTATTTTTGAAGGAGATGGCCAGCTATCTCCTGAACCCGGCCAGATTGGTATAATCGAAAGCTGATTTTGGCCGGCGCCAACTGCTTTCCATCGCGGAGCCGGCCAAACTTCAAGGGGACGTGTCGGTAGGGTAGCGAAGGCGGGACGTGGGCATGGTCAGGAGATGGCCGGCTTCGCCTGATAATGGAAAAAAGAAAGCCGGCCCCGACGAGCATTTCGCCGGCTTCACTTGGTCCCTTTTTTTTCAGGACCAAGCTTCAAAAAAGTGCCCCAACTGACCAAATGACCACCGGAGGGAATCAAGGATCACCTCCCCTTACTCCCCCAGTGGTCACCAACCCCCTCTCACCCCCCCCCCCCCCAAAAAAAACTTTCTTGCCAGCCTCTATGCCAGCCTGAAATGTCATACCGAGCTCCCTGACAGCAGTATGCAGGTCCCTGGAGCAGTATTTAGTGAGTGCAGTGCACTTCAGGCAGGTGGACCCAGGCCCATCCCCCCCTACCTGTTACACTTGTGGTGGTAAATGGGAGCCCTCCAAACCCCCCCAAAACCCACTGTACCCACATGTAGGTGCCCCCCTTCACCCATAAGGGCTATGGTAATGGTGTAGAGTTGTGGGGGGGGGATTTGGGGAGCTCGGCACCCAAGGTAAGGGAGCTATGCACCTGGGAGCTATTTTTTTTTTAATTTTTAGAAGTGCCCCCTAGGGTGCCCGGTTGGTGTCCTGGCATGTATGGGGGACCAATGCACTAGGAATGCTGGCTCCTCCCACGACCAAATGCCTTGGATTTGGCCGGGTTTGAGATAGCCAGCATTAGTTTCCATTCTCAGCGAAAACCGATGCCGGCCATCTCAAACCCGGCCATCTCTGACATTTGGCCGGCCCCAACCATATTATCAAAACTAAAGATGGTCAGCCATTTTTTTCGATATTACGGTTCGGGACCGCCTTTTGCGACGCTGGCCATCTAGATGAGCAGCCATCTAGATGGCTGGCGCCGTTCGAATATGCCCCTCTATGTTACAAAAGAGACAGAAATTTGTTGAATTTGGCATTCAGGATGAAAATGGGAATTATCTTGGTGAAGCTGGAAAACCAGAAACATCAGGTCAATATTTTCAGAGAACTGAGCCTCCTATGAGAAACTGTTTGAGATGTAGATTGACCATTT
Organism: Microcaecilia unicolor; assembly: GCF_901765095.1. Classification (NCBI taxonomy): domain Eukaryota; kingdom Metazoa; phylum Chordata; class Amphibia; order Gymnophiona; family Siphonopidae; genus Microcaecilia; species Microcaecilia unicolor. Next base: position 764,379,591 of record NC_044031.1, on the reverse strand, counting down.
CTCCATTTCAAAAGCTCTCTCTTCCCCCTGTTCCCCCATCACCACCACCATCACCATTTTCTCCCACAAGATCAACCTTTCAGTAATTTAGCCCTGAAGAAGGTTATCAATAGAAATCAAACAAAATAAAACATGGAAAAGAAAATAAGATACCTTTTTTATTGGACATAACTCAATACATTTCTTGATTAGCTTTCGAAGGTTGCCCTTCTTCCTCAGGGCAACCTTCGAAAGCTAATCAAGAAATGTATTAAGTTATCTATATATACAAAAGGCACCACTGAAGCCTCCAGCCGAAAGTGTGAAGCGCCAGAGATATCCGGTTTCCCCATTAGTGAAGGAAAACAGCACAGCACCAAATCCCAGGAAACAGTGAAGGACTTAGAGGGGGGAGGGGAGAGACATACCCTCACTCTCTCTGTAACAAAAACACAGAACAGCAGGAAACAACACTGAAGGAATGGACTCGGAGAGGGGAGGGGGGAGAGGGGAGGGAGAGAGGGCAGAGGGCAGGGACACACACTCCCACATGCACACTCTGAAGAAAACCTTGCTAGCCCCCGTTTCATTTGCATCAGAAACGGGGTTTTTTTTACTAGTGTCCAATAAAAAAGGTATCATCTTATTTTCTTTTCCATGTTTTATTTTGTTTGATTTCTATTGATAACCTTAAGAGTGGACTAACACGGCTACCACACTCCTCTACTTAAGCCCTGAAGAAGCAAATGCAGTCTAGTTAAAATAACTTAAGCGGCTGGTAAGATTAACACCAAAAGAATTCAAGAAGGCTGGCACCCTTAAGGTACAAGGAGCTGTAAATGCTGGTATTTGAGTCAATTATGTGCATTAGTGTTCACTTCTACATGTATCCTATATAATAGTTTGCACCCCCAATGTTCCATGTCTGGCTGCCTGGGTTTGTAACATCTCCTGACGTCAGCCAGCCTCCAGCGTTCCATTCTCCCCCTCACTGTCCCGCCCTCGCGTCAAGACGTAATGACGTCAGAGGGCGGATCAGTGAGAGGGAAGGGAACGATGGAGGCGAGCTGACGTCAGGAGGGATGTTACGAACGGAACGGAAACCAGCGCCAGCCACCCAGAGAACGTTCAGGTACAAATCGAGGGGAGAAGAGAATCACGGGACATCGAGGGGAGGGAGGGAGGAAGGGAAGGGGAGGGGAGGGCAGGGCAGAGGAGAATTGATGGACATGGATGGGATGGGAGGACAATAGAGGAGAGAATCGCAGGACACGGATGGGAAGGCAGGGAAGAGGAGAATCACTGGACATGGAGGGGAGGGGGGGGGAAGAATTGCTGGACATGGAGGGGAGGGCAGGGGAGAGAGAAAAAAAAAGCTTACATGACAGACTTCCTAGGGCCCGTTTCATTGTTGAGGAAACGGGCATGGTTCCACTAGTAAAACATAAAATATTGACTAATGTGAAAGTTTCATGGTGTGAACTTTCACTGTGGACATGCACAGGGGCAGAGTCTAAACTTACATCTGTAGATTATAGAATCCCTTAATTTTAATCTAATCTAATCTGTTTACTTATAGAGCTCCTATAAATTATTCAAAGTTGTAAAATCACAGGAGGATTGTGAAAAATTACAAGAGGACCTTACAAGACCGGGAGACTGAGCATCTAAATGACAGATGACGTTTAATGTGAGCAAGTGCAAAGTGATGCATGTGGGAAAGAGGAACCTGAAGTATTGTTATGTAATGCAAGGTTCCACATTAGAAGTCACCAACTGGGAAAGGCATCTAGGTGTCATCGTTGATGATACGTTGAAACCCTCATACGTTGAAACCCTCTGCTCAATGTGCGGCGGCCACTAAGAAAGCAAATACAACGTTAGGTATTATTAGGAAAGGAATGGAAAACAAAAATGAGGATGTTATAATGCCTTTGTATCGCTCCATGGTGCGACCGCACCTCGAATATTGTGTGCAATTCTGGTAATCACATCTCAAAAAAGATATAGTGGAATTAGAAAAGGTACAGAGAAGGGCGACGAAAATGATAAAGGGGATGGGATGACTTCCCTGTGAGGAAAGGTTGAAGTGGCTAGGGCTCTTCAGCTTGGAGAAAAGACGACTGAGGGGAGATATGATAGAGGTCCATAAAATATTGAGTGGAACAGGTAGATGTGAATCGCTTGTTTACTCCTTCCAAAAATACTAGGACTAGGGGGCATGCAATGAAGCTAGAAAGTAGTAAATTTAAAACGAATTGGAGAAATTATTTCTTCACTCAACGTGTAATTAAAGTCTGGATTTCATTGCTAGAGAATGTAGTAAAAGCAGTTAGCTTAGCAGGGTTTAAAAAGGGTTTGGGTGGCTTCCTAAAAGAAAAGTCCATAGACCATTATTAAAATGGACTTGGGGAAAATCCACTGCTTTTTCTAGAATAAGCAGGATAAAATGTATTGTACTGTTTTGGGATGTTGCCAGGTACTTGTAACCTGGATTGGCCACTGTTGGAAACAGGATGCTGGGCTTGATGGACCTTTGGTCTGTCCCAGTGTGGCAACACTTATGTACTTATGTACTTGGGATTCTGAATGGAATCTTGCTACTCTTTGGGGTTCTACATGGAATCTTGTTATTCGTTAGAATTCTAGAATTTTGTTACTCATTGGGGTTCTACATGGAATGTTGCTACACTTTGAAATTCTGCATGGAATCTTCTTAGTCTTTAGAATTCTAGAATCTTGCTATTCTTTGGGGTTCTACGTGGAATGTTGCTACTTTTGGGTACTTGTGACCTGGATTGGCCACTGTTGGAAACAGGATGCTGGGCTTGATGGACCTTTGGTCTGTCCCAGTGTGGCAATACTTATGTACTTAATCCCAACAATTGGTCCAAAGCCATTTATGAAAGAGAATGAATTACAATAAAAAAGAGAAATTATTACAAGGCTAAATTAGATATTTTTTGAAACAAATGTGTTACTAATTGTTTACAAAAACGTAACATAAGAAGGTGAGTTGGAAAAGACGGTAAAGCATTCTAAATATGAACTGCTTGACAGAAAAAAAGATTTTTCATAAATCCTAGTGTATCGAATAAATTTAAATGATGGAAAATGTAACATAGAATTATCTTTTAATCTAGATGAATGTAATGAACGATCAGATTAGAAAGAAGCTGAGGAGCTGAACTGTCCCTAATCTTAAAAAGACAACAAGCTGATTTAAGCCCCACCCAGGTTGTTGATGGCAGCCAATGAAGGGACAGCAAACTAGGTGTCATATGATCATAGCTTTTTATCTAAGGATTAACCTGGGCCGCTGTCTCTTACAGTAGTTTCATTTGTATTTGCAGAAAGTACACACTAACTCTTACTGGCACCTGCCTGCGTGCACTTTTCACACATATCCCTACTACTTTGTAACGTCAAGTAGATGTGTACTTGAAATTATACAATAGGTATTTGAAAACTCATAAAAACATAGAAAAATGAAGGCAGCTAAAAACCATATCACCTATCCAGTCTACCCATCCATGCCTTCTACTCTCCCTCCCTCTCCCTTCGAGATCTTTTGTACTTGTCCCAAGCTCTCTTGAATTTAGATACAGTTTTGTCTCCACCACCTCTACTGGGAGCTGTTACCTAGTGCAACTTCATAAAATTATCCTTCGCAAGTCAATTTCCCCACATTTCTGAAGTAGACATGCCCACCCCCTATAATACGTTCTAACACCCACATACGTCTATACTCATACCCCCAAAAATTCCTGGCTCTATCGTACCCTTTCACACACTCCCCACCAACACATGCACATAGTCAACTCCTAATACACCTCCAACCGTATGCCCAACCCCTCACAGATCCACACTGCCCTATACCAATCATACAGTCTTGCATTACATATTAGCTGTGACCTTTGGACTGTTGCAGAAAAGCAGTGAATAAATGGAGTATAGCATAATATCAGGAACGTAGGCTGTTCATAGAATGTCAAGATATTGTGTTCAATTCTGGTCGCCGCATCTCAAAAAAGATATAGTGGAATTAGAAAAGGTGCAGAGAAGAGCGACGAAAATGATAAAGGGGATGGGACGACTTCCCTAATAGGAAAGGCTGAAGCAACTTGGGCTCTTCAGCTTGGAGAATAGGCGGCTGAGGGGAAATATGATAGAGGTCTATAAAATAATGAGTGGGCGCTGAACGGGTAGATGTGAAGCGTCTGTTCACGCTTTCCAAAAATATTAGGACTAGGGGGCATGCGATGAAGCTACACTGTTGTAAATTTAAAACGAATCGGAGAAAATGTTTCTTCACTCAACGTGTAATTAAACTCTGGAATTCGTTGCCATAGAATGTGATAGGGGCGGTTAGCATAGCGGAGTTTTAAAAAGGTTTGGACGACTTGCTAAAGGAAAAGTCCATAGACCATTATTAAATGGACTTGGGGAAAATCCACTATTTCTGGGATAAGCAGTATAAAATGTTGTGTACTTTTTTGGGATCTTGCCGGGTATTTGTGACCTGGATTGGCCACTGTTGGAAACAGGATGCTGGCCTTGATGGACCTTTGGTCTGTCCCAGTATGGCAATACTTATGTACTTATGTACTTTATTTCTCGTATTGATGAGCATTGCACACAGTATTTGAGGTGCAGTTGCACCATGGAGCGATACAAGGAAATTATAACGTTCCCATTTTTGATTTCCATTCCTTTCCTAATAATTCCTAACATTCTATTTGCTTTCTTAGCTGCCGCTGCACACTGAGCAGAGGGTTTCTACATATCATCAACGATGACACCTAGATCCTTTTCCTGGGCGGTGACTCCTAATCTGGAACCTTGCATCACATAGCTATAGTTTGGATTCCTCTTTCTTACATGCATCACTTTGCTCGATTCGCTCATATTAAACGTCATCTGCCATTTGGTTGCCCAGTTTCCCACTCTCTTAAGGTCCTCTGTGATTTAACAACTTTGAATAACTTTGAGTAATCAGCAAATTAAATTACCTCACCAGTTATTCCCATCTCTAGATCATTTATAAATATGTTAAAAAGTAGCGGTCCCAACCTAGACCCTCTGGGAACCCCCCTATCTACCTTTCTGTATTAAGAATACTGACCATTTAACCCTCCTCTCTGTTTTCTATCTTCTAACCAGTTCAACACTACCTCCTATCCTATGACTTTCTAATTTCCTCAGGAATCACTCATGAGGTACTTTGTCAAATGCCTTTTGAAAATCCAGATACATAATATTGACTGGCTAACCTTTATCCACATGTTTATTCACCTTTTCAAAGAAATGTGGTAGATTGGTGAGGCAAGATTTCTCTTGACTAAATCCATGTTGTTCTTTATTTTTGATCTTTATCATAGTCTCGTTATGCTGAGCACCGATTTCAGGCTCACTGGTCTATAATTTCCCAGATCACCTCTGGAACCCTCTTTAAAAATTGGCATTACATTGGCCACCCTTCAATCACCCAGTACCATGCTGGATTTTATAGATAAATTACATATTACTGTACTGATAGTACGCTGGGATGTATACCATCTGGTCCAGGTGATTTGCTACTCTTCCGTTTGTCAAATTGCTTACATCTTTCAGGTTTATAGAGATTTGATTCAGTTTCTCAGACTCATCAGCACTGAATACCATTTCTGACACTGGTATCTCCCCTACATCTTCCTCAGTGAAGTCCAAGGCAAAGAATTCATTTAATCTCCCTGAGTGCCCCTTGGTCATCTAGTGGTCCAAATGATTCTTATACCAGCGTCTTGCTTCTAATATACCTAAAAAAGCTTTTACTATGTGCTTTTGCCTCTAACACAATCTTACAGTTACAGTTAGCTCATTTATAGCCAGCTCATACCAAAAAAAGAATAGTTTTTAGCGGGTCACAACCAAGATACTACATTAATAAGACATCAAGGATGTAACAGTAAATAATCATATAACAGTAAACATGACTGTCAGACTTTCTAAGAGAACCTGGATTTGTGAGCCCTTGGGCCACTGCCGAGGAGCGGCAGGAAAACCACCCCAAACAGGAGACCAGGCAGACGGGCTGGTAGGAACAGGACTGGCACCGCCGGACTGGAGCTGCAGCTGAAGTAGAGCAGACTGGAACAGGCAAGGCAGGAATGGCTAGGCTTCACCTGCGCTTGACCGCCATTCCCCAGAGGTTGAGCCCCGGGGTGCAGCCGGGCGGCCGGCAGGACTATGAGACAGAAGGGAAAACCCAGAACTGCAGGGTCCAGCCGGCGGCCAGCAAACAGACAAGTAGCCCAGGAAACAAACAGGAACAGAGGCAGGCAGTAACCGTAGAATACTCCAGGAACCAAGCGGGGTCAAAGGCAGGCAGCAACAGTAGAATACTCCAGCAAACAGGCAGGGTTAAAGGCAGGCAGCAAACAGTAGAATACTCCAAGAACCAAGCAGGGTCAAAGGTAGGCAGCAACAGTAGAATACTCCAGAAAACAGGCAGGGTCAAAGACAGGATAAGAAGTAACAGGGTAGCACTGCAACAACACTCACCGATGAGAAGCTCATCAGACGACCTCTGTTGCAAAGGCAAACCAGAAAGTTCCCAGGTGCTTGATAAAGGCAATACCAGCTGAGGTCACGAATAAGGGTGAGGCTTGATAGCAGGAACAGCAGAGCACGGCTTGGCAAGAACAGGATCCAGGAACGGACTAGCCTGGACTGGACCGGATTTCAGGATTTTCCCCCAGGCTTCAGGATTTACACATAGACTTGGCATGGCTGGAGGAACCCCAAAGCAAGTCCAACCGGGAACATAGTCACAATCGTGACAATGAAACTATAATTGCTTCCTTATTACATGTTTATGGAAACAACAACGTATTTAAATTCTTCTTAAAGGTGGCATAACTAAGCATACAGCTTACAATAGGTGATAAAACTGGCCACAGAGAAGCAGCTTGATAAGACAACAGTCTATTAAACAATTTCATTGAAATAATTCCTGGAGGGCTAGGGAAAGAGAAAAAAGATTATAAGACTGAATTGGCATAGAGGGGCATAATCGAACAGGGTGCCCAAGTTTTCCTGAGGGCGTCCTTGCAGGACGTACCCACGAAGGGGCGGGGAAACCTGTATTATCGAAACAAGATGGGCGGCCATCTTTCGTTTCGATAATACGGTCGGGGACGCCCAAATCTCAACATTTAGGTCGAACTTAGAGATGGTCGACCTAAATGTTGAGATGGTCGTCCCCGGTTTTTGGCAATAATGGAAACCGAGGATGCCCATCTCAAAAACGGCCAAATCCAACTCATTTGGTCATGGGAGGAGCCAACATGTGTAGTGCACTGGTCCCCCTGACGTGCCTGGGCACCCTACCCTTACCGATCCCTTAGCGATTCAGAAAGGAACGGGCATGCATGAAGGAAATCGCATGCAAATGAGCTGCTTGCTGTTAGCTCATTTGCACACGATTTCCTTCCTAAGGGAGGGGAAGCCAGTGCAGAGCAGCCAAGCGTTATGCGTGGCTGCTCTGCGCATGCCAAAGACGGCTTCATACATGCAGACAAGCTGCGTGTATAATAGCCATCTACAACCTTAAAACAACACAAGTCCAGGTGCTCGTCAGGGACCTTTTTTTTTTTGGTGTGTGGGTAAAGGACGTCCAAAATGTGGATGTTTCTGGGAGAAGGATGTCCATACCTTTGCTATGCCTCCAACACCCCCTTTATTTATTTATGTGGATTTTGGATCACAAGTAGCAGCAGTGGGCTTTGAACCGGCCACCTCTGGATTGCAAGACCAGTGCTCTAACCACTAGGCCACTCCACCACACCCTTGAAATTTGGTCGTCCCTGTGGGGGGGGGGGCAGTTCAGGACATCCAAAATGTTTGAAAGAAGGACGTCCACACCTTCGCTATGCCTCTGCTGGCACACACCACACATACCTCTTCCCTCCCCCCCCCCCCCACCCCCCAGGTCCACTGCTGCGATGGACCTGAATATGATATTTGAGGCTGGCAAAAAAAAATTTTTAAGTTGTTTTTTTCAGTGTGGGAGGAGGGGGTTAGTCACCACTGGGGGAGTCAGGGGTGGTCATCTGGTCAGTTCAGGCACCTTTTTGAGGCTTGGTTGTAAGAAAAAATGGACCAAGTAAAGTTGGCCAAGTGCTCGTCAAGGACGCCCTTCTTTTTTCCATTATCACTCGAGGACGCCCATCTGTTAGGCACACCCCAGTCCGCCTCTGACATGCCCCCGGGAACTTTGGTCGCCTCCGCAACGGGAAGCAGTTGGGGACGCCCAAAATCGGCTTTTGATTATGCCGATTTGGGCAACCCTGAGAGAAGGACCCCCATCTCCCGATTTGTGTCGAAAGATGGGCGCCCTTCTCTTTCGAAAATAAGCCTGATAACTTACTAAAGAAAGCATATATTGAGGACTAAGGCCAAAACCAATCTTATATAGTAAACACTCTAATTTAAAAAAGTACCCTAGCTTCAACTGGAAGCCAGTGCGGCTTAACAAAAAATGGAGTAACGTGATTGTATTTTATAAGAGAGAAAATCAAATGCACATCCACATTTTGAATAGTTCAGATTTTTCTAAAGATGTGTTTCGACAAGCCTTGATAAGACAATATTACAATAATCCAATTTAATCAGAATGAGTGACTGTACCACCAGGTCCAATTCACAATCTTCTTTTTAAAGTCTCTCTTTGTCTTCCTTATCAGCGCTTTGCGTTTGACTTACCATTCCTTATGCTGTTTCCTATTATTTTCAGTCAGATCCTTCTTCAGTTTTCTAAATGATTTTCTTTTAGCTGTAATAGCTTCCTTCACCTCACTTTTGAACCATGCTGGCTGTCGTTTGGTCTTCCGTCCTCCCTTTTTAATTCATGAAATATATCTGGCCTGATCTTCCAGGATGGTATATTTGAATAGCATCCACGCCTGATGTAAAGTTTTGGTCTGTTCAGCTGCTCCTCTGTATTTTTTTTTTTTTACCATTCTCCTCATTTTATCATACTTTCTGTCCATTGGGATGTGTTTTGTGTCCTGTAACGTGTTTAGTCTATTCGATTCAAGGCCCTCTTTAACCTTTAATGTTCTGCCTCCACCAGTTGGTCTATCCTATCGCTGCAATATAATATTTGTCTTGGTATGACAGTGTCCCACTGGTTATCTTCCTTCCACCAGATCTCAGAGATGCCTATTATATCTATTTTTTTTCCCTTTAGTGCAATATATTCTAACTGTCCCATCTTATTTCTTAGGCTTCTGGCATTTGCATACAGACGTTTCAAACTAGAGAGTTGCACGGGGACAGAAATGCGACCCATCCTCGCCCGTCCCCGCCAGAATCAAACCTGTCCCCGCTCATCCCCCTGAGTGATCTCCTCCAACCCCGCCCGTCCCCCCCAAAAAAGGAAGTATAAAGTACTGAGTGGCGTGGACAGGGGGCACACAATGCAGAGTAATACATTTAAAACGAATCAGAGAAAATATTTCTTCACTCGTTAATATACTGAATCTTAGAAAAAGGGCAATAAACCCAAACAGCACAATGCCCTCAACAAAAGAAACAAGTGGGTATGATAATGCTTTAGCTGCAATAAAACAGCTCACAAACAGCCAGTTCCCACCATGAGAGAAATAAACTGCCTACACACACATAAAACATAAAAGTAGTCAGCTGAGCTCAGCTCTGTGCAGTTCTCTTCTGTGGATACCGAGGTCTGGCAGTGCCTGGAAGACTCATTACATACAACTTGATCAAATCTCCTGCACGTGTTGAACTTCAGTTGAGACAGAGAGAGACCCGGGTGAAAACGTGTAAGTGCTCGTCAGGGACATCCTTTTTTTAAAATTAGATTATGGATGAAGGACGTCTAAGTGTTAGGCGCTCAAGTCCCACCTTCGCTATGCCTCCAACACCCCCTTGAAATTTGGCCGTCCCTGCGATGGAGCAGTTAAGGACGCCCAACATGGACGTTTCTCCGAGAAGGACATCCACGCCTTTGCTCTGCCTGACAACCCCCTTAGTATTTGGCCGTCCCTGCGACGGGGCAGTTGAGGGCGTCCTTTTCGTACTGGAGGAGAGCTTGGTTTCCGCCCACTAAAACAAAGGTATGTGCGTGCATCCCCATGGGAATCCCGCCAGAACATCCTCCATCCCAACAGGAATCCTGCATGTTTATTTCCGTCCCTGCGGCACTCCCGCTGACCCGGAGGGGATTCCCGCAGACTCCGTGGGATCCCCGCAAACCCCGTTCCTGCACAGACCTCTATTTCAAACACTGGGGCCCTTTTTACGAAGCGGCAGTAAGCCCAACATGGGCGGTTTACCGCTCGCTAAAAGGGAAGTACCACTGGGCTACTGTAACAGCCCAGCAGTACTTCCCTCCCCCAACGCACGCCATTTCCGGTGCTGCAAAAAATTTTCAATTTTTGTAGTGCCGGTGTATACCCGGCGGTAATCGGGCAGTGCTGCGTGCACTATGGTTACTGCCGTGATAGTACAGGAGCCATCTCAATGTGTGGTGGTCAGTGCTGCCCCCCCCCCCCTGAAATGGCCACGCGGCAAGTGTTTCACTTCCTGCACGGCCATTTCTTTAAGACAAGGGAAACCTGTCTTTTACCCGCTGTGGTAAAAGGGGACCTTAGATGCGCATCAAAAACACGCACAGACGCCAGTTCAGGCCCACTTTTGCAACAGCTTCGTAAAAGGGCCTCAATGTTTGTTATTCCTATTTACCAACTTGCTCAGCTTTTGATAGTGATAATTTACAATCTTGGAAATCTGTCTGCTTTCTATTTAAAGACACCTGCCAGCTTATTTTCGAAATAGATCGCCTGCCATCTTCCGACACAAATCGGGAGATGGCCGGCGATCTCCTCAAGTCGGCCAAATCGGTATAATTGAAAGCTGATTTTGGCCGGCTTCAACTGCTTTCAGTCGTGGAGCCGGCCAAACTTCAAGGGGGCGTGTCGGTAGCGTAGTGCAGGTGGGATGGGGGCGGGACGGGGACGTACTCACGAGATGGCTGGCTTCGCCCGATAATGGAAAAAAGAAAGTCGGCATTGACGAGCATTTCGCCGGCTTTACTTGGTCCCTTTTTTTTCACGACCAAGCTTCAAAAAGGAGCCCCAACTGACCAGATGACCACCGGAGGGAATCGGGGATGACCTCCCCTTACTCCCCCAGTGGTCACCAACCCCCTCCCACCCAAAATATTTTTTTGCCAGCCTCTATGCCAGCCTCAAATGTCATACCCATCTCCCTGACAGCAGTATGCAGGTCCCTGGAGCAGTTTTAGTGGGTGCAGAGCACTTCAGGCAGGTGGATCCAGGCCCACCCCCCGCCCACCTGTTAGACTTGTGGTGGTAAATATTGAGCTCTCCAACCCCCCCAAAACCTACTGTACCCACATGTAGGTGCCCCCCCTTCATCCCTAAGGGCTATGGTAGTGGTGTACAGTTGTGGGGAGTGGGTTTTGGGGGGGGATTTGGGGGGCCCAGCACACAAGGTAAGGGTGCTATGCACCTGGGAGCTATTTTTGAAGTCCACTGCAGTGCCCAGTGGCATGTCAGGGGGACCAGTGCACTACAAATGCTGGCCCCTCCCACGACCAAGTGGCTTGGATTTGGCCGAGTCTGAGATGACCGGCTTCAGTTTCCATTATGGGCGAAAACCGAAGCCGGCCATCTCAAACCCGGCAATCTCAACATTTACGTATGTTGAGATTTGGCCGGCCCCAACCGTATTATCGAAAAAAAAGATGGCCGGCCATCTTTTTTGAAAATACGGTTGGCTCCGACCATTCACAGAGCCAGCCCTGGAGATGGACGCACATAGAGATGGCCTGCCCCGTTCGATTATGCCCCTCCTGGTCTGCCGTGGTCTCTATAACAGGGAAGATACCCTATCTTCCCTGTTATGGTGATATCTTTGAAAGATACCTTGTTCTAAACCATGCACTTTTGAGAGACTGTCAGCCTTCTCCCAGATTCTAGTTTAAAAGCTGCTCTATCTCCCTTTTAAATGTTGATGCCAGCAGCCATCTTTTCGGAATAGGCTCTCCCTTCCCCAAGAATGTTGCCCAGTTTCTAACAAATCTAAACCCCTTCTTTCTGCACCATCGCCTCACCCACGCATTGAGACTCCAGAGCTCCGCCTGTCTCTTGGGCCCTGCGCGTGGAATGGGTAGCACTTCAGAAAATGCTACCCTAGAGGTTCTGGATTTGAGCTTTCTACCTAAGAGCTCGAATTTGGCTTCCAGAATCTCCCTCCCACATTTTCCTATGTCATTGGCACTCACATATACCAAGATAGCAGGCTGTTCCCCAGCACTGTCTAAAGTCTTATCTAGGTGACATATGAGGTCTACCACCTTCACACTAGGGCAGGCAAGTGACCAAACTATCTTTACATCTACCAGCCACTAGCTATCTACATGCCTAATGAATAATGATTGAAACTTCAACTACAACAGCCGTCCTAACCCTTCCATCCCGGTCAGAAGCCCCTGGAGACACACCCTCGGTACTAGCTAAAGTGATGGGGTCAGATGGCATACATCCAAGAGTATTGAAGAAACTTAGGGAAGTTCCAACGTCTCCCTTGGCTGACCTTTTCTGTGTTTCACTAGAGTCAGGAATGGTCCTGGAGGACCGGAGAAGGGTGGATGAGGTCCCTTTCCACAAAAGTGGATGTAAGGAAGAGGTTGGGAATTGCATACCGGTAAGTCTGACTTCTGTGCTAAGTGAATTAATGGAAACACTTCTGAAACAGAAAATAGTGAGGTTTCTGGAATCCACGTAGATGACTAATAAATAAACTGAGTACTCTCGATATGGGTCCTAAAGTTGAGTGGAAGGTGACAGAAGTTTGTACTAAATGGAGCTCACTCTGAGGAAAAGGTTACCAGTAGTGTGCCACAGGGTTTGGGTCTTGGGCCAGTACTTTTTTTTACATTTTTGTAGGAGATACTGCTAACAGGATGTCTGGTAAGGTTTGCCTTTTTGTAGATGATACCAAAGGCAGTCACCCTTCGTGATGTGGATCACATGAGGAAGGACCTAGCAAAGCTTGAAGAATGGTCCAGAATTTGACACCTTTGATATAAAGCTAAAAAATGCAGGGTCATGCATTTGGGCTGCAAAAACTGGAGGGAGCAGGTACAGTTCAGGAAGTGAAGAACTTTTGCCACAGGAGTGAGACTTGGGTGTGACTGTGTGCAATGATCTTAAGGTGGGGGACAATTACTGCATAGGAGAGAATTTCCATCTAACCTTATCAAAGGAGCATTCATAGCCCAACTCCTTCTGCCATTGACCTCTTCTAACAGAGGTTGAAAAAGCTCCTCAAACTGGTCACGCCTAGTCTGCACGGTGCTGCATTTCCAACAGCGCAAATCAATCAGTTGGGGAAAGATGATATTTCTCCATTAACTGAACAGAAGAGAGTATTCTTCTATTATCATCCAGTATGTCAATCGCTTGTTTACTCTTTCCAAAAATACTAGGACAGTCAATGAAGTTAAAACAAATCGGAGAAAATATTTCTTCATTCAGCATGTAATTAAACTCTGGAGTTCGTTGCCATGGAAGGTGGTAAAATCAGTTAGCATAGCGGGGTTTAAAAAAAGGTTTGGCTAGCTTCCTAAAAGAAAAGTTCATAAGCCATTATTAAGATGGACTTGGGGAAAATCCACTGCTTATAAGCAGCATAAAATGTATTGAACTTTTTTGGGATCTTGCCAGGTTCTTGTAACCTGGATTGACCACTGTAGGAAACAAGAATCTGAGCTTGACGGACCTTCAGTCTTCCCAGCATGGCAACACTTATGTTTCTAACTTTCCTCAGCCCCTTTCTCCCCACCTCTTAAACACTGTTGGATGCAAGTCCACTGGGAAATCTGGGTTACCTTGTATAGGAAAATCTAACACCCCCATTCCCCCAGCTGTATGTTTTCTCTAACTGTACCCAACATCCTGCTCTTAAAACTGTAGAACTTGGGATGGGGACTCCCTTATGCCAAATCCCATACTGAAGGACATCTGTTAAATGAGTTGGGGGCACTTGTTGATGCTGTAGTGCCAAGGGAGTGAAATGAGCTATGCCCTGAACCCAATTAAAAACTGGCTAAAAGAAAACAGAGAGTAGGGTTAAATGGTCAGTATTCTCAATGAAGAAGGGTAGAAAGTGGGGTTCCCCAGAGGTCTGTGCTGGGACCGCTGCTTTTTAACGTATTTATAAATGACCTAGAGATGGGAATAACTAGTGAGGTCATTAAATTTGCTGATGACACAAAGTTATTCAAAGTTGTTAAATCACAAGACGATTGTGAAAAATTAAGAAAAGTGCTAGTGAACTAACCAACTACAGGCCAGTAGCATCCATTCCCTGAATAACCAAACTAACGGAAGGGATGGCGACCAAACAACTCACAAACTAATTAAACAAATTCTCAATACTACATGACTCCCAGTCAGGATTTCGGACTAACCACAGTACTGAAACAGTACTAGTTACTCTCATGAATAAATTCAAACAAATGATTGCAACTGGCAAGAACATACTACTTCTACAATTTGACATGTCTAGCGCCTTCGACATGGTTGATCATGGAATACTACTACATATCCTCGAGTACTTCAGAATTGGAGGCAACGTTCTCAACTGGTTCAAAGGGTTCCTAACCACACAATCATACCAAGTGACATCCAATTTGACTACATCACCCACATGGATACCTGAATGCGGAGTTCCACAAGGATCCCCCCTCTCACCGACCTTATTCAACTTAATGATGATACCCTTGGCCAAACTACTATCAAACCAAAACCTCAACCCATACATATACACAGACGACGTATCGATCTAGATCCCATTTAAACAAGATTTAAAGGAAATTTCCAATGACATCAACCAAAACCTACATATCATGCACTCGTGGGCCGATGCATTTCAGCTGAAACTCAATGCAGAAAAAAACCCAATGTCTAATACTCACCTCCCAACATAACACGAACAAATTCACCACCATTAACACACCAACTCTGAGTCTTCCAATCTCGGATACCCTAAAAATTCTTGGAGTTACCATTGACCGACACCTAACACTTGAGAGTCACGCGAAAAACACAACCAAGAAGATGTTCCACTCAATGTGGAAATTATAAAGAGTAAGACCTTTCTTCCCAAGGACAGTCTTCCGCAACCTGGTACAATCAATGGTACTTAGTTATTTAGACTACTGCAACGCACTCTACGCTGGCTGCAAAGAGCAAATAATCAAGAAACTTCAGACAGCTCAGAACACTGCAGCTAGACTCATATTCGGTAAAACAAAATATGAAAGTGCTAAACCCCTACGAGAAAAACTACTCTGGCTCCCACTTAAAGAACGCATCACGTTCAAAATATGTACCCTAGTTCACAAAATCATTCATGGAGATGCCCCAGCCTACATGTCAGACCTGATACACTTACCACCCAGGAATGCTAAAAAAATCATCCCGCACATTCCTTAATCTTCACTTCCCCAACTGTAAAGGTCTAAAATACAAACTAACACATGCATCAACCTTTTTCTACCTGAGCACACAATTCTGGAACGCGCTACCGCGCAACTTAAAAACGATCTATGAACTAACTAACTTCCGCAAACTACTGAAGACCCATCTCTTTAACAAGCATACCACAAAGATCAACAAATGTAAACTCCACACAGATAACCAGAATTGTCTTATAACATTTGCTTGTTACACTATAATCATGTTTTATCATTATCATGTTACCCAAGATCCTTCTGTAATACTAAATGTTTATTTTCTCATATATTTCCACCATTCATGATGTATTGTAAGCCACATTGAGCCTGCAAAGAGATGGGAAAATGTGGGATACAAATGCAATAAATAAATATAAATAAATAAAAGAGGATCTTATGAGACTGGGAGACTGGGCATCCAAATGTCAGATGACGTTTAATGTGAGCAAGTGCAAAGTGATGCATGTGGGAAAGAGGAACCCGAATTTTAGCTACGTCATGCAAGGTTCCACGTTAGGAGTCACCACCCATGAAAAGGATCTTGGTGTCATCATTAATGATAAGTTGAAACCCTCTTCTCAGGGTGCGGTGGTGGCTAAGAAAGCAAATAGAATGTTAGATATTATTAGGAAAGGAATGGAAAACAAAAATGAAGACGTTATAATTCCTTTGTGTCACTCCATGGTGCAACTGCACCTCGAATACTGTGTTCAATTCTGATCACCGCATCTCAAAAAAGATATAGTGGAGTTAGAAAAGGTACAGAGAAGGGTGACGAAAATGATAAAGGGGATGGGACGACTTTCCTAAGAGGAAAGGCTAAAGCATCTAGGGCTCTTCAGCTTGGAGAAAAGACAGCTGAGGGGAGATATTGTACAGCGCTGCGTAACCCTAGTAGCGCTTTAGAAATGTCAAGTAGTAGTAGTAGTAGATATTGTAGAGGTCTATAAAATAATGAGTGGAGTGGAATGGGTAGACGTGAATCGCTTGTTTACTCTTTCCAAAAATACTAGGACTAGGGGGCACGCAATGAAGCTACAAAGTAGTAATTTTAAAGCGAGTCAGAGAAAATTTTTCTTCACTCAATGTGTAGTTAAACTCTGGAATTTGTTGCCAGAGAATGTAGTAAAAGCAGTTCGCTTAGCAGGGTTTAAAAAAAGGTTTAGATGGCTTCCTAAAGGAAAATTGCATAGACCATTATTAAAATGGACTTGGGGAAAATCCACTGCTTATTTCTAGGATAAGCAGCATAAAATGTCTTGTACTGTTTTGGGATCTTGCCAGGTACTTGTAACCTGGATTGACCACTTTTGGAAACAGAATGCTGGGTTGATAGACCTTCGGTTTGTCCCAGTATGGCAATACTTATGTTATGTTATGTTGCAGACAAATTGTAATCTGATCCCACTGTTAACCCTAGCAAGCTTAACAACTTTAAGGGCATGCATGCCTTCTTGCCTTTCCATCTTCTTAAAAGCCCCTTTCATGTAAAGCAAACATCTAGGCAAGAAGAATCAATGAAATTCAAACCCTTGTGTCTCACGCAGCTTACCTGCAGTGCTTTTCAAACAAAGTTATACTAAGAACCTTCCCTAAATTTCTTCTAAAAGCAGTATCACTGTTTCATTGCTGTCAATCCATAAACATTCAGTCTTTTGTCCTAAAGTCTATTCTTATCCAGGAGAAAAGACTCCTTCATTCCCTAAAGAACACTTCCTGTTTAATTAAGAGGTATACAGACAGTAGGAAATCTACATGACTCTTTATATCTCGTGATCTGAGTAAATTGAGATTAGTTATAACCGATAGAACACCATTCAGCTGTTAGTGGACTTCAGTTTTGTTACCACCAAGCTGGACCCTTCATACAAGGAAAAATAGCATAGTAACGGGGAGGGCCATAATCGAAAGGGACGTCCTCGTTTCGATTTGGACATCCTTGCAAAATGTCCCCATCCGGGCGTGGAAACCCGTATTTTCGAAACAAGATAGACGTCCATCTTTCGTTTCGATAATACGGTCAGGGATGCCCAAATCCTGAAATTTGGTCGTCCTTAGAGATGGTCGTCCCTAGACCTGGTCGTTTCTGATTTTCGGAGATAATCAAAACCAACAACGTCCATCTCAGAAACGACCAAATTCAAGCCATTTGGTTGTGGGAGGAGCCAGCATTTGTAGTCCACTGGTCCCCCTCACATGCCAGGAGACCAACCGGGCACCCTAGGGGGCATTGCAGTGGACTTCATAAATTGCGCCCAGGTACATAGCTCCCTTACCTTGTGTGCTGAGCCCCCAACCCCCCCCCCCCATAAAACCCACTATCCACAACTGTACACCAATACCATAGGGCGCACCTAGATGTGGGTACAGTGGGTTTGTGGAGGGTTTTGGAGGGCTCGCTATTTCCTCCACAAATGTAACAGGTAGGGGGGATGGGCCTGGGTCTGCCTGCCTGAAGTGCACTGCACCCACTAAAACTGCTCCAGGGACCTGCATACTGCTGTCATGGACCTGAGTAGGAATTGTTCCTTTGATAAATGGGTCAAGCTGGTGTTAGATCGGCATAAGGGGGAGGTCCTTGATACAGCCGGGAGGTGAAACATGCATGTCAGGCACATTTGAGCCCCCAGTCCGAATGTATTTAAGATAAGTGTCTTAAGATGATATATAAACAATAGAAGCCGATGAAGATCTTAGTGCAGTTTAGAATTGCCATAAAATTAAGTTTGGGCAATTTTGCACTACTGAGGCAAGAATTTAAAAGTTTTGAAGATTCATTGAAAAATTGTAATGTGTGAAGAAAGGAGGTTGGAAGAATAAGATCTGGGATTGTTGAAATTGAAGGGTGATATATTAAATTTCCCAGTAAGTGACTGATTTAGAACACTGCCATTATTTGGTAAGACATGGACCTGAGTATGACATCTGAGGCTGACATAGAGGCTGTCAATCAATATTTTGAAAGATTTTTTTTGAGGGTGGGAGGGGGTTAGTGACCACTGGGGGAGTAAGGGGAGGTCATCCCCGATTTTCTCCGGTGGTCATCTGGTCATTTCGGGCACCTTTTTGTGCCTTGGTCGTAAGAAAAACGCGACCAGGTAAAGTCATCCAAGTGTTCATCAGGGACGTCCTTGTTTCTTTTGATTATGGGTCGAGGACGTCCTAGTGTTAGGCACGCCCATGTCCCGCCTTCGCTACGCCTCTGATATGCCCCTTGAACTTTGGCCGTCCCTGCAACGGAAAGCAGTTGGGGATGTCCAAAATAGGCTTTCGATTATACTGATTTGGACGACCCTGTGAGAAGCATGTCCATCTTCCGATTTATGTCGAAAGATGGGCGTCCTTCTCTTTCGAAAATGAACTCAATAGTAACATAGTAGATGCCGGATCAAGATTTGTATCTGCCATTTTCAGGGCACAGACCGTAGAAGTCTGCCCAGCCCTAGCCCTGCCTCCCAACCATTAGCTCCGCCTCCCAACCACCGGTGCTGCCACCCAATCTCTGCTAAGCTTCTGAGGATCCATTCCTTATGAACAGGATTCCTTTATGTTTATCCCAAGCATTTTTTAATACCATTACCGTTTTCATCTCCACCACCTCCCGCGGCAGGGCATTCCACCACTCTCTCCGTGAAAAAATACTTCCTGACATTTTTCTTGAGTCTGCCCCTCTTCAGCCTCATTTCATGTCCTCTAGTTCTACCGCCTTCCCATCTATGGAAAAGGTTAGTTTGTGGATTAATACCTTTCAAATATTTGAACGTCTGTATCATATCACCCCTGTTTCTCCTTTCCTCCAGGGTATACATGTTCAGGTCAGCAAGTCTCTCCTCACATGTCTTGTAACTCAAATCCCATACCATTTTTGTAGCTTTTCTTTACACTGCTTCAATTCTTTTTACATCCTTCTCCAACGTAGTGCTGTCTGGGGTAAGCTTGTGCCTTGAGTTGTTTCAATTTTTTTGTTTAACTTTCTCTCCCTCGGTGTTCCCTTTGTTGTGCTGAGCTTCTGCTCTGCTTCCTGTGGTTCTGCCTCCCCCTGTCCTTGTATTTTGCTCTTGTTTGTTTGTTGAGTTCTCTTTGTTTGCTGTAGGTGTCTCCTATGTAAGGGGAGCAGCGTTCCTTTCCTGGTCTGTGTGTGTGTCAAGGCAGCTTCCTCTGTTTGCTTACTCTCCCCTTTATCTTTGTCTGCTGAGTAGCTCTGCCCTGTTTTTTTCTCTTTAGCAGTTCCCTTTTTCCCTTGGGGGTTGTAGGGCCAGCTTTGTATATTCCTTAGGTAGTTCTCCCTTCCCCTTTGTATGCTATATATTCAGCCTAATGTGTTCCCTGTATCGTTGTATGTTATAGATACAGCCTAGTTCCCTTGTGTGCTGAATGGTTCAGCCTAGAGTGTATTCCTATAGGTGGTTTTTCTTCCCCTTTCCTTGTATACTGTAAGGTACAGCCTAGAGTGTTCCTATGAGTGGCTTCCCCTTTCCATGTATTGTCATATGCTGTAGGTACAGCCTAGTTCCCTTGTGTGCTGAATGGTTCAGCCTAGAGTGTATTCCTGTAGTTGGGTTCCTTTTTCCTTGAGTCCTGTGTTGTATAAGCCTAGAGTGTTTCCTTCTGGGGCTTCCCGTATTCTTGTTTGCCTGTGGCACAGCCTTGTATACCTTTCCTCTCTCCCTTTCCTTTGTGAATCTACTCTGCACTGTGTGCACTGCTTGTGGCCCAGTTCCATGTGGAACCCTTGTTGTTCTTTCTCCTTTCCCAGAGTGTGACTCGGTTCCCAGTCGGCCATGAGGCCCGCTTGCTTGGTCTCTGCGTGAGTGGGTTCCCGATCGGCCTTGAGGCCTGCCTGAATGCTCTATCTCCCACTTTCTGGTGGTGCCTGTTGGCTGTTGTGAGTGTGCGGGGTTTGGTGGCTGGGGTGGTGCGTAGGTCCTGTTCGGTCCACCCTAGGCCTTGGCCAAAATCCTATACTAGGCCTTGGCCTGGGCTCAAGGGCTCACGTCCGGAATAACAATCCATAACATGCGCCTACACTACCGTAGTCCATTTTTCAGTGCACCTTAGTAAAAGGACCCCAAAACCAGCTATTTTGGGGGAGTCCTGGGAGAGATGTCAGTGCTTGGACAGTTAAATGCTGATATTCAGAACCTAATCTGCCAAGTTAACCGCATAAAAGTCATTTCTATCTTTATACTTTAACCCATAACCGGTTAAGTGCTGAATATCACACTTCACTGGCTATAAAATTCATTGTTGGTGCCCAAACATGGCCCAGCATTGAATTTCCAGGCATAGCACTGTCAACAGTTAGCAAAATGCTGAGGGCCACCTGTTGAATATTGACCCTTATGAGTCAGCACTAAAATTAGCATTTTACAATGCATCCAGAACATGTGGACATTCTGTGTGTTTATTTTGCTAAAATGGATGTTTGTGCTGAATTTCTCTGTACTTTAGAACAGCTTCAATGTCAGCAGATTCTATTCTTGAAACAGGAGAACGTTTGAGCAGGATGTCTCATTTCTGACTTCTATGTCCTGTCTAAAATGGGGCTGCACACGTGTAACTGTTTAGAATATGAGCATATACATTCACATATGTGAACATGCCTCCTAAGAGCTATTGTGCAAATACCTACTTATCTTAACATAATATAAGATTGCCATACTGGGTCCGACCAGTGGCCAATCCAGGTCACAAGTACCTGGCAGAATCCCAAAGAGTGGCAAGATTTCGGAATCCCAAAGAATGACAAGATTACAGAATCTCCCGGAGTGGCAAGATTTTGGAATTCCAAAGAGTGACAAGATTCCGGAATCCGAAAGAATGACAGGATTCCGAAATCCCAAAGAATGACAAGATTCCAGAATCCCAAGGAGTGGCAAAATTTCAGAATCCCAAAGAATGACAAGATTTCAGAATCCCAAAAAATGACAAGATTCTGGAATCCCAAAGAGTGACAAGATTCCATGCTACCAATGCCAGGGACAGCAGCGGCTTCCCCTATGTCTATCTCATGTGCATTTGTAAGGGGGGAGGTGTACACAAGGTGGAGCATGGACAAGGACATAGGTGAGGCTTCCACAAAATACTGTAAGTTACTTAGGTACCTGCCATATGCGTACGCCTAAATGTAAAGCACATTGAAACTGGATTCGCTAGTATTCTGTAACAGAACCTGGCCCTTTGCCCACTGGGCCCCTAAATAGAGACATCCAGTTACAGATTTCCCCTCTATATATACCAGGGAGAGCAGTGAGACATCTTTAACCCTTTCCAGCCTGACCTGTTTTCTGTAAAGTTATCTTAATACTGTTTTAAGATTGTCTGAACATTCCACAGGAGCATCTGGTTATCAGTGGCAGATCAATTAGTTGTGAGGTATGAAAGGCATTAATTCACAGTGTCATGATTACAAAGGTCAATTACAGGAAAAGAAAATATCTGATACTGAAATTCTTTCCTCAGTTTTCCATTTTTTTTTTCAAGTGTTTTCTAGGCATTTCTTGTGAAAGAGACCGGCACTGCTGTTCCACAAAGCTAATGAATCCTTCCTTTCAGCAGTTGAAAGGGGTTTTGGCTTATGAATGAAGTAGAGGAAATGTTCTGATTTAGAGCTTTTGGCAGGAATTCAGGTCTCTATGTTGTGTCTCCTGAACAAAAATAGAATGGGATTAATTCAACCCAGTCACTGCCAGCTCCTGGGGACCAGACCTGTGTGGCTCTCTGTTCCTTGGTGAGCATCAGTGGTGTAGCTACGTGGGGCCAGGCCCCCGTAGATTTGGCCCTGGATCCCCCTGCCGATGACCCTCTCGACCCCCCTCCCGACGCCAACCCTCCCCCGACGCCGCCGTCGGCTACCTTTGCTAGCAGGGGACCCCAACCCCTGCCAGCTGAGGTCCTCTTCTTCCGGCGCAAGGCTTCGTTCTGTTTCTGTGAGTCTGATGTCCTGCACGTTGGCTGATCTGCAAGGCTTCGTTCTGTTTCTGTGAGTCTGACGTCCTGCACGTACAACATGCAGGACGTCAGACTCACAGAAACAGAACGAAGCCTTGCGCCGGAAGAAGAGGACCTCGGCTGGCGGGGGTTGGGGTCCCCCACCAGCAAAGGTAGGCGGCGACGGCAGCGGCGGCGGGGGACGGTTGGCAGCGGGAGGGGGGTCGAGGGGGTCATCGGCAGGGGGGGGGTCAAAGTTGGTGGTGGTGGTGGCGGCAGTGGGGGGGGGCGGCGGCGCCTGGGGGGGCTAAAATGTGCCCCCTCACCTCGGCTCTGGACCCCCCCTCCCGCCGAAGTCTGGCTACGCCCCTGGTGAGCATAAATTGAAGGAGGGGATTTTGCATCTCCTTTTATGAAGTGGAGCAGATAACATGTTAATGAAGGGGCTTCTCCTTGTCAAGCCTCCACTGCGGGAGCCACTGAAAACGTCTTCTCTGAAGGGTCATCATTTGCACGATGCAGTAACTTAAACTGGGGCATAGGAGCCAGCTCTGTGCTTGTCAGTGGATGCTGAACCCCCTCAGTATTGAGCAAGCTTCTTCACTGTGTCCGAGGAGGTGCCAACCCCAGTCATTTATGACCCAGCTGCTTTAGACATTAACATACCATTTGACACCTGTTTAAAACATCTTTATTGCACAGCAAACGTTGCCTGCTGTTAAACATATATCCACTAATTCTAAAACCTTTCAAGCTCAAATTTAGACTTAGCACACAAATGTCTGCATGCAATTTATAGGATAAGGTCAATTGCATACACAACTTATCTTAATAATAATTCCTCCTAATGCATAATGTTATGTTAATGTGGGTGGGGTGTGTGCGCTTTCCTGATTCTTCCTCCTAATGCATAATGTTATGTTAATGTGGGTGGGGTCTGTGCGCTTTCCTGATTCTTCCTCCTAATGCATAATGTTATGTTAATGTGGGTGGGGTCTGTGCGCTTTCCTGATTCTTCCTCCTAATGCATAATGTTATGTTAATGTGGGTGGGGTCTGTGCGCTTTCCTGATTCTTCCTCCTAATGCATAATGTTATCTTAATGTGTGTGGGGTCTGTGCACTTTCCTGATTCTCCCTCCTAATGCATAATGTTATGTTAATGTGGGTGGGGTCTGTGCGCTTTCCTGATTCTTCCTCCTAATGCATAATGTTATGTTAATGTGGGTGGGGTCTGTGCGCTTTCCTGATTCGTCCTCCTAATGCTTAATGTTATGTTAATGTGGGTGGGGTCTGTGCGCTTTCCTGATTCTTCCTCCTAATGCATAATGTTATGTTAATGTGGGTGGGGTCTGTGCGCTTTCCTGATTCTTACCCCTAATGCTTAATGTTATGTTAATGTGGGTGGGGTCTGTGCACTTTCCTGATTCTTACCCCTAATGCTTAATGTTATGTTAATGTGGGTGGGGTCTGTGCGCTTTCCTGATTCTTCCTCCTAATGCTTAATGTTATGTTAATGTGGGTGGGGTCTGTGCGCTTTCCTGATTCTTACCCCTAATGCTTAATGTTATGTTAATGTGGGTGGGGTCTGTGCGCTTTCCTGATTCTTACCCCTAATGCTTAATGTTATGTTAATGTGGGTGGGGTCTGTGCGCTTTCCTGATTCTTCCTCCTAATGCTTAATGTTATGTTAATGTGGGTGGGGTCTGTGCGCTTTCCTGATTCTTACCCCTAATGCTTAATGTTATGTTAATGTGGGTGGGGTCTGTGCGCTTTCCTGATTCTTCCTCCTAATGCATAATGTTATGTTAATGTGGGTGGGGTCTGTGCACTTTCCTGATTCTTACCCCTAATGCTTAATGTTATGTTAATGTGGGTGGGGTCTGTGCGCTTTCCTGATTCTTCCTCCTAATGCATAATGTTATGTTAATGTGGGTGGGGTCTGTGCGCTTTCCTGATTCTTCCTCCTAATGCATAATGTTATGTTAATGTGGGTGGGGTCTGTGCACTTTCCTGATTCTTACCCCTAATGCTTAATGTTATGTTAATGTGGGTGGGGTCTGTGCGCTTTCCTGATTCTTCCTCCTAATGCATAATGTTATGTTAATGTGGGTGGGGTCTGTGCGCTTTCCTGATTCTTCCTCCTAATGCTTAATGTTATGTTAATGTGGGTGGGGTCTGTGCGCTTTCCTGATTCGTCCTCCTAATGCTTAATGTTATGTTAATGTGGGTGGGGTCTGTGCGCTTTCCTGATTCTTCCACCTAATGCTTAATGTTATGTTAATGTGGGTGGGGTACAGCTCTGATATTAACACAATATTCCAATAACACATACTAACAGAAGTCAAGCTGTTATCATGGTGCAGTTAATCGCTTTTGTATTTTCTCGTACTCTTATCGTGGCCCTATATACCAGGAACAGCCCTTTTCATCTCCAAACCTTACTACAGTTTGCCTTTCAGTAGAGTCAATGGCAAAACCTTACTGTGGGTTAGTAAATAGGTCCCTAGGAATGTTGGAAAGGGTGTACAGGAGGGGAAAAAAAATCCCTGGGTAGATGCGAGTGATGACTCGTGGTGCCAGATCCCAAAGACGCAGGAAGAAAAGAAACATCCAAGTCAACAAAAATAAAGCCGGGGCTTTGTAGTGAATAAGGAGCGAGAGAAGGCTGTGGAAGAGGGTTTATTTCATGCAGATCTGGGGCACTGAAGACATGCATCAAGCTGACACAATGTGTAGGAGCTATAATGGGCAAGTGGGCGATCAAGGTATATGGCTAAATGTTACAGTTCTGTAATTGATGATGATATGAAAGTGGGGGCCTGTCAAGGAGCAGCAGAGAGAAGGAGAAATAAGAATGCAGTTCAAGGAGATTAATTGGATAAAAGTATCAGGATTTGCATAAGGAGAGAGTGGGATGAGGCTGAGGATGTCAGAAAGAACTTAATGAGTGATGGTCTCGGTCTTATTTACATGCTAGATGGGAAATGAGGGAGGGGGGGTCCTTTTCCTTATCTTGTAGCTGGCAATTCTGCTGATGCTGTTGTGATAACAAAATCATCGCTTTTGTTACTGTTTGGCGACACTTGTGTCTAGTTACCCCGTCTGATTACTGCCACATGTGGCACGGTTGCACTATGATGTGATCAAGCACTGTTAAGAGCTATGTCGTCATTGCTTAGAACCTCAGCATAGTAACATAGTAGATGATGGCAGATAAAGATCTGCATAGTCCTGTCTTGTCCGCAAGGAAGGTGAGCCCTTAGGTCCCGCAAGGCCCCGAAGGACCTCAGAGGACAGCCGAGCAACCCCAAGTCTTCACCTGCGGCGATAGCCGTTCACCAAGGGTTGAGCCCCCAGCTGCAGGCGGTCAACGGGACTTCAGGAACCGCGGGGTTGACGGACTGACCTGGACTGGGACCAGGAGAGAAGAGGGCAGATGGAAAATAGAGATGTCCAAAAACAGGCAACAGTTCAGGGCAGGCAGCTAACAGCGTAGTCAGAGGCAGGCAAGAGGTCAAGGCAGGCGGCTAGCAGAGTAAACCAGGAACAGTCCAAAAGTCAAAACCAGAAGCACAAGGAAACCAACTAATCACAGGAACAAACGGAGACTGGCCTCGGGAAACAGAACCTGAAGCAATGTCCTATCTCAGGCTCGCTCCTTAAATACTGTTCGGGATTCAACCGCCCAGCCCCCGTAGACATAGCCGGCCAATCAGAACCTGGTTATCGACAGAACCCTTCTGATTGGCTCTGTCCGACTTCCCAGGCGGGACTACCGTACTGGCCTCCCAGTCTAACTCCTCTGAGGCGGAGCTTCGGGTTCCCGCGCCCGAGAGTGAAGAAGACGCCGGCCATCGCGCCTCGGCGCCATTTCCCCTACTGGCGCAAACACAGCCCCCATAGCCGGCGATCGAGAGTCTGGCAGCCTCCGGCCTTGGCCCCGGACTGGGCGGCCATCACCACGGCGAGCCCCAGCTCCCCGCCGTGGCCTCAAGAAAGCCGGCCTTCGTCGTGGCAGACGCCGGCTCCTGCTTCCCGCGGAGGAGCAGCCGGAGGGAGCGACGGATGTGACAAGTCCATCCAATCTGCCCAACAAGATCCACTCATTACATATGGTATGTGATGCTTCATATGTATACCTGAGCTTGATAAAAGAGAGCTGAAGTGGGATTTGAACCTGGGTCCACTGGTTTACAGTCCACTGCACTGACCACTAGACTACCCTTCAGACCTTCAGCAGAAGATTCCAAAAATGCATTGTATTACTAAGGCAGGATTTCTCCGCCCTAGTCTGTTAGAATTAGGTCGGCGCTTGATGCACCAAGTGGTCCTTTTCTGCCAAAATCTTCTCTCTTTCTTATAGGCTGAGCCAGTTCTGATTTTGTCCCATTGTAATGATATACAATATAAGGTACATATAAATCATTAAAACAATTAAATGACCATCCAGCTCATTTTCGAAAGAGATCGCCGGCGATCTTCCGACACAAATCGGGAGATCGCCGGTGATCTCCTGATCCCGGCCAAATCAGTATTATCGAAAGCCGATTTTGGCCGGCCCCAACTGCTTTTTCGTTGCGGCACCGGCCAACCTTCAAGGGGGCGTGTTGGTAGGGTAGCGAAGGTGGGACAAGGGGCGGGGGCGTGGTTACGAGATGGCCCGGCTTCGACTTATAATGGAAAAAAATGGCCGGCTCGAACGAGCATTTCGCCGGCCGGACTTGGTCCATTTATTTTTAGGACCAAGTCTCAAAAAAGTGCCCCATTTAACCAGATGACCACCGGAGGGAAGCGGGGGTCACCTCCCCTTACTCCCCCAGTGGTCACCAACCCCCTCTCAGCCAAAAAAAAAATTTAAAAACATTTTTGTGCCAGCCTGTATGCCAGCCTGAAATGTCATACCCAGCTCCCTGACAGCAGTATGCAGGTCCCTGGAGCAGTATTTAGTGGGTGCAGTGCACTTCAGGCAGGTGGACCCAGGCCCATCCCCCCCTACCTGTTACACTTGTGGTGATAAATATTGAGCCCTCCAAAAAAAACCCAAAACCCACTGTACCCACATGTAGGTGCCCCCCTTCACCCCTTAGGGCTATGGTAGTGGTGTAGAGTTGTGGGGAGTGGGATTTGGGGGGCTCAGCACACAAGGTAAGGGAGCTATACTCCTGGCACCTATTTTTGGTTTTTAAAAAAATATTTAGAAGTGCCCCCTAGGGTGCCCGGTTGGTGTCCTGGCATGTCAGGGGGACCAGTGCACTAGAAATGCTGGCTCCTCCCACGACCAAATGCCTTGCATTTCGCCAGGTTTGAGATGACCGGGCCTGGTTTCCATAATGGCTGGAAAACGAAGCCGGTCATCTCATGTAAACCCGGCGATCCTGCTCGAAACCCGACGAGCGATTTGGCCGGCGCCAAGCGTATTTTGAAAATACGCTTGGCTCCACCCCGTCGCGGAGCCGGCCCCGAAGATGGCCGGCCATTGATTTGGCTGCCGCTGTTCGATTATGCCCTTCCATATCTAAACTTCTACCTCATAAAACAATTGATCTCAAACATCTCACTCATACTATCGCTCACATACCAATATAAATTAAACTTATTTAACTTCAGAATTATTTGAGATTTTGGTGGATTTTTTTAAGGAGTGCTCAGTTCACACATCAGTCAGAAGAATGTACGACTGGCTGAGTCAAGAACCATCACTGCACCATTTATGTTCTTTTAATCGTGTGAACCTTCCAATCCCTTCCACACATGCCAGTGGTGGGGTCACTCGTATTGCCCAGTCAAAATCACCACAGTTTGATCAATTCATATAATAATATATAACAATATCAATGTGTTGCTAGTCATGTTCTACAGTTCCCAAAGGGAAATCGTGCCAAACGAATCTCATTGAATTCTTTGACTGAGTGACCGGAGAATTAAATCAAGGACGTGCTATGGACGTAATCTACTTAGATTTCAGCAAAGCTTTTGACATGGTTCCCCACAGGAGGCTCTTGAATAAACTAGACAGGCTAAAGATAGGACCCGAAGTGGTGAACTGGATTAGGAACTGGTTAACGGGCAGACACCAGAGGGTGGTGGTAAATGGAGTTCGCTCAGAGGAGGGAAAGGTGAGTAGTGGAGTGCCTCAGGGATCGGTGCTGGGGCCGAGTCTATTCAATATATTTGTGAGTGACATTGCCGAAGGGTTACAAGGTAAAGTTTGCCTTTTTGCGGATGACACCAAGATTTGCAACAGAGTGGACACCCTGGAGGGAGTGGAAAACATGAAAAAAGATCTGAAGAAGCTAGAAGAATGGTCTTACGTTTGGCAATTAAAATTCAATGCGAAGAAATGCAAAGTGGTGCACTTAGGGAGTAGAAATCCAAGGAAGACGTATGTGTTAGGCGGGGAGAGTCTGATAGGCACGGACGGGGAGAGGGATCTTGGGGTGATAGTATCTGAGGACCTGAAGGTGATGAAACAGTGCGACAAGGTGGTGGCCGTAGCTAGAAGATTGCTAGGCTGTATAGAGAGAGGAGTGACCAGCAGAAGAAAGGAGGTTTTAATGCCCCTGTATAAGACGTTGGTGAGGCCCCACCTGGAGTATTGTGTTCAGTTTTGGAGGCCGTATCTTGCGAAGGATGTTAAAAAAATGGAAGCGGTGCAAAGAAAAGCAACGAGGATGGTATGGGATTTGCGTTCCAAGACGTATGAAGAGAGACTTGCTGACCTGAACATGTATACCCTGGAGGAAAGGAGGAACAGGGGTGATATGATACAGACGTTCAAATATTTGAAAGGTATTAATCCGCAAACAAACCTTTTCCGGAGAGGGGAAGGCGGTAGAACGAGAGGACATGAAATGAGATTGAAGGGGAGCAGTATTTCTTCATGGAGAGTGTGGTGGATGCTTGGAATGCCCTCCCGCGGGAGGTGGTGGAGAGGAAAACGGTAACGGAATTCAAACATGCGTGGGATAAACATAAAGGAATCCTGTTCAGAAGGAATGGATCCTCAGGAGCTTAGCCAAGATTGGGTGGCAGAGCCGGTGGTGGGAGGCGGGGATAGTGCTGGGCAGACTTATACGGTCTGTGCCGTGAAGAGGACAGGTACAAATCAAGGTAAGGTATACACAAAAAGTAGCACATATGAGTTGATCTTGTTGGGCAGACTGGATGGACCATGCAGGTCTTTTTCTGCCGTCATCTACTATGTTACTCTGTTACTATTTACCTGAACATTTCATATAAGAACCTTTGTCCAAAATCACATTAAGGCAAAGCAAATCACAGTACTTATCTTAAAGCAGATAAATAGAACCCCAATAGTTCCAAAATATCACAGAATATCGCTGGTTCAACAAACGTCTTCTCAGTCCAGATCCATCACCATAGACCCATAATATTTAATATCCCATATTGGTTATAGCGAGTTATATATACTGCATATCATTATTTTTGAGGTATTGGGTTATCTGCATATTTCTCCTAAGTATTTTGTCTGTTTGTCCCACTGTAGCCATGAATGTCTTGTTCCAGTTTCTCTACAAAATCAGGCTGTTGGCCTGAAGCTGTCTGTTAACTGCAACTTATAACGGAAAATACTATATTTAAAGAACTCTTCTCAGATACCAGCCGTTTATTGCATTTGCGTTATCTTATCTGGAACCATCCAACAATGGCAACTATGTCCTTTCTTCGGACATGGAACAACAGTTCAGATGAGGAATCTGAAGGAAGTGTCCTGCTTTTGTCTGACTTTGCAGGGAGATGACTGTTCGGTGACGTGTGCGGCTGGAACATACGGTGGCAGCTGTTTGTCCACATGTAACTGCAAGAATGAAGCTGCTTGTTCTCCGATAGATGGCTCCTGCGCTTGTAAAGAAGGTAAGTGATAGTAATAACGTGTTTGCTTTTAACATCAGCTGGCAAGAGTTATCCAGACCGCTAAACTCAAAGCTGGCTATTTTGTGCGTGGTCCGGGGTAGAGTCGTGGTTAAGTGTGTTATACAGCATTTAACCGACTAAGTTTAGCAGTTAAATTTGACCCATAAAAGTCACTCCTATCTTTATGCGGTGTGGCTTATACAGTTAAGAGCTGAATATTGCACTTAACCACATAAGAGAGAGCCGGCTGCATAAACCCAGATACGGTACCCAGCATTGAATGTCCAGGGAATAAGGTCAGCGGTTGCTAAAAAAATACACATCACCGCCAGCTGAATATCGACCCCTAAATTCCCCTTTTTATTGGGAATAAACAATCTTATGCTGTGGCTTTATAATATATTAATTAATGGGGTTTCTTTTTATCCTTTACTTGTGTTTAGGGTGGCAGGGGCTGGACTGCTCCAGTCCATGTTCAAGTGGCACTTGGGGCCTGAATTGTGATCAGAGCTGTCAATGTGCCAATGGTGCAGCCTGCAACCCCATGGATGGCTTGTGTACATGTGCACCAGGGTGGCAAGGAGAACAGTGCAATCAGCCGTGTCCAGTGAGTTCAGCTGTTTATTTATCAATGAGACTTGAGAAGCAGAAGGTGTTTGAAGGGGGTCATGTGATGATAACCGTACATCGAGAATTTGCTGGAACTTTGGTCTGTTGGACTCAGGGGCGTAGCCAGACCGGCAGGACGGGGGTCCAGACCTCAAGATGAGGGGGCACATTTTAGCCCCCCCCCCCAGCTCCGCCACTACCACCACCATCAACAACTTTGACCCCCCCCCCCCCCCGCCAACGACTCTCTCGACCCCCCCCCTCCCGCCGCCAACCTTCCCCCGCCGTCATCTACCTTTGCTGGCAGGGGACCCCAACCCCCACCAGCCGAGGTCCTCTTCTTCCTGCGCAAGGCTTCGTTCTGTTTCTGTGAGTCTGACGTCCTGCACGTACAATGTGCAAGACGTCAGACTCGCAGAAACAGAACGAAGCCTTGCAGATCAGCCAGCGAGGTCCTCTTCTTGTGGCGCAAGGCTTCGTTCTGTTTCTATGAGTCTGACGTCCTGCATGTTGTACGGCGACGGCGGCAGGAGGGGGGGTCGAGAGGGTCGTCGGCAGGGGGGTCCAGGGACAAATCTACGGGGGCCCAGGCCCCCGTGGCCCCACGTGGCTACGCCAGTGGTTGGACTACTTTGCACCACCGAGAAACCTCCCTAGCACCTTCTATTACAGAGACTTTGGGGAATGTGCCCTATAAAATCTATCAAAAATTTGCACCTACTTTATGCCTGTTTAATACAGGCTTATTCGATGAAGCTTTTGACCATAGTTATTTCATAATTTTTAAATATATTAATTGTATATTGAGCAATCATGTGGGAGGAATAGAAAGTCACACAAAGTGGAGGAACACTCGATCCCTACGTGTGTCAGCGAGAAAAAAGCCCAAGGAAAAGGGAAGATGGGCTGTTTCAAGAGACCAAGGGAGACACTAGTTCATTCGACTCGAATAAGTTGTTTCAATAAAGATCACGTTTTTGAACTAGTGTCTCCCTTGATCTTTTGGAAAAAAACATCTTCCCTACTTGGATTCTTTCTCGGAGGAGTAGAAAGTCCCATAGTTCTATGTCCATGTGACTACTTCCTTGTAAATAATTATTTTCACTAATTCAGTCACTATTATTGAAATAGACTTCAAGACGTCTTTTGAGTAGAGGAGACTGTCTCAAACGACTGTTCTTAAGCGATTGTTCAACAAGATATTGTGTTCTGAGCTTCCAGCTCTGATGCAGGGTGGTCTTTCCTCTTACCTACTTTTCAGTCCATACTCGAAGCCAGTCTTTTTTCTAGCAAAAAAGGTGCTGGTACTCAAATGCTAGGCCACCCTTCAGGGGTGGGATGATCACTGACAGACCCACCCCATGGCCAGGCCTCCTGCAACCAGTCACAGAATCTATGACAAGGCAGAATAGGTGTGTAGAGCCTGAGCTCTTTCATTCAAATTTGGGTTCCATACGTCAATTTTAGCAGACAATGGGAAAGGTGCCAGTACTGAGTACCCCCAAGTAACCCCTCGAAAAAAGCCCTGATTGAAGCGCTCTTTATGCTGCAATGAATTCAAATTGACATTTGATATAAACGCACCCGAGGCAACTGCTATTTTATCAAGAAAAGAGGCACCTGCGCAGGCTCAGTTATAAAATTACCCTCATATTACATACAAGTAGACGTTAAGGACTAGACTCAGTAAATGCGCCCAAATGTAAAAATCCGCACTGAACGCTACTGTATAAACGGTGCTTTGAGTCGCGTGCTATTTATAGAATAGTACTTAGAGCCGATTTTCGTACCAAACTTTGGTCACGAGGATTTACACCAACTGGAACCTGGTGTAAATCCGGGCGCAGATCCCTGGTATTCTGTAACACTGCGTGCATTTTTCATGAACGCCCCTTGACCCGCCCATGGCCACGCCCCTTTAATATTTACACACGGGTCTTTATAGATTAGCGCTTAGCAAGATGTACATGCAAAACCAAACTGTTGCCAATTAGCGCCGATAATTGAGTTTTACTACCCAATTATTGATGCTAATTGGCTCGTTAGGCAATCTCAGACTAGCACTCAATTTTGGATGCCATATGTAGAATCTGGGGTTAAGGGGGGTAATTCTCTGTAGATCACCTAAAGTTACACGTACAACGTGGTGCGACGTCAGACAGACTCCGAATCAACAGGGTACAGCATGGCCACGGAGGAGGACGACGAAAAAGAACTTTGAAGACCTCGGCGGCTGGCGAGGGTTGGGGTCCCCCGCCAGCAAAGGTAAACAACATTAGTGGGGGAGGGTTGGCGGCGGGAGGGGGGCCAGGGCGAAATCTGCGGGGGCCCAGGCCCCTGTGGCCCCACGCAGATACGCCCCTGTTCGGGACTGCTCTTTGCGGCTCCGGCCAAATAGATGGCTGGCGCCATACGATTATGCCCCTCCAATGCAGCTAACCAGAAATCTGGTGTCTACTGTTATAATAATATATTTACACATTTCTCACATCTACCTTCTTTAGCTACCTGATTTCTGGTTAGGTGCGTGGGTGAGTTATATTTCTGAAGGTCTTAGATATTCAGGTTCTGACTGATTACACTGTGTATCTGCATTATTGTAGAATTGACTTTGATTCCCTTGGTTTGTAGAGATTCTGTGTATTGTATAGCAGAGGGATTTGTGATGAAGTCTTTATTTTATAAAGAGAACCCGTATATTTTCTAAAATATAAGCATACATTGGAACATACAGTGGTTAGGGTGGTGGACTTTGGTCCTGAGGAACTGAGTTCGATTCCCACTTCAGGCACAGGCAGCTCCTTGTGACTCTGGGCAAGTCACTTAACCCTCCATTGCCCCATGTAAGCCGCATTGAGCCTGCAAGGGCCGACTTATACATGGAATGTTGCTAGTGGAATAGCAACATTCCATGTAGAATCTCAAATAGTAGCAACAGTGGAGGAGTGGCCTAGTGGTTAGGGTGGTGGATTTTGGTCCTGGGGAGCTGAGGAACTGAGTAGGATTCCCACTTCAGGCACAGGCAGCTCCTTGTGACTCTGGGCAAGTCACTTAACCCTCCATTGCCCCATGTAAGCCGCATTGAGCCTGCCATGTAAGCCACATTGAGCCTGCCATGAGTGGGAAAGTGCAGGGTACAAATGTAACAAAAATAAAATAGATACTATTGGAGATTCTACATGGAATGTTGCTACTATTGGAGATTCTACATGGAATGTTGCTATTCCACTAGCAACATTCCATGTAGAAGGCTGCGCAGGCTTCTGTTTCTGTGAGTCTGACGTCCTGCACGTACGTGCAGGACGTCAGACTCACAAAAGCAGAAGCCTGCGCGGCCACATTGGTGATCTGCAAGGGCTGACTTATACATGGAATGTTGCTAGTGCAATAGTAACATTCCATGTAGAAGGCTGCGCAGGCTTCTGTTTCTGTGAGTCTGACGTCCTGCACGTACGTGCAGGACGTCAGACTCACAGAAGCAGAAGCCTGCGTGGCCACATTGGTGATCTGCAAGGGCCGACTTCTAGTGGAATAGCAACATTCCATGTAGAATCTCAAATAGTAGCAACAGTGGAGGAGTGGCCTAGTGGTTAGGGTGGTGGACTTTGGTCCTGGGGAACTGAGTTCGATTCCCACTTCAGGCACAGGCAGCTCCTTGTGATTCTGGGCAAGTAACTTAACTCTCCATTGCCCCCTGTAAACCGCATTGAGCCTGCCATGAGTGGGAAAGCGCAGGGTACAAATGTAACAAAACAAAAAAAAAAACTCCACCCCAGCTCTGCCAAAAGTACACCTGCAGAGCCGAGTACATGCAGATCACTCGTTCCATGTGTGTCTACGTTTTATGCATCTTTACTTCCATAAGTAAAACAGTCTTTACATGTGGGAGAAGCTGGATAACATTCTCCCAGCTCTGGGGAAATTTTACATTTTTACCTGTGTGGGTGCTATTGAATTCTCAAAGCAAAGTGTGTGCATGCTTTCAGGTTGAAAGTTAGCCAGGAAATTTAGTCAGGTATATTTACATCTGCTCCTGTGGTTCAGATTTTCAAGCTTAATTTACATACGTGCATATTTTATGATCAGGGCTTCTCTTCTTAGGTGTTTGCAAATTGTCAATTTAGGTGTTCATTTTGCAGCTAATTAGAGGTTCCATGAGGATTTTAAAAATCCATATTTGTTTGCATTGCTGGTGGAATCAACAATGTATAGCACGGACAAGGCACAAACCCTGAATGCAGGATGCAAGACAAACCGGGGGATGGGGTCAGAAGCCGCACGGCAATGCCAACACGGCCCGTTCAAAGTGAATAGGCTTTGTTGGCCTTAGTGCACTGACAGCCGCTAACGCTGTAAACAGGGAGGTTAATTTGTTGTCTGTGTTACTGGTTAAAATGTACAATGAGAAGCTCTATTTTTAAAATATACATAGAAAAACTAACCACTCTGCCCTGTCAGGATAGGCACGCACATGCAAGCTGTACACAACAGAAGTTTACCTGCACATCCAGAGTTTATAAAAGCTTGCTTCTGCACACGAATCACTGTTTTACTCACAGGCATAGCTTTTAAAATTGCCCTCCCCATATCAAACTTTTAACAGATAGAATTACTCACCTTTTCTTCAGTCCCTCAAATTGCATAAAATGAATATACTCTATATAATTGCAAGTTAGTCTCTCTTTAAGAAAGGTATCAACAATGATTGGATGGGAGTTCGGGTTGAAAGTTTAAATATCCCGACGCCATTTTGTTTAACAGCAGTCCCGCAGAAAGAAAGAGCAGGACACGCACAAGGGCAGATGATATAATCGAGGATACGACTCCTGAGGAAGCGACAGAGAAACGAAGGCTCTCTGTTGAGTGTTCCCGATGAATGTTCTACAGCCCAGATAAGTGTTTGATGATAATAAATTCAGGCCTCATGTAAATAGTGCACGACGAATAGGCCGTGTACTAAGAAAATTCTGCACCTGATCCTTATTAAAGCAGTTTATTCACCTGCAAAGGAGGGGTAGCAGTTTGCAATCCTATTGATACCAATAAATAAAGAGAAACTAACTTGCAATTATATAGAGAGTATTAGAATGTAAGGCTATTAGCAAGTACCCACTAAGTGATTAATAAAATGAATATAGCAACAGGAAATGAGTTGTAAACAGCTAAGCAAGGAGTAATTACCTTTCGGTCCACAGGATGCCGTCTGCGTTCTACTCTGTGTTGGGTTTATTTTGGGTGATCGGCTAGTACAAATACAATAGATCAGGTTATCGCAGCGTAACCCGACCTTACCTCTGAAATCCCAGTGCTCAGCAACTCAGTCAGCTTGAAAAGATGAGGCTAAACATTTTGGAAAGTGGAAACGATGACCTAAAGGATTTTTTTTCTTTTTGGAAGGAGGGAACGTATGGTCTTAACTGCTCTGAACACTGCGACTGTGGCCATGCAGATGAATGTGATCCGGTTACTGGTTACTGTAACTGCCTCGCGGGCTGGACAGGTAAGTTATTTAATGGCTGTGTTGTCATGGGGACCTCTAAAAGGGGCACTGACCTAAATCCACAAAAATAAACTTATTCAAATGAGAGCAACACAGCAGGACTTCATACGCGTCTGGTATTTTTTCATGATCAGTTTTGTTACATTTTTGTAAAAATTAAATGTAAAGTGAGATTACAAGACACATCTGGAACTGGAGCTTGGAATCCCTGTCCCTTTTACTAAGCTGTGTTACGTGCAAATGTACACCTGACACAGCAAGAAAGGCCTTACATGGGATTTATTTATTACTAGGAAAAAATGCCCGTTTCTGAGCGGAATGAAACGGGCGCTAGCAAGGGGCCCCCTCCCTCCGTCCCTCCAAGCTACTTGCCTTGTTCGCTGTGGGTGGCGTTTCCGTTTCGGCCCTCGAGTGTCATAGCTCCGCCCTCGACGTCATGACGTTTTGACGCGAGGGCGGTGCAGCCACTCCAGGGCACACCGGATATCTCGGGCGCTTCAACTTCCATGGAGGCTTCAGAACGCTGGGGTTGCCTTTTATATAGAGAGATTACATTTGTACCCCACGCTTTCCTACTCAAAGCAGGTTCAATGCGGCTTACATAATAATAATAATATGGATTACAGAGTATTGATAGAGAAAATATTAGTTAATTATAGCAGAGTAATAAAAAGAGATAGGTAGGTAGAGATGTGGAAGGGTGAAGGGAGTATGAGAGGTATGAGCAAGGGGTAGATGAGCATTGGAGGAGGGGTAGAGGAGGCGGGAGGGGGATGGGACACGGGAAAAGCATAGGGAAATTTGGTGGGTGATGTAGTCTGAGTCATTGTCGTTGTCTTCTGGATATGTGTTGGGTAGATGGGTTCATAGGATTAAATTGGGTCATTTGGGTAGGAGAGGTATGAGCAAGGGTAGGTGAGCATTGGAGGAGGGGTAGAGGAGGCAGGAGGGGGATGGGACACGGGATAAGCATAGGGAAATTTGGTGGGAGGTGTAGTCTGGGTCTTTATCTTTTGGATATGTGTTGGGTAGATGGGTTCATAGGATTAGATTGGG
The DNA here is from genome assembly GCF_901765095.1 of Microcaecilia unicolor. Lineage (NCBI taxonomy): Eukaryota > Metazoa > Chordata > Amphibia > Gymnophiona > Siphonopidae > Microcaecilia > Microcaecilia unicolor. Next base: position 764,342,091 of record NC_044031.1, on the reverse strand, counting down.
TCATTTGGGTAGGAGAGGTATGAGCAAGGGTAGGTGAGCATTGGAGGAGGGGTAGAGGAGGTGGGAGGGGGATGGGACACAGGATAAGCATAGGGAAATTTGGTGGGAGATGTAGTCTGGGTCTTTATCTTTTGGATATGTGTTGGGTAGATGGGTTCATAGGTAGATTGGGTCATTTGGGTAGGCTTGCTTGAACAGATGGGTTTTTAGTGATTTCCGGAAGGGTAGATAGTTACTGATTGATCGGATGGGTCTGGGGAGGGCATTCCAGAGTTGGCTGCCTAAGAAGGAGAAGTTGGTTCCATAATAAGTTTTGCACTTGAGTCCTTTGCAGTTGGGGTAATGTAGGTTGAGGTAAATTCTCGAAGTATCAGACATGTTTCTGGTGGGAAGGTCAGTCAGATTGAGAATATAGCCCGGAGATTCACCGTGGATAATCTTGTGGATTAATGTGTGGATGTGTTAAACCGTCATGCATAGACGCACACACTAACTACGCGGTAATTATTTTTTGTATTTTTTTAAGGGGTGTGTCGGGCAAAGAGTGGGCGTTCCTTGCACTAACCAGTTAGTACATGGTAACTGGTTAGCACATGGATAACACAAGAGCCCTTACTGCCTGCAAAATAGGTGATGGTAAATGGTCCTGCGGTAATTTTGAAAAATGGCCCCACATTAATGATAATATTAGCGAACGTTACAACTAAGAAACAATGGGCTCAATATTTGTTAATATGATAAATATCAAAAACAAAAAAAAAAACAGCAAGTAAACCAATAAACATCTCTCAGGAGCTCTTTTACTAAGGTGCGCTGAAAAGTGGCCTGCACTGGTGTAGGTGTGTGTTTTGGACACGCGCAGGTCCACTTTTCAGCGCGCCTGCAAAAAAAGACTCTTTTTTCGTTGTGGCCGAAAATGGACGTGCGGCAAAATGAAAACCAGCGCGCATCCATTTTTGGCCTGAGACCTTACCCCCCCAGCCATTGACTTAGCGGTAAGGTCTCATGTGCTAACCAGGTGGTAAGCGTCAGACACGTGTACACTGCCGATTACTGCTGGGTAAGCATCGAGCAGCAGAAAATAGAAAATATTGGACGTATGTGAAAAATGGAATTACCACTCGGGAGGGGGAGGGGGGCGGTAGCCTTGCGGTAGTTCCAATTTGATGCACATTGGATGCTCACCTTAGTAAAAGGGCCCCGAGTATTTTGAAAAATAGGAGGAAAAGACTTCAGACGCTCAGTTACCAGCGCATTACAAGTACTGTTTCAACTGAGGAGCTTAACCTCCTTAAAAAAAAAACCCTGAAATTTCTTTTAATTGTATTTCAGTTAAATCTTTTCCTTTTCATTCATTTAAAGTATCTTTGTCAATATTGATATAGAAGACCCCTTATGTGGAAAAAAAGATGTGTTGAACAGAACGCTACCGTTTCACAAACAAGCTTCATCAGGAGCAATCGCAGGGGAGTCATTGACAAACTTCACTGGGAGAAACAATCTCTGTATTCTCACCACATCTTCATAAAAAGACGCAGCTCTAGTGAAGTAATGATTGTAATGCTCTGGTGGTAACTGTGCATCTGAAGTCTTTTCCTCTTGTTTTTCAAATACTTACTACTACTTATCATTTCTTGGCAATGATGTAGCTACGTGGGGCCACGGGGGCCTGGGCCCCCGTAGATTTGGCCCTAGACCCCCCTGCCGATGAACCTCCCCCATCGCCATGGGCTACCTTTGCTGGCGGGGGACCCCAACCCCCGCCAGCCAAGGTCCTCTTCTTCCAGCGCAAGGCTTCGTTCTGTTTCTGAGTCTGACGTCTTGCAGGACATCAGACTCACAGAAACAGAACGAAGCCTTCCAGATTAGCCAGCAAGGTCCTCTTCTTCCGGCGCAAGGCTTCATTCTGTTTCTGTGAGTCTGACGTCCTGCACGTACAACGTGCAAGACGTCAGACTCACAGAAACAGAACGAAGCCTTCCAGATCAGCCAGCGAGGTCCTCTTCCTTCCGGCGCAAGGCTGGGACAGTCAAGCCATTGTGACATAACTGATGGAATGAGACATTACGACATCACAATATCAGCTTTGGTTAAATCACACTGCTATATGTAATAAAAAAGAGCCAAGTCTGGGACAATCAAACCATTGTAGAAACATAGAAACATGGTGGTAGATAAGAGCCAAATGGCCCATCCAGTCTGCCTTTCCACTAACTCCTCCTTTTCCTAAGGGGTCCCATGTGTCTGTCCCAAGCTTTCTTGAATTCCGTTTTCGTCTCCACGACTTTCACTGGGAGGCCATTCCATGCGTCCACCACCCTTTCCGTGAAAGAGTATTTTCTTAGATTCTTCCTAAATCTATTTCCTCTTAACTTCATCCTGTGTCTTCTCATTCTAGAGTTTTCCTTAATTTGAAAATGGCTCATCTCCTGTACATTAACGCCACTGAGGTATTTAAATATCTCTATCATATCCCTTCTCTTCCAGCTTATACATGTTGAGGTTCATGAGCCTATCTCTATATGTGACATGAGGTTGGCTCAGGCATTAGTGGAATGAGGCATTATGACATCACAATATCAGCTCTGGTTACTGCTATATGTAATAAAAGTGAGCCAAGCATAGGACAATAGAGCCATTGTGACATAACTGATGAGGTTAGCTCTTTGGAATGAGGCATTATGACATCACAGTATCAGCTCTGGTTAAATCACTGCTATGATAAAAGAGGCAAGTATAGGATAATCAAGCTATTGTGACATCACTGATGTGGTTAGCTCTTATTGGGGGAATGAGGCATTATGACATCACAATATCAGCTCTGGTTAAATCACTGCTATGATAAAAGAGGCAAGTATAGGATAATCAAGCTATTGTGACATCACTGATGTGGTTAGCTCTTATTGGGGGAATGAGGCATTATGACATCACAATATCAGCTCTGGTTAAATCACTGCTATGATAAAAGAGGCAAGTATAGGATAATCAAGCTATTGTGACATCACTGATGTGGTTAGCTCTTATTGGGGGAATGAGGCATTATGACATCACAATATCAGCTCTGGTTACCAGAGACTCTTTATCAATGTGGGCTACTGTCAAGACAGGTTATTATACCATTAACTCGTTCTATTTGAGCAGAGGAACCATTTTATGCAGTGACCAAGTTGATAACTTCCCCCCTTAACCAGCGATTTCAGAATACTGCTCTTTACACAGGTACATGCCTCAGAGCACACCAGTGGCGTTCCTAGGGCGACTGACACCCGGGGTGGATCGCCGATGCCTCCCCCCCCCCCCCCCCCCCCCCGGCGAAATGACACCCCCCTCCCCCCCGGGTGCATTTTTACCTGCTGGGGGGGGTGCCGCGCGCCTGTCGGCTTCGCTCGTTCCATGCTCCCTCTGCCCCTGAACAGGAAGTAACCTGTTCCGGGGCAGAGGGAGCATGGAACAAGTGGCACCGACAGGCGCGTGGCACCCCCCCCCCCCCCAGCGGCGTGCACCCGAGGCGGACCGCACCCACCGCCCCCCTAGGAAAGCCACTGGAGCACACACTTCCACAGGGAGAACAGTTTGGGCAATACATTACATAACAGTATTTGATGACACACCTCACTCAAGAAGCTTCAGACAAGTTACAAAAAAAAAAAAAAAAGAAACAAATTCACTATTATACAACTTAAATTTACTATAACATAAAACCCCCTTAAAAGTATCCTTTAAAACGGGGGTCAATATTAGCCAACGGCACTCAGTGTTTTGCCCGCCACCAGTGTTATGCCTGGAAATTCAATGCCAGGCTATGTCCAGGCTCCAGCATTGAATTTCCAGGTTTGCGGAGCTGGCTAAAGCATATTGAGCACTTAACTGGTTATGGGGCGCAGCATAAAGATAGGACTGGCTTTAATGGGGTCCTATTTATGCGGTTACCTTGGCCGGTTAAATGCTGACTCTGCCCCCAGAATGACCCCAAAATAGCTGATTTTGAGAGAGATGCTAACTGGTTAATTGCCACTGGAAATGATCAGCCAAGTGATTTAACCTGCCAGGAGCCGTTTCTGGCTGGGTAAATTGCTTCGGATCTCAACCCCACAGGTCTTTAATTGTTCTTAAATGAACTATAACAGCGTGGCTGATGTAATTCATGTGGGATAAGACTCCATAACCTGGGATCCAAACATTATCTAGAACGTTTCAGTAATCCAAGTGGTGATGATGCAGATTTCTCAATGATACATAAGACGTCAAAAGATCTTTTAAATATTATTGACCTTATAACAGGATAGCAGTGAAAACAAGACAGGTAACCAATGTAATTCCATCAGAATTGGCGTTAAGTGATAAGAAATCTTTTTCTGCCTGAGCAGCCACGCAGCTGGATTTTGAGTCCGTTGAAGTGTTTTCATCTGATACTTCGGACACCCACAGTAAAAAGCATTACAGTAATTATTCATGATGTTAGAAAAGCATCTATATATATAAAACTCACCCTCAACGTTCTATTGTCTGCTGACGTCACTGAAGCCAAGGTTCGTATGTTTGAAGCTCTGAAGCCACGAAAATCACAGTCTCTGGGCCCCGCCCTCGCGTCAAACGTTATGACGTTGAGGGCGGAGCAGATTCTCACCTCCAACAATCTACTCAGGCCACAAACTCCAGATTTTCACACTGTAGCTCTGCTCCGCCCTTGCGTCAAAACGCGATGTAAAGGGCGGGGCACGAAAACCGCCACCCACACAGAGCTACAACGGAAACAGCAGCGGTGCACGCCACGAACTAGGTAAAACCGCGACGAGCCATGCAGCCATGAAACCCTTGCTAGCGCCCGTTTCATTGCGCTCAGAAACGGGCCTTTGTTTACTAGTGTGCCAATAAAGCTAAATCAGTTCTGCTCAAAAAATGTCTAACTTGTTTCATCAACTGCCTACTTGCAAGCTCTGCTGTACCTACAGAAGAAATTTGCTTCAGCTTATCACCCAGCCAGACTCCTGAATTATTCACTAATTCATTTTAGAAAATTTCTCCATGAACTTTTGCATCACTTCTGAGGCACACATAAGTTTCAGCAAGGTTTTTTTTTTTTTTGGTAGGGCTTGAAACAAATGATTGATTATGGGGGTGGGGAGGTGATTATTCATAACCCTTTGGTAATTTCTGTCATCTTTACAATATACAAAATTTTCTTTAAGTGGCTGCACTTACAGGTATCATTTATAATTGTCAACACATACATGGACGCTGCTTACGTGTGTATGCGCGGGCTCATGGGAACGGCGGCGTGATGGCGCTTTCTGTATGTGTAGATTTTATGAAATTGCTGCTCCCGCTATATGTGCCAAGAATCCAGAGCCTTTTGCACAATACTTGAGGAAATGTGAACATCTCAACCTGGACATCCTATTTCTTGCAGAACCTCTATATAAAATAGAACTGTCAGTCTTTTAGATTAAGAAGATAAGAATAGCCATACTGGGTCAGACCAATGGTCCATCTAGCCCAATATCCTGCTTCCAGCAGTGGCCAATCCAGGTCAGAAGTACCTGGTGTCAGGATGGCTGGACATACGCTGGACATACTTAAAATTAATATAGAGTAATATTAAACCAGCTTCTGACCTCTGAGAACTCACCCCTCCCTCAGGAATCACGGAGGATGGCAAAATGGACCAAATGGTGCTCAGAGGCCTGATGGCCCTTTTGTTTCTCAATTACTCCTGATTAACATACCTTTTGACCAGAGCTCTGAGAACAAAGGAAGCCAGACATAGAGGCTCCATCACCAGGGACTTCAAACAGGAGAACCTGTGAAAATAGTCACCTTCCTGACTTCAGAAAGCAAACTGGAGTTTGGCTGGGAAGGAAGATAAGTTTTTGATCTCTTTCTGTTCTTATTAGGTACTAGTAACAAAGGCCCGTTTCAAATCGCAATGAAACGGGCGCTAGCAAGGCTCCCCTCCGTTCCTTTATGTCTCCGTGTGTCGCCGGCCCCCCTGCAGCCTCCATGCGAGAGCTATAGTGCAGTACAAGTACAACGTTGGAGCTGAGAATGTGCTCCGCCCTCAACGTCATAACGTTTGACGCGAGGGCGGGGCCCACAGACTATGATTTTGTGTGGCTTCAGAGCTTCGAACTTACGAACTGGCTTCAGTGACGTCAGTGCAAATAGAACGTTGAGGGTGAGTTTTATATATATAGATAAAGCTGGGGCACTTCTCTCTGTCCGGGGCACTATGTCTCTCTCTGTCTTTCTCTGTGCAGCAGAGCATAGAACTCTGCTTGCACTTCTCTCTCTTTCTTTCCCTCTGCCCACCACCATCTTGAGCCCCAGAGCACAGGGCTCTGGGGGGCTGGCAGTTTCTCTCTCTTTCCCTCTCTCTGCACATGGCTCTGCTGGCTTAGCTGTTCTTTCTCTTTCTGTAAACACACACCCAGAGACAGCCTTGTACCCTTTTACCTGTACTAAGTGCTATAAGCCTATATATATATGTACCTACAATATACTTTCTATATATATATCCAAACCCGTGTGGATTGTGTATTCTTTGGGAACCCACTGCCTCTGTGAACTGGACCCCGGGACCAACCCTAGACAACGATTGCTGACACCTGGTAGAAACCCAAATAGTAGCAACATTCCAGGCTACCAGTCCCGGGGCAAGAAGTTGCTTCCCCATGGCTGTCTCAGTAGCAGACTATGGACTTTTCTTCCAGGAACTTGTCCACATCTTTTTTTAAACCCAGATATGCTAACCACTGTTACCACATCCTCCGCCAACAAGTTCCAGAGCTTAACTATTCTTTGAGTGAAAAAATGTTTCCTTCTATTCATGTTAAAAGAATTCCCTTATAATTTCATTGAGTTTGGCCAGGATCCACCTTTTTAAGGGATGAAGGAGGGTGAGGCATTTTTTTCCTTGCATCCACCTTTGACAGCGTCCTCTGGAGCACCAGTTTCCATGTCAGCAGGCCAGTGCTTCCAGGGGAACGTTAACATCACCTCTGGAGAAGATAACGTTCAATGAATAATGCAACTTGCAAAGTTGAATGTGAGCTGTTATTCATTTTGCATAAAATGAGCTACTTTGAATGCTTTGCAGCTAATTATTTTTTAAGCTGTGTTAAGGGGGAAACTTTTGCATTAAGCTACTTTATTGGCAAACCAGGCTTGAGTAAACAAAGAACACTGAAGCAAAATGAAAAATGTTGTCTCTGCAGCTTTCTCTTGCTGCTTCAGGCTTTCAGCTGGGATTATTTGTGCCATGGCCATTCACGTGCGCTCTCCGAGGTCCTGAAAGTGCCCTCCTTCCCTTTTTAAACTTACACTTTGACTCAAAAGGATGGCTTATTGCCCAGGGGGTGTCTCCTCTCTTATCTCCTTGGGATTTATTTGTTTAAATTATTATTATTTGCTGTAATCCCTTAGCTCTTATATGCATTGGGTCTTGTATTTAGATGGCAGCGGTGAGCACTTTTTTTAAACACTGACTGTCACTTGCTAAATTAGACTCTGATTTTCCCATCGGGGTCATCTGCCGTGCCCAGAAGTTAGGCAGTGTTCAGTGTCATACCTGCTTAACTAACCAGGCAGAATTCGGACTGCTATTTATGTGGTCCTACGTGCCCAGTTATCTTTACAGGCATCGGTACTGAATATAATCAGTGCTCAAATAACTTTTGGGTCTGCACCAACTTCATCCCTGGACTACATAAGTACATACATAAGTACATAAGTATTGCCATACTGGGAAAGACCAAAGGTCCATCAAGCCCAGCATCCCGTTTCCAACAGTGGCCAATCCAGGTCACAAATACCTGGCAAGATCCCAAAAAAGTACAAAACATTTTATACTGCTTACCCCAGAAATAGTGGATTTTCCCCAAGTCCATTTAATAATGATCTATGGACTTTTCCTTTAGGAAGCCGTCCAAACCTTTTAAAAACTCCGCTAAGCTAACCGCCTTTACCACATTCTCTGGCAACGAATTCCAGAGTTTAATTGCACGTTGAGTGAAGAAAACATTTCTCTGATTCGTTTTAAATTTACTACATTGTAGCTTCATTGCATGTAGCTGAACACTAACCTGTGAGTGCGGCTGTGATCAGCATCGTTGTTTGGTTATGTGCTGCTGAATAACCCCTACCAAACTGCTCAGTGCAGCCTGTCCTGCGTTGTGAAATCGTGTTGCATATATAAACTAAGCAATACAACCCACCACCACCACCACCACCATCACACACACACACACACTATCTTATCTCCTCATGACCCTACTAGGGAATTTTCCCATTATTTCACCCTTAGCTCGAGTTATCTGCAGCAAGGCCCATTTTATTCTCGAGCTAAGCTTTAGTAAACAACCCCCTTGTCTTCTTTCTTCATAGTTCAGCCACAGGGGAACCAGTTCTCAGAAAGAGGCTACAGATTCTTCATTTAGAACAGGTGCATTTTGCAACCCACCTGTAGGTGTCACTGTTGTACAATTCCTGGGATTCTTTTTTTTTCCTTGAGGAGTAACACACGCTACCTCCGAAGCATCTTCAGCCCCTGCTGGCGCAGCCTTACTGATGTTATCGAACCTGGGCTTTCTGTGCTTCACTGAACAGCAATAGCGCTAAGACACTGGAGAAGTTCAAGGGAAGGCGACACACTGTGGTTCAGGAGCACAGGGATAAGTTCTGAAGCTGTAAAGTCTTTTTTAGCTAATTGATGTGCTGAAAGTCACAGCATCTACCTGAAAATGCTTTCAATTCTATTAAGTTCCTGTGATACAAATAAGGCTTTTTCATTCAGTTGCTGTATTTCACCCATCAGGGCTCGTAACGTGAACTACAAAATATTAAAAAAGACGTGAGATCAAATTCCTATCAAGTACACATTTTCGAGATGTGCAGACCCATTATTTTGATCGCAGCACATGACTCTCATTTGGGCAGGCTATCTCCCAGTGCTTTCAATGAATCGTTTGTATCTCTGACTATTTTACATCCTGAGATGAGTTTTGAATTGACAAGAAAGATTGGAAATGTTCCAAATGACTCTGCCACATTTTTAATCTGGCCCTTTGCCCTCCTGCTTCCTGCCCCTTTTCAAATGCACGCGTCTCTTTCTTGTGAGCAGTCCTGTCCCTCCGCTTTATAAATGTAACATAAGCCTAGTAGAAATTAACTTTCATTTTTCATTGGCTGAATTTAATGACATTCCTTACTTAAAAATTCTCTCTTTGGCCAGAACCTTTTTGAAGTATCATTTGTGCTTATGTAGGGCTAATGTCTGGAGGGTTCTGAATGAATCAGTCTGCAAAATCAAAGCATTTCTTAATGTTCTGCTCTTAATTACAGCAGTTTAACATTGGTGTGAGGAAGAAGGTGTCACGGACATTTAGCTGGGTTTTAAACAGAAGAAAAGTTTTGTTCTTTTTCTAACTTACTACTACTACTTATCATTTCTATAGCGCTACCGGACATACGCAGCGCTTCACACTTGAACATGGAGAGACAGACCCTGCTCCAGAGAGCTTACAATCTAATTATGACAGACAGACAGCAAATGTATAGTCTGAAGCAACGTAGAGGGCCTGTTCAGGGTTGGCTTTTAACCACAAGGCAGACTAGGCAGTCACCTAGGGCAGCAGTGTCTGCGGGGGAGGGAGTAAACAGCAATTTCAATCAAAGCAAAACAACAGGTCCTGACAGACCTATAAACCCACAAATTCAACAAATTATAAGTATGTACTCTCATCCTACCCATAGAGTCAGGTCAGTGGTTCCGGAAATTGCCCTCGTGTGTTTATACAGGTAGCTCTTGAATAGATAGATATAGAAAACAAAGGTTAATGCTGTCCAGATATGTGGGTTGACAGGCTCATTCAGGGACGATTGTGAATGTTGTATATGTGACTTGGAGTTAATTAAGGACCGATACCAGCTGTGCATACTGTAGCAGGACTCATTTTCATGCACCCTGGTCTGACTCTGAAGTTGGTTAGAGCTTGACCAAATCGTTTTCTGCCAAAACCAAATCTGTGACTGAAATTGGCTGCTCAGTTTTCAGTTGAAACTGAGACCGAACCCAGCAACTCCCTTCAAAATCCCCTACTCCCTCTCCCCACCCAACCAAAAAAGCCCTCCTCCTGAGCCCATGCCCCCAGCAGCAGGACCCTTTCTGAGGCCCCCAGCAGTGGCCCCCTCCTGGCCTACCTCATTGTTGGTGGGTAGTAGGCGCAGGAGCATCCCCACTTGCTCCTGTGCTCGACTGGTTCCAGTAGAAATAGCTACCAAGACTTCCCACAGCAGTCTCGTGAGATTGCCGTGGGAAGTCCCAGCAGCCATTTTGAGACTGGAACCAGCACAAGCAGGAGCACTCCTGCCTGTGCTGGTTCCAGTCTCAAAATGGCTGCCGGGACCTGTCTTGGCAGCCATTGCTACTGAGCAGGGGCACCAGGCAGGAATGAGTGGCATTCGTTCCTGCCCCCAAAAGGCCACTAGACCACCAGGGCTTCTTCAGGTAGGAATGGCCTATGGATGTTTGGGAGGGTTGGGGAGTGATCACACTGGGATGGGGGGGGGGGGGTAGAGTTTAGTGTTCAGCCAAAAATGCACTGGCATTTTTCACCAAAACTCAAACCCAGATTTCAGGCCAGTTTTGGAACTGAATCCAAAGTCACCGTTACTTTCTATCTAACTCCTGTTACTTATCTGTCCATATGTTCCACCTCCGCTTACCACATGGTATCTATTAAGGTGTTTAAATGTGTTTTGTGTTATACTGTCTCATAATCCCCCTAATTCTATAATCTTGTGCTCAGATTTTCACACATAGCATGCAAAATGTTACACGCAGGTTATAGAAATGATGGGAGTTATGCACGTTATATATTTATTAAGATTTATTTACCGCGTAAGAGCTATCAGATTGGAGTTTTTGGCTCCCGTGGAGGTTACATTGAATATCATCTGGAAGGCGCTCCAGGACCTGACGGTGGTAGTAAATAATTTTGCTTCCGATATAATCTATTAGTGAGCCACATGGATAATCTAATCGAATCCTTTGAGAATGAAAAATTGACACAGCAAATGAAGTTCTACAGGAGTAGGAAATGGTTAAGATTTTGAAAATGATAATAGACCAGAAAAATTTGAACAAAATGAATATTATTACAGATGATTAATATCGAGACTGTTGTTTACCCAGAGTTCCCGGTATGACTCCTAAAGTTTTTTCCTCTGAAATGATTCCTCTTAGTATATTTATTCAAAAGGAGTGAAGCCTGTGAAACTGGGATTACCTTAATCAGTGGGAATTGGATTAGAGACTCAAGTGTTTGTATTGTTAAATAATTTCTGGTTTTAAAAGAGAATCAGGTGTATTATTTCCACTAATATTGGACAATAAGTATGTTTCCAACGAAATAAATTGACTATACACCGTTTTGGGTTTGAAGAAGCCAACCAGACGATCAATGTGGAATAATGATTCAGATAAATAATAACTGGGGATAATCAGGTTAATACCACGTTTTTTCTGTTTACTGTTTAATTGATCTCCTTGTCTTGTTTCACTCTCCCTATTTTGTGGTCTAAGGAAGAATATAGAATTACCTGATTGAAATAATTCTTGTGTGTTATTTGCTCTGTATTTCTGGCAAGTTATTTTAGTGCTTGTAAAATTAAGTTGTTATAAATAAAAATAAAAAAGATTTATTTACCGCCTTTTAAAAAAATTAATTCAATGATCAATTTAACTAAAATTGTTAAATGAGGTGCAAAGTGCTATTAACAATCAAAGGATCCTCAGGAGCTTAACCGAGATTGGATAGCAGAGCCGGTAGTGGGAGGCGGGGCTGGAGGTTGGGAGGCGGGGATAGTGCGGGGCAGACTTATACGGTCTGTGCCAGAGCCAGTGGTGGGAGGCAGGACTGGAGGTTGGGAGGCAGGGATAGCGCTGGGCAGACTTATACGGTCTGTGCCAGAGCCGGTGGTGGGAGGCGGGGATAGTGCTGGGCAGACTTATACGGTCTATGCCAGAGCCGGTGGTTGGGAGGCGGGGCTAGTGCTGGGCAGACTTATACGGTCTGTGCCAGAGCTGGTGGTGGGAGGCGGGGCTGGTGGTTGGGAGGCGGAGATAGTGCTGGGCAGACTTATACAGTCTGTGCCAGAGCTGGTGGTGGGAGGCGGGGCTGGTAGTTGGGAGGCGGGGATAGTGCTGGGCAGACTTATACGGTCTGTGCCCTGAAGAGCACAGGTATAAATCAAAGTAGGGTATACACAAAAGTAGCACACATGAGTTGTCTTGTTGGGCAGACTGGATGGACCGTGCAGGTCTTTTTCTGCCGTCATCTACTATGTTACTATGTTGTAACCATCCTTAGACAGTGTTCTATAACCATAAGGTGTAGTTTCAAGAGGTTGTGGACAAGGGCAAGTCAGGGGTGTGACAGCGTTTCCACCAGGCTTTGACGTAGCGTGCTTGTGACTAAATTTAGGCCCTAAAATGCAGACTTACGCTAGTATTCTATAACTCTAATTACACGCATAGTCACCAATATAGAATTCCTGCCTAGTGCCCAGCATTTTAGCAACCAACTTTAAGTGACCTTTTGAGAATTATCCCCCATGTGCACTGTTATTTGAATATTTTTTTTGCTGTAGTAATTGTCTATGTCACCGCATCTCAAAAAAGATTTAGTAGAATTAGAAAATGTGCAGAGAAGGGTAACAAAAATGATAAAGGGGATGGGACGACTTCGCTATGAGGAAAGGCTAAAGCGGCTAGGGCTCTTCAGCTTGGAGAAAAGACGGCCGAGGGGAGATATGATAGAGATCTATAAAATAATGAGTGGAGTGCAATGGGTAGATGTGAAGCGTCTGTTTACGCTTTCCAAAAATACAAGGACTAGGGGGCATGTGATGAAGCTACAATGTAGTAAATTTAAAAGGAATCGGAGAAAATATTTCTTCACTCAACGTGTAATTAAACTCTGGAATTCGTTGCCAGAGAATGTGGTAAAAGCGGTTAGCTTAGCAGAGTTTTAAAAAGGTTTGGACAGCTTCCTAAAGGAAAAGTCCATAGACCATTATTAAATTGGACTTGGGGAAAATCCTCTATTTCTGGGATAAGTAGTATAAAATGCTTAGTACTTTTTTGGGATCTTGCCAGGTACTTGTGACCTGGATTGGCCACTGTTGGAAACAGGATGCTGGGCTTGATGGACCTTTGGTCTGTCCCAGTGTGACAACAGTTATGTACTTATGTGCTTGGGATTCTGAATGGAATCTTGCTACTCTTTGGGGTTCCACATGGAATGTTGCTACACTTTGAAATTCTGCATGGAATCTTGTTAGTCTTTAGAATTCTAGAATCTTGATATTCTTTGGGGTTCTACATGGAATGTTGCTACTATTGGGTACTTGTGATCTGGATTGGCCACTGTTGGAAACAGGATGCTGGGCTTGATGGACCTTTTGTCTGTCCCAGTGTGGCAACACTTATGTACGTATGTGCTTGGGATTCTGAATGGAATCTTGCTACTCTTTGGGGTTCCACATGGAATGTTGCTACACTTTGAAATTCTGCATGGAATCTTGTTAGTCTTTAGAATTCTAGAATCTTGCTATTCTTTGGGGTTCTACATGGAATGTTGCTACTATTGTTTACTTGTGACCTGGATTGGCCACTGTTGGAAACAGGATGCTGGGCTTGATGGACCTTTAGTCTGTACCAGTATGGCAATACTTATGTACTTATATATGTATGTACAGTGTCTTGGATGAATTCTTCAAAAAAGCAGTAAATAATTCTTAATAAATAATTTGTAAATTGATGAAAGGGCTGAAATCATTGTCATGTTCAGCCTTCCTTCAGATTTCTTGTTTCCCCAAGATAGGTTTCTTCTTCAAGAGAATTTTTGAAGTGCAGTTAGGTCCAAGTCCATTTAGGACAGATGTTTTGGGAATGTGAAAGCTTTAGATACTTTTGGAAGGAAATAGCTTGCTATTTAAGGATTGTCATAGCCCATCGATTGGTAGTTAAATTAGACCTTTTGCTTTTTGACAATGTGGTAGAACAGCCAGCGTTGGAAAAAAAAAGTGAATGAAATTGATCCAGAAATCAGATCCTTCCACATTGACACAATGGAAAAATGAAATCTATCAGTTTTTAAAGTTAAAGAAGTTAGATGCTAAAAATGCTGGCCCCAGAGTGTGGAAATTGCTTCAGCATACACGGTCCCCTATTTGGGAAGGACCTCCACACAGAGCATGTAGTGCTTTGTTGAATCTGTACAGTTGTCACACTCCTCACCTGGTTCAGGAAACCGCTCGAGTCCTGCAGCATTCCATGCCTAGGGTCTTGTGAGTCTTTACTTCCTGGTTGCTGCACTTCCCTTTTATAGCCCTAGATGGGGCACTGACAGATGATCTCACTTCCTGGCTAAAGGATATTTAAGGAAGTGCTCTACACTCCACCAGTGCTTCGGCAACCAGCTTCTAGAGTTCTGCATACTCAGTGTTAGTTTCCTGGCCAGTTCCTATCCTCCAGCCCTGCTTGTTCCAGCCCGGCCTGTATCTGCTTCCAGCCCTGCCCATCCCGGTGTTTCTGCCTTCCTGTTTTCCTGGTTTCCTGCCCATCTGTTCCTGTCTGTCCGGTCATGTGTGCCTCCCTGTCCTCCTCCTATCCAAGGGCTCTTTAAAGAGTCAACCCGCTAATGGTCCCAGTCCTGTCTGGATACTGTGCACCAACCAGTGTTGGGATCTTAATTCTGGTGCCTGCCGCTGCCAGAGGTGACCTGCGGTGCACTATGTGCTACACAGGTAGTGTTCACCCTGCTGCTCCCAAAGGCTTTTTTAAGAACCAACCTCTAGACTGTTCCATCCAGTTGAGCTCCAGCCAGTCTGCTAGGTGCAGCCTAGTTCTACACTTCAGCCAGTCCGAGTCCGGCTCTGCCTTCTCCAGCTCCCGGACTCTGCCAGGTGGTTCCGTCAGCAACTGTCGACGAGCACCTGTGCCACGCTTACTCCACAGTCCAAGAGCTCACCTTCCTCAACCATGACAACAGTGACTCTCTCTCTTTGTGTGTTCTTTGGTACCATGGCCAAAAGCGGGGAAGGAAATTTGGATCTTCTTAACCATCCAGCTCATTTTCGAAAGAGATCGCCGGCCATCTTCTGACACAAATTGGAAGATGGCCGGCGATCTCCTGAAACCGGCCAAATCGGTATAATCAAAAGCCGATTTTGGCCGGCTTCAACTGCTTTCCGTCGCGAAGCCGGCGAAATTTCAAGGGGGCGTGTCGGTAGGGTAGTGAAGGCGGGACGGGGGCGTGCTCATGAGATGGCCGGTTGCGCCCGATAATGGAAAAAAGAAAGCCGGCCTTGAAGAGCATTTCGCCGGTTTTACTTGGTCCCTTTTTTTTCATGACCAAGCTTCAAAAAGGAGCCACAATTGACCAAATGTCCACCTGAGGGAATCGGGGATGATCTCCCCTTACTTCCCCAGTGGTTACCAATCCCCTCCCACCCAAATAAAATACAAATAAAAAATCCAAGTGCTCGTCAAGGATGTCCTAAATCAAAAATATCTTCACACAGCTTTTTCAGTAGTACCAGTGGGATTTGAACCAGCCACCTCTGGATTACAAGACCTGTGCTCTAACCACTTGGTCACAGCTCTACTTACTTGGGTGTTACTCCCTTTTGATTATGCCCCTTCAGGTCTCTCTCAGCCAATCACAGACAGCTAAATGCGCTGTGATTGGCTAAGACAGACATAATCAAAAGGGAGGGACATCCAATTAAGTGGAGCTGTAGCCAAGTGGTTAGAGCACCAGTCTTGTAATTCAGAGGTGGCCGTGCGTCCCTGACAAGCACTTGGATTTTTTTCCACTTTTTTAAGTTGTATGAAGTCTTTATTGAACATTTATCAAAACAGCATCACAAAATACAGCACTCCAGAACAAGTAAGTCATAGCATAACTGATCAGCAAGATCTAAACATCCAGAAGTACCATATCCCAACAGTGTGGGCGTCCTCCACTGCATGGGTCCCGTGCAGCCCCAACGAGAGGTGTAGATCTCCCGTTTTTCCCACGGTGCATGGGGTCGGAAAACGGCTGTGAATCTCCTAATTAGCTCATTATAATAACCTGTAGATCATTTGCATTCCGTTTTCGTTAGCTGCTACCATGACAGGGTGCCCGGTTGGTGTCCTGGCATGTGAGGGGGATCAGTGCACTACAAATGCTGGCTCCTCCCACGACCAAAGGGTTTGCATTTCGCCGGGTTTGAGATGGCCGGGCCCAGTTTCCATTATGGCCGAAAACCGAAGCCGGTCATCTCTAAACCCGGCGATCTCAACATTTGACCTAAATGTTGAGATTTAGCCGGCCCCAACCGTATTATCGAAAGAAAAGATGGCCGGCCATCTTTTCGATAATACAGTTGGCTCCGCCCCTTTGCGGAGCCGTCCATATAGATAGCTGGCGCCGTTCGATTATGCCCCTCTGTATGACCATGGAGAAGAAACAACTCTTGGTTGTAGTTCTGGGAGTAAGTATATGGTGCATGTCATAGTGGAAATTCATAGTTCTGTGAAAACAATCTAGAATGTGAGAAGCAACTGAATCACCTTGGTACTGCTTGACAATGGGACAACAGCCCTGAGAACTGAAGCTACTGTGAAGGAGGAGATGCAATCTCAACACTGAGGATGCAGTTCTCCATACAAGGATAAAACACACTGAGGGCTGGATTTGCACTGGATGTCAGACTATGCCAGTGGTATGTACGGCGCTTGAACATAAGCCCTGAGTGGCTGGAAATGGACTCCTATAGTATTACTAGGAATGTATTGGATCATGTGATCGCCTGCTCAATAGTATTCATGACCCCTTGGAGACACCTTGCATAGTTGCTAATAGAATGCAATCAATAGAAATCAAACAAAATAAAACATGGAAAAGAAAATAAGATGATACCTTTTTTTATTAGACATAACTTAATACATTTCTTGATTAGCTTTCGAAGATTGCCCTTCTTCCTCAGATCGGAAATAAGGGCAACCTTTGAAAGCTAATCAAGAAATGTATTAAGTTATGTCCAATAAAAAAGGTATCATCTTATTTTCTTTTCCATGTTTTATTTTGTTTGATTTCTATTGATAACCTTAAGAGTGGGCTAACACGGCTACCACACTCCTCTACTTAATAGAATGCAAGAATGTGTTGTTGGATCTTTGATCACTTGCTCAGTAATATTGATCATCCCCATGAAGATGCCTTGCATAGATGAGAATAGAATGTAAGAATGCGTTGGATCTTTGATTACCTACTTGGTATTATTGACGAGGCCTTACATAGATGGGAATTGAATGTAAGAATGCATTGGATTTGTGTTCACTTGCTCAGTAGTATTGACGACCCACATGTAGCTGCCTTGTATAGATGGGAAAAGAATGCATTGGATCTTTGATCACCTGCTCGGTAGTACTGATGGCCCCCGTGAAGATGCCTTGCATAGATGGATATTGAATACATTTGATCTCTGTTCACATGCTCAGTAATATTGATGACCCCTCTGCAGACGCCTTGCATAGATGGGAATCACATGCAAGAATGCTTTGGATGTTTGATCACCTGCTCAGTAGTTTTGATGACCCCCATGTGAATCCCTTGCATAGAAGAGAATAGAATGTAAGAATGTGTTGGATCTTTGATTACCTACTCGGTATTATTGACGATGCCTTACATAGATGGGAATTGAATGTAAGAACGCATTGGATTTCTGTTCACTTGCTCAGTAGTATTGACGACCCACATGTAGCTGCCTTGTATAGATGGGAAAAGAATGCATTGGATCTTTGATCACCTGCTCGGTAGTATTGAATGTTCCTATGTAATTGTGAATATTTATTTTGTCGGCATGCTTCACTGTGTTCTCCTGTTTACTTTGTGCATGCAAATAAATTCTTCTTACTCGTTCTCATCATTGGGGGCCTCATTTATCAGAACACTAATTTTTATTGGAGGTTTTACTATCTACAGGGATAGAGGATAAAAATGTAGAAGAGTTACACCATAGTCTGTACTAAGGAATAAGACAGCAGAGAAATGTAATTACCGTATTCTCTCTAATAATCGCCAGGGCTAATATTAGACAGAGTGGGTTTTTTAGGAAGCTTGAAATTGGCAACACAAGACAGAAATAGCCAACAGACTGCTGATGTGTTCAACAACTTTTAATTGTTGAAATAAATAAGTGAAACAATACCTTGTTGTTATTTATTATATTCTAACCATGCTTTTTTTCAATATTTAAGCTAATACTTAACTATCTCTCAGACCTCATGTGCACCTTTCTTTAAATTAGTCACCTTATTTTCTAACTCCTCTTACCTATCTATGTCCCTGTTTGCTAGGCGGCGCTGGTGTTTTTAACACATGCTGGAGATTGGTGGGCGCTGATGCTGGAGACACCCATATATTCCTATGGGTGTCTCTGGTGTTGGTGCATGCTGCAAACGTTAGCACACCTACAGCGTGGCTTAGTAAACAGGGCCCATCTCTTTGACCTCATGTGCCACTTTCTTTAAATTACGTCACCTTTTTTTTCTAATTCCTCTTACTTTCTTATCTATCTATACGTTCCGTCTTTGCTTACACCTTATGCTGTCTATTAAAATGTTCTATTATGTATTGTGTTGACATTGTAAGTACTATTTAGACATAAACTATAGTACTAATATGGAAAAGAGTTTCCTATAAAGGTATACCCTATAAACATAGACGATTGGAAACTGATAACATTGTAAGCGTAAACAACCCGTGTGTAGGAGGAAAACCTCCAGAAGCACCTTTTCCCACTCACAAGGCAGGCAAAAGGGGCTAGGGCTTCTTCATCATTGGAAAAACCT
Organism: Microcaecilia unicolor; assembly: GCF_901765095.1. Classification (NCBI taxonomy): domain Eukaryota; kingdom Metazoa; phylum Chordata; class Amphibia; order Gymnophiona; family Siphonopidae; genus Microcaecilia; species Microcaecilia unicolor. The sequence continues at coordinate 764,323,187 of NC_044031.1, read as the reverse complement.
CCTGGGGTTCAAAGTGTCTAACATTTCAAAAAATCTTAGCTCGCACCTTCTTTGAGCTTATTCAGATATTAAGAACAGAGGTACTTAGCTTAACTGAAAAGCCCTCAGTCTCTTCTAGGGCTCCTTCGTTACTCAGACCGTGGTTAACGTTTCGCCACTGCTGCATCAGAACCTCCGGTCCAGTATTGTGCCAGAAGACAAAAAAATATGTCAGCAAAACCCCGCTTATGTATCAACCACATCACAGAAAATTAACTGCTTACATTCCGTTCAGGCTGCCGACGGACACATGAAGGGCAAGCAAAAATTCAAACATGGCGGCTTTAGACTTTTCGTGACATCACACGCTAATAGTGAATATCCAGTCAGACATCTTAATGGGCGGAGACACACCTCATCCAGTTTTGTTAAAGGGAACCCTATCAAAAACTGCAGTACATTGCCGCAACAATTCAAAAAAGTTTCAGAAAAGGGGATTCTAAAAAAGTGTATCCATTCTATTTTTCCATTAAGGACATCAGGAAATAAAGAATTCAACCTAAAAATCCACTGCTGTTCTTTCTTCAGCAGACTGCGGCGATATAATTCTTCGTTTTGTACAGTCTTAACCTGTTGTAACACTACACACTTGAGAGAAGCAAACGTACGCGCACGTTCAGTACAGTGTACGGCTAGAGGGGAAGTCGTTTTCTTCGTTGTAATTACACTTCTGTGTTCAGTAAGTCGCACATAAAGTTGACGGGAAGTCTGGCCAACGTAAAATAATTGGCAGGGGCAGATGATACAATTAATAACTCCTCTAGACTTACATGTAGTGTTGATATATAGGGTGAATTTAGACCCTGTACGTGGAAACTCAAGAATTCGCCCTTTCCTCTCTGAGCACACCACCCGAACTCTCATCCACTCTCTCATTACCTCTTGCCTTGACTACTGCAACCTACTCCTCACAGGTCTCCCACTTAGCTATCTATCCCCCCTTCAATCCATTCAGAACTCTGCTGCGCGTCTTATCTTCCACCTAGACCGATATGCTCATTTCACCCCTCTCCTCAAGTCACTTCACTGGCTTCCGATCAGGTACCGCATACAGTTCAAGCTTCTCCTACTAACCTACAAATGCACTCAATCTGCAGCCCCTCCCTACCTCTCTACCCTCATCTCCCCCTACGTTCCTACCCGTAACCTCCGCTCTCAAGACAAATCCCTCCTCTCAGTACCCTTCTCCACCACCGCCAACTCAAGGCTCCGCCCTTTCTACCTCGCCTCACCCCATGCTTGGAATAAACTCCCTGAGCCCATACGCCAGGCCCCCTCCCTGCCCATCTTCAAATCCTTGCTCAAAGCCCACCTCTTCAATGGTGCCTTCGGCACCTAACCATTACACCTCTATTCAGAAAATCTAGACTGCCCCAACTTAACATTTCGTCCTTTAGATTGTAAGTTCCTCTGAGCAGGGACTGTCCTTCTTTGTTAAACTGTACAGCGCTGCGTAACCCTAGTAGCGCTCTAGAAATGTTAAGTAGTAGTAGTAGGTGATCCCCGATTCCCTGCGGTGGTCATCTGGTGAACTGGGGCACTTTTTTGAGGCTTGGTCCTAAAAATAAATGGACCAAGTGAAGCCGGCCAAATGCTCGTCAGAGCCGGCCATCATTTTTCCATTATCGGCCGAAGCCGGCCATCTCATAACCACGCCCCCGTCCCGCCTTCAATACCCTTCCGAATCGCCCCCCTTAACTTTGGCCGGCTCTGCGACAGAAAGCAGTTGGAGCCGGCCAAAATCGGCTTTCCATTATACCGATTTGGCCAGCTTCAGGAGATGGGCCGGCCATCTTCCAATTTGTGTCGGAAGATGGCCGGTGATCTCTTTCGAAAATAAGCAGGACAGGCACCTAAGTGCCTTTCTAAATTAGGATGCCTTCATCAGTGGCTGTGGATTGTAAATGCTAACAAACACATTTAAACTTTTTCCAAAGAAAGGGTGAACACGTGCATGAGCTCTGTGCATACGCTGCAAGTCCATTCTAATTGTTTCCCTGGGATCGCCTACATGTGGTGTGTGTATGTGTAAATCATTTTTTATTGATGATGAAAACCAAAAACAATACATAACAAAGTCAACCTGAACAATTGTCATCACATTTTCCGCTCATAACACCCCCTCCTCCCGCCTTCCTGAACTCATATCACGCATTAATTCTGATTGGGGCATATTACAGTGCAACACATCTTGTAAACAGACAAAATACCCTACAATTCAAGAAAGCATAGGCAGGCTTAATGTTACAACATCATCTTCTATTCATTTCCTGCCAACGTGGTCCTAATGGCTTCCCCCCCCCCCCCCCTACCCACCTACCCACCCTACCCATTCCCCGTTCCCCACCCTCCCTCCCATCTGTTTCTATTTTGAGTGAGTTAGCAATTTAGAATATAACTTCGCCCCTTCACGGGAAGGGTAACCCAAAAGGGTTCCCATTGATTCTTAACATGTGGTGTGTGTATATAAAATACTCATAGGAGCATATATCCTGGGCTAATCACACACATACCACACAACGGCACATGCACACACATACACACCACATGCGCACGCACGCACGCCACACAAACACACACTTAGCTGGGGCTTGAGATCTGCACTGGGAGCTTGGCTGCTTTCTGTATCGCAGCAGAACCTTCTGCCTTCCTCCATATCATGAGATTTTAAATTATCGGTTTTCTAAGTTATATGGAAAAGAAGCTTCTCATATCTCTCCCCATGCTGGAGAAAACATTTTCAGCAGGAGTCTTAATAGCTGAGCAAATAAGCTCATGGAGCATAAAAATAGAAGAAACATTATTTCCTGAATGTGCAATATTTTAACCTTACTGACGTTTAAAACAGAAGCTTAAAAGTGCTCTGCAAGAGCTTTCCGAAATGACTTTCAAGTTTGCTGAATAATCCCTGCCATGCACATGGATTGCAGTTAGCATCCTAAGGAATTATCAGGGGGGCTCTGGAAATCGCTTTTGCACGTGTTTACGTTTGCTGCTGCAGTAAGCCCTCCTTTTGGAGTCTTTCAGGGTCTCTGTCTACATTTATCCCTTTATGCCGAGTGAACGTGTGCATAATGATAAAGGAGGTCTCTCCAGGATGTCCAATCTGAAGGAAGCAGTTGTCAGTATCTGAGGCTGAGATGTGCTGCTGGGACCAGCTTGCAGTATGCTTGCTTTTATCATTTTCTGCAGCCCTATACATCTGACTGGCTATATTTTGAGGTAGCCTTCGAGGGCATACAGCATAGTTAGAGCAAGAATAACAGCAACCAAATGGGGCATGCGATGAAGCTACAATGTAGTAAATTTAAAACGAATCGGAGAAAAGTTTTCTTCACTCAACGTGTAATTAAACTCTGGAATTCATTGCCAGAGAATGTGGTAAAGGCGGTTAGCTTAGCAGAGTTTAAAAAAGGTTTGGATGGCTTCCTAAAGGAAAAGTCCATAGAACATTATTAAATTGACTTGGGGAAAATCCACTATTTCTGGGATAAGCAGTATAAAATGTGATTGGCTCAGAGACTCCCAGGTCTCTCAGCTGAGTGAACCACATCCAAAAAGGACGTTTTTATTATTCGGGGGGGGGGGGGGGGGGGATGAGATCACTGACCCTTAAGCAGTTTTCAGCTTGCGCCCCCCCCCCCCCCCCCACCAGGATCGGGACGTGAGAGGACACAAATCAAAACTTCCCTCCCTCCAGGTCTCTCTCAGCCAATCACAGCGCATTTACCAGTATCAGCTAAACGCGCTGTGATTGGCTGAGAGCGACCTGTAGGGAGGGATGTCCAAAAAGTTTTGATTTGCGTCCTCGCATGTCCCGATCCTGGTGGGGGGGGGGGGGCACAACTGAAAACTGCTTAAGCGTTGCTTGCCTTTGTGCCAGGCTGAAAGAAAATAAAAAGCAGCTTTTCTGGGCTGGAAGGTTCACGTGAGAAAGAGACAGACATGGCAGCGTCCAGTAACTCCAGCTTGTCAGGCTCCTCCGTATCGTCAGGTTAGTTTTTATTCTTTTGCCTCTGAAGTGTAGATTAGCTTGTAGCCTGTAAAAAGAACATCTTTTTAGAGGGGGGGGGGGTTTATAGTGAAGGACGTCCATAAAGGACGTAGTTGGCGACATTTTTTTTCTTCCGATTTGCCCCAACGAGAGGTGTAGACCAGGGCCGTGCCTAGGGTCCCTGGCGTCCCCCTGCAGACTATCAGTTGGCGCCCCCCCCCCCCCCCCCCCGTGAAAATGATCGCTCACCACTTGCCACACTGAAAGGAATTGTCAGCAATATTCTTAGAAACAAATTGCTATAAATTGCAAAATAAGATAGCAGATGTAAATTCTCAAAGTGGACATATTCTAAACGCTAAAATGAAAATAAAATGATTTTTTTCTACCTTTGTTGTCTAGTGACTTTCTTTTTCTGATCATGCTGGCCCAGTATCTGATTCTGTTGCTGGTATCTGTCCTCTTAACTCCATTTCCAGGGCTTCCTTTCCATTTATTTCTTTACTTTCCGCCTTTCTTCTTCATTTCTTGCTCTATATCCATTTCCAGCAATTTCTCCTCTCTCCCTGGGTCCTGCCATCCCATCCATGTCCATCCTTGTCCCTCTCTGCCCTTCCCTCCTCCATCCATAGCCAGCAATCTTCCTCTCTCCCCTCCCCTCCATTTCCAGCAATTTGTCCTCTCCCTGGTCCCTGCCCTCCCATCCATGCCTCTCTGCCCTTCCCTTACCTCAGCTCCGCGCCCTGGGGCCTTTAAATCTTTTGCCTCCGGTCGCAGCAGCGTCAGTAAAGCGCTGCCGACGTCTCCCTTCCCTTCACGCTCGTTGGTTCCCTCAGTGTCCCGCCTTCTTCTGACATCAGAAGAAGGCGGGACACTGAGGGAACCAACGAGCACGAAGGGAAGGGAGACGTCGGCAGCGCTTTCACTGACGCTGCTGCGACCGGAGGTAAAAGATTTAAAGGCCTCAGCGGCACGGAGCTCAGGTAAGCATCGCGGCAGCGCTCTCCAGAGGTCGGCGCCCCCCTGCGGTGCTTACCCCGCTTACCGTATCGGCACGGCCCTGGTGTAGACCTCCCATTAGGTTTTTCACGGTAAGGGGATCGGAAAACCGTAGTACATCTCATTATAATAGCCTGCAACGGTAGTGCAGCTCATTATAATAGTAACATAGTAACATAGTAAATGACGGCAGAAAAAGACCTGCATGGTCCATCCAGTCTGCCCAACAAGACAAACTCATATGTGCTACTTTTTGTGTATACCCTACTTTGATTTGTACCTGTCCTCTTCAGGGCACAGACCGTATAAGTCTGCCCAGCACTATCCCCGCCTCCCGCCACCAGCTGGCTCTGCCACCCAATCTCGGCTAAGCTCCTTAGGATCCATTCCTTCTGAACAGGATTCCTTTATGTTTAACCCACGCGTGTTTGAATTCTGTTACCGATTTCATTTCCACCACCTCCCGCGGCTTTGGATCATTTGCATTCCGTTTTCGTTAGCTGCTACCGTGATCGGAAAATGGGTCGGAGAAGCCTTTAGTGCATGCCAGGGTTTCCTACTTGCTCGTTAATGGCTCGTTAGGTTTAGTGCATCTGGCCCTAGAAGTAGAAAGAGGAGCTTTCTCTGTGATCGTATCCTTCATATTCTCTCTCTCGCTGTCTTACCACATAATGGAATTCCTTTTCCCTTTCTCCTTTAAAATGGTAGAGCGCCTTGCTTTTTATTTAAATACTCTGACTATTCCAGGAAGAGCACTGAGGTCAAATGTTAGATTGGTGGTACCCTCTAGAACCAAAGCGAGGGGAGATTGTATGTCCGAAAGACATACACGCTGAAATGAACTTAGTGAAGTTCAAAATCATGCTTAAAAGTTTCTATTTTAGACAGGCGTTTAATTTTATTGGAGAAGAAAAATGTCAAATTTATTAGGTTTCTGTTTTGTGAAGGCAGTAGCTTTCTGGATACCTTCTTGTTACTGATGTCTTGAGAGAACGTGGTTAGGTCTTTCCTGTTAAAGAAATGGCATTCCTTTCCATTTAAAATTGTGATTTTTATTGTATTGCCAACCACCGTGATCTGTACAAGCCAGGAGGTATACTAAGTTTTTATAACAGACATAAACAGAAACACATGAAACGAGACTGTCTATCACACAGCATCAGGGAAATAAAGACAGAAATGCAGAAATGCATATTTCCTCCCCCTGAGATAACCAGATAAACAGAGATTGTGGGCGGATATACTTACAGCTGTTCAAAGAGACAGGTTGGAGAAATTTGAGAAAAGATGGAGCATTATCCGGGATTATCTTAAAAGCTGACTGTGGTCTCTGAACGGGAAAGGGTGGGGGGGGGAAGACGGGGAGTTTCTGGTCAATGTTAACATTATTGGGCCCACCACTGGCATTCTACCTGGAAATTCAATGCCAGGCCACATCTGGCGTTGAATTTCCTGGTATACGAAGCCAGTGAAAACGTAGTCGGTTAAATGCAATGTTCAGCACTTAACTGGCTGTGAAGAACCACATAAAGACAGAACGGCAGTGACGTTCCTAGGGGCACTGACACCCCGCCCCGCCCCCTGGGTGCAGCGCGACCCCCCGGCAAAAGAACTCCCCTCCCAGGTGCATGCCGCTGGGGGGGGGGGGGGGGTGCCGCGCGCCTGTCAGCTCTTTGTTTCCATGCTCCCTCTGCCCCGGAACAGGAAGTAACCTGTTCCGGGGCAGAGGGAGCATGAAAACGAAGAGCCGACAGGCGCGCGGCACCCCCCCAGCGGCGTGCACCCAGGGCGGACCGCCCCCCCCCCCTTGGTACGCCACTGCAGAACGGCATTTTATGTGGTCCTATTTATGGCTGGGACGTGGGAGGGGCGCTAGATGTGGTGTACGTGGATTTTATTAAAGCCTTTAACACAGTTCCACACAGGCGACTGATAAATAAACTGAGTGCCCTCGGTATGGGACTGACTGGATTAAAAATTGGTTAAGTGGAAGGAGACAGAGAGTAGTGGTAAATGGAGCTTGCTTTGAGGAAATGGCCGTTATCAGTGCTGTACCGCAAGGTTCGGTCCCCAGACCGGCTGTTCTTAACATCTTTGTGACTGATATTGCAGAAGGGCTGTCTGGTAAGGTTTGTCTCTTTTCGGATGATACCAAACTGTGTAATAGGGTGGACACCCCGGAGGGTGTGGATGGTATGAAGAAGTATCTAGTAAAGGTTGAAGAATGGTCGGATAATTGGCAACTAAGATTTAATGCTAAGAAATGCAGGGTCGTGCACTTGGGGTACAAGAATCCCAGGGAACGGTACAGTTTAGGGGGTGAAGTGCTTCCGTGTATGAAAGAAGAGCAGGACTTGGGGGTGATTGTGTCTAAGGATCTTAAGGTGGCCAAACAGGTAGAAAAAGCGAAGGCCAAAGCCAGAAAGATGCTTGGGTGCATAAGGAAAGGGATGACCGACAGGATCAAAGAGGTGATACCGCCCTTGTATAAGTCTCTGGACTTATACGGAAAGATATAAACAGGATGCAGTCGGTTCAGAGCCTGTAGGGTTACCATATGGCTCCAGAAAAAGGAGGCTTTCACTTCCGGTGCCACATGAGTAATGGACATCATTGTATAAGGCATGGTGATTTGCTGTTAGTTACTTGGCCCCCCTGAGGAAGCTTATTGCAGAGTGAAACGGTGAGCCCCGTTGGGCAAAATTTGCAAAAGCTAAGTAACATTATTTATTTAAACGATTGCCTAATATCACGTCTAGGGGATTCATTCAACTTTATACAGAGCCCCTTACTACACACAAGTGGAGTTTTCTAGACCAGTGATAATAACAGAGTGAACATACACACTGGCATTGAGTGTCATCTTCACGCTGCTGCCACACGGTGACTACTGAGGTCATTTCTCCTCTTTAAATAAGAAAAAACAACATTCAATCTGCACAGACATCACATGAAAATAGCCGGTGCCAGTCAAGCCCCCACCCCTGTGGGCCAACACTTCACAAGACCAGAACACTGCACCAGTGATTTCACAGTAAGAATACTGAAAGGTAATTTTAAAACAATACAGGAACGTAAGACCTTTGAAATAAGAATGATTGAATATTTTAACACCCAACAGATGAGACTTAATAAGGATCTGGGTTTTCTAACCCATTATGAACCATAAAGCTGTATTTCTCTGTTTATCACCCTCCTCTCACCTACCAACATCCATCCTGTTAGAATATCAATGAAATGCTTTGATGTCCCCATGCATACCCCCACCCTCCCACTCTGTCAGACTGTCAAAGTAATGCTTTGATGTTTCTCTCATATATACTATCTGCTACCACATTTGCTTATTTCCGATCTGACGAAGAAGGGCAACCTTCGAAAGCTAATCAAGAAATGTATTAAGTTATGTCCAATAAAAAAGGTATCATCTTATTTTCTTTTCCATGTTTTATTTTGTTTGATTTCTATTGAAAAACAAGAAAAAAGAAAAACAGTGTATTCATTCACTCAATATTATGTAATTAGAGGAGGTTTGAGTGTGTAAGCGCATTTCAGCTTATCGATTGAGCCAGTCTGGGTTTTACTTCCTTTGCTTTCAATGGAAGCAAAACCCGGACTGGATCAATGTGTCCTCCTTTTTCTGGAGCCATATGGTAACCCTATAAATCAGAGGGCGGCTACAAAATTAGTAAGCAGTCTCTGTCCTAAAGCATACAGGGACAGGCTTAGGAACCTCAACATATACGCTGGAAGAGGGGCAAGAGAGAGAGAGGATATGATCGAGACGTTTAAACACTCTGTGGCATCAATATACGGCAGGCAATCCTTTTTCAAATGAAGGAAAACTCTGGAATGAGAGGGCATAGGATGAAGTTAAGAGGAAACGGGCTTAGGAGGAATCTATTATTTCACAGAAAGGGTGGTGGAAGCGTGGAATGGCCTCCCAGTGGAGGTTGTGGAGACGAAGCCTGTTTCAGAATTTAAGAAAGCGTGGGATCCCTTAGGAAAAGCAGGAGTTAGTGGGAACTGAGGAAGGGCAGACTGGATGAGCCGTTATCTGCCGTCATGTTTCTTTGTTTCTATCTATGTTATCTTAGCCCGTTAAGTTCTGACTCTGCCTTCAGAGCGCCCCTAAAATAGCCAGAATTGGGTGAGCACTAACTGGACATTTTCAGTTAAGTATGACCAAAAATGCCCAGATATCCCCAGACGGGTGATTTAAACAGCCAGGAGCCTCCCTCTTGGCCGTTTAAATCATTTTGAATGTGGTCCCACTGTTGTTCAGGGGAAAGGGAAATGGCACTTGATATACTGCCTTTCTGAAGTTTTTTGCAACTATATTCAAAGGGGTTTACATATATTCAGGTACTTATTTTGTACCAGGGGCAATGGAGGGTTAAGTGACTTGCCCAGAGTCACAAGGAGCTGCAGTGGGAATCAAACCCAGTTCCCCAGAATCAGAGTCCACTGCACTAACCACTAGGCTACTCCTCCACTAGCAGCATTCCATGTAGAAGCCTGCCCTTGCACGTATGTGCAGGACGTCAGACTCACAGAAACAGAAGCCTGCGCGGCCGCGTTGCTGATCTGCAAGGGCAGGCTTTTGTTTCTGTGAGTCTGTATGTGCAGGACATCAGACTCACAGAAACAGAAGCCTGTGCGGCCAAGTTGCTGATCTGCAAGGGCAGGCTTCTACATGGAATGTTGCTAGTGGAATAGCAGCATTCCATGGAGAATCTCAAATAGGGAAATGAGACTTGATATAGTGATTTATATAGTATATAGAGGTACTTATTTGTAGCTGGGGCAATGGAGGGTTAAGTGACTTGCCCAGAGTCACAAGGAGCTGCAGTGGGAATCAAACCCAGTTCCCCAGTACCATAAAGGCGTTCGCCAAGTCTGGTAGATAACAAATACAAGGTGATGGTGTGGTCGAATAAGGTTCATGAGTTTCAGACGCAATGGGGGTAGAAGAGGGGAAGGGTTATAAGGTGTCCATAACAAGCTGTGATGTTCCAGAGTTCAGGCACTTAGGTTGGGTCAGTATGATATGCCTTTTTAAACAGGTAGGTTTTTAGTAATTTCCTGAAGTTCAGATGGTCGTAGGTTGTTTTCACGGCTTTTGGTAATGCGTTCCATAGTTGTGTACTTATGTAGGAAAAGCTGGATGCATAGGTTGATTTGTATTTGAGTCCTTTGTAGCTTGGGTAGTGGAGATTTAGGTATATTCGTGTTGATCCTGTTGTGTTTCTGGTTGGTAGGTCTATGAGGTCTGTCATGTATCCTGGGGCTTCGCCGTAGATAGTTTTGTGGACCAGGGTGCAGATTTTGAAGGCAATACATTCTTTGAGTTTTTCTCGGAGGGGTTTGGCACTTTCGAATTGTGTTTTACCAAATATCAGCCTGGCCTGCTGTGTTTTGAGCGGTCTGGAGTTTCTTTGTGAGTTGTTCTCTGCACCCCACGTAAATTCCGTTGCAGTAGTCTACGTGGCCTAGTACCATTGTTTGTACTAGATTACTACTACTACTATAAATCATTTGTATAGCGCTACCAGTCGTACGCAGCTCTTCACAATTTAACATGAAGAAAGACAGTCCCTGCTCAAAGAGCTTACAATCTGAATCAGGACAGACAGACAGGACAAATAATGGATAAGATAGGACAGACAGATAGGACATAAGGGGAAAGGGACAACTGAAGAGAGGAAGACACGATAAAGATTACGAGCAGGTGACAAATTAGGAGTCAAAAGCAGCATCAAACAGGTAGGCCTTTAGCCCGGATTTGAAGGCGGCCAGGGATGGAGCTTGACGTAATGGCTCAGGGATTCTGTTCCAGGCATAAGGTGCAGCAAGATAAAAGGAACGGAGTCTGGATTACGAAATGTTTCCCTCGGGATGAATGGTTTCACGCGCTTAAGTTTACTAATTATGTTAGGTAATCTTTTGATAACATACTGTTAAATATAAACCACTTAGAACTTGTCAGTAAAGTGGGTTCTAAATGACAAATTACATTAAATTAATCTGGAAATTACCAGAGAATAACAAACTAATAATATTATCAATACAAATTTCCTTCAAGAAATACAATAAGATCAGTTAACTATGGAGCCCTTTTACCAAACGGAGGTAAGAGGGGCCCCTGTGGTGGCGTCGGTTCGTGGGTTTGCCGTACACTGAGGCTCCCTTTTACCACCAATGGTAAAAGGCTTGTTTTCTTTTAAAAAAACGAAATGGCTGTATGGTAAGGAGGTCGTAGGGGCTCCAGCAGTAGCCAGATATCACCTCTCGCTTAGACTATTGCAACTTGCTTCTCACAGGTCTCCCACTTAGCTATCTCTCTCCTCTTCCATCTGTTCAAAATTCTGCTGCACGACTAATATTCCGCCAGTGTCGTTATACTAGCCCTCTCCTCAAGTCATTTCACTGGCTTCCTATCCGTTTCCGCATACAGTTCAAACTCCTCTTATTGATCTATAAGTGCTTTCACTCTGCAGCGCCTCAGTACTTCTCCACCTTCATCTCTCCCTACATTCCTCCCTGGGAACTCCATTCACTGGGTAAATCTCTCTTATCTGCACCCTTCTCCTCCACCACTAACTCCAGACTCCGTTCCTTTTATCTTGCTGCACCATATGCCTGGAATAGACTTCCTGAGCCGGTACGTCAAGCTCCATCTCTGGCCGTCTTCAAATCTAAGCTAAAAGCCCACCTTTTTGATGCTGCTTTTAACTCCTAACCCTTATTCACTTGTTCAGAACCCTTATTTTATCATTCTCACTTTAATAGTCCCTTATCTTTTTTTTTTTTAATTTATTATTTATTCATTTAAACAATATTTACAAGAAACATCTTGCTTAGGAAAGTGTCATATAACTAGGAACTGTTATAAAAGGAAAATATTCTCAAAAACAAGCATATAAATCTATACACTTTCAAATTTATAAGACACTCAAGTCCATAATGGGAGATCCAAGATTTCAGGTAATCTAAGGGGAGAAATAATATAGGAAAAAAGTTGCTGGGTAAATCCTTCTCTGCTAAGAAATTATACATTATTCTTTAAAGCTTCTCCATTTTAACTGAGGCTATTAATGCTGACAGATGTTCAGGTTCAGTAAATACATATTTCTTCCCCCCTAGCCTTACCATGCACTTGCAGGGGTACCTTAAAAAGAAGACACCCCCCAAGTGCAGAATTTCTGGCTTAAGGAGTAAGAATTGTTTCCTCCGTCGACGTGTCTCCTTGCAGACATCAGGAAATAACAATATTTTGAGACCCAAAAAAGGGTTCTCTTTATTACAGAAAAAAAGGCGGAAGATCCAATTCTTATCAGGTAGTAGGGCGACAGTCGCTACCAAAGTAGCGGCTGTGACCAATTCAGAGTCAGAAGTCTCAAGCAAAAGAGAAACGTCAATAGGTTTTTCAGTCTCTTGATTCAAGTTCCTTTCTGGGACATAATAAACTTGGGGAAAGGGTGGAAAGTCCTTTTCCTGAACATTCAAATTTTCACGGAAATAACGTTTCAACATATCAAGAGGAAGAACATTTGGAATCCTAGGAAAGTTAACGAATCTCAGGTTATGATTTTTAGTATAATTGTCAAAAGCCTCTGTTTTGCGCCTGAGATTAGTTACATCTTTTACCATCAAAGTTTGTAACGTTTCCATCTTCATAACCCTTTGGTCAATTTTTTCCATTTTTTCATTTAAAACTTTAAACTCTTCCTCTTTTTTTTTCAGGTCACTTTCAATAGTCTTTACTCTTGGTAAAAACTCTTCAGTTTGCTTAAGAAAACATTGTCCCAGGTTGGACATTAAATCCCACAGAGTATCTAAAGTCACATTCTTTGGCTTGGCCACTAACTCTTTAGGAAGTTCAAACCTTACTGAAGACTGTAAATCTGCTGCACTTCGACCCTCAGTTTCTCTCTCCTCAATAAGTGGTGATAATATGGGCAAACTTCCCTCCATTCCTTCCCCCGATGGTAAAGACGCTTCTCCCCGAGGTTCTTCCGGGTCCCCTACTCCTTCCGAGGGAGACCCCGTCGGGTCAAAGAGGAAGGAACTGGCGCCAAGCGGTTGAGGAGGAGGAGTGCGTGCAGCGGGGCTTAAAGTTGTTTCCAGTCCGGGGGAAGCCAATATCTCCCGTTCGCCGGCGTTCCCGATCGGAGGCGTTCCGCCTTCTTGTATAAGTTCCCGTGGCCTCATGAATCGATCCAGAGGACCAGGTAGCGGGGATGAATGCGGGGAAGCTCTGCCCGCGATTTTGCCTCGACGTTTAGGCATCGTAGGAACGAGGTCTAGGGCGTCCTAGCAGGGCGCAGCCATCTTGGATCTTAATAGTCCCTTATCTCTTGTTTGTCCTGTTTGTCTGTCCTAATTAGATCGTAAGCTCTGTGGAGCAGGGACTGTCTCTTCATGTTCAAGTGTACAGCGCTGCGTACGTCTAGTAGCGCTATAGAAATGATAAGTAGTAGTAGATATGCCCCCAGTGCTAGAAAATTAAAACATATTTCTAGTGATGGGAGTCAGAACTACCACTAGGCTCCCCCGGGATCCCGGCGGTAAGGCCAAATCACCATGCGCCAAGCCGGCGCTACACCTTACCGCCATTTTGTAATAGGGCCCCTAAAAGTAATAACCAACAAACAATCATTGTTCCAAAGAGTTTAAAAACAATTTCTTAAACATTCCCTTTGTTCCAGCTGTAAAACTTTTGTGGGGGGTCACATTTGACAATACTCTGTAGTCCCTCCAATCCCATTTCTCTGCTGTGGTCAAGTCTTGTTTCCAGTATCCCAACTATTTTCTTTGTCCGCTCTTAGGATTCTTGTCCAGTCTCTGATAACATCCTGGCTGGACCATTTTAACTCTTTATCACAAGCTCAGGAGATCCGCCCTCGTCAGTTAGTGCGGAATTCAGCTCTGCGCTTTCGTACTGGTTCTCAGAAGCTTGATCACATGACACCCCCGTTTTGGACGGAACATTGGCTACTCATGTCTTCTTGTATTACTTAGAAAATATTTCTTCTCAGTGCATTTTTTCTAGTGAAAAAGGTGCCAGTACTCAAATGCCAGGCCACCCTTTAGGGGTGGGGTGATCACTGAGGGACCCACCCCACGGTAGCCAGGCCCCCTGCAACCAGTCACAGAATCTATGACAAGGCAGAATTGGTGTGTAGAGCCTGAGCTCTTTCATTACAACTTGGGGACCATGGGTCGATTTTATCAGACAATGGAAAAGGTGATGGTACTCAAATGCTAGGCCACCCTTTAGGGGTGGGGTGATCACTGAGGGACCCACCCCACAATAGCCAGGCCCCCTGCAACCAGTCACAGAATCTATGATAAGGTAGAATTGATGTGTAGAGCCTGAACTCTTTCATTAAAACTTGGGTTCCATGGGTCAATTTTAGCAGACAATGGAAAAGGTGCCGGTACTCAGTACCCCCAAGTACCCCCTCAAAAAAAGCCCTGCTTCATCTGGCATTTAAGGTGCACTGCACTGGAGTCCCCATGTATCTTTCATAGTATTTCCTACCCTGTATACCTTCTATGTATCTCTATTCATCGCAGCACCATTCTCGTACTCTTTCCTCCTACAGTCAGGTGTATCTTGATGCTATTCGAAATAAACCTTTTAGTGGTCCTAAGCTATGGAACAGCCTTCCCGTACATCTCCATTTAGAGCTTTCGCTTGGCAAGTTTAAATCAGAACTGAAAAGTTTTATTTAGGGAAGCGTTTCCAATCTAGAAGAGCATTCCCTATTCAGACCACTCAGTTCAGTGTTTTTTGAAAATCTGTATTTGCAGCTACCCAGTTCCCCTCGGTGTAGGAGTAGCCTAGTGGTTAGTGCAGCGGACTTTGATCCTGGCAAAGTGGGTTTGATTCCCACTGCAGCAACTTGTGACTCTGGGCAAGTCACTTAACCCTCCGTTGCCCCAGGTACAAATAAGGACCTGTATATACTATCCAGCTTATTTTCGAAGGAGATTGCCGGCCATCTTCCTACACAAATCGGGAGATGACCGGCCATCTCCTGAGGGCACCCAAGTCAGTATAATCGAAAGCTGATTTTGGGCACCCCCAACTGCAGTCCGTCGTGGGGACAAACAAAGTTCACGGGGGCGTGTTGGAGGCGTAGCAGAGGCGGGAGAGATGGTCGTCCTCAGCCGATAATGGAAAAAAGAAGGGTGTCCCTGGTGAGAATTTGGTCCCTTTTTTTAGGTCCAAGTCCCAAAAAAAGTGCCCGAACTGCCCAGATGACCACCAGAGGGAATCGGGGATCACCTCCCCTTACTCCCCCAGTGGTCACCAACCCCCTCCCACCCAAAAAAAAATTTTTTTTATATTTCTTTGCCAGCCTCAAATGTCATACCCAGCTCCCTGACAGCAGTATGCAGGTCCCTGGAGCAGTATTTAGTGGGTGCAGTGCACTTCAGGCAGGTGGACCCAGGCCCATCCCCCTCTACCTGTTACTTTTGGTGGTAAATGTTAAGCCCTCCAACCCCCCCCCCCCAAAACCCACTGTACCCACATTTAGATGCCCCCCTTCACCCATAAGGGCTATGGTAATGGTGTACAATTGTGGGGAGTGGGTTTTGGGAGGGATTTGGGGAGCTCAGCACCCAAGGTAAGGGAGGTATGCATCTGGGAGCAATTTTTGAAGTCCACTGCAGTGCCCCCTAGGGTGCCCGGTTGGTGTCCTGTCATGTGAGGGGGACCAGTGCACTACAAATGCTGGCCCCTCCCATGACCAAATGCCTTGGATTTGGTCGGGTTTGAGATGGCCGGCCTCGGTTTCCATTATGGACGAAAACCGAGGCCAGCCATCTCTGACATTTGGGCGGCCCCAACCGTATTATCGAAACGAAAGATGGACGCCCATCTCGTTTTGAAAATACGGTCGGCCCCGCCCTTTCGCGGCGCCATCCTCGGAGATGGGCACCCTTAGAGATGGGTGCCCCCCGATCGAAAATGCCCCTCCATGTAAACCACTTTGAATGTAGTTGCAAAAACCACAGAAAGACAATATATCAAGTCCCTTTCCCTTCCTTTGTAAGTCGCTCAAATTTTAAATATTGTAAACCGCCCAGAAGATTTCCCATTGGCATGGTATATCAGGTATGAAACTTGACACTTCTTTGAACTATTTCTTCTTTATCAACAGCGAGATGTGTTGGTATCTCTCTGCTTCCTGCAGGGAAGCTCACTTTAACTGATAGATCAGCATTCAGCATAGAACAGTGTCCCAAAACCAGCTATTTGACTTTAGAGGCATTCAAAAACATGGCTTCTTGCCCAAGCCTTTTTCTCATTCCCGGAGTATTGTGACTGTGTCCAGATTTTGGCAGTATTTTCAGTCTAGTAAGGGAAATTAAGTAGGCAGTCTTAGGAGGTTTATACGTGGAAACAAACAAGTTATTAATATGTGTAAATCACCTTCTCCATGGACAAGCTGGATAAAGCAACGAAACGTAGGTGACAGTACCACCTGACAGCACCGATTGGATCACCCCTACCGGAGCCCCAGGGTGTTTTTTCTAGCAAAAAAGGTGCCGGTACTCAAATGCTAGGCCACCCTTCAGGGGTGGGGTGATCGCTGAGGGACCCACCCCACAACAGCCAGGTCGCCTGCAACTAGTCACAGAATCTATGACAAGGCAGAATTGGTGTGTAGAGCCTGAGCTCTTTCATTAAAACTTGGGGTTCATGGGTCAATTTTAGCAGACAATGGAAAAGGTGCCAGTACTCAGTTCCCCCAAGTACCCCCTCAAAAAAAGCCCTGCAGAGCCCAGAAAACTCCAGAAAGCTTTCTAGGCGTGTGCAAAGTCCCCTCCTCCTAGCTGAAGCCTCTCTTCTCATCCTAGGGGTCAGTTTATGTTATCAGGCCAGCAATGTCTACAACAGATAACGTGCTCCCTTCATTCTTTTCCAAACATCTCTCCATAAATTTAATCCACATGGTTGACAAAAGCTGAAAACCCAGATTTAATCACTGCCTTCAGTGTTTATCAGATTCTCACCTCATCTGTGTCTCCAGCTGCAGTAAGTGTGCAAAAATGTCACTGAGAGCTTGCTACAGTAGAAATTACATCCATCAGGAGCTCAGGGAATCTCCCAGGACTGAAGTCCTGCCCTCCTGTTTAAGACAATGGTGCTAAGATTCTCAATACAAGAGTTATCCTTGACTGTCAGCTCAGCGGTTGCAATGGTCCCAGCATGCCACCATCTTCATCAGCTAACTCAGCCACCTCAACTGCACAACCTAAATTTCTGTGCAGTTTACGAAATCTGGCAAATGCCAGTCTGTGCGACCGCCCAAAACACAGCAGCCAGGCTTATATTTGGAGAAATATGTTTTGAAAGCACCAAACCCCTCCGAGAAAAACTGCACTGGCTCCCCAATCAAAAAACGTACCTAAGTACATAAGTATTGCCATACTGGGAAAGACCAAAAGTCCATCAAGCCCAGCATCCTGTTTCCAACACTGGCCAATCCAGATCACAAATACCTGGCAAGATCCCAAAAAGTACAAAATATTTTATACTGCTTGTCCCAGAAATAGTGGATTTTCCCCAAGTCCATTTAATAATGGTTTATGGACTTTTCCTTTGGGAAGCCATCCAAACCTTTTTTTAAACTCCGCTAAGCTAACCGCCTTTACCACATTCTCTGGCAACGAATTGCAGAGTGTAATTACACGTTGAGTGAAGAAACATTTTCTCAGATTCGTTTTAAATTTACTACTTTGTAGCTTCATTGCATGCCCCCTAGTACTAGTATTTTTGGAAACTGTAAACAGACACTTCACATCTACCCGTTCCACTCCACTCATTATTTTATAGACCTCTATCATATCTCCCCTCAGCCGCCTTTTCTCCAAGCTGAAGAGCCCTGGCCGCTTCAGCCTTTCCTCATAGGGAAGTCGTCCCATCCCCTTCATCATTTTCGCTTTCAAAATCTGCACAATGGTCCATAAAATTATTTACGGCGAAGCCCCGGCATACATGACAGGCCTCATAGATCTGCCAACCAGAAACACAACAAAATCAGCACGATCATACCTGAACCTCCACTACCCAAGCAGCAAAGGACTCAAATACAAATCCACTTATGCATCCAGCTTTTCCTACCTAAGCGCACAACTATGGAACGCACTGCCAAAAGTAGTCAAAACCACGCTCGACCACCTACATTTCAGGAAAGTACTAAAACAAACCTGTTCAGTAAGGCTTACCCCACCGACCCAACATAAAAACCTGGTTACCTGCGACATAACAAAAATCAAAAACAGTAATGGACATAATCCTAACTTTTCTTCTTCCTGTCTAAGTTCCCCCATGTATTTACCAAACATGAACCTTATTCTACCACAATACCACCTTGTATTTGTTCATACCGGAACTGGCAAACAGTGTTTTAGTTAGACAATACATTCTGCAGTTGCTTATCAGCATAAGGGAGCTACATTTGTACAGCTGAGCTGTAGTGTAGGGTGTATTATTCTATTTTCTTACCTATATAATCTATATATATAAAAGGCAACCCCAACGTTCTATGAAGCCTCCAGCCGGAAGTGTGAAGCGCCAGAGATATCCGGTTTCCCCATGAGTGAAGGAAAACAGCACAGCACGAAATCCCTCTCTCTGTAACAGTGAAGGACTCAGAGGGGGGAGGAGAGAGATGCCCTCACTCTCTCTGTAACACAAACACAGCACAGCAGGAAACTTAACACTGAAGGACTGGACTCAGAAGGGGGAAGGGGAGGGAGAGAGGGCAGAGGGCAGGGACACACACACTCCCACATGCACACTCTGAAGAAAACCTTGCTAGCCCCTGTTTCATTTGCATCAGAAACGGGGCTTTTTTACTAGTAAATGAATATATTTCACAGCAGTGACTTTACTTTTATTCCAGTTCTCTCTAACAGAAGAAAAGTTCTGGTGTAGGCCCAGAACAGCCAGGTTCCTTTATAATATATAACCCCTGGACAGAGCTAGGAAGTTGGTTTAGCCAGACTCCTGTAAACGGAACCTGGGAATTACTCATTGGGTAGCTTTGCCCGGAAGAGTTATTCATTCTATAAATGTTTACATAAGTGGTGCAGACTGGGTATATTCTACTACTGCACAGATCAGGAGTGGCATAGAGTTTCATAAGAAAGGTGCTGCAAAAAAGAAAGCCCGACGGTGGGTTGACTCCAGCTGAGCAGCACGGGGGGACCAGGAAGACAGAGTCAGTGGTCATTGACTGAACGAAGTAGCCGTCCAGAGGAATAGGGACTAGTGAGATTAGGTAGATATTCGGGATGACCTAATCGATAAGCTTTAAAAGCAAGTATCAGAATCGTAAAAATGATTCATTTGTCTACTGGGAGCCAGTGGGACTTGATAAGGAGGGGGGAGACATAATCATATTCCTGAGTGTGATGGAGTAATTTAACAGCAGTGTTTTCTTTGAAGAGTTTGACGTTTCTTAAGAATTGAACGGGACCATCCAACATATGCAATGTTATGGTAGTCAAGCCTGGTGACAAAGAGAGAGAGAGTATTGGAGAGTGAAAAGTGTCATGATGAAAAAACCCACAAATTGAACGGAGGGGAGACATGATAGAGATATAAAATAATGAGTGGAGTGGAACAGGTGGATGTGAAGCGTCTGTTCACGCTTTCCAAAAATACTAGGACTAGGGGGCATGCGATGAAACTTCAGTGTAGTAAATTTAAAACAAATCGGAGAATTCATTGCCGGAGAACGTGGTGAAGGCGGTTAGCTTGGCAGAGTTTAAAAAGGGGTTAGACGGTTTCCTAAAAGACAAGTCCATAAACCACTACTAAAGTAGAGGAGTGGCCTAGTGGTTAGGGTGGTGGACTTTGATCCTGGGGAACTGGGTTCAATTCCCACTGCAGGCACAGGCAGCTCCTTGTGACTCTGGGCAAGTCACTTAACCCTCCATTGCCCCAGGTACAAATAAGTACCTAAGCTGCATTGAGCCTGCCGTGAGTGGGAAAGCGCCGGGTACAAATTTTAAAAAATGGACTTGGGAAAAATCCACAATTCCGGGAATAACATGTATAGAATGTTTGTACGTTTGGGAAGCTTGCCAGGTGCCCTTGGCCTGGATTGGCCGCTGTCATGGACAGGATGGACCCTTGTCTTTTCCCAGTGTGGCATTACTTATGTACTATGTACCCTTATATAACCCAGAAATCTGTTGTGAAAAACTAAGTTGGGAATCCAGGATGACGCCAAGATAGCGGATGGACTCCACTGGGGAGAAGATGTGCCCGAAGACGGTTAAGGGAAGAGAAGGGGGAGAAAGACCACCCTTGAACCAACACGCTACTGTCTTTTCCTTATTTAATACAAATCTCTGAGAGTATAGCCACTCTGAGATAAGAGAAAGGCAGTCTTGTAAAGGTTGAATGGACAATGAGGTAGAGTTAGTAGAATAAATCAGTAAGAAATCATCTGCATAAAAATGAAAGGAGACCCCCGTAGTTTGGATGAGAGTTGCCAAAGGGCTCAAGAAAAGATTAAAGAGGAGAAAGAATTGATCCTTGGGGGACCCCCACATCCAATAGGGTGGGAAGGGGAGGAAGAAGATGACGTTTGAACCTGGAAAGAGCGATCTGCCGGAAAGGAAGTGAACCACACAAGTACTGTACCCGATACACCCAAAGCTTCAAGACAGGAGAGTAGAAGAGAGTGATTGACCAAATCAAAAGCTGCAGACAGATCAAGTGAAATGGCCAGAACTAAGTTATATTTATCTATATGAGAATATATTTCAAGCTAAAACTGTTTCTGTGCTAAAGTGAGACCTAAAACCATATTGCTTAGGATGTTTTATCCATAAATGCTGAAATTTGGAGGTAAACTATTTTTTCCAGAAGTCTGAACAAAAAACATAGATTAGAATTGAATGGTAGTTTGCAGGAACTTGGGGGGTCTAAGATGGTTTTTTAGAACTATTGCAGATTTCCATCGACTAGGAACTTAGCCGAAGGAAAGGCTACGGTTAATAATAAGAATTTTAGGCGGTAGTTCCAATTCAGAAATTTTAAACCATTGAGATGGGAAGGGGGATCAAGAGACCAAGAGGTAGTTTTCCATTCTTTCCTAATAATTTTTAATATTCTATTTGCTTTCTTAGCCGCCGCTGCACACTGAGCAGAAGGTTTCAACGTATCATCAGTGATGATACCTAGATCCTTTTCCTGGGCGGTGACTCCTAATTTTGGAACCTTGCATCACGTAGCTATAATTTGGGTTCCTCTTTCCCACATGCATCACTTTGCACTTGCTCACATTAAACGTCATCTGCCATTTAGACGCCCAGTCTCGTAAGGTCCTCTTGTAATTTTTCACAATCCTCTTGCGATTTAACCACTTTGAATAACTTTGTGTCATCAGCAAATTTAATTATCTCACTAGTTACTCCCATCTCTAGATCATTTATAAATATGTTAAAAAGCAGCGGTCCCAGCACAGACCCCTGGGGAACCCCACTAACTACCCTTCTCCATTGAGAATACTGACCATTTAACCCTACTCTCTGTTTTCTATCTTTTAACCAGCTTTTAATCCACAATAGGACACTACCTCCTATCCCATGATTTTCTGATTTCCTCAGGAGTCTTTCATGAAATGCTTTGCAAATGTCTTTTGAAAATCCAGATATAGAGAGGGAAAGGAGGGGGGCGTTTCAAGATGGTGGCACGCCACAATCTCGGATGAGACCTCTAGACGACGGCAGTGAAATTAACCTGTTTCTACATTACCAGTATGCCGCATACGAAGCGTAAAGGAGCGGTTAAGACCGGAGCCTCGGCGGTCAGGACCTCCTCCCCATCACAGCCGTCAATCGAAAGGTTCACCGTGAGGACTCCAGAAATTTCCACCGGGAGCCGCCCTGCTGTCTCTTTGCTGGGAGAGCTAGGGGACTTGGGGCTCGATGTTACTCTTTCGCCCGGGAGCCCAACATACCGCCTGTGCCCGAAGGTCCTCCCTCTCCTATTGGGACGCCCGAAACGGAAGTCGTCGAAGGGGCCTCCCAAGCAAGAGGTCAGGAAGGGAGTACAACCGACGGAGGCTTGAAGCCGGCAGGCTATCAAGCTTACAGAGTTTCTCTGGTTAAACCCCAGATGGTAACTTTAGAGAGCATATGGGATGCTCTCCAACAACTCGATACTAAACTTACTGACTCAACGGAAAGTATGGCCAGCACTTGTGAGTACCGTGGACAATCTTTCTAAATCTATAGGAACAATTAAAACTGACTCTAAAATCCAAATGGTTCAGCTTAAAACTGAAGAGGAAAAGATCCAAGGAACTTCTTCTATGCTAATGAAGGATAATGCTGTTATGCATAGGAAGCTTGAACAACTGGAAAATTATAATCGTAGATTAAATTTGCGATTTTTAAATTTTCCACAAGCCACTGGGATCTCTCCTTTAGAAGCCTTTAAAAAATATCTGATAGAGGTCTTGAAATATTCCCCAGAACATATTCCTCCAATTAATCGAATTTACTATATTCCACAAAAGAAGAAAAGTGAACCAGGAATGGACACAGAGTCACAAAGGAAAAAAAATGGACACAATTTGAACTTAACGGAACTTTTAGAGTCCTCATTAAATGAGGATTCTGAAAGAAATACTTTAATAGTGTCCTTTATATTTGAGCAAGATTTGGAAGCAGTCAAACGATTATTCTTTAGACACACACAGTCCCTTTTTTGTGGGGCGAAAATATGGATGTAGTCCGATGTTGCCAAACAAACACAGGAAAAAAGAAGGGCATTTTTAGCTATTAGAAAGGAGGCCCTAGAAATAGGAGCCTCCTTTTATTTGAACTATCCCTGTAAATGTGTGATAAAATATTTAGGGCTTAAATATATCTTCTTCAATCCTGAACATTGGAAAGCATTTATACATTTAAAAAAACTGTCAGTAACTTAGTATCTGATATCGGGCTGATTTAAGTTGATGTCTGGATAGGCGTGTTAAGCTATATACATGTTTAAATTGTCTTATGTGGTTTTCTTTCTCCCGGAATATTGTTTAAACTGCCCCCCTTCTATATTGTGGTCTACAGAAGATTATATATTTATCCGCAATACTTATGCCTATCTGTATTTCTTTAAAAGTGTTATCACTTGAGATGTAAGTTTTAAAAAGTAAATAAAATTTAAGAAAAAAGAAAATCCAGATATACAGTTCTGGTCACCGTATCTCAAAAAATATATACCAGAATTAGAGAAGGTACATAGAAGGGCGATCAAAATGATAAAGGGGATGGATCAGTTCCCCTTCGAGGAAAGGCTAAAACAGGCTAGGGCTCTTAATCTTGATGAAGAGATGGCCGAGGGGAGATATGATACAGGTCTATAAAATCTTGAGTGGAGTGGAACAGGTAGATGTGAATCGATTTGTTTACAAGGAGTGGGGGGCATGCGATGAAGCTACTAAATAGTAAATTTAAAACAAATTGGAGAAAATGTTTCTTCACCCAATGTATAATTAAGTTCTGGAATTCATTTGCCAGAAAATGTGGTAAAAGCAGTTAGCTTAGCAGGGTTTAAAAAAGGTGTTGGCAGTTTCCTGCAAGAAAAGTCTATAAGCCAACAGTGCATCCCTCCCTCCTCCCCTCTCTGACCCCAAATGGTAGCAGCTGCACCTCCAGTCCACTTAAGAGAAAACAGGCTCAGGTTGGTGGCCACCATTTTCTATAAGTATAGCAGGGAACAAGGGGATTTATTCCAGAAGCACAGCTTAGTATAAAGCCTCATAAGTTTTTGTTTAGTAGAGCTTTGCTAGTTTAACATACTTAAGTAGTGGAGCCCTTAATATATTACTCTGAAAGTACATGTATTTTAAGTTACCTGAATCTACAGAGAAACAGAACTGGCTACAGCAGACCCCCCCCCCCCTCACTGACATTTGAAACATGCATGTGCTGGTGATGTGTACTTTTGAATGTTTCAGGGGTTCATTGTGACAACATGTGTGTCCAAGGTCACTGGGGACCAAACTGCTCTATGTCCTGTAGCTGTGAGAATGGAGGTTCCTGCTCAGTGGAGGACGGCACATGCGAATGTGCCCCTGGGTACAGAGGAGCAACTTGCCAGAGAGGTAGGACTTTTTGCGCCTTGTGTCTGCATGCATTGCTGGTTTTTTTCTTTCCAGGTAAAAATAAATAAGGATCAGTGGAGGAAGAAAGCCACATAACCCAAAAACCTGAGATCACCTGTCTTAAATGGAGTGGAAATATGAGAGGGAAGGAAGAGAAATTTTATTTTTTTGTTACATTTGTACCCCGCGCTTTCCCACTCAATGCGGCTTACCTGGGGCAATGGAGGGTTAAGTGACTTGCCCAGAGTCACAAGGAGCTGCCTGTGCTTGAAGTGGGAATTGAACTCAGTTCCTCAGGACCAAAGTCCACCACCCTAACCACTAGGCCACTCCTCCACTCCAAAAGAGGAAGCAGGCGGGTGAGATTCTTGTCCCTTCTTGTTGACAGTTTGGAGTCCAGCCTTCTATCTGCTAAGAGAAGGAAACTCTTCAAGCCTCCTCAAGAGTGTAAAGAAAACCTGCAGTAAGAAATGAACAGCAGTGTTTGAACTGATCGAGCTGAAATAGATACAGGAGCCCTTGCGGCAGGACTGCTGCTCCGGGCTGGACTATCTCATGAGCAGGGAGATCTAAAGAGAAGTGAAAGAGCACTGGAACCAGGTGTGAAGGAGTGGATTTTGCCAAGTCCATCTTAACAATGGCTTATGGAGTTTTCTTTTAGGAAATTAGCCATACCTTTTTCAAACCCTGCTAAGCTAAGTGCTTTTACCACATTTTCTGGCAGTGAATGCCAAAGTTCAGTGGCATACCTAGGGTTGTTGACACCCGGGGCCGGTCATTTTTTAACACCCCCCCCCCCCCAAAATCTAGTACTAGGCATGCCGAGAATACAAAACACTCAGGACCTATAGAGCAATTCTACCATACCATAAGCAGTCATTTCTACGAGTCACATAAGGAAAAGGAAAGCATCTTAAACACTACAGTGAGCACTAGAACATCAATTCACCTACTGTAAAACGAAACCAGACAGAATAGTACAGATCCTCGATCCTGCACAGTCAATGCCAACTGAAAGCCATGTCTTTTTCACAAACACAGATACACCCTAATCCACTATAGAATAAGTAATCATAAACTTTCTATTTAGACAAAAATTAAACTGAACCCCCGATGCCAGACTCTGCATACAATGCAACACCACAGAAACAGAAACTGTCCCCTAGTACTGTGCAAAATATAAAGACAGCAGATGTAAATTTGAAAAAAAAAAACCTAACAAGTACCAATCACCACTTTACAAATTAACAAATAGAAATAAAACAAATATAGAAAGTAAAATAATACCATTTTATTGGACTAATACATTTAGCTTTCAGAGGCCAAAACCTCCGTCCTCGGGTCAGTACAGTATAGTGCTGTTACAGTATCCTATCCTGAACTGAGGAAGGGGGTTTTGTTCTCCGAAAGTAAGTAAAAATGTATTAAAATTAGTCCAATAAAAAGATTACCTTATTTACATGTTCTATTATAAACATTTAACACATCTACAATACTTTATCCTAAAGCAAAAAAAATAAAAAATTATATTTTATTTACAGTTTGTTGTCTCTGGTTTCTGCTTTCCTCATCTTCTTTTCACCGTCTTCCTTCCATCCAGGATCTGTCTTCACTCTCTCTCTCTCTCTCTCTCTGCCATCCAGTGTCTGCCCTCTCTGCCGTCCCTTCCATCCACTGCCTGCCCTTTCTCTTTGCCCCTTCAATCCACCATTTGCCCTCCCTCTCCCATCCATCCAGGGTCTGCCCTCCCTCTCGCTCCCCCTTCCATCTAGGATCTGTCCCCTCTCTCTCTCTGCCCCTTTTTTCAGCCCCCAGTTCCAGCCCCCTTCCCCCCTCTGAACACCCCCACCCCAGTCCCCTTCTCCTGTCTGAGACCCCCACCCCAGTCCCCTTCTCTCCTCTGAACACCCCCATCCCAGTCCCCTTCTCCCCTCTGAGATCCCCACCCCAGTCCCCTTCTCCCCTCCCCCTCCCGTCTGAGATCCCCACCCCAGTCCCCTTCTCCCCTCCCCTTTTCCCCTCTGAGCCCCCACCCCAGTCCCCTTCTCCCCTCCCCTGTCTGAGACCCCCACCCCAGTCCCCTTCTCCTCTCTGAACACCCCCACCCGAGTCCCTTTCGCCCCCTCCTTCCCCACCTCAGTCCCGTTAAAACCGGCGAAGCAGCGTCGCAGGCAGCGCCTCATGCGCTGCTTGTAAAAAAAAAAATCAAATCTCCTTCCTTCTCCTCGTCTTGACGTCGACTCGGGCCTTGATTGGAAGGCCCGAATCGACGTCAAGACGAGGAGGGGAAGGAGATTTGATTTTTTTTTACAAGCAGGGCACGAGGCGCTGCCTGCGACGCTGCTTCGCCGGTTTTTTAAATGTGCGGCGCCGCGGGAACGGCCACGGGAGGCGGCGGGAGCGGAGCACCCCCCCACCCACTGGCACCCGGGGCGGACCGCCCCCACCGCCCCCCCTTGGGACGCCACTGCCAAAGTTTAATTACACGTCGAGTGAAGAAATATTTTCTCCAGTTTGTTTTAAATTTATTACTTTGTAACTTCATTGCGTGCCCCCTAGTCCTAGTATTTTTTGAAAGAGTAAACAAGCAATTCACTTCTAGTTGTTCCACTCCACTCAGTATTTTATAGACCTCTATCATATCTCCCCTCAGCCGCCTTTTCTCCAAGATGAACAGCCCTAGCCGCTTTAGCCTTTCCTCATAGGGAAGTCAGCCCATGCCCTTTATCATTTTCGTCGCCCTTCTCTGCACCTTTTCTAATTCCACTATATCTTTTTTGAGATGCGGCAACCAGAATTGAACACAATATTCGAGGTGCGGTCACACCATGGAGCGATACAAAGGCATTATAACATCCTCATTTTTGTTTTCCATTCCTTTCCTAATAATGCCTAACATTCTATTTGCTTTCTTAGCCGCAGGAGCACACTGAGCAGAAGGTTTCAACGTATCATCAACGACGACACCTAGATCCCTTTTCTGGTCTGTGACTCCTAACGTGGAGCCTTGCGTGACGTAGCTATAATTCGGGTTCCTCTTTCCCACATGCATCACTTTGCACTTGCTCACATTAAACGTCATCTGTCATTTAGACGCCCAGTCTCCCAGTCTCGTAAGGTCCGCTTGCAATTTTTCACAATCCTCCCGCGATTTAACGACTTTGAATAACTTTGTGTCATCAGCAAATTTAATTACCTCACTAGTTACTCCCATCTCTAGGTCATTTATAAATATGTTAAAAAGCAGTGGTCCCAGCACAGACCCCTGGGGAACCCCACTAACTACCCTTCTCCATTGAGAATACTGACCATTTAACCCTACTCTCTGTTTTCTATCTTTTAACCAGTTTTTAATCCACTATAGGACAGTTCCTCCTATCCCATGACTCTCCAATTTCCTCCGGAGTCTTTCATGAGGTACTTTGTCATATACCTTTTGAAAATCCAGGTGAACAATATCGACCGGCTCACGCTTATCATAAAAACAGAAGAGTTGCAATACTGGGATAGACCAAAGGTCCATCAAGCCCAGCACCCTGTTTCCAACAGTGGCTAATTGAGGTCACAAGTACCTGGCAAGATCCCAAAACAGTATAATACTGTTTATGCTGCTTGTCCTAGAAATAAGCAGTGGATTTTCCCCAAGTCCCATCTAAATAATGACTTATTGACTTTTCTTTTAGGAAGTTAGCCAAATCATTTTTAAACCCCGCTAAGCTTACTGCTTTTACCACGTTCTCTGGCAACGAATTCCAGAGTTTATTTACACATCAAGTGAAGAAATATTATATTCTGTTTTAAATTTACTACTTTGTAGCTTCATTGTGTGCCCTCTAGTCCTAGTATTTTGGGGAAGATTAAAGAAGTGATTCACGCCTACCTGTTCCATTCCACTCATTATTTTATAGACCGCTATCTAATCTCCCTTCGGCTATCTTTTTTCCAAGCTGAAGAGCCCAAGCCGCTGTAGCCTTTCCTCACAAGGAAGTCGTCCCAGCCCCTTTATCATTTTCATCGCCCTTCGCTGTACCTTTTCTAATTCCACTATTTCTTTTTTTGAGATGAGGTAGTTTGTCAAATGCCTTTGGAAAATCCATATACACAGTATCAACTGGCTGACCACCCCTTCAAAGAAATGTAGTAGATTGGTGAGGCAAGATTTCCCTTCACTAAATCCATGTTGGCTTTGTCTCATTAATCCACGCTTTTGAATATGCTCTGTAATTTTGTTCTTTATAATAGTCTCTACCATTTTGCCCAGCACCGACGTCAGGCTCACCGTTCTGTAATTTCCAGGATCACCTCTGGAAACTTTTTAAAAATTGGCGTCACTTTGGCCACCCTTCATAAGTACATAAGTAATGCCATACTGGGAAAAGACCAAGGGTCCATCGAGCTCAGCATCTTGTCCACGACAGCGGCCAATCCAGGCCAAGGGCACCTGGCAAGCTTCCCAAAAGTACAAACATTCTATACATGTTATTCCTGGGATTTTGGATTTTTCCAAGTCCGTTTAGTAGCGGTTTATGGACTTGTCCTTTAGGAAACCGTCCAACCCCTTTTTAATCTCTGCTAAGCTAACCGCCTTCACCACATTTTCCGGCAATGAATTCCAGAGTTTAATTACACGTTGGGTGAAGAAACATTTTCTCCGATTTGTTTTAAATTTACTACACTGTAGTTTCATCGCATGCCCCCTAGTCCTAGTATTTTTGGAAAGCGTGAACAGACGCTTCACATCCACCTGTTCCACTCCACTCATTATTTTATATACCTCTATCATGTCTCCCCTCAACCGTCTCTTCTCCCTTCAATCTTCCGGTTCCCTGATTGATTTTAAAGATAAATTACATATTACTAACAATAGTTCTGCAAGTTCATTTTTCAATTCTATCAGTACTCTGGGATGAATACCCCTTCAAAGAAATCTAGTAGATTGGTGAGGCATGAGAAAATATATGTTTATTTTAAGATCCAAGTGAATAGATCAGCACAGAGTGTTCATGTCAAGAAAGGAGGCCAATACTGAAAATGTTTATTCAGCTATTCTTTGAAGTTAGGTGAACAAAACATGACTTCGAAATTCATCCTCTCCCCCTCCCCCACGTCACCGATTTTGTTGCCTGTACAAAATGTACCTGGATAGAAAGAAGTGGCAAGGGGTGGGAGAAAACAGCTGGCCTGTTGTTACCCAGATAACTTTATTGGGATTCATTCAACTGCCCACATGCATGTAACGGTTATGAGGATAAAGTTACGCACAGAACATCCCACTCAACAGCTTTATCAAAACAGGGGTTGCAAGGAGTGGAGGAGTGGCCTAGTGGTTAGAGCACCTATCTTGACATCCAGAGGTGGCTGGTTCAAATCCCACTTCTGTTCCTTATGATTTTGGGCAAGTCACTTAACCCTCCATTGCCTCAGGTACAA
The DNA here is from genome assembly GCF_901765095.1 of Microcaecilia unicolor. Taxonomy (NCBI): domain Eukaryota; kingdom Metazoa; phylum Chordata; class Amphibia; order Gymnophiona; family Siphonopidae; genus Microcaecilia; species Microcaecilia unicolor. The sequence goes on along the minus strand of NC_044031.1, from coordinate 764,293,580 downwards.
ACTTAGATCGTGAGCCTTCCAGGGACAGAAAAATACCCAGTGTACCTGAATGTAATTCACCTTGAGCTACTACTGAAAAAGGAGTAAGCAAAATTCAATAAATAAAAAAAAAATTCAAAGTTTCCCCTTTGGGTGCTTAGTTAACTTAGGGGTGGGCTAGGCTGTTGGGGGAAGGGGGGATCTTTCTAGATGGCTGTTAGAGGGGTTTGGTGGGGAGGGGGCTAGGTTGGGATAAAATATGTTACAAATTTGATGATGGCTAATCCTTGGTCATGTTTGTACTCTTTGATTTGTTCCTGTTACGAATGTTGGCTTCTATATCTTGTTGAATCATAACAGGCAGAAAAGAAAAGTTTCAAGTGTAATAAGAAATGTACTATCCCGCCCATGAAACCTGTGTCTGAGCAGCTAACAATGTAAAGAAGACATACCAGACTTGCAATGTTGGGAAAGTCCTATCTCAATGCAGTTCATCTTCTGCAGTTAACTGCATACATTTTAGCCGGCAATGTACAACCAGACATGACCTGGCAGTGCACATCCCGGGCATCAAGCCAGTGGCAGACGAAAAAATGGTGACCACTGCTAGCTGGATGTTGACATTTCCTGCAGTGGTTATAGGTTCTGGTTTTGGGCATGGGTAAAGCCTTTTGCAGGCTGCTATCCATCTCTTTGAAAACTGGCACTTGGATGAATCACAGTCAGTGTGCAAGCGGAGAGGCAGCTCCAAGCTGAAGCCCCCCCCCCTCCCCCCCAGTGTAGTTTGATCACCCAGGCATAGCAGTCACTTCAACAATGCATATGTGTGACAGAGTTTCATGTTAGGGAATGTGCATTCTGCCTGCCTGGGTTTGTATCATAGCCGCCAAGAGGGGGGGGGACAGGGGGGACAAAATTTCCCCGGGCACGGGCCTCCAAGGGGGGCCCGGTGCCGCAGTCCCACCTGCCCTCCGTCGTCAACCGTCTGCCACCGGGCCCCCTGCATTGAAATCACAGCGCCTCTCACCTCCATGTGAAAGCACTGCAGGCAGCAGGGCAGCAGATCGCCTCCCTTCAGGCCTCCTTCCCTCCTTGTGTCCCGCCCTCGTCTGACGTAACTTCCACGAGGGCGGGACACAAGGAGGGAAGGAGGGCCGAAGGGAGGTGATCTGCTGCCCTGCTGCCTGCAGTGCTTTCACATGGAGGTGAGAGGCGCTGTGATTTCAATACAGGAGGCCCGGCCCGGTGGTGGGGTGGGAGCGGCGGCGGCGACCTCGGGGGGGGTGGAGGGGGAGCGGCAGCGACCTGGGGGCCGGGCCCGGCCCAGTCTCTCGGCGACCCTGGTTTGTATAGCACAGTGTCAGTTAACGCCCTTTCAGTGAAATATGCCTTCCCAGGTGAGCTCCAGAGCTAACTGCTGCATGGTTTTCCCTTTCCAGTTTGTTCAGAAGGGTTTTATGGTTCTGGCTGTAACCAAGAATGTCTGCAGTGTATTCACAGCAATGGGTCATGCCACCATATAACCGGACACTGTGACTGCCTACCTGGCTTCTTTGGGGTGCTCTGCAAGCAAGGTACAGATTTCTTTTTCATTTGTCAACTGAATTTGCTGTTGTCACTGTACGAGGTTGGCAGCTGTGGAAACGAGAACTATTGCACAGAACTGGCACAAGATGGGCAGCGGTAGTTCAATCTTTCCCATCTTCAACCTTCAACCCTCCCCCCCCAACTTACAAACACGTACCAATGTGCACACTATCCTACTGCAAATCAAGTACGGCATAGATGTGCATGCACTCAGACTCACTACCCCTATCAGAGAACCCAAAAAAGGTACAGGACAGGTAGCAGCAGAACAAGCTTCTGTGTGGAGGGCGCATGCCTTTGGAATAATCTCCCAGTAGAATTACGCAAAATTGAGAGTTACCTTCTGAAAGGTAGCTTGTTTACCCAGGGTTATGATTACAATTTTTAAGATTTGAAAGTTTGTATTGTTTTTATTGTACTTATTTTAGGTTGGGTTTTTTTTTTGGTTTTTGTTTTTTTTTTAAATTGTAAGTATATTTTTGTACACTGCTGAGAATTGTTGATAATGCAGTTTATAAATCTTGTTATTTATAAATAAACTAGTAAAAAAGCCCCGTTTCTGATGCAAATGAAACGGGGGCTAGCAAGGTTTTCTTCTGTGTGCATGTGGGAGTGTGTGTGTCTCTGTCCCCTCCCCCCTCCGAGTCGAGTCCTTCAGTGTTAAGTTTCTTGCTGTGCTGTGTTTGTGTTACAGAGATAGTGAGGGCTTCTGCCCTGTCTCCCCTCCCCACTCTGAGTCCTTCACTGTTACAGAGAGAGCGATTTGATTTCGTGCTTTGCTGTGTTTTCCTTCACCGTTTGTGTTACAGAGAGAGCGAGGGCGGGGCAGACACTCATGTGGAAACCGGATATCTCTCCCCCTTCACACTTCCGGCTGGAGGCTTCATTTAAAACGTTGGTGGTGCCTTTTATATATAGAGATAAACAAGCTTCTTAAATGCACACCCGCAGTCCTCACAAACATACACACCCTCACACTACCCCCACCAGAGAACACAGAAAAGGTACAGGATGGGTAGCAGCAGTACAAACTTCTTAAATACACACTCACACCCCTAACACACAACCAGTAGAGCATGCTTCCTTCACACGAATGCACAGAGGTGCACGAGACCTGGGGTAATTGAAGGCATGTACGTTTACATGTGCACACGCAGATTAAGGATTTTCATAATCTGTGCACATGTATGCTAAATCCTCCCACACTCTACTCAAACTCCATTTCTGTGTACACTCACTGGTGAAGTACGCGCCATCATGTCAAGACACATGCTTTCATTCTCTCATAGTTTATAACAGGTCATTTATGCAAATATGTGGCTATCTATGCACAGGAATGCACTCTGTCCTGTCACAGAACAGTACAGCACAGGCAGCCGCAGCGCAGGCATCTCACATACACACACACACACACACACACACACACTTCCCCTTCAAACAGTACAGCACAGGCAGCAGCAACACAGGCATCTCTCACACACTTCCCTATCAAAGAACAGTACAGCCAACAGTCAACAGCCATCTTGATACACTCAAAGCAAAGCCAATAGTTGGCTTTGCTTTGAGTGTATTAAGATGGTGACTACAGCTTCAGCTTTATCACATGATGCCGTCTCCTGTCAATTAAACCTGCTTGGGCTACGCCACTGGTCTACATCATGCCCAAGCTCTAACCAAACTGAGAGGAAAACCGAACCCAGGGATTGAACTGACTTTCTGTGTGGCTGTGCACAGCATTTGTCATCAAGCCATCAGACCATTTACGCTGAATTTTTAATTTTATTGTCATTTATGGGATAATTAAATCAGCATGCCTTTTTCTTACTTATTTCAGGGGAAATGTGCTGTAGGATGTTATCTCTTGAGGATATTTAAAAAAAAGCTAACACCTCCTTATGTTTGAGCTCAGAGGCAAGAAAAACTCATCAACCCAGAAAGATATTGGCTGCCAGTGACAATAGGATTATTATAGTCACTGCTGATAGCGATCAGTGCAAGCATTAAAGAACCACTTTAATTTGGCAGAAGAGATCCGATGAAGACAAGTCCATCTCACAGACCTTTTTCCTTTGCTGCTATTATTTTACCCCTATTTCAAAACTGTCTTTTGAGAAAATGTAAATAGTTCCTTTTTCCATCTCCTGTGTAAGAGACACAAAGCACATCAGGAATATTAGAGAAATAAATGGAGCTGTTTAACGGAAGCTGATAAGATTGAGTTTCAGTCCTGCGCCTCGTGAATAGTGACACCTTCTCACCACACTGCAGCTGTAAATTTTGGTTATTGCTTTTTGAAGTTGGTTGTGCTGCGACATTAGTCTCCTGGAAGCTGCCATGTTGGAACCAACTGTCATCAAAGAAAATCCCCTGCACAGATGCTATTACTACTACTTATCATTTCTGTAGCGCTACTAGACGTACGCAGTACTGTACACTGGATATAGGGCGACGAAAATGATAAAGGGGATGGGACGACTTCCCATTGAGGAAAGGCTAAAGCGGCTAGGGCTCTTCAGCTTGGAGAAAAGGCGGCTGAGGGGAGATATGATCGAGGTCTATAAAATAATGAGTGGAGCTGAACGGGTAGATGTGAAGCGTCTGTTCACGCTTTCCAAAAATACTAGGACTAGGGGGCATGTGATGAAGCTACAATGTAGTAAATTTAAAACAAATTGGAGACATTTTTTCTTCATTCAATGTGTAATTAAACTCTGGAATTCGTTGCCAGAGAATGTGGTAAAGGGGGTTTATTTATTTATTGCATTTGTATCCCACATTTTCCCACCTGTTTGCGGGCTCAGTGTGAATGATGGAAATACAATTTGTTACAGTACAGTTATGGGTTACATAGTGAGGAGTTATGGGAAGACAAAGTCAAAATCAAAAAATCATTTGGGAAATAGAACAATGGAATGTATCAATGGGGAAATGATAAGGCGATAGAATAAAAGCAAGAGAACATTAGGGTATAGCAATTTTATCTAAGGGTAGGGTTTTAAGTGTGGTGAAAATACGGGGAAGAGAATTCAGAAGTGAGTGTATTGATGCATTTCTATTAGTGTGTGTGGACTTCATGTGTTTTGATCCTTGCAATAAATTTTGTCAAAGAGATGAGTCTTCAGTAGTTTGCGGAAGTCGGTTAATTCGTAGATCGTTTTCAGGTTGCGTGGTGGTGTATTCCAGAATTGCCTGCTCATATAAGAGAAGGTTGATGTGTGCAGTACTTTGTATTTTATGCCTTTGCACTTAGGGAAGTGGAGATTGAGAAAAGTTCGGGATGATCTTTTTGCGTTTCTGGGTGGCAGGTCTATTAAATCAGACATGTATACAGGGGCTTCACCGTGAATGATTTTGTGAACTAAGGTGCATACTTTAAAAGTGATATGTTCCTTGAGTGGGAGCCAGTGTAGTTTCTCACGTAAGGGTTCTGCACTTTCGTATTTTGGTTTTCCGAAGATGAGTCTGGCTGCTGTATTCTGGGCTGTCTGAAGTTTCCTCAGTATTTGCTCTTTGCAGCCTATGTATAGTGAGTTGCAGTAGTCCAGGTGACTGAGTACAAGTGATTGCACTAGGCTGCGGAAGACAGATCTTGGAAAGAATGGTCTTAGTCTTTTCAGTTTCCACATGGAGTAGAACATCTTTTTGGTTGTGTTGTTCGCATGAGTCTCAAGTGTTAGGTGGCGGTCAATAGTGACTCCAAGGATTTTTAAAGTTTCTGAGATTGGTAGATTTAGTTTAGGTGAGTTAATAGCGGTGAATTTATTCGTGTTGTATTGGGAGGTAAGTATGAGGCATTCAGTTTTTTCTGCGTTCAGTTTCAGTCGGAATGCATCTGCCCAGGTGTTCATGATGTGTAGACTTTGGTTGATTTCGTTGGAGATTTCATTAATGTCTTGTTTGAAAGGAATATATATTGTTACATCATCGGCTTATATGTATGGGTTAAGGTTTTGATTTGATAGAAGTTTTGCCAAGGGAATCATCATTAGGTTGAAAATAGTTGGTGAGAGGGGGGATCCCTGCAGTACTCCACACTCAGGTGTCCATGCAGCAGACGTAGTTGAATTTGATGTGACCTAATATGAGCGCAGGGTTAGGAACCCCTTGAACCAGTTTAGGACATTGCCTCCGATGCCAAAATATTCAAGTATGTGTAATAGGATTCCGTGGTCAACCATATCAAAGGCACTTGACATGTCAAATTGTAAGAGGAGTATATTAGTGCCGGTTGCAATCATTTGTTTAAATTTGGTCATTAGGGTAATTAATACTGTTTCTGTGCTGTGGTTTGACCGGAATCCTGATTGGGCATCATGCAGTATTGAGAACTTGTTGAGATAGTTTGTGAGTTGTTTGGTTACCATCCCTTCGGTTATTTTGGTTATTAGTGGTATAGATGCAACTGGTCTGTAGTTAGTTATTTCGCTTGCGTTTTTCTTTGTGTCTTTGGGTATTGGGGTGAGTAAAAGTTTTCCTTTTTCCTTTGGGAAAAGTCCGTTTTGTAGCATGAAGTTTACGTGCTTCGTTAGGTCTATTATGAATTGTTGAGGAGCTGATTTCATGAGGTTGTTTGGGCAGATATCTAGTTTGCATTGGGATTTGGCGAATCTTTTGAGCGTTTTAGAGATGAGGTCCTCTGACAGTAATTCGAATTCGGTCCAGATCCTGTCTGCTGGGTATATTCCGTCTTCTGGGTCTAGACAGTTTAGGAGTGTTGCGTATTCAATAGGGCTGGTGGGTATTTTAAGTCGTAATTGTATGATTTTCTCCTTGAAGTATATCGCAAGGTCGTCGACCCCTGGTGTATCTTTGCTGTTGTTTGTAACTGGTGTGGTGTCTAGCAATTTATTTACAAGGTAGAAGAGTTTGTGTGTGTCTTTGTAGTTTGGTCCAATCATTGTTTTGTAGTGTAGTCTTTTGGTCTGTTTAATGGTATATTTGTATTTCCTCCGGAGTGATTTCCAGGCATTCAGTGTGTGTTCATCTTTCTTTTTGTTCCATGCGCGTTCTAGTTTTCTGACTTGTGTTTTGAGTTCGTTCAGCTCTTCGGTGAACCATGGATTTGATTTTTTCCTGTGTGATGTTCTGGTTTGGATTGGGGCAATTGTGTCTAATGTTGTCTTACATATGTCATCCCATTCTTGGAGGAATTGAATGGTGTCTGTGTTTGTTGACCATTCGTTTTGGTAGACTTGTTGCCAGAATGTTGTGGGGTCTATTTTTCCTCTCGTGGTGTATGTTGTTCATTCATGTTTGTTGACTGCGTTTCTGTGTATTTTTCGCCAGTGGATGGAGACATATGCTTTATGGTGGTCTGTCCATGGTGTGGGTGTCCATCTTGTGTCTGTAAGTAGGAGAGTTGAGTCTGGGTCGAATTTGTGTGTAATTATGTCTAGTGTGTGTCCTTTTTCGTGTGTTGGTTGAGTGTTAGGTGCGTGTACATCCCAGAGTTTTAAGAATTCTTTGCATTCTTGTGTGCCTGTTGAAGTGTTGTCTTCGAGGTGTAGGTTGATATCTCCTATTATGAGGATGTTTGAGGCAGAGACACATGTGTTCGAGATGAAGTCCATGAGTTGCGTTTGAGAGTCTTTCCATTTTCCTGGTGGCCTGTAGAATAGGATTGCGTTGAGGTGTCCTTGTAGGTTCAGATGAGTGATTCTTGTCGAGGCGATTTCGAGTTATGGTGAGGTGGATTCGCCAGTGGTTGTGATGGTGAACTCAGATTTGTAAATTATGGCTATTCCGCCACCTCTTTTTCCATTTCTTGTCCAGTGGGTGATTTTGTATTCTGGTGGGCATGTCTCTATGATGGCGGGGTCTGTAGGGCTGTGGAACCATGTTTCCGTGATGAATAGAAGGTCTAGATTCTCTGTGGTAATCCAGTCTAGTATGTCTACTGAGTTGCTTACTGCTGATCTAGCGTTGATGTATCCTATTCGGATTGAGCGGTATGGTTCTGTGGGGAGGTTAGATGTGTTTATTTTTATTAGTTGTCTGTTTCCTCGGTGGTTGAATTTGTTGTTGTTTTTTCTTTCCTCTTTTTGTTGGTGGTGTTCGTATGTGGAGATTTTTCCTTTTGGTTGGTTATTGTATTTTTGGTCTGGTGAGTTGTTGATAGGTTGTACATAGAGTTGGTGAATTGTGGTTGGGTTGTTGTTAATGTTGGGGGTGGTCCATGCGTGGTAGATTATGGGAATGAGATAGATTATTATCAGTAGCTTGTTAGTGTTCATGTTGGATTTTGTGAACGGTGTTAACGGGTTAGCTTAGCGGAGTTTAAAAAAAGGTTTGGACGGCTTCCTAAAGAAAAAGTCCATAGACCATCATTAAATTGGACTTGGGGAAAATCCACTATTTCTGGGATAAGCAGTATAAAATGTTTTGTACTTTTTGGGGATCTTGCCAGGTATTTGTGACCTGGATTGGCCACTGTTGGAAACAGGATGCTGGGCTCGATGGACCTTTGGTCTGTCCCAGTATGGCAATAATTATGTGCTTATGTGCATAAAGAGATAGTCCCTGCTCGACAGAGCTTACAACCTAATTAGGACAGACAAACAGGACAAATAACGTGGGAATGATAAAACATGGGTACTGAGCACATGAGTAAGGGTTAGGAGTTAAAAGCAGCATCAAAAAGGTGGGCTTCTAGCTTAGATTTGAAGACGGCCAGAGATGGAGCTTGACGTACCGGCTCAGGAAGTCTATTCCAGGCATATGGTGCAGCAAGATATTGGAACAGTCAAATATAATGTGGGGAAAAAGGTTTCAAGTGCTCACAATTAGTGAGAGAAAAAAAAACTCTCGTGAACCTTTACAAATCATTCAAAACAATTTTTAAATTGCAAAACTTTAAAAAAAGAGAAAACCCAGAGTTATAGTGAAGGCAGCCAAAGTGCACTAATTTTTCATTGAAACCATTTCAAAGAGAGAAGATGTTTAACAGAGCAACACTTATCTCCAAACAGGTCAGAACACCACAGCCAGACTCATATTTGGAAAAACTAAATATGAAAGTGCAAAACCCCTAAGAGAGAAACTTCATTGGCATCCTAAGGAACACATCGCATTCACGATCTGCACAATTGTACACAAAATTATCCATGCTGACACCCCAACTTACATGTTAAACCTCGTGGACTTGCCTCCCAGAAACGCCAAAAGATCATCGCGCAAATTTCTCAATCTACACTACCCCAGCTGCAAAGGACTAAAATACAAGCTGATACATGCTACTACCTTCTCTTACACTAGCACGCAGCTGTGGAATGCACTACCGACTGCCTTGAAAACAATTGACAAAATAACCAACTTTCGTAAATCTCTGAAGACATACCTCTTCAACGAGGCCTACAAAGAAAACCCATAGCTCTACTGAATCACTTCACCAACCCATCCTAGACTTGATCATTTACCCTCTTTACTATTCTCTTAAATCTGTCTTCTCCCTTTACTTGACCTGCTCTCATCAATAAATGTATATGATATCCTGAAATGACAATGCCATAACAGATCTCTGTAAGCCACACTGAGCCTGCAAATAGGTGGGAAAATGTGGGATTCAAATGCAATAAATAAAATAAAAATCTAGACCCATGGTCTGAATGCAAATTCTTAAAAATTCAAATGTGAAGTATCAGGGTTCCCAACATGGACCTTGTTTCAAGAAACTGCCTCAGGGAGACCATCCACACCAAAATGTCCCGTTCAAAGTCTTGTCACAGGAAACTTCATTGTTGTCCAGGTTCATAACTCACAGTTTAAAACTCTCAGTAGGATACAGTGACATTATCCTGTCTTTAGTCCAACTAATGAACTCCCACAGTGCAGAATTCTTTGTACATCCTGGGGAAAAGTGAACCCTCCGCTGTGCCAGGCTGCGATACCTTCCTTCCAAGCAATGTAAGACTTCTCCAGTTGGGATGTACACGAGCTTCTGAGACTGGAGCAGTTTCTTGTTCGGAAGTTAGTCTATGATGTTTTACCATGTCATACTACTCCCAGGCACATAGTAGTTTATAGCAAAGCAGTTTTCCGAATGCTGCTGAGGGAGGTGAGATGCAGCTTCTTTTAACCGAGATTGGATAGCAGAGCCGGTAGTGGGAGGCGGGGCTGGAGGTTGGGAGGCGGGGATAGTGCGGGGCAGCCTTATACGGTCTGTGCCAGAGCCAGTGGTGGGAGGCGGGACTGGAGGTTGGGAGGCAGGGATAGCGCTGGGCAGACTTATACGGTCTGTGCCAGAGCCGGTGGTGGGAGGCGGGGATAGTGCTGGGCAGACTTATATGGTCTGTGCCAGAGCCGGTGGTTGGGAGGCGGGGCTAGTGCTGGGCAGACTTACACGGTCTGTGCCCTGAAGAGCACAGGTACAAATCAAAGTAGGGTATACACAAAAGTAGCACACATGAGTTGTCTTGTTGGGCAGACTGGATGGACCGTGCAGGTCTTTTTCTGCCGTCATCTACTATGTTACTATGTAAATATATCTGTTTAACACTAAGAGGATGAGATTCAGCTGGACAGCTATTCAGTAACTTTCAAGGGATAAGTTATTTGTTTAAAATTACCATATGTGAATATTTGACAGAGCTGAATACTGAAGTGTGAATGCTAAAAATGCCAGTTGAACTTTCAGTGGATAACTTATCCTGTTTTGCCCCCATTTGCATGCAGACAGGCTGTTTGTTGTTTAAGTGAATATGTTGAAAATTGTAACAGATTGCAGTGCCTGTATCTTTAAAATGGATAAGACTACAAATCCCTGTAATCCTGTAGGCCCCTGTGTAATAGGCTCTTTCAGAGCACATGTCCCAGATCCCAGTGTCTTGTGGGAATGTTTCTGTTGGCTTGCCTGATTCTCTAAGCATGCTGGGCTAGTGGCTCCCCCTCTTCCTTAAGCTGTCTGCAGCATGCTGCTTCTGTGATCTAGCAGTTAATTGTGTCTGTTGCATTTGCCCTACAAACCCTTGTAACTCTCAAGTTTTTCACCACAGTGTAAAAGTATATGCAGCATCTCTCTTATTAGCATGTTGCTGAATTGCTCCCAGCTTAAGAACATAAGAATAGCCAAACTGGGTCGGACCAATGGTCCATCTAGCCCAGTATCCTGCTTCCAACAGTGGCCAATCCAGGTCACAAGTAGCTTGCAGAATCCCACAGAGTAGCAACATTCCATGTAGAACCCCAAAGAATAGCAAGATTCTGGAATCCTAAAGAGTGACAAGATTCCATGTAGAACCCCAAAAAATAGCAACATTCCATGTAGAACCCCAAAGAATAGCAAGATTCTGGAATCCTAAAGAGTGATAAGATTCCATGCAGAATCTCAAAGAGTAGCAACATTCCATGTAGATCCCCAAAGAATAGCAAGATTCTGGAATCCTAAAGAGTGATAAGATTCCATGCAGAATCTCAAAGAGTAGCAACATTCCATGTAGATCCCCAAATAATAGCAAGATTCCGGAATCTTAAAGAGTGACAAGGTTCCATGCAGAATCTCAAAGAGTAGTGACATTCCATGTAAAACCCCAAAGAATAGCAAGATTCTGGAATCCTAAAGAGTGAAAAGATTCCATGTAGAACCCCAAAAAATAGCAAGATTCCGGAATCCTAAAGAGTGACAAGATTCCATGCAAAATCTCAGAGTAGCAACATTCCATGTAGAACCTCAAAGAATAGCAAGATTCTGGAATCCTAAAGAGTGACAAGATTCCATGCAGAATCCCAAAGGGTAGCAACATTCCATGTAGAACTCCAAAGAATAGCAAGATTCTGGAATCCTAAAGAGTGACAAGATTCCATGCAGAATCCCACAGAGTAGCAACATTCCATGTAGAACTCCAAAGAATAGCAAGATTCTGGAATCCTAAAGAGTGACAAGATTCCATGCAGAATCCCACAGAGTAGCAACATTCCATGTAGAACCCCAAAGAATAGCAAGATTCCGGAATCCTAAAGAGTGACAAGATTCCATGCAAAATCTCAAAGAGTAGCAACATTCCATCTAGAATCTCCAATAGGAGGAGTGGCCTAGTGGTTAGAGCACCAGTTTTACAATCCAGAGGTGGCCAGTTCAAATCCCACCACTTCTCCTTGTGATCTTGGGCAAGTCACTTAACCCTCCATTGCCTCAGGTACAAACTTACATTGTGAGCCCTCCTGGAACAGAGAAATACCCAGTGTACCTGAATGTAACTCACCTTGAGCCACTACTGAAAAAGGTGTGAGCAAAATCTAAATAAATAAATATACACTCATTCTGCACCTGGACTAGCTTGCTACACACACTGTAACTTAGATTAATTCCTTATCTCTTGCTTAACTATACAATGAACTTGCCTCGAGTTAAGCCATCCATCTATTTATCCCAACTGACTCTGTACCATGCATCTTGTCCCCATCTATACATCTGGATTTGGGCTGTCAGACAGGGGCGTAGCCAGACCCCAAGGTTGGGGGGGCACATTTTGGCCACCCTCCCACCACCACCACCACTGCCTGCCCCCTCCCCCGCCGCACCTTAGCTGGCGGGGGTCCCCAACCCCCACCACCTAAAGCGTTTGTCTGTTTTCAACGCCCTGCAAGCTCGTTTTAATGAAACTGAGCATGCGAGCACAGCGCTGAAAACCGGACAGGGCACCAATCAGATAACGTTGGGTAGTGGGGCTCACAGCCATTCTAGGAGGCATTAAACACCAGTACCAGCCCTTTGCGCAAATGAATGAGTATGAGCTGAAAAGATAGCAACGGCATGATACTGGAAACTTTTTGACACAACCAACACGTTATACAACACTTTACAACGTGAAGGGAGCCATTTTGATCCTTAGTGATACCATTGATGGCATTTCAAGTTTAACAATAATGTGAAAATAACCTTGATTTGAACTAAAAAAAAAAAAAAAGAAATCCTAGATACTAAAACAATCAAGACATACAATTCGGACTGAAGGAAGATGAACTTGATGCCTTTTCTCAGCTTCCGCATATACACAAGCACTTCCCGGTCACATATATGCTCGAGATTCCCTCATCAAAACGACAAAATAGTAACAGTACCCCAGAAAACCAGCGCGGCCAAAAAGTGCAACTGATCCCGGCTCTCCCTACAGCAACCAACCAACCTCCCAGAGCTCCACAAAAGAGCAACGGACAACAAAGCCAGCATTTCTCCATGGTGTGACAACCCAGAGACAGCTCAGTCACTGCCAACATGAGAGAATCCCCCAAGGTACCATCAGTCCAGGCCAGCACGAAAAAAAAAAACAAGAAACAAAATGTCTCCTACCCACCAAAGCCCGAGCCTTTCCCACACATTGCACACGCATCAGAGAAAAAGAGCCAGAAACAACATTTTATTCTTTTAAACCCCCTCTCCCACCCCCTCGCCTTCGAATAACGGGTACCGGTACCTCACACACATATGCATTCCACACACGCTTATCCTGCCCTCCCCGCACCTGAGACACCACTGCTGCCGCTCCTGTTCCACCATTATTATTATGATGATTATTATTAAATATGAATATTGGTGATTTTACCCCATCAGTCGCACTCTCCCCTTCTCCGTCTCTCGTTTCTTATACAGCAACGTGCTCAGAAAACCCCCGCTTCCTTCATTCATTCGCACGCTGCATAGCTGCGGCTGGCGAGCACGAGCACCTGCAGCTCCAAAGAGTGTCAGGCTTCTTCCCTGGAAGCACTGGTTTGTGAGCCCTTGGACCACTACCGTGGAGCGGCAGTGGCAGGCAAGGTCACCTTCAAAGCAGAGATGAGGCAAGGCTGGACTGGAACCCTGGACTGGAGTTCCGCACTGGAATACACAGGACTGGAATGCATCGGATGGGTGCGCACTGGACTGGAACCCACTGGACTGGTACACACTGGAGTGGAGCCCACTGGACTGGAACACACGGGACCGGAACCTGCTGGACAGAAACACACTGGACCTAGGCTTCACCTACGCTTAGCCACCGTTCCCTGAAGGTTGAGCCCTCAGGTTCGGGCAGCCGGCAGGGCTTACAGGAAAACCGGAACTGGAACTAGCAAGCAGGAACAACAGGAATCAGGATACAGAAGTGCCCCCAGGCACCTAGGCGAAAGCAAGGCAGACAGGCAGGGAATGTCCGGAATCTGGCAATAGTCATGTCTGGCCACAGGCAGAGAATATCCGGGTTCAAGTAGAAGTCGGGTCAGGCAGCAGGCAGCAAGTATCGGGGTTCAGGCAGAGAGTAGTCAGTTTCAGGCAATGGTCAGGTCAAGTAGCAAGACTATGGCTGGAGCTCCAGTAGCAAGGAGTACTGGCAGCGGACAGGACTAGGGCTGAAGCTCCAGAAGCAAAGGAAAACACACACGGGAAAACCAGAAAGCTAAACACAAGAAAACAAGTAAAGCTGTACACAAGCTAACAAGAAAGCTATGCCCAAGCTACTAGTACCAAGCTAGAAACTCACACTGAACTGGACAAGGTAGCAGTGCACAGAGCACTCTAACATACCAGGGACCTTAGACGATGCAAAGGCAAAGGCTGCAGTCTCTAAGTGATTAATAAAGCCCTTCAACACCTGAGGAGCAGCTGCAGCCATCAGTAAGCCACTACGGAGGCTGTCCAGGCACAAACAAGAGAGACAAGTCCAGCAGCCTGGAAGAACCGGACTGGACTGGGCTAAAGTCTGGAACGGACAGGAACAGCAAGACAAACTATGGCAGCCACTGGCTCTGGCCACCAGCGGGTGAGAGGAGCACCAACCAAGGAGCAGGCAGAGCGCACACAGAACACAGAGAGACTTAGAATACCTAAGTGCAGCACAGAGGAGCAAACAGAGCCAGGCTGGAGACAGAGGTAGAGCTAACTCAAGCAGCACCCTCAGGTGCAGTAGAGTGGAGTAATTAGAGCCATGCTGGAAGCAGCCAGCACACAGAAGGAAAACTACTCCAGAAAGGATAGGCAGAAGCCAGCTTAGAAGCTGACCCCCAGAAATAAGGTAAGTCTGAGGGTGGTCACAGCCACAGACGTGACAATGAGCTAGGATGGGAGGGTGGAGAAGGGTTGACGGTGATGCGTGCAAGCCGGAAGGACCCAGAAAATGGTTCACTGCGGCCAGGCAATGTAAGACGCGAGACAGACGCCTTAGCTGGCGGGGGTTGGGGACCCCCGTTAGCCAAACCAGGGGCACCGGAGCCAGTTTTGGGGGGGGGGGAGCCAGGCTCCCATGGCCCCCCATAGCTACTCCACTGCTCTCAGGTATATGGTAAGCCGTGTTGTAGAAAATCTTTAGCATCATATCTATGTTAGTTGAATGTTCTAATGCTGCTTATTAGATGTTTCATTAGTGTTATACTGACGTATTATAACTCTGTGATTTGAATTTCACTGCTGTTCAAAGTGTATATTTTTGATCCTGTTTCATGGTAGTCCTATTACTAGGTTTCAATTTACTGTTCTCAAGTTTACTTCATTTATTATTATTATTATTAGCATTTGTATAGCGCTACCAGACGCACGCAGCGCTGAACACCTGACATAAAGAGACAGTCCCTGCTCAAAAGAGCTTACAATCTAAATAACACAGACAGACATATACTAATATAATATAATATAATATAATATAATATAATATATAATAATAATACAGACAGACAGACAGACATGTTTGGCCATTTTTACTGTTATGCTGTTAACAAAATTGTAAGTTTTATGTTATCTGTAAACTGTATCTACTGTACACCGCCTTGGGCGGATCTCTTCATAAAGGTGGTTAATAAATCCCGATAAATAAAATAAGGTGAACTCAGGAGGATGGTATCTACATTTCCCTGAATAAAAGAATCATGGATCCTCATGGTAAAATTTGCAGTTACCATGGCTTAACACAGGACTTTACTGCACAGCACCTATAGGGGGCGCTCCCAGTATTTTCAATTGCAGCTTATGCGTTATCATTCACATTAATGCATGGTACCTGCTATGTAGAAGGCGGTAAGAGGTCCCATGTTAACCGCGTGTTAGCATCTGGTAAGTGCTGCGTTTTTACTGCCAAACACCTTCCACGCAGGGGCGTAGCTATGTGGGGCCACGGGGGCATGGGCCCCCACAGATTACGCCCTAGCCCACTCTACATTTGACCCACCCCCACCCCGCCGCCGCATTAGGTACCTTATTTTCTGGCGGGGGTCCCCAAACCCCACCAGCCAAAGAGTCTTCTTCAGCGCCGATCGACTCTGGCACCTTCGTAGTGTGATCATCTGTTTCTGACACCTTACGTCCTGCACTGTGCATGTAGCCCCATGCAGGACGTAAGGCGTCAGAAACAGATGATCCCACAACGAAGGCGCTGAAGAAGACTCTTCGGCTGGCGGGAATTGGGGACTCCCGCCAGCAAACAAGGTACCGGCGGCGGGGCGGGCAGTGGCGGGGGGGTTTGCGGTTGCGGCGGCGGGGAGGGTCCAAAGTGGTGGGGGGGTTGGCGGCGGGGGGAGGCAGCTAAACAGTGCCCCCTGACCTCGGTCTCTGGCCCCCCTCCCTCCGAGGTGTGGCTACGCCCCTGCTTCCAGGTCCTCTCTCTGCCCATGACACACCCTCTGACACAAAAAGCACTTAACATGTGGTTTATTGCGCTGCAACTGCTAAATTACCAGGGCTCTGTGCTAACAGTTACCACGTGTAAACCACATATTAAACAGAGGAACACTATCTATAGCGCTAAACATTAGTCGCTTATGTCCGCACTAAATTTTCAACACCGAAATCTCAGACCTGTGCAAGAACACAAGTGCTGATTTACAGAATAGCGTCTGTGTGTCTGCACAGATCTGCAAAGGGGGCGTGGCCAGGAGAGAAGCATGGGCAGGTCAGGGGCGTTCTCTTAAAATGCGCTCAGTGTCATAGAATAGCCTGGATCCACGTGCAGCTAGCAGGCCAGGATTTGCACCTGGTTTCAGTCGCTGTAACTGGTCCGGATCCCAGCGCTATGCACTGTTCCATAAAGGGCGTCGATCCCAGAACGTCTGTTCTAGAACCCCTTTCAGCGCCGAATTATGAACGTCATTCGCTGAATCCGACCCTAAGTGCTTAACGCAGTTTGATAAAAGTTCATCGGAAAGTGTTGCGTCTCTCTTGTATCAGGACCTCGAAGCAGAGGTTCGTAGTCTCTCAGTTTCTAGTGTGTGATTTTTGGAGACACTCTCTTTGTTATAGACGTTTGCAATCTTTCCTCATGTGACCCCAAGCTGGGAATCCTAGTTTCTGCTCCTGTGCAGTCTCTGCTCTCTCTCTCTCTCCGTAGCATGTGCCAGCGGGAGGTTCGGAAAGGACTGCGCTAATGTCTGTTCCTGCACCAAGAATGGTACCTGTGACCCTATCGATGGATCTTGCCAGTGTTTCCCGGGTTGGATTGGGCAAGACTGCTCCGAATGTAAGTAATCCATCCTCTTGACAGCTTCTGTCGTGAACCTGCATCTCCTTTCCTGCTTTACTACTCAGGGTGGGGCTGCAGGGGATGGGAGTGACTTTTTAAGTAGGGGCATCCGGAAGCTGCTGTAATGCTTGTGCGAAATATGTAATGTTACAAGAGGAATGAGGTCGTACAATGAGCAAGGGAGGGCCAAGAAACAAGGCCTTAGATGTTGGAAGTCTGATGGAGCTGTTATGCAAATGCACATTGTTACAGGAGGGGAGGGGAGGGGGGGTTACTCAATATGAGTGAATGAACGATTGTAATAAGAGTACATAAGTACATAAGTACCGCCATACTGGGAAAAGACCAAGGGTTCATCAAGCCCAGCATCCTGTCTCCGACAGCAGCCAATCCAGGCTTCAAGAACCCGGCACCCCCCCCCCCCCCCCCAAAAAAAAAAAAAAAAATTAATTTTTAATAATGTTCAATGGACTTTTCCCTCAGGAATCTGTCCAAACCCCCTTTAAACTCCGTAAGGCCAGTTGCTGTCACTACATTCTCTGGCAACGAGTTCCAGAGTCCAACTACACGCTGAGTTTTAAATCTACCATATTCTAGCTTCATCTTGTGTCCCCTGGTTCTATTGTTGTTTGAAAGTGTAAACAAACGCTTCACATCTGTCTGCTCTACTCCGCTCATTATCTTGTAGACTTCTATCATATCACCCCTCAGCCGCCTTTTCTCCAAGCTGAAGAGCCCTAACCTTCTCAGCCTTTCCTCATAGGGAAGTCGTTCCATTCCCTTTATCATTTTCGTCGCCCTTCTCTGCACCTTCTCTAATTCCTTTATATCTTTTTTGAGATGCGGCAACCAGAATCGAACACAATATTCGAGGTGCGGTCGCACCATGGAGCGAGAAAACCTTTCTCCTATTTGTTTTAAATCTATCATATTCTAGCTTCATCTTGTGTCCCCTGGTTCTATTATTGTTTGAAAGTGTAAAGAAACGCTTCACATCTGTCCGCTCTACTCCGCTCATTATCTTGTAGACTTCTATCATATCACCCCTCAGCCGCCTTTTCTCCAAGCTGAAGAGCCCTAACTTTCTCAGCCTTTCCTCATAGGGAAGTCGTTCCATTCCCTTTATCATTTTCGTCGCCCTTCTCTGCACCTTCTCCAATTCCTTTATATCTTTTTTGAGATGCGGCAACCAGAATCGAACACAATATTCGAGGTGCGGTCGCACCATGGAGCGAGAAAAACTTTCTCCTATTTGTTTTAAATCTATCATATTCTAGCTTCATCTTGTGTCCCCTGGTTCTATTATTGTTTGAAAGTGTAAAGAAACGCTTCACATCTGTCCGCTCTACTCCGCTCATTATCTTGTAGACTTCTATCATATCACCCCTCAGCCGCCTTTTCTCCAAGCTGAAGAGCCCTAACCTTCTCAGCCTTTCCTCATAGGGAAGTCGTTCCATCCCTTTTATCATGTTCATCGCCCTTCTCTGCACCTTCTCCAATTCCTTTATATCTTTTTTGAGATGCGGCGACCAGAATTGGACACAATATTCGAGGTGCGGTCGCACCATGGAGCGATACAACGGCATTATAGCATGCTTGTTTTTGTCAGAGCTGACACTAGGGGTCAGAAAAGAAAGAAGGGGAAAGCGACTAATCATGATGATGCCCTGATGAGGACCAGAAGGGAGGACGTACAGAGGCTATGTGTAAGGAGCAGGAGGATGGAGAGAGATTCTACTGATGAAAATGAAGAAAATTTCATAATGAAGCTTTCTTTAGTTGGTAATATTTCATTAATGCTTTTCTTTACTTCATTACAGTTCGAGGACTCTCTCCCAGAGGTCCTAAACTTTTGATTATTTTTCAAATGAGGCTTAATCCTTAGCCTTCTAGTCAGGGATTTAACCGTTGGGAATAAGCTCCGTTTACTCCTTTCCCTTCATATTGTGCAAAAACAGAGTCAGGCCATTACATTTCACGCTTAGCCCAAAAGAGTCACACCGTGAACTGCAGCAGTGGGGAGAGGAAGGGGGTCGCCGATACCAGGACTCGTTCCCCCAAGTAGTGCATGAAATGCACAGGTAAATATTATCTCTGCCCTGCACATTGGGGATTAGTTTTTGCTTTGAATTTTTATCAGGAGCCACGGGGAAGGGAGAGCGGAGCGTTTGGTCAGTCGGTGCTTTCCTATCGTACAGAATGATTTACTTTCTCTGTCTGCTCTAAACAGATTTGTTTCTTATTCAAAACGAACACAGCGAGTTACTCATTTTCAGTACAACAAGGAGAAATAAACTGAGTTGGCGGTAAAGAATTGCAAAGACCCTGCTTTGCCCTGTAGACCGTCAGATAAAGGAATAAAGACATCACACACAAAATAGTCTCGGGGCAGCTTCGTGTTTATGCTTATAATAAGCACAGCTGGCTAAATCGAGGCACAGAGTGGTCAAGTTTTTCCCTGAAATTTCCCCCAAATGTATGCTCGCTCAGGGCTGGTGCTGGGGTCTCTGGCGTCCCCTCCTTTCCCCCCCCCCCCCCCCCAGTCCAGCATCTCCTTTCTCGATTCTCTCTCCTCCCTATCTAGCATTCCCCCTTCTCTCTACCCTCCCCTCCCTCAGGAGCAACAGAACACATTTTTTTTTGGGGGGGGGGGGGGAACCAGAGCTCCGCTCTACCTCCAGTTCCCACAGCCATTTACATTCAATTTTATGTAAACCATATACCCCCCTAATTCAATAACAGGATGCCTAAAGCTAGGTCCTGTTTGTATGCATGTGTTACAGAATACTAAGCACATATACGCCTGAAGAATAGGAAGATCCTCCACACACCTCCAAGGACACTAAAGTCCTCCCAAGGGGTATCCCTACTACTACTACTACTACTTATCATTTCTATAGCGCTACTAGATGTACACAGCGCTGACAACACCTTCTTCAAAACACATTACACAATGTGATACCCGCAAGCGAGCCTTCTCCGGAGTAGCCCCCACACTCTGGAATGCATTGCCTGAAAGGCTCCGCTTAACACAAGACTATCTCTACTTCAGGAAGCAGGTGAAAGCTTGGCTCTTCAACCAAGCCTTTAATGGAAGAAGTAACTAACTTGTTAGTCTCACTCACATACACAAGGAGTGACTCGGGCTGCACATACCTCAGCGGGACATGTTTATCCACTCCTACCCTAGCTGAGATCATATTTAACCATCTCTCTGACCTCACTTGCAACTTTCTTCAAATCAGTCACCTTACTTTCTAATTCTTCCTACTTTCTTACTCATCTATATGTTACAACTTTGCCTTACCCTTCACTACCAATTATAATGTTCTAGTACATATTGTGTTGTCATTGCAAGTGGTATACCATGCCATACTTTGTATTGTTGTTCGAATATTTTTACTGCTCTAATTGCCTCCTGCTCATGTTTGATCTATTCTTACTGTACACCGCCTTGAGTGAATTCCTTCAAAGAGGCGGTAAATAAGTCCTAATAAATAAATAACCCGCCCGATATTCAGAATTAACCGGCCACGGCTTAGCGGGCAAAGATAGACCTGCTTTTTATAGGCCAAAATTTGTCCCTTCAGAGCAGGTTAAAAGTACTTGTCGGTTTCCACAAAATATGAAGTTTTTCTGCAGTTAAAGAGGCTACACCAGGGCACTGGTTAGGCAGGGGAGTAAAACAACTCTCATATAATATCTGATTTTCACAAATATCTGCACTATTTCTACCCTTCTGCTCCCCCAGTTGTTCACCTGCACAAACAGTGGTGTGCTCTTAACGATCACAGGGCCAGCACAACGTGGTAAGCGGAGTGAACATGGCAGGGGGCGCCAACATTTGAGGGTGGCAAAAGCTGCCAATGCGTACCCATTATGCCGACCCTGGATCGTGACACTCCACTGGCTTTCGCCCTCCCCAGCTGCCTTGCTGTTTGGAGTCCTTAGGAGAATGCCAGAAACATCTCTTTCACTGCTGCCACTCTGCCTCTAGTCTACTACTACTACTACTACTACTACTACTACTTGACATTTCTAAAGCGCTACTAGGGTTACGCAGCGCTGTACAATTTAACATGGAAGGACAGTCCCTGCTCAAGGAGCTTACAATCTAAAAGACAGGTGTACAATCTAAAGACAAGTGTGGAGTCCGTCTGATAGGGCATACTATATTTCACGAAAGGTTAGGTGCCGAAAGCAGCATTGAAGAGGTGAGTTTTAAATGGGTCAAATGGGTCTGGGTCTGGGTCTCCAGCACTGTGTATTTACTACTACTACTACTTAACATTTCTAAAGCGCTACTAGGGTTACGCAGCACTGTACAATTTAACACGGAAGGACAGTCCCTGCTCAAGGGACTATCTAGATTATCTACTTCCAGTTTCGTGACTAGAAGCAGAGCAGCGGCAGTGGAAGAGCTGCTCCCATTATTAAAGAGCAGGGGGTTGATACTACTACTACTACTACTACTTGACATTTCTATAGCGCTACTAGGGTTACGCAGCGCTGTACAATTTAACACGGAAGGACAGTCCCTGCTCAAGGGACTATCTAGATTATCTACTTCCAGTTTCGTGACTAGAAGCAGAGCAGCGGCAGTGGAAGAGCTGCTCCCATTATTAAAGAGCAGGGGGTTGATACTACTACTACTACTACTACTTGACATTTCTATAGCGCTACTAGGGTTATGCAGTGCTGTACAATTTAACATGGAAGGACAGTCCCTGCTCAAGGGACTATCTAGATTATCTACTTCCAGTTTCGTGACTAGAAGCAGAGCAGCGGCAGTGGAAGAGCTGCTTCCATTACTAAAGAGCAGGGAGTTGATACTACTACTACTACTACTACTTGACATTTCTATAGCGCTACTAGGGTTACGCAACGCTGTGCAATTTAATAAAAGAGGGCAGTCCCTGCTCAAAGGAGCTTACAATCTAAAGGACGAAATGACAAGTTGGGGTAGTCTAGATTTCTTGAGTAGTGGTTAGGTGCCAAAGGCGACATTGAAGAGATGGGCTTTTAGCAGGGATTTGAAGATGGGCAGGGAAGGGGCCTGGCGTATGGGCTCAGGGAGATTATTCCAAGCATGGGGTGAGGCAAGGCAGAAAGGGCGGAGCCTGGAGTTGGCAGTGGTGGAGAAGGGTACTGAAAGGAGGGATTTGTCTTGAGAGCGGCTAGTCTGATATTGGGAATGGGGAAAAGGGGAGCTAAGAGAGGGGGCAGGTGGGGCTCGGAAGTGGGCTGATGCAGGGTAGAAAAATGGGGCAGGTAGGAGAAAGGGGCTGATGGCTAAAATACAGAAACACTGAATTAAAACCCTAAATATGCCTTAAGCAAGGAACAGCTGTACAAGCTGGATGTGAGCTGGCCAAACTTTTCTGAATCCTTCACTGGCATTTGGTGTTGCTGTTGACCCTCATCGTGCAGTGGTATATGTCACTCAAAGAGGGGAAAATATTATAGATAGATATATATTATGACAAATATGAGGGGCCAGGCAGATCTAGAACCCGGGAAGCCAGAACGAGACACTGGAAAGGCAGACATTTGAGGGAACTATTGAAGGACTGCAGCTCCCAGCTTCCTCCCCTGACTCTTCTAGAAAGGATAACCCACACCACAATGACTACAAAACCCGGTGCCAAGCGGCGGAGAAGTGGTGACAATATCAAACATATAAACGGCGAGTGACCGTACTCACTCGCAAATGCGCAGTACAGACCTTCTCTGCCCCGCCCCCACGTCAATACGTGATGACGGGGGGCGGAACACAGAGGGTCTGTACTGCGCATTGCTGAGGGAGGGACACCGCCGTCTAACGCTCCCCCCACCTGAGTCGCCGCCACCACCCACCTTCTACCCGGTCGGGCCCTCGCTCCACTATTGAAACAGTGAGGGTCCGGGAACGCAGCACTGAGCTCTGCTGAGCTGCCGACATTGCCCTTCCTTCTTCTTCTCTGCCTCTGTCCCGCCCTCAACAACGTTACGTCACACGAGGGCGGGACAGGCAGCTGCAGGCAGAGAAGAAGAACGAAGGCCGACGTCGGCAGCTCAGCAGAGCTCAGTGCTGCGTTCCCGGACCCTCGCTGTTTCAATAGCGGAGCGAGGGCCCGGCCGGGTGGAAGGTGGGTGGTGACGGCTCGGTGGGGGGGGTGCGCGAACTCGGAGGGGGAGGGGCAGCGGCGAACTCGGCGGTGGGGGCGGGCCTTTCAACCCCCCCTTCCTATAATAGCCCGTAAAAGTCTAGTATATATATACACACACACACACACACACACACACACACACCTCAGGGTCCATCAAGGAGTTTTGCAGAGAATGCACGGAGCAGAAGGAATACTTCTTTTACCAAGCTCAGGTGCAGATGAGAACTGGTTAACTTGTATATGGTTTCGCGGGTGTATTAGATTGTAAGCTCTTTTGAGCAGGGATTGTCATTTTTGTTAAACTATACAGCGCTGCGTAACCCTAGTAGCGCTCTACAAATGTTAAGTAGTAGTAGTAGTTTATCTCTGTTTGAGATTAAATATTGCACTAATCATTTAGTTTTGAGGTATTTGTTTTGTTTCTCTCTAGCTTGTCCTCCTGGATCCTGGGGCCTGGACTGTACGCAGATCTGTAGATGTGAGAATGGTGCGCTCTGCAGTGCTTACGACGGTGAATGCTTTTGCACGCCAGGCTATGCCGGACTCTACTGCACGCAACGTAAGATTTGACTGTACAATGCTGCCCCCTTGTGGCAGTCCAAGAATAAGCACTTTTCAAGGCACTTGTCACTATTTATCTGTGATTAATATGTGCTGTGGTGGTTTATTCATATTTGGAAAGTAATCTGTACTAGATTATTGATCAGTTTTCCTACTCTAGAACTGATTACATTTTCACCAGAAAAAAATGCAGTGTTACAGAAATTCAGATTTCCAACGTGCCACTGTTGCATGAAGATTGTTGTGGTGACAGGACAGTACATCTGCTTTAAGAGCATAAGAATAGCCATAGTGGGTCAGACCAATGGTCCATCTAGCCCAGTATCCTGCTTCCAGCAGCGGCCAGTTCAGGTCACATGTACCTGGAACAATCCCAGCTATTAGCAAGATTCATGCTACTGATCCCGGGGACAAGCTGTGGCTCTTCCCATGTCTAATTCAATAGCGCAGTTTTGCTATAGTACAGTGGCGTAGGAAGGGGGCGGGAGGGGCGGTCCGCCCTGGGTGCATGCGCTCGGGGGGGGTGCCGGCCCCGCTGGTTCCCTCCTGTCTCTGGCCCGGAACAGGTTACTTCCTGTTCCGGGGCAGAGAGAGCAGGGAACCAGCGGGGCCGACGCAGCTCCGAGTGACGTGCACTCGGGGCGGATCAGCCCTCCCGCAGGTAAGAATGCGGTCCGGGGGGGGGGTTTCGCTCTGGAGGGGGGGTGCGCCGCAGAGGGGGGGGGGTCACGCTGTGCTGCACCCAGGGGGGGGTGCGCAGCGGCGACCCGCCCAGGGTGTCATTAGCCCTCGCTACGGCACTGCTATAGTAAAACTGGAAAAGCACACTAAAGTTAATTGTTAAGGAAAACACAACCATGGAAGAGCTGATGGAAAGCGGTGCAGCTTTCTGCAAGACTTCAGATGACATAGGGGGCTATAGCCTACAATCACACAGGTGCCCTGGAAAATGTGTACTTGTGCAGTGGAGATATTCTGCATTTACACAACCCCGTAGCTGGGTATGATATCTAGAGCATGTTAACATTATTATTAGCATTTGTATAGCGCTACCAGACGCACGCAGCGCTGAACACCTGACACAGAGAGAGACAGTCCCTGCTCAAAAGAGCTTACAATCTAAAAAATACAGACAGACAAGACAATTAAGGGCGAGGGAAGTACTGGGTGAGAAGGAACAAGGGGAGGTAATTGAGTAGTGGTTAGGAGCCAAACGCAGTGGTGAAAAGGTGGGTTTTCAGCATAGATTTGAAAGCAGGTAGAGATGGAGCTAGACATATAGGTCCAGGAAGTCTATTCCAGGCATAAGGTGCTGCGAGGGAAAAGGAACGAAGCCTGGAGTTAGCAGTGGAGGAGAAGGGGGACGACAAGAGAGATTTGTCCAGTGAACGGAGTTCACGGGGAGGAATGTAGGGAGAGATGAGAGTGGAGAGGTAATGGAGGGCTGCAGAATGGATGCATTTAAAGGTCAGGAAGAGAAGTTTGAACTGTATGCGGAAGCGGACAGGGAGCCAGTGAAGTGGCTTGAGGAGTGGGCTAGTGTGGGTATAACGATTCTGGCGGAAAATAAGTCGTGCCGCAAAATTTTGGACAGATTGGAGAGGAGAGAGATGGCTGAGCAGAAGACCAGTGAGAAGTAAATCGCAATAATCCAAGCGAGAGGTGACAAGGGTTTGGATAAGGGTTCTGGTAGCGTATTCAGAAAGGAAGGGGCGGATTTTGCTAATGTTGTAGATAAAGAAATGACAGGTTTTGGCAATCTGTTGAATATGTGCAGAGAAGGAGAGAGAGGAATCAAAGATGACTCCAAGGTTACGAGCCGAGGAGACAGGGAGGATGTGAGAGCCATTAACAGAGACAGAGAAAGGGGGAAGAGGGGAGGTGGGTTTAGGGGGAAAATGAGAAGTTCAGTTTTAGTCATGTTTAGCTTCAGATAGCGTTGAGACATCTTTAAAGGTCCATTTTACATGTTGAGATCAGAATCTGTGATATTGTACAAAAGGCTGTGCTGAATGTAAAATTCAGCGTAAGGAGATGTGGAGAGCACGTGCATTTGCCAGTGGGACCAGCTGTTTTATCCGTGTGAAGCCGGCCCATTTTGCAAAATTATATGTATAAGTTGCCACCAGTTAAGCACTGAGGCTGCAATTATTTTTTTCCATTTTAGAGACAGAAATAAACAACTGGGGATTAAGAAGAATTAGTCCTTTAAGCCAGTGGTTCCCAAACCTGGTCCTAGAGGCACCCAGGCCCCACAGGTTTTCAGTTTACCCACAATGAATATTCAGGAGAGAGATTTGCAGTCACTGCCTCCGCTGCATGCAGATCTTCACATTAAATATTCATTGTGGATATCCTGAAAACCTGCCTGGCTGGGGTTCCTCCAGGACCGGGTTTGGGAACCACTGCTTTAACCTCTTGTGTAAAGAGCACATTTCAACATCTGTATGTGCTTCGGAGCTAATTCAAAAAGCCAGTGGGAACATGATTTCCCCGTATACGTGTGTTCCATTGCAATATAGGGAACACACATGTGGATTTTTATTTATTTATTTATTGGGATTTATTAACTTCCTTTATGAAGAGATTCACTCAAGGCACTGTACAGTGAAGGAGTGGCCTAGTGGTTAGGATACCAGTCTGGCAATCCAGAGGTGGCCGGTTCAAATCCCACTGCTGCTCCTTGTGATCTTGGGAAGTCACTTAACCCTCCATTGCCTCAGGTACAAACTTAGATTGTGAGCCCTCCTGGGACAGAGAAATATCCAGAGTACCTGAATGTAACTCACTTTGAGCTACTACTGAAAAAGGTGTGAACAAAGTCTAAATAAATAAACAAACATAAAACTGACAGTTTTCTTAACAGCAAAACAATAGTAAAAATGTCTAAATATAAACATGAATTCAATAAATGAAGTAAACTTGAGAACAGCAAATTAAAACCTAATAATAGGACCACCATGAAACAGGATCAAAAATATACACTTTTAACAGCGGTGAAATTCAAATCACAGAGTTATAATACATCAGTATAACACTACTGAAACATCTAATAAGTAGCATTAGAACATTCAACTAACATAGATATGATGCTAATGCTTTTCTACAACACGGCTTACCATGTAGCCAAGTGCAGATATATATAGATGGGGACAAGATGGGTGGTCCACTCAAGCCATACCCTACCCTTTTCAGCTTGGAGAAGAGACGGCTGAGGGGAGATATGATAGAAGTGTATAAAATAATGAGTGGAATGGATCGGGTGGATGTGAAGCGACTGTTCACGCTATCCAAAAATACTAGGACTAGAGGGCATGAGTTGAAGCTACAGTGTGGTAAATTTAAAACGAATCGGAGAAAATTTTTCTTCACCCAACGTGTAATTAGACTCTGGAATTCGTTGCCGGAGAACGTGGTACGGGCGGTTAGCTTGACGGAGTTTAAAAAGGGGTTAGATAGATTCCTAAAGGACAAGTCCATAGACCGCTATTAAATGGACTTGGAAAAATTCCGCATTTTTAGGTATAACTTGTCTGGAATGTTTTTACGTTTGGGGAGCGTGCCAGGTGCCCTTGACCTGGATTGGCCACTGTCGGTGACAGGATGCTGGGCTAGATGGACCTTTGGTCTTTCCCAGTATGGCACTACTTATGTACTTATGTACTTATGTACCCACATCCCCGCCAGGCTCCCTTGAAACCTTCCCGGTATGGATCTCTACTTTGAAAATAGCAGCTCTCTGAAAGCACCATCTATACATGTAAATGATGCTCTTTACACATGGAGATGCTTCCATAATAACCTCTTTAGTATACTAAAATCCCTTCCCCCTCCTTTTCTTTAGAAGTGAAAAGACCAATGTAGAAGCAATATTCGGCGTTTGCCTCAGGACTCCCTGGTTCTCTGTCTGTCCCTCATTGAGGAGGTTAACATTGGAATATTAGAAAACAGAGGGTGGGGTTAAATGGCCATTTCTCTCAATGGAGAAGGGTGAATAGTGGAGTGCCACAGGGATCTGTACTGGGAACGGCGCTATTTAACATATTTATAAATGATATGGAAATTGGAAGGATAAGTGAGGTGATTAAATTTGCAAATGGCATAAAACTATTCAAGGTTGTTAAAGCACAAGCAGACTGTGAAAAATTGCAGGAAGACCTTAGGAAATTGGAAGACTGGGCATAACCAAATAGTAGATGAAATTTAATGTGGACAAATGCAAAATGATGCCCAATGGGAAGAAGAATCCAAATCTTAGTTACCTGATGCTGGGGTCCAACTTGAGGGTCAGCACCCAAGAAAAAGGTCTAGGTCTCATTGTAGATAATAAGCTGACATCTGCCCAGCAGTGGTGTAGCTATGTGGGGCCACGGGGGCCTAGGCCCCCGTAGATTTGGCCCTGGAACCTAGGCCCCCATAGATTTGGCCCTGGACCCTCCTGCCGTCGACTCTCTCGACCCCCCCCTCCCGCCGCCAACCCTCCCCAGCCATCGGCTACCTTTGCTGGCGGGGGACCCCAACCCCCGCTAGCCAAGGTCTTCTTCTTCCGGCGCAAGGCTCACAGAAACAGAACGAAGCCTTGCAGATCAGCCTTGCAGATCAGGTTTGCGCCGGAAGAAGAGGACCTCGGCTGGTGGGGGTTGGGGTCCCCCGCCAGCAAAGGTAGGCGGCAGTGGGGGAGGGTTACCATCGGGAGGGGGGTCGAGAGGGTCGTCCGCAGGGGGGGGGTCAAAGTTGGTGGTGGCGGTGGCGGCGCCAGGGGGGGCTAAAATGTGCCCCCTCACCTTGGGCTCTGGACCCCCTCCCACCAAAGTCTGGCTACGCCCCTGCTGCCCAGTGTCCGGCAGTGGCCAAAAAAGCAAATATGATGCTAGGAATTATTAGGGAAGAGATGGTAAATAAGATTGAGAATACTGTAATGCCTCTGTATTGCTCCATGGTGTGACCTCACCTAGAGTACTGCGATCAGTTCTGGTTGCCGTATTTAGAAAAAGATATAGCGGAATTAGAAAAAGTTCAAAGTAGAGCCACCAAAATAATAAAGGGGATGGAACTCCTCTCATTTGGGTAAGGGCTCGTCAGTTTGGAAATGAGACGGCTGAGAGATATGATTACGGTCTACAAAATCTTGAGTGGTGTAGAATGGACACTCAATGAAGTTACATGCAAATATTTTTTTCACTCTGCAAATAGTTAAGCTGTGGAGCTCTTTGCCAGAAGATGTAGTAACTGCGGTTAGCGTATCTGGGTTTAAAAAAGGTTTGGACATGTTCCTGGAGGAAAAGTCCATAGTCTGCTATTGAGACAGACATGGGGGAAGCCACTGCTTGCCCTGGGATTAGTAGCATGGAATGTTGCTACTATTTGGGTTTCTGCCAAGTACTTTTGACCTGAATTGGCCACTGTTGGAAGCAGGATACTGGGCTAGATGGACCATTAATCTGACCCGGTATGGCTATTCTTATGTTCTTAAGACCTTCCTGCTTTTTCATTTACAAGCAAAGACCTGAATATTTAAAAGGTCTTATAACTGTCCTTTGACTTTGAAGTAACAACTATTTAGCTTCTACTTCAATTAAGATCTGCTAATTGTTCTTAATTGATTCCACTAGACACCTCCTGATGGCTATGGTTATGGAAGCTCTTTTGTTGCAACTTCCTCCTTCTGCTGTCACATCTGAAAAAGATATCCTATGATCTCTAAATATTCTAAACCCTTTTTGTAGTTTAAACATTGTTATCCTTTCTTACTAAGATTTCACTTTTGCATGGTACCTTTTTATTGGACTGACTTAATACATTTTTTTGACAAGCTTTCAAAGGAAGAACCTTCTTCTTCAGGTCAGACCTGAGCAAAAGATGAGAAGTGAAAAATGTATATAGTGAAAAATGAAAAGCGAAAAGCATTTCAATGACAGTCTTGAGGGAAAAGTAGAGGTGTAGGTGGAGGGAGGACATGAGAAACAGGGATAGGTGGATGGGTAATCAGAAGGTGACAAAGCAGTATAATTACATGGTTTATGATGTGACAGGAAACCCAGATCCTGTGGTGGGTGTCAAAATATTTCATTATTTTTTTTTTGTTACATTTGTACCCCGCGCTTTCCCACTCATGGCAGGCAATGGAGGGTTAAGTGACTTGCCCAGAGTCACAAGGAGCTGCCTGTGCTGGGAATTGAACTCAGTTCCTCAGGACCAAAGTCCACCACCCTAACCACTAGGCCACTCCTCCATCCCTTCAAAGGTCTTACATTCCAGGATTGTTTTAACATTACCTCTTAGTATTCTGACAAAAAATGCAGTCAGACCCACAAAAAAGGTGTCACCTTATTTTCCTGTCTTTGGTTCTTAT
Organism: Microcaecilia unicolor; assembly: GCF_901765095.1. NCBI lineage: Eukaryota > Metazoa > Chordata > Amphibia > Gymnophiona > Siphonopidae > Microcaecilia > Microcaecilia unicolor. The sequence goes on along the minus strand of NC_044031.1, from coordinate 764,263,539 downwards.
TTATTGCCTTTAAAGTGAACTAACACAATAACCAAGGGGTAAAGGGGGCACTCAGGGAAGACAAAGCCATAGCAGAGAGATTAAATTAATTCTCTTCATTGATCTTCACTAAGAAAGATTTGGGAGAGATACCGGTGCCAGAAATGGTATTCAAAGCTAACGAGTCAGAGAAACAGGTGTAAGGATGTTATAATGCCTTTGTATCGCTCCATGGTGCGACCGCACCTTGAGTATTGTGTTCAATTCTGGTCGCCGCATCTCAAGAAAGATATAGTAGAATTGGAAAAGGTGCAGCGAAGGGCGACTAAAATGATAGCGGGGATGGGACGACTTCCCTATGAAGAAAGACTAAGGAGGCTAGGGCTATTCAGCTTGGAGAAGAGAAGGCTGAGGGGAGACATGATAGAGGTATATAAAATAATGAGTGGAGTGGAACAGGTGGATGTGAAGCGTCTGTTCACGCTTTCCAAAAATACTAGGACTAGGGGGCATGCGATTAAACTACAGTGTAGTAAATTTAAAACAAATCGGAGAAAATTTTTCTTCACCCAACGTGTAATTAAACTCTGGAATTCATTGCCGGAAAATGTGGTGAAGGCGGTTAGCTTAGCAGAGTTTAAAAAGGGGTTGGACGGTTTCCTAAAGGACAAGTCCATAAACCGCTACTAAACGGACTTGGAAAAATCCAAAATCCCAGGAATAACATGTATAGAATGTTTGTACGTTTGGGAAGCTTGCCAGGTGCCCTTGGCCTGGATTGGCCGCTGTCGTGGACAAGATGCTGGGCTCGATGGACCCTTGGTCTTTTCCCAGTATGGCATTACTTATGTACTTATGCACTTATAAATATCTGTAAACCTGGAAGATGTAATGGGGCAGTTTGACAAAATAAAGAGTAGCAAATTGCCTGGACCAGATGGTATTCATCTGAGAGTAGAATTGAAAAATGAACTTGCAGAACAATTGTTAGTAATATGTAATTTATCTTTAAAATTAAGTATGGAACCAGAAGATTGGAGGATGGCCAATGTAGCGCCGATTTTTTTTTTTTTTTTAAAGGTTCGAGAGGTGATCCAGGAAATTATAGATCAGTGAGTCTGATGCCAGTGCTGGGTAAAATGGTAGAGACTATTTAAAAGAGCAAAATTACAGAGCATATTCATAAGCATGGATTAATGCCAAAGTCAACATGGATTTAGAGAAGGGCAATCTTGCCTCACCAATCTACTACATTTCTTTGAAGGGGTGAATAAACATGTGGATAAAGGTGAGCCGGTTGATATTGTGTATCTGGATTTTCAGAAGGCGTTTGATAAAGTACCTCATGAAAGACTCCAGAGGAAATTGGAGAGTCATGGGATAGGAGGTAGTGTTCTATTGTGGATTAAAAACTGGTTAAAAGATAGAAAACAGAGAGTAGGGTTAAATGGTCAGTATTCTCAATGGAGAAGGGTAGATAGTGGGGTTCCCCGGGGGTCTGTGCTGGGACCGCTGCTTTTTAACATATTTATAAATGACCTAGAGATGGGGGTGACTAGTGAGGTAATTAAATTTGCCAACGACACAAGTTGTTAACTTGGAAGAGGATTGTGAAAAATTACAAGAGGACCTTATGAGACTGGGAGACTGGGCATCCAAATGGCAGATGACGTTTAATGAGAGCAAGTGCAAAGTGATGCATGTGGGAAAGAGGAATCCGAAATATAGCTACGTAATGCAAGGTTCCGCGTTAGGAGTCACCGATCAGGAAAGGGATCTAGGTGTCATCATTGATGACACGTTGAATCCCTCTGCTCAGTGTGCAGCAGCGGCTAAGAAAGTAAATAGAATGTTGGGTATTATTAGGAAAGGAATAGAAAACAAAAATGAGAATGTTATAATGGCTTGCTCCATGGTGAGATCACACCTCGAATACTGTTTGCAATTCTGGTCACTGCACCTCAAAAAAGTTATAGTGCAATTAGAAAAGGTACAGAGAAAGGCGACAAAAATGATAAAGGTGAAAGGTACAGAGAAAGGCGACAAAAATGATAAAGGGAATGGGACAACTTACCTATAAGGAAAGGCTAAAGCGGCTGGGGCTCTTCAGCTTGGAGAAAAGACCGTTGAGGGGAGATATGATAGAGGTGTATAAAATAATGAATGGAGTGGAACGGGTAGATGTGAATCACTTGTGTACTCTTTCCAAAAATACTAGAACTAGGGGTAGGCAATGAAGCTACAAAGTAGTACATTTAAAACAAAACGGAGAAAATATTTCTTCACTCAACGTGTAATTAAACTCTGGAATTCGTTGCCAGAGAATGTGGTAAAAGCAATTAGCTTAGCACATTTTAAAAAAGGTTTGGATAACTTCTTAAAAGAAAAGTCTGTAGACTATTATTAAGATGGAATTGGGAGAAATCCACTGCTAATTTCTGGGATAAGCAGCATAAAACATATTGTACTGTTTTAGGATCTTGCCAGGTACTTGTAACCTGGATTAGTCACTGTTAGAAACAGGATGCTGGGCTTGTTGGACCTTCGATCTGTCCCAGTATGGCAACGCTTATGTTCTTATGAATAATGTGTATAACGTCTTAAGTCCGACCAATAAAAAAGGTTCTGTTTTATTTCTGTTTATTACCTCTAAGGTGGACTAACATGGCACCTACACGGCTTTTGTGTGGCTAAGGATTGGCGGAATAGCCCGGTAGATTTATTTATTTATTTGCTGCTTTTTTGTACCCCACATTTTTCCACCTATTTGCAGGCTCAATGTGGCTTACATTATATTGCAAAGGTATAATTATGAACAGAGTAAAAGGTTTGTTCTAATGTAACATATCACTAAGTAAGAAATAAGGAAGATAGGTCGGTAGAATGATTTACATAACACATAATAAAAAAAAGCAGTAAAATATAATGGCCAATAATGATAACATGACTAATAAATATACTTTATTTTTTGTCTATTAGATTGTAAGCTCTTTGAGCAGGGACTGTCTTTCTTTTATGTTTGTGCAGCGCTGCGTATGCCTTGTAGCGCTATAGAAATGCTAAATAGTAGTAGTACTACTACTACTACTACTACTTAACATTTCTAGAGCGCTACTAGGGTTACGCAGCGCTGTACAATTTAACAAAGAAGGACAGTCCCTGCTCAAAGAGCTTACAATCTAATAGACAAGTGAACGGTCGGTCCGATAGGGGCAGTCAAATTGGGGCAGTCTGGATTCACTGAACGGTAAGGGTTAGGTGCCGAATGCAGCATTGAAGAGGTGGGCTTTAAGCAAAGACTTGAAGATGGGCAGGGAGGGGGCTTGGCGTAAGGGCTCAGGAAGGTTGTTCCAAGCATAGGGTGAGGCGAGGCAGAATGAGCGGAGCCTGGAGTTGGCGGTGGTGGAGAAGGGTACTGAGAGGAGGAATTTATCCTGTGAACGGAGGTTACGGGCGGGAACGTAAGGGGAGATGAGGGTAGAAAGACAGTGAGGGGCAGCAGACTGAGTGCATTTGTAGGTAAGAAGGAGAAGCTTGAATTGAATGCGGTATCTGATCGGAAGCCAGTGAGTTGACCTGAGGAGAGGGGTGATATGAGTATATTGGTTCTGGCGGAATATGAGACGTGCAGCAGAGTTCTGAACAGATTGAAGGGGGGATAGATGGCCAAGTGGGAGGCCGGTGAGGAGTAAGTTGCAATTCAGAGGGATCAAAAGTGGTTGGTTTAGATATAGAATAATCAAGTCATTAAGGAGGATTCTTATAGTAAGTCTCTTTGAACAAGTGCGTTTTCAATAATTTCCTGAAGTCTGTCAAGTCACGTGTTGTTTTTATAGTATTCGGTAATTTATTCCATGCTTTTGTGCTGAGGTAAGTGAAGGTAGATGCATGTAATGATTTGTATTTGAGTCCTCGACAATTAGGATAGTTGAGGCTGAGGAAAGTACGTGATGAACTTTTGATGTTTCTTGCCGGAAAGTCAATTAGGTCTGACACGTATGAAGGAGCTTCTCCGTGGATGATTTTATGGGCTAAGGTGCAAATCTTGAAAGCAATACGAAAAGCTGTGTTCAAATGTCTGACTTTGGATAAGTCACATTGGGGCTTTTTTTTACTAAGCCGTGGCAAAAAGTGATTTGCGACAGTGCGAGTGCGTCTTTTGGGCACGCGCCAGGCCAGTTTGTGCCGCGTCCTGGAGAAAGGGCTTTTTTTTAAGGAGTCAGAAAATGGACGTGAGGCAAAATAAAAAGCAGTGCATGTCCATTTTTGGCCTGAGACCTTACCGCCACCTGTTGACTTAGCAGTAAGGTCTCACGTGCTACCCGGGTGTAAGGCATGCAGTGCACATCCTCTGCCATTTACCACTGGGGAAGAAAATAGAAAATATTTTCTACCGTCTGTTTTTTGACATGCACCAAATTCAGAACTAACACCCGGGACATGGCATATCTCCTGATTTGGTGTGTGCTGGATGCGTGTAGGGCCTTACCCACCTTTTTTAAAAGAGCCCCTTACCCTTGTATTGCCTCAGGTATAAAATTAGGAGTGAATATTCAGCTATTAGCAGGTCAGTGCCGGTGTTAACACCCTGTTATTCTATCAGGCCCTGTTCAGGCATTTTCAAAAGAAACGTCTAAGTCAGAATTTGGACATTTTATAAAGACGTCCAAATTCCGAAGCGGGGAGAAGGTCATTTTCGAAAGAGATGGACATCTATCTTTTGTTTTTAAATCCTAAACCTAAACCTAACCCTTCAACTGTCCCCTATCCCTGATATGTCCTGTCTGTCCTAACCCTTATCCCTTACTTGTCCTGTCTGTCTGTCATAATCAGATTGTAAGCTCTATCGAGCAGGGACTGTCTCTCCATGTTCAAGTGTGAAACGCTGCGTACGTCTGGTATAGTTTGCGATTTGGACATCTTTGATTTTCAGCTATTTTAAAAAAAAAAAAAACGTCCAAGTCTAAAACATCCAAATTCAAGCCATTTGGACGTGGGAGGAGCCAGCATTTGTAGTGCACTGGTCCCCCTGACATGCCAGGACACCAACTGGGCACCCTAGGGGGCACTGCAGTGGACTTCATAAAATGACCCCAGGTACATAGCTCTCTTACCTTGTGTGCTGAGCCCCCCAAAACCCGCTACCCCCAACTGTACACCATGACCATAGCCCTTATGGGTGAAGGGGGCACCTATATGTGGGTACCATTGGGAGGTGGGGCTAGTGCTGGGCAGACTTACACGGTCTGTGCCCTGAAGAGCACAGGTACAAATCAAGGTAAGGTATACACAAAAAGTAACACACATGAGTTTATCTTGTTGGGCAGACTAGATGGACCATGCAGGTCTTTTTCTGCCGTCATCTACTATGTTACTATGTTACCACAGTTTCCTGCACAAGTGTAACAGGTAGTGGAGGGTTGGGCCTGGGTCCACTTGTCTGAAGTGCACTAAAGTACTCCAGGGACCTGGATACTGCTGTCATGCACCTGAATATGGCATCTGAGGCTGGCAAGTAATGTTCTTCAACACACGTTTTGGGGGTGGGAGGGGGGTAGTGACCACTGGGGGAGTAAGGGGAGGTCATCTCTGATTCTGTCCAATGGTCATCTGGTCATTTGGGGCACCTTTTTGTGCTTTATTCATAACAAAAACAGGTCTGGGTGAAAACCAAGTTTTAGTGCTGGACGTTTTTGCTTTGTTCCATTATGGCTCAAAGACGTCCAAGTCTTAGGATCGCCCAAGTCCTGCCTTGAACACACCTCTGATACTCCCCCTTGAGATTTGGATGTCCTTTCCGACGGACGTCTGAGAAAGATGGGTTTCAATTATACCGATTTGGACGTTTCTGTGAGAAGGACGTCCAAATGCTGATTTATGTCACTTTTTGGACGTCCATCTCTTTTGAAAATGAACCTGATTGTCATATATGCGGCCTGTTGTGCAATATTCAGCCCTTAACCGCTTAAGCTAAACTGGACCAAGACAGGACTATGTTTTGTGTGCTCCTATTTTTCTGGTTAACTTATGCGGTTAAATGCTGAATATTGTTATGTAACCACATAAGTGCCGCTTCCGCCCCTGGACCACCCGTAAAATCGCTGGCTTTGAGTTTCATGTTATCCAGTGGCGCTGTCCGGTTAACTGGTACTGAATATCCCCAGAAAACCCCACACCAGGGATTTCACCAGGCTTTGAATTTCAGCCCCATAGATTGTAAGCAGGGAAGGGCAGTAACCTACTGTACCAAGGTAACCCACCTTGAGCTCTCGTTGGAAAAGGCACCTTTATTTCCCAGTTAATTCTTTACCATATATTTTGTTCATATTTTTCCTCCTCTCAGGATGTCCAGGAGCGTATTATGGAAAAGACTGTGCAAGTATTTGCCACTGTCAGAACGGAGCAGACTGTGACCACATCAGCGGAGAATGCACCTGCAGGACTGGATTCACTGGCAAACAGTGTGAGCAGAGTAAGTAGCCCGTAAGACAAAGCAAACAGGAGAAACCTCTACGACAGTCCAAACAACACAAAACAGGAGTAGAAGCTGACCACAGTCAAAAGCAACTCGGGAGATAGTGCTTGAAAAGGGCTTTATTGATTGCTTGCACAAAGGACCCAACACGGTCCGTGTTTTGGCGTGACAAAGCGCCTGCCTCATGGCTCAGACATAGTATTCTAAAAGAACATATAAATGTGTCATAAGTATGTAACATAACGTAAAAACATACTATTTTTAAATTAATCAAATAATAAAAATGAATATGAATAGAAATAAAATTGAATATACAACTTGAACTTAAAACTAAAACACATATATTTAAAGTAAAACACATATATTTACTTTGTATTTAGAAGCAATCAGTAAATCCTTTTTTTCACGCACCATCTCCCGAGTTGGTTTTGATTGTGGTCAGCTTCTGCTCCTGTCCTGTTGTTTGCCAAGCAAAGCAGGGAGTGTGGTCCAGAGAGAGAAAGAACCGGAGAATCCTGTGATGTATTTATTTTATTTATTGCGTTTGTATCCCACATTTTCCCACCTCTTTGCAGGCTCAATGTGACTTTCCTCTCCCACCTTTCAAAGTGTGGGATAGAGCAACCTCAGGACTCTCTCCTTGTTGTCTTCCGGAAGGAAAATCTCTCTAAACTGTGGCACAAACTGCTTACAGGAGTTCTGAGCTGTGACCGGCTTTGCGTCCTTTCCCTCTTTCTGCCATTCTTGAAAAGCAAACAGAGTAGAAGGAGACTTGAGAGAGGCTGTAACTTAAATCATGGATAAGCAGAGCCTTTTCTAGACAAATGGCAGTAAATATCACACTCGGGGGGGGGGAGGGGGCTGATGTAAGAAGGTTTACTCCGGGCTGGGCTGCATGGATTTTCCAGCAGTAAAATTACTACCCTGGCAATTGGATCCCCAGGTGTTTGATATCTCACCTGGCCCACCTAAAGGGAAAACGTGCTGCTGGTTCATGGCGTCATCCAGGATATTCTATTTTATGCTGGTTTTTTATGAAGAAGGTTCCTTATATCCTTGTTTTGACATATAATTTGATACCGATCTTATTTAAGAAAGATACAGACTAGCCCCTGACGCAGCCCTATTGTTGGGCGAAACACGGCATTTGTTTCATACACGGTATCCTCAATAAAGTCTTTTTGGATATTATACTGATCTGCTGGTTTGTTTTCCACTCTGCAGATTTTAATTACAGACTCATGGTAATTAACATAGTCCCTGGTTTCAGGCGCCTTCGAAGTCACAGGATTCATCTGTACACCCGATTCTCCATGCCTTCCATTTTATTTCAAAGTGCACCCTTTTGCTTCATCAGATCATCCACTTGGCCCTCCAGCCTTGCCGTGGCTTCTGCCTGTTTATTGGCCAGGCTCATGGCTTCTTCCACCCTTCTCCCTAACTCAATGATATCAATTCACAGGCCTCCCATTTAGCAGTGATCTGCCCCCTGAGTGCAGCAGAATCACCTTTCAGGTGTCTGTGCCATATCCGAAGTTCATTGTGAGTTACCAGAGTGCTGTCTTCTTTTCCCGTGGGGCCTCATGCTCACTGCCACCTGCCTCGTTCATCCTTGGGCAATTCCCCACCACAGTATTGCCATGTGCATGGCGCTACTGGGATATTCTTGCATGTCCTTAGGCTGCTTCTTTGCGTCCTTTGAGGCTCAACCTCCAGTACATTGGATCATGGCCAGGTGGAGGGTGAGTAGTAGTAGGGTTACCATATGTCCGGATTTACCTGGACATGTCCTCTTTTTGAGGACATGTCCGGGCAACTGGGCGGGTTTTGCCAATCTGCCCATTTGTCCGGATTTCTGGACAAACGGGCAGATTGCTCGCCTCCCCTCCCCTTAGTTACTACTACCCTGGTGGTCTAGTGACCTCTTCCGCCTTCGGGGCAGGAAAGAGCCCCCTCTTTCCTGCCCGGAACGTTGCCCTGCATGCATCCTTCCTGTTACTGATCTTGGTACCGATTCAAAATGGCCGCCAAGAGTTGACGTGACCTCGCGAGACTTCAACTCTCAGCGGCCATTTTGAATCGGCGCCGAGGATCAGAAACAGGAGGGATGCATGCAGAGCAGCGCTCCGGGCAGGAAAGAGAGGGCTCTTTCTTGCCACGAAGAGGTCACTAGACCACCAGGGCAGTAGTAAGGGGAGGGGGCTGACAGGAAGGGGGGGGGCGATGAGGTATGTGACAGGGGGGAGGGGAAAATGTAACAGGGGGCAGAGCGAGGGTGTGACAGTGGGCGGGGCGGGTGTGAAAGGTGGCGGGGTGGGGTGTGTGGTGGGGGCGGGGTATCTGTCCTCCTTTTTGGGGGACAAAAAATGGTAACCCTAGGCGGCAGCAGCAACAACAACACTGCAGGCTTTCCTTACACTGGGATTACTACTGAGGCCTGGTGTCACTTAGCGCCGAGATCACCAACAGGAAGGATGCATGCAGGGCAGCGCTCCGGGCAGGAAAGAGGAGGCTCTTTCCTGCCCCCAAGAGGTCACTAGACCACCAGAGCAGTAGTAAGGTAAGGGGAGGGGGGTGACAGGGAGGGGGGGTGACGGGGTGTGTGACGGGGGGGATGGGACAGGGGGCGGAGCAAGGGCGTGAAAGGGGGTGTGTCGGGTGTGAAAGGGGGCGGGCCGGGTGTGTGGTGGGGGCAGGGTACGTGTCCTCCTTTTTGGGGGACAAAATATGGTAACCCTAAGTAGTAGAATTCAAATACTCTCCAAAGCGGCCTCTGCATTTTACTTACTGCGCCACAGCGTAATTGTTGGAATGTAGTGTTATAGCCGTAGATTTAATCTTGTCTCCTGTGAGAAATCCAAGCAGGAAATGCAGGAGGGAATCTGTCGAGCACCAGCTCTTCCCCTCTTGTTATGATGCTGAGAGCTTAGTGTTCATAAAACCTAATTGTGAATTTATAGCCGCTAATTCAGTAAAAAGCTGTTGTAACATAATGTGATTCTGATAATGTCTATGACTCAGATATTGCAAATTAATAGGCAGTACATTGTATCTGAAATGTACTAAACGCTTGTTTGTATGAATAAATTGGTAATCCATCTGCAGTTATATTTTCACTTGGAATTCAGTGCTGGAAAAGGGCCATATTGACAGTGTTGGGAGCTGCAATCAATCTGTAGAACTGATGCAATGCACACACACACAATAAAACAGTACAGCACAGGCAACACACACAGAACATCCACAATCATCTAAACTTCAGGAAATCACTTAAGACCGTGTTATTTGGAAAAACGTATCCCAAGGATTCTGCATGTGTCTCCTCTGCTTGATACACATCAATCTAGTGACAATTTTGGACACATCCACCCTTCCCTAGGGTTATCATATGTCCGGATTTACCCGGGCAACTTGGCTCACTTTTATTACATAGCTCTTTGAGCAGGGACTGTCTTTCTTCTATGTTTGTGCAGCGCTGCGTACGCCTTGTAGCGCTATAGAAATGCTAAATAGTAGTAGTAGTAGTAGTCTCTTGTAATCAGAGGTGATATTGTGATGTCATAATGCCTCAGGCCACCAATAAGAGCCAATCTCATCAGTGATGTCACAATGGCTTGATTGTCCTATACTTGGCTCACTTTTATTACATAGCTCTTTGAGCAGGGACTGTCTTTCTTCTATGTTTGTGCAGCGCTGCGTATGCCTTGTAGCGCTATAGAAGTGATAAGTAGTAGTAGTAGTCTCTTGTAACCAGAGCTAATATTGTGATGTCATAATGCCTCAGTCCACCAATAAGAGCCAACCTCATCAGTGATGTCACAATGGCTTGATTGTCCTATACTTGGCTCACTTTTATTACATAGCTCTTTGAGCAGGGACTGTCTTTCTTCTATGTTTGTGCAGCGCTGCGCACGCTTTGTAGCGCTACAGAAATGCTAAATAGTAGTAGTAGTAGACTCTTGTAATCAGAGGTGATATTGTGATGTCATAATGCCTCAGGCCACCAATAAGAGCCAACCTCATCAGTGATGTCACAATGGCTTGATTGTCCTATACTTGGCTCACTTTTATTACATAGCTCTTTGAGCAGGGACTGTCTTTCTTCTATGTTTGTGCAGCGCTGCACACGCTTTGTAGCGCTACAGAAATGCTAAATAGTAGTAGTAGTAGTAGTAGTCTGTTGTAATCAGAGGTGATATTGTGATGTCATAATGCCTCAGGCCACCAATAAGAGCCAACCTCATCAGTGATGTCACAATGGCTTGATTGTCCTATACTTGGCTCACTTTTATTACATAGCTCTTTGAGCAGGGACTGTCTTTCTTCTATGTTTGTGCAGCGCTGCGTATGCCTTGTAGCGCTATAGAAATGCTAAATAGTAGTAGTAGTAGTAGGGAGCGGCTTAGGAAATAAAATGCAGCAGGATGGTGCAGAAAGAGGGATGAGTGACATGTTGGGAGGAGTTAGGAGGAGATAAAAGGGTTATCGTGTGCTTGCACATATAGTCTTTTGGCTGTCCATAATTCTCCTGCCGGAGACCAGTGTGGAGTAAGGGGGAGTCCCTGGAGAAGGAGAGAAGTCATAGTCCAGACAGACAGAGACTGTCAGTGAGCTCTGGAGAGTGGATCAAGGGGGTCACTTCCAAGAGCTGGGGTCCCATCTCATTGGGGAGGTGGGACATCAGAGGCACAAAGCCCGTGTGGGGTGGATTGTCAATTGGAAGGGATGGACAAGGAGAGGCACCTGTATATATTTCTGATCAGCGTTCTTGTAAATGCCCAAGTCAAATTTATATTGGACTGTTATCTGTTTTGTTGGTTTGAACTGTCTGAGCTGCTGATTTTTGGTTTTTATTTTGTTACATTTGTACCCCGCGCTTTCCCACTCATGGCAGGCTCAATGCAGCTTACTTGGGGCAATGGAGGGTTAAGTGACTTGCCCAGAGTCACAAGGAGCTGCCTGTGCCTGAAGTGGGAATCGAACTCAGTTCCTCAGGACCAAAGTCCACCACCCTAACCACTAGGCCACTCCTCCACTCCTGTTAATAGAAGTTCCAGTTGGTTTTCTTATAAATCACCGGACTGTGGAGTGATTTAATCCTAGAAAGTGCCGTGGGAGCCACATTCTAACTAACTGCCAGCTTACATCCCACAGGGGACTTGAGCCGAAGACTGAGTTCCTGGGAGGAGAAGAGGGTCTCAGAACCCACTAACCACTTCTTTTTCCCAGATGGAGGCACTGCGCATGAACTGTGAAGGGTCTGACGGAGTCTACCCATTGAGCAGGCTCCCCGCCCGCTCGGACCCCGGACCCGAGGAAGCGCCAGGAGGGGGGCGTTTCACATATAAAGAATCCCCCAACATGTCACAAAAGCACCCAGAAGGGAGAACTTGGTTCCTTAGTTCCCCCCCACCACCACCACCACCACCACTGTATAAATGTAAAGAACAGAATATAAACCACAATGACAAACACCCCCCCCCCCCCCAACCCTAAGCAAAGAACACCCAGCCAGCCCACATCTCACCCAAAACCAAACCTAGGAATGTGTGCATTTGAAAAGTAAACATCCACTCCAAATGAACCCCCCCCCCCACCCCCATAACATAGTAAAAATAATGTGAGAAATTATCCCCTGGAATTGGAGATGACACTCAATTGATATAGTATATGACTGCGCATCCGGGGAGCTAAAGAATGAACATATGGCCCCCCCCCCCCCCCCCAGACAGCATAAAAACAGCACCTGGGACTTCAAATCATGACATGAAGCTCCATTAGTAACAGACCATCCAATCGACTCCTCCAAAACCAATAGAATGGGGCTTCTGGCTCAGACCAGTATTTCCAAAATACATTTCTTGCCCGCCGTGTAGGCTTCCTGTACCCAATCTCTTTGGTGTTTATCTCTATGCCCCAAAGTAGATACTTGTCCCAATATTACACCCCCAGGAAGGAATGAAATTGTACGCTGAATGATCCATTCCAGAAATCTCACCAAAGACCTCCAAAAAAATTTAATAGCCAGGCATTCCCCAAAAGGCATGATAAAAAGTCGGAGGAAGCCTACCACACTTGGAACACAAAGGGGTAGCAACACGACCCATCACGTGCAGCCTCGGTTGTGAAATGTAGCCCTGAAGAAGCACATGGATCTGACACTCCCTAAGTTCCGTACTCAGCATCCAATGAGGAATACCACAAATACAGTGTAATAAGTCCTGAAAATGAACATGAGAATGCAGATCTTTCAGCCAACCCTGGACAATGAGACAAAGGTCTCGTAGAGGACAACCTTAGCCTTTGTCTTTTGGCTCAGTGGTTTCCTCCTATATCTTTTGGGCTTCCCACACCTTTGAAACCAGCTTTTCCTGGTCTGTGATGCCACGAGGCTTCATTTCCAACTTCTCGGGGATTTGTTCATTTTTTCTGCTGCCTCTTCAGTCACCAGAGCGACAGTCTTTGGCCACTGTCCACAGACTGCAGCATCCTTGCAGCTCACGACACATGCACCAGATGACTTATTGATTGTTATATCCAGGCAGCAACAGCAAGTAGATTTCAAGCCAGGAATTCTGGATTCCTCTTCTAACCACTAATTTAAGCCAAGGGTTTAGACATAAGACTCACTTACTGAGCCATCCAGCCCCCCAACCCAAATCTTTGGTTTTTTAAATTTCAAAGAGGTCTTTTATTCAAAAACTGATACCGTGAGAAAATAAGCAAAGCAAGCTGAGAAGAATATTGCAGCCAAAACAATGTACACGCACATCTTAGTTCTAGAAAGTTGCACACCCAAATCTGCGAATAGCACACAAGTTATGGAATAAAGTCAGTTCCACAGTATAACAGCTAGGGGGCACCGTGGCATCTGTTCTCAGGTTCACTCTACTGCCTGAGCAGCAATTCTCTGTATTGGAGCCAGCATCAGACAGGGAGGGGGCTCTATCTACACTGCAGCCTGCCTTCCCTCTAGTGGTAGGTCCAAAGTTGCGTGCTGAAATGCGGATGGTGCATGCGCAACCTAAATGATCAACAAGCCCTTAATTAGCAATAATTCAGCGCTAACAACCAATTGTTGCAGTTAATTGGCATTGTTTCAAATTTACACGTGCCTAACCTTCATAGCGTGTATCCGAAAAGAGGGCGCTGCTCAAAAAGTTGCACCTGGAATTACCGAAGCGCACCTAAGTTGGGTGCCGACATTTACAAGTATGGCACCCAAAAGTTAGGCCCCAGATCTGCTCCGAACACCGTTCTGCAAAGGGCGCGTTCTCTTTATAGAATAGCAGTTAACATAAAATGGGTTTTTTTAGCCAAATTTTCGCTGCCATTGGTTGAGTTGCCTCCATTATGTACAAAGCTGGATGTTCCGCCTAGGGTTACCATATGTCCGGATTTACCCAGACATGTCCTCTTTTTGAGGACATGTCAGGGCAACTGGGCAGGTTTTGCCAATCTGCCCGTTTGTCCGGATTTCTGGACAAACAGGCAGATTGCTAGCCTCCCCTCCCCTTACTTACTACTGCCCTGGTGGTCTAGTGACCTCTTCTGCCTTCGGGGCAGGAAAGAACCCCCCTCTTTCCTGCCCGGAGCGCTGCCCTGCATGCATCCTCCCTGTTGCTGATCTCAGTGCCGATTCAAAATGGCCGCCGAGAGTTGAAGTGACCTCACGAGACTTCAACTCTCAGCGGCCATTTTGAATCGGCACTGAGGATCAGCAACAGGAAAGATGCATGCAGGGCAGCGCTCAAGGCAGGAAAGAGGGGGCTCTTTCATGCCCCGAAGAGGTCACTAGACCACCAGGGCAGTAGTAAGGTAAGGGGAGAGGGGTGGCGGAGAGGGGGAGTGACGGGGTATGTGATAGGGGGGATGGGAAATGTGACAGGGGGCGGAGCGAGGGCGTGAAAGTGGGGACGGGTGGGGCATGAAAGGGGCGGGGCATGTGTCCTCCTTTTGGGGGGACAAAATATGGTAACCCTAGTTCCGCCTTAACACTTTGACAGAGAATTCAAATAACTAAACAGCTGGATCTAATAAGCTGAATCCTTTCTTAAGCAAAGCAATGCAAGAGTATGATCAAACGCTTTTACCTTTCAGAGTGCCCTCCGGGTACCTTTGGGTACGGCTGCACACAGTTCTGTGAGTGTATGAACAACGCCACTTGTGACCATGTGACAGGAACATGCTACTGCAGTCCGGGCTTTAAAGGAATCAGGTGTGATCAAGGTACAGGACAGCTCACTGGACCCAGACCTGGTCTACGCAGGGCACTGCCTCAGTTGGACACCCAAGCAATAAGGCGGTTAGCTTAGCGGAGTTTAAAAAAGGTTTGGACGGCTTCCTAAAGAAAAAGTCCATACACCATTATTAAACGGACTTGGGGAAAGTCCACTATTTCTGGGATAAGCAGTATAGAATGTTTTGTACATTTTTGGGATCTTGCCGGGTATTTGTGACCTGGATTGGCCACTTTTGGAAACAGGATGCTGGGCTCGATGGACCTTTGGTCTTTCCCAGTATGGCAATACTTATGTACAGACCATGTCTTTGCTTCTGTATTTAAAAGCTTGAGGGAGCAGGTATTTGCTAGTTTCTTATTGGCTGAACCTTTTAGTGATACAGTGTGAACCCTCCCCCTCATGCAATTTAGTAATAGAGAAATGCCTGATCCCACAGGTTGCAAACAACATCCTTCTGCATTTGCCAGTTACATCAAAAGAAAACCACGTCTGAAAGAAGATTCAGACAGCAAGCCAAATACTAGTGCTAGCACAGATGTAAGCGCTGATAAAGGATTTATGGGACATAGTCATTATTGCCATATGTAGAAAGCAGATATAATATCCTCAGAGATAAGGCATTCCATGAGCAGGGGTCTGGGGAAACCCTAGAGAACAGAATGTGAAGTGTTGTCTGCTGAGATTCTGGTTGACTTTACCTTGTAATGTGGTTTTTCTTTGGCAGCGGCCTTTCTGCTGGAAGGGTTAAACCCATACACTAAGATCAGCCCGGCTCTGGTGTCGGAGAGGCATTCCCTGGGGGCCGTCATCGGCATCGTGGTGCTGCTGCTCCTCATAGTGGTACTGCTGGCCCTCTTTGCCTTGTATCGCCAGAAGCAGAAGGAGAAGGGGCATGAGATGCCCAACGTATCCTACACGCCGGCCATGAGAATAACCAGCACGGATTACTCCCTCTCCGGTAAGGCTCTTTCCTTTTGGACTGGTTCTGAATGAGGGGCAGCAGGGGACCGACCACTCTTCCAGAACATGCTGGCAGAGAGGAAAACTTAAATTCTGCATCAGATACAGGAGGAAGAAAGTGTAGGAACTCACATACTGTTTAGTTCTGTTTATATGTCTGTAACCATGCAGCCTGGACAGCTAACTTCTAATATTTAATATCAGTTCAGTTCTTCCTGGGAGAGAAGCTCTGTTCACAGGGCCATGCCGATGCGGCAAGCGGGGTAAGCAAGGCAGGGGAGGTGCCTGACTTCGAGGGGTAAGCAAGGCAGGGGGGCACCAGCCTTCGAGGGGCGCCGCTGCCCTGCCGTCCCTGCCTTCCGCTCACTTGCAAAATCTTTCACCTGAAGTTGCAATCCCAATCTTTCACCTGAAGTTGCAATCCCAGAAGTGAAAGCAACTCAGCAGAATTCACTGAGGCAGGCAGGCTCTTCAAGTTATTTGAGAGAATGCAACCAGATTGCTATATATGCTTTGGTTTGGGGATAACTCCTCACTCAGGGTGAGCTTCAGAGCTTGAACAGCATTCAAATTAAAGAGAACCTGAAATTTGAAAAGTGCTAAAAATAAGTTTTAAAAGTATTTGCATTAAATCTAATTGCAGAATTCAGGTGCAGGGAGTCTGTACTTGGTTGTCATATGCTCAGATTTGTTTAAATCATATGCAAATTAGTCTGTTTTGGGGAAGTTCTCATTTGCATATTTAAGGATAAATGATGGAAATGTTTACAGCCTTAATGTTAGGTCATGGCTCTGATCAAAAGTGTGAAGTTTTATCCAAAAACGAAGGGTTTATCTAGTGTTTTTGACTAAAACTTCCCATTACAGTGTCTGTATGTTAATCTGCATTCAAATAGAGCTCACTGATTGGATGATCAGCTTCTGCTAGCAATCTGCCGGGAAGGGAACAGAGTGAGACAGTAACTGACGGTCGGTTTGGCCAAGAGAGACATGCAGCTGTGAGTTCCTGTGTGTGTTGACTGAAATTATAAAAGAGTGCCTGATTATGTGGTAAATGAGAAAATATGAATGAAAAGAGGTTGGTGGAGATTGAAGTTTGAGGTTTCTCTAATGAGAAAAGGATCTGAATATTTCAGGATTACTTGAAGTTTATGAAGAATAGAAAAGGGTGAATTTCAGTTTAAGAGTGTTTAAATCCTATAAGCTATATAAAGGCTAGGTAGATTTAAGTGACTGTAAGCAAGGAAACCTTAATATTTGATCTGAAATAAATATTTGATCTGAGATAGTTGATCAGAGATAAATGTTTGATCTGAATTATATCCTTTGGTGCAAAGGAGATTAGAAAAAGAATCTTTGGAAACTAAGAGGACTTTGCTCACATTTTGAATTAGCATTCCTATTTTGAGTTGGAAATCTTTGAAGTGTTATGAAAATACATTTTGCTTTAATGAAATTGCTAAACTTTTAGAGTCAGAGACTTATCAATGAGGGATACATACAGTGCTATTTTTTCCTGAGGTCTGGCTTACTTGCCTGCGCCCTTCTGTTCCTGCTCTGCTAGACGGAGGGGGGGCGCCAACTGATAGTCTGCAGGGGGGCACCAGACCCTAGGCACGGCCCTGTCTGTTCACAATTCAAAGTGTGTCCAAGGGTGAGAAGGGCCTGATAACTCTGGAAAACTGTGTTCTGCTAGTAAGATGGTCACCTACAATTGCTTTGCTGACCGTTGTTTTTATCTAAAAGGTCAAAACAGGAAATTATTTAAAACTAGTAAAAAAGGCCCGTTTCTGACACAAATGAAACGGGCGCTAGCAAGGTTTTCCTCGGAGTGTGTATGTTTGAGAGAGTGTATGTGAGAGTGACTGTGTGTGAGAGAGAGAGTGAATGTGTGAGTGTGTGTGTGTGTGAGAGAGAGAGTGAGTCTGGGTGCGAGTGTGTGTGAGAATGAGAGTGTGTGAAAGTCTGTATGTGAGACAGTGTGAGAGAGTGTGTTTCACACAGATACAGTGTGTGCGAGAGAGTGTGTGTGAAACACAGACTCCCTGTGAGACTGAGTGTATGAGACCAAGAGAGTGTGTGAGTGACTGTGTGACACATAGAGTGAACGTGATACAGTGTGAGACATAGAGTGTGTGAGAGTGAGAGAGAGAAAGACATTGACTGTGAGAGAGAGAGAGAGAGTGTGTGTGAGAGAGAGAGTGTGTGTGTGACAGAGATACCCCCCTCTCTGATGTCAGGCCCCCCCTCCCTCCCTCTCTCTGGTGTCAGGCCCCCCTCCATCTCTCTGGTGTCAGGCCCCCCCCCCTCTCTCTCTGGTGTCTGAGCGTTACTGTGCAGGACGCTGAGCTCTGGCTGTGCTTCAAGGAACTGACCAATCCTATTTAATAGAATGTACCTCCAACATTCTGAAGCCGAGAAACCTCGTGTGGTTGGTCACTTCTGCTTGTGAGGAACCCGGAAGTATACAATGTCAATTCAGGAGATGGATACAGAGAGCAGGAATGCCTCAGTCATGCAGTCAGCTTCAGAATGTCGGAGGTGCATTTTATTATATAGGATTAGAGGCCAGGTTTATTCTCAGGTTTAAATCTTGGTGGGGTAGCATTTCTAAATACGTTGGTTTTGCACCCGCCTCGAAAGGAATGAACCTCACTTCTCAGCCAGCATATGGTGGGTATGATGTAAATTTCTCAAAGAGAACTTCCTGGAGCTCATAGGGTTTCGGGAATATATCAAGGTGTACTTGCAAGTCCTTTGTAATCAGCTCTGTGGCGCCCAACTGGGAACATTTCTGTAACTTTCTGCCCGTTTTCTCGTCTCCGCGTTTCCTTCTAGTTGGTATCTTCCTTCTCTCCACGCATAGCGCAGAATAGTCATTCGGTGCTGACACTTCTCGTGTGCTTATCCTTTACCGCTGTGTTTACTTTTCTTTCCTCGACCTTTTTATCTGTGGGAATGAGAATATTCCAGGGATCCGACCTTCTTCATGCTTCATGGAGTGGAGGAGTAGCCTAGTGGTTAGTGCAGCGGACTCTGATCCTGGAGAACTGGGTTCAATTCCCACTGCAGCTCCTTGTGTCTCTGGGCAAGTCACTTAACCCTCCATTGCCCCAGGTACAAATAAGTACCTGTATATACTATCAGGGGCGTAGCCAGACTTCAGCAGGAGGGGGGTCCAGAGCCCAGATTAGGGGGCACATTTTAGCCCCCCCCCCCACCATTGCCAACCCCCTGCCACCACCACCAACTTTGACCCCCCCCCCCCCCCCCCGCCGCCGACACTCTCGTCCGCCAACCGCCATCGTTGTCCTCTACCTTTGCTGGCTAGGGACCCCAATCCCGGCCAGCCAAGGTCCTCTTGCTTACCATGCAAGGCTTCGTTCTGTTTCTGTGAGTCTGACGTCCTGCACGTACAACATGCAGAACATCAGAAACAGAAGGAAGTCTTCCGCGGGAAGCAAGAGGACCTCGGCTGGCGGGGGTTGGGGTCCCCCTGCCAGTAAAGGTAGCCCACGGTGACGGCGGGGGAGGGTTGGCGGCAGGAGGGGGGTTGAGAGGGTCGTCGGCAAGGGGGTCCAAGACCAAATCTACAGGGTCGCAGGCCCCCATGGCCCCACGTAGCTACGCCCTGTATACTATGTAAACCACTTTGAATGTAGTTACAAAAAAAACACAGAAAGGCAGTATATCAAGCCCCATTCCCTTTGTAATACTGTCAGGGTTTTGTAGCAAATATTATTGTTTACACACAGTCCAGTGGATGAGTCATGCTGCTTTTTTGTGTCCTTCTGATATCAACACATCACAAAACATGTAACCGTGTTTCAGTCCTGTTTTACACAATCTGCGTTAGTCTGGTTTTTGCCACTTTTCTCTATGTTTGCTGTGAACTGTCTTGTGAGTAGGTCACTATCCTCAATTTCCCATCTATAGGTTAGAGAGGTGTGTGTGGTAGCCGTGTTAGTCCACTCTTAAAGGTTATCAATAGAAATCAAACAAAATAAAACATGGAAAAGAAAATAAGATGATACCTTTTTTATTGACGAAGAAGGGCAACCTTCGAAAGCTAATCAAGAAATGTATTAAGTTATGTCCAATAAAAAAGGTATCATCTTATTTTCTTTTCCATTTTTTATTTTGTTTGATTTCTATAGATTCTACATGGAATGTTGCTATTCCACTAGCAACATTCCATGTAGAAGTCGGCCCTTGCAGATCACCAATGTGGCCGCGCAGGCTTCTGCTTCTGTGAGTCTGACGTCCTGCACATACGTGCAGGACGTCAGACTCACAGAAACAGAAGCCTGCGCAGCCTTCTACATGGAATGTTGCTAGTGGAATAGCAACATTCCATGTAGAATCTCCAATAGTAGCAACATTCCATGTAGAATCTCCAATAGCAGCAACATTCCATGTGGAATCTCCAATGGTATCTATTTTACTGTCATAGTAATGCTTGAATGTTTTCACTTATATACACTGTCAGCTACCACATTTGCTTATTTCCGATCTGAGGAAGAAGGGCAACCTTCGAAAGCTAATCAAGAAATGTATTAAGTTATGTCCAATAAAAAAGGTATCATCTTATTTTCTTTTCCATGTTTTATTTTGTTTGATTTCCATTGATAACCATCTATAGGTTTAAATTAACTTATCCTTAGCCCATTTCTATGTCAGTTTTGATAAGTGTTCGATTGCTGATGTAATTCTCTGTATTTCTACCTTAGCCCTTTTTTTTCTACTTTTCGTCTCTATTCTGCCTATTAGCACCGTGTTTTGTGGTCTGACTCTTTAAATTGATTTTTTTTCACTTGTTTTGCTGATTTTGTTATTTCTTTCCTAGGTGTGCTGGTAGATTCTCTTTAATTCCTTCTGTTTGTTGGTAACGACCAATTGTGGCCATTCACTTTGATACTTCAGCACTGTTTGAGTATTTGCCAATGCTATTTATTCCTAGAGGCCTGTGAAAGTGGCTCAGTATTTCTGCAAGACCCAAACTGCCTTCAGCTCTTGGAACGTACAATCTCTGTATAGACACCGTTCTTATAGATTACCTGGTGGGCATCGAAAACATTTCTTTCTCTTACTCCAACCTGTGAAGAATCTTTCTGTGGCATCAAACAGTGAGAGGAGAAAAGAAAAAAAAAAGCCTCTTAATATCGCAGGGTTTGTTGTCTTTATGTTACCGATGTTACATCACAGATACTCTACTTCTTTAAAATTTTTTGTAAGGACTTTTTCCGCTTGTTTTGTTTGCTTTTTTAAGGATGTTTCCTGTTCTACTTGGTTATCGCTATTTCCTGCCATTTTTTTTACCCTCTTGATCATCACCTTTTTCCACACATTTCTTATGCGGCGGTCTACCTTTCTACCCCTGATATCTCACCTTGCATCCAAACCAAAGTTTCAGCGTGCTTGTCTGACATTGCTGTCTGGATGTCTCAACGCCACCTGAAATTAAATATGACCAAAACCGAGCTTCTCATTTTCCCCCCCAAACCCACCTCCCCGCTCCCCCCATTTTCTATTTCTGTTGATGGCTCTCTCATTCTCCCTGTCTCCTCAGCTCGAAACCTTGGGGTCATCTTTGACTCTTCGCTCTCCTTCTCTGCTCATATCCAGCAGATCGCCAAGACCTGTCGTTTCTTTCTTTACAACATCCGTAAAATCCGCCCCTTTCTTTCCGAGCACTCTACCAAAACCCTCATCCACACCCTTGTCACCTCTCGTTTAGACTACTGCAATCTGCTTCTTGCTGGCCTCCCACTTAGTCACCTCTCCCCTCTCCAGTCAGTTCAAAACTCTGCTGCCCGTCTCATCTTCCGCCAGGGTCGCTTTACTCATACTACCCCTCTCCTCAAGACCCTTCACTGGCTCCCTATCCGTTTTCGCATCCTGTTCAAACTTCTTCTACTAACCTATAAATGTACTCACTCTGCTGCTCCCCAGTACTTCTCCACACTCGTCCTTCCCTACACCCCTTCCCGTGCACTCCGCTCCATGGATAAATCCTTCTTATCTGTTCCTTTCTCCACTACTGCCAACTCCAGACTTCGCGCCTTCTGTCTCGCTGCACCCTACGCCTGGAATAAACTTCCTGAGCCCCTATGTCTTGCCCCATCCTTGGCCACCTTTAAATCTAGACTGAAAGCCCACCTCTTTAACATTGCTTTTGACTCGTAACCACTTGTAACCACTCGCCTCCACCTACCCTCCTCTCCTCCTTCCTGTACACATTAATTGATTTGCTTACTTTTTTTTTGTCTATTAGATTGTAAGCTCTTTGAGCAGGGACTGTCTTTCTTCTATGTTTGTGCAGCGCTGCGTACGCCTTGTAGCGCTATAGAAATGCTAAATAGTAGTAGTAGTAATACATCTTTCAAATGGATTGATCCACTTATTTCTGTAGCGATTGTGAGAATGTTTTCTTGGACGGCATTTTTACTTCACTGACTGTAAACTTTTATGGTCTTGAGACTATACTTTGAAATGAAATTTTTATCTCAGTTTGAGCAGCTCCAGTGATGTTTTTATGAGTCATTTTTATATTCTTTATTTCAAGATTCATTCTGATAGTGCCCATTATTTCTTTTTGCATTTTGTGCTTATTGACAGTGCCCATTATATATATATATACCAGTAAAACATGCCCGTTTCTGACACAAATGAAACGGGCGCTAGCAAGGTTATCCTCCGAGTTCCAGCTTGGCCCCCTCCCTCCCCCTATCCTCTGAGTTCCATGCCCCCCTCCCTCTCCTCCCCTCCGAGTTCCATGCCCCCCTCTCCTCCGAGTTCCAGACCCCCGCGCCCTCCCTCTCTCTCTCCCCCCTCCGAGTGGCAGCCCGACCTGCATTGCCCGCCCTCTTCTCCCAGTCCTCCGCCTGCTCCTTGCCTTCCTGCATGCCGGCCTGAATTTAAAAGTTCTTACCTCGGGGTCCGGCAGCAGCAGTGAAAGGCGAGCAGGCATGGCACTTCAGCCTGCCTTCCCTTCTGTCTCAGCTCTGCCTCTGGTCCCGCCCTCATTTCCTGTTTCCGGAAGGGCGGGACCAGAGGCAGAGCTGAGACAGAAGGGAAGGCAGGCTGAGGGGGGGCCTAGAACTTGGAGGACAGGGGGGGAGGGAGGGGCGATTCTTCCGCAATTCTATCCTCATCTCCAACGTTCTGTGGCTGGCTGGTGCTGGCTTCCCTTCCCTCTTACTGATCCGCCCTCTGACGTCATCACGTTTAGACGCAAGGGCGGACCAATGGGAATTGTGTTACGAACCCAGGCATCCAGATGTAGAACGTTGGAGGTGCAAATTGTTATATAGGATAATTTTTTTTATTTTTTTCATTTTTTCTTTGAAATAGCCCATGGTGGTTCTTTGTACTCATTTATATATTTCATTTGTTCATTTTTAATTTTGATAGTGCCTACTTTTTTATTATTGTGATACTTTTTAGAACAGTCCTTCATGGTCCATTTACTACTACTACTACTCATCATTTCTATAGCGCTACTAGACGTACGCAGCGCTGTACACCTGAACATGAAGAGACAGTCCCTGCTTCATAGAGCTTACAATCTAATTAGGACAGACAAACAGGACAAACAACAGATAAGGGAATATTAAAGTGAGGATGATAAAATAAGGGTTCTGAACAAGTGAATAAGGGTTAGGAGTTAAAAGCAGCATCAAAAAGGTGGGCTCTTAGCTTAGATTTGAAGACGGTCAGAGATGGAGCTTGGCGGTAGGCTCAGGAAGTCTATTCCAGGCATATGGTGCAGCAAGATAAAAGGAACAGAGTCTGGAGTTAGCAGTGGAGGAGAAGGGTGCAGATAAGAGAGATTTACCCAGTGAACGGAGTTCCCGGAGAGGAATGTAGGGAGAGATGAGAGTGGAGAGGTACTGAGGAGCTGCAGAGTGAATGCACTTATAGGTCAATAAGAGGAGTTTGAACTGTATGCGGAAATGGATAGGAAGCCAGTGAAGTGACTTGAGGAGAGGGCTAATATGAGCATAATGACACTGGCGGAATATTAGTCGTGCAGCAGAATTTTGAACAGATTGAAGAGGAGAGAGATGGCTAAGTGGGAGACCTGTGAGAAGCAAGTTGCAATAGTCTAAGTGAGAGGAGATAAGAGTGTGGCTGAGGGTTCTGGTAGTGTGCTCAGAAAGGAAAGGGCAAATTTTGGTGATATTATAGAAAAAGAAACGACAGGTTTTAGCAGTCTGCTGAATATGTGCAGAGAAGGAGAGAGAGGAGTCGAAGATGACACCAAGGTTACTAGCTGATGAGACAGGAAGGATGAGAGTGTTATCTATAGAAATAGAGAATGGGGGAGGAGGAGAGGTTGGTTTAGGGGGAAAGATGAGAAGCTCAGTCTTGGTCATGTTTAGTTTCAGATGGCGCTGAGACATCCAGGCAGCAATGTCAGACAGGCAGGCTGATACTTTGGCCTAGGTTTCGGCTGAGATTTCTGGTGTGGAGAGGTAGATCTGGGAGTCATCAGCGTAAAGATGATACTGAAAACCATGGGATGAGATCAGAGTACCAAGGGAAGAAGTATAGATGGAGAAAAGAAGAGGTCCCAGGACAGATCCCTGAGGTACACCAACTGACAGTGGGATAGAAGTAGAGGAGGATCTACTAGAGTATACACTAAAGGTAACGCTGGGAGAGAGAAGAAGAAAACCAGGAAAGAACAGAGCCCTGAAATCCAAGTGAGGACAGCGTATCAAGGAGTAGGCTGTGATCAATAGTGTCAAAAGCAGCAGACAGATCGAGAAGGATGTGGATAGAATAGAGACCTTTGGATCTGGCCAGGAACAGATCATTGGAGACTTTTACTCATTTATATATATGCCTTCGTGCCCTGACCTTTTATTTTTTTAATCCCTCTGTTTAATATACCTTTTATTTGTGCCGATACCTTCATAATTTTTCTTTCTGATGGTTCTATGGGTTCCTATGTATGTAATGGAGATTATAATTTATATTTATATGATATGTCTATATACTTTTTAAATTATCTACTATAATAAAACTTACCCTCAACGTTCTGAGGACACTGACGTCAGTGAAGCCAAGCTCTGACTTCCTTCAAAAAGGTTCGAAGGTTCGTGGTGGTGAAGCCACCAAAATCGCTCCGGGCCCCGCCCTCAAGGGCGGAGCAATGGCAGAACAACGAAGGGGTTGGCAGGGAGGGAGGCAGGGAGGCGGGGGGGGGGGGGGGAATTGCTCCGGGCCCTGCCTTTGTGTCAAACGTCATGACGTTGGGGGTGGAGCAATGGAAGAATAACGAAGGGGTTGGCAGGGAGGGAGGCAGGGAGGCGGGGGGGGGGGGGGAATTGCTCCGGGCCCTGCCTTTGTGTCAAACGTCATGACGTTGGGGGTGGAGCAATGGAAGAATAACGAAGGGGTTGGCCAGGGAGGGGGGGGGGTGTTGGGACGAACACCTTGCTAGCGCCCGTTTCATTTGATCTGAAATGGGCCTCTTTTACTAGTGTTTTATAATTCTGTTCTGCCGTTTTTGAAATTATGTCTTATGATTATGCTCTTCTAGTTTATGCTTTTATGTGGTTTTGTGCATTCATATTGTTGATATTTTTTTTCATACAAGCTCTCTTTATGGTATTGAATTCTCATTTTATATCTTTATATTACTATTGTTTTTATACAAGCCCTTTTATGATTTTGATGTCTCTTCATATATTTATACTGGTCTCAGATTTCAATTTTCTTTTTTTCTTTTTTTTATGTTTATTTATATTTATTGAAATATAACAAAGCTTATAAATATAGCATCAAATTCAACAACAGGACAGATTGCAAATAATAAGCAAATATAACATAAGCTGATATCTATCATTCATCATACCCCACCCCACCCCACCCCTCCCCAGCAACCCCTATACATTCATTAAAGAAGGGTGAGGATGAGAAGACTACAGAACGTATGGATCCCAGATGCGGTGATAGAACACTATTGGCTCATTTTCGAAAAACAAGGGCGCCCATCTTCCGACACAAATCGGGAGATGGGCGTCCTTCTCTCAGGGCCGCCCAAATCGGCATAATCGAAAGTCGATTTAGGCCGGACTCAACTGCTTTCCGTCGCGGGGACAGCCAAAGTTCAAGGGGGCATGTCGGCAGTGTACCGAAGGCGGGACGGGGGCATGGTTACAAGATGGCCATCCTCGGCCGATAATGGAAAAAAGAAGGGCGTCCCTGACGAGTATTTGGCCGACTTTACTTGGTCCCTTTTTGTTCACGACCAAGCCTCGAAAAGGTGCCCAAGTGGTCACCAACCCCCTCCCACCTAAAAAAAAAATTTAAAAAAACATTTTTTTCCAGCCTGTATGCCAGCCTCAAATGTCATACCCAGCTCCATCACAGCAGTATGCAGGTCCCTGCAGCAGTTTTTAGTGGGTACTGCTGTGCACTTCAGGCCGGCGGACCCAGGCCCATCCCCCCCCCCCCCACCTGTTACACTTCTGGTGGTAAATGGGAGCCCTCCAAAACCCACCACAAGCCCACTGTACCCACATCTAGGTGCCCCCGGTTACCCTTTAAGGGCTATGGTAGTGGTGTACAGTTGTGGGTAGTGGGTTTTGGGGGGGGGGGGTTGGGGGGCTCAGCACCCAAGGAAAGGGAGCTATGCACCTGGGAGAATTTTGTGAAGTCCACTGCAGTGCCCTTAGGGTGTCCGGTTGGTGTCCTGCCATGTGAGAGGGACCTGTATGCATAGCCGTGAGCTTAGACATCAAATAAATAGTCTAGCTTGCGTAATACCACATGAAGGCCAGGCAAAGTATGCTGCTTCCATGCCGTCCCCAATACTAATTTACTGGCCACAAACACTTGAGTGACTGACTGATGGGTGTATATGTTCCTTCCTTGTAATTTAACATATAGGAGGCAATATTCGACTGCTTTCGACTCCTAACCATGACTCTCTTACTCAACACTCTCACTTATCACCCCTACCACTGCAATTTCCCCACCCCTAGCTGTCTGTTCATCTGTCCAATTTAGATTGTAAGCTCTGTTGAGCAGGGACTGTCTTTTCATGTTAATTTGTATAGCGCTGCGTAAGTCTAGTAGCGCTATAGAAATGTTTAATAGTAGTAGTAGTAGGGTTCTACATGGAATGTTGCTACTGTTTGAGATTGTGCATGGAATCTTGTCACTCTTTAGGATTCCAGAATCTTGCTATTCTTTTGGGGTTCTACATGGAATGTTGCTATTCTGAATGGAATCTTTATTTATGTATTTAGATTTTGCTGACACCTTTTTCAGTAGTAGCTCAAGGTGAGTTACAATCAGGTACTCTGGATATTTCTCTGTCCCAGGAGGACTCAACAATCTAAGTTATTCTTTCGACTCCTAACCATGACTCTCTTACTCAACACCCTCACTTATCACCCCTACCACTGCAATTTCCCCACACCTAGCTGTCTGTTCGTCTGTCCAATTTAGATTGTAAGCTCTGTTGAGCAGGGACTGTCTTTTCATGTTAATTTGTACAGCGCTGCGTAAGTCTAGTAGCGCTATAGAAATGTTTAATAGTAGTAGTAATATTCCATTTTAATGGGATAAGTGATCTTAGTCAAGCTAAACACCAATTTCAAAATTTTTGTCCAAAACTCTTGGGCACGAAGACAGGACCACCAAATATGATACATATCTCCCTCCATCCCGCACTCCCGCCAACTGACGCACCGCCGCCACAAATACCTTGGCTGGGGGGTCCCCAACCCCTGCCAGCTGAAGACTTTGTCCAGCGCTGCTGCATTGCCTGGCCTGCTGTCTCTTCTCCTCACGTTGAGCATACTTCTTTTAGTGAAACTGAGCTATTTCGTTAAAAGGAGCATGCCTGACATGAGGGGAAAAGAGAGCAGGGCAGGCAATGTGGTGGCACCACTGCAGACCAGTGCTGCACGAAGTCTTCAGCTGGCAGGGGTTTGGGACCCCTGCCAGCCAACCAGGGGCCCAGAGCAAATTTGTGGGGGGGGCCCATGCCCCCATCTAGCTACACCACTGCTATAAATCCTTGACATAGAGTGGGTTATGAGTGACTTTCTGGTAAACAGAGGACACGAACAGTCAGCAGAGATTTCCCTTAAGCACACCCATAGGCGACAGGAGAGGGGGCTGGGAGAGGAATAACATGTATAGAATGTTTGTACGTTTGGGAAACTTGCCAGGTGCCCTTGGCTTGGATTGGCCGCTGTCGTGGACAGGATGCTGGGCTCAGTGGACCCTTGGTCTTTTCCCAGTGTGGCATTACTTATGTACTTATATCTCCCCTCTGGTAATTTTGAGAGGGGGACCCCTCCCAGCCCCCCCACCCCCAACCATAGTCCCTTCCCATACCTTCCCATTCTTCCCCATTACCTCTACCGCTGAAAGTCTACCCTGTAGCAGGCCACTGTTCATCAATATCTTCCACATGGGGCCTTGCAGTCCTCCCACACTGACAGGCCCTGTGGCACTCCACTGTGCCCTTCCCATGAAAACCCATGCACAGCTGAACTTGAGCACAGCAAAGCCAGGCCCAGATCAAGGCAAATCAATGCTCCAGTGCCTACCAAAATTTAGCATCAGAAACAGCTTTTCTAAATCCGGGCCTGAACGCTTGTGTTCCGCTGAAAGGAATTATCAGACAGTTCGTAAAGCCAGTGGGATCCCTGCTGCACTGGAGAAGTGTCCTTCTCTCTCTCTCCCCTCCCAGTATTCCCACAACTGTCCCGCACTGAGGCTTTGCCTGAACTGCACCTCAGACCAGCTCCCATTGTTTTTGTGTTCTTTCTTCCCTGTGTAACTAGAAAAAGCTTTGGGCTATTTTTATCAAGGATCATCTGGAGCATGCAGCATCCCTTCTGTCTCTGTACTGCAGGGAATACAGAACGGTACAGAGTTACAGATGGATCATGTCTACCTCGTCCCAGATATTGGCATCTTCCACCCCCCTCCCCCATGGAATCCTGTTTCTACAATCTGGATATCTTGGCTTTCATGGTTAGACATGGAGAAAGGTTTTTTTGTTTTATTGCATGTTTAAAACACAAAACTGAAATGATTACAAATGATATGCAACAGAAAAAACAAATGTTTGGTATATTCAGTTTGTTTTCAAATAACTGCACATCTTCAGAGCTTTGGGAGACATCCACATTACTTCGTTGAAGGTTTTCATTCTGTTGCATTTGTATCCTACATTTTCCCACCTCTTTGCAGGCTCAATGTGGCTTACATAGTACCGTAATCGGTGTTAACCGTTTCCGGTGTGAACAAATACGAGGTGTGAGTAATAACAAGGTGATGTTATGGTAGAATGAGATGCATGTATGGTAAAGACAATTGGGGAGAACTTAGTGAGAGAAAGGAAGAGTTAGGATATATCCGTTATGATCTTTGGTTACGTTGTGTCGCAAATGTCCAGGTTTTTTATGTTGGGTCGGTGGGGTATGCCCTTCTGAACATAACAGTAGATGAAATCGAAAACTAAATTTGGCCAGACTTCTTGGTGTTTCCTGCAGTTCCATCATAGTAACATAGTAGATGACGGCAGAAAAAGACCTGCATGGTCCATCCAGTCTGCCCAACAAGATAAACTCATATGTGTATACCTTACCTTGATTTGTACCTGCCTTTTTCAGGGCACAGACCATACAAGTCTGCCCAGCAGTATTTCCCGCCTCCCAACCACCAGTTCCGCCTCCTATCTCCGGCTCTGGCACAGACCGTATAAGTCTGCCCTCCACTATCCTCGCCTCCCAACCACCAACCTCTCTTCCCCCACCAGCTCCGCCACCCAATTTTGGCTAAGCATCAATTTAAGAATCTTGTTCTGGGCAGATGACAAACATGGAGATAAAATGCAGACGCTTTATTGCAGTGGCGTAGCAAGGGGGCGGGAGGGGCGGTCCGCCCCGGGTTTCAGCTCGTGGGGGGTGCTCCCTGCCAGCTCCCCCTCTCGGAGCATCGACACCCCCCCTCCCCCGACCAGCTCCCGCACCCTACCTTTAAAAGAATATCGGAATCCCAGGCGAGGCGCAGCACCTCGCGCCTGCCCTGCACGTAAAAGAAATGTGGACCGTTGGGCCTTCCCTCGCTCTATCTGTCCCGCCCTCCGCTGACGCAACTTCCTATTTCCGCAAGGGGCTGCTCTTCGCCTCGGATTCCGACATTCTTTTTAAAGGTAGGGTGCAGGAGCTGGTCAGAGGGGGAGGGGGGTGTCATCGTGCTGCACCCGGG
Source organism: Microcaecilia unicolor (assembly GCF_901765095.1). Taxonomy (NCBI): domain Eukaryota; kingdom Metazoa; phylum Chordata; class Amphibia; order Gymnophiona; family Siphonopidae; genus Microcaecilia; species Microcaecilia unicolor. Next base: position 764,233,635 of record NC_044031.1, on the reverse strand, counting down.
GGGAGGGGGTGCAACAGCGAACCGCCCCGCCCCGGGTGGCAGCCCCCGCCCCCCGCTACGCCACTGCTTTATTGTAATCTTGTTTTGGGGTTTCCAGATCAGCAGTTGCAGCCTCTTTCCAGCGTCTGCATTCTCTTAGTCCCAGCCTTGTGTCGCTCTCTCCAGCCACAGACACCAGGGATTCGCCTTCTCTCAATGGACCCGGGAAGAGGACTGAAGCAGTGACTGGGCGGCAGCACTTCGGACTGCCATGTGGCGGGACAGGGTTCACACCTTCTGCTGCAGAGGGGAGGGGAGGCCAGGCGTTCCAACATCAATGCCCTCCAGCGGGCCTAAACTCGTATTTCTGTCAAATGCACACACACCAAAGAAAGTTTGGGTTCGTACTATAATTTATTTCTTGTCTTTCCAGTTCTGAGATCAGCGCAGGTTACGCACAGAGACAACAGATATAGAATCAGAGCCCAGAACCTGCCGACAATTCTAAGTCCCTAAACTGAACATAGTAAAATGCAGTTTATTGCTAAAGATGATTATAATTATACTCATTATTCATGCCTATGGGCCCTGCAGTGGAATAAAGAGCATTTCTAAAAATGCTAACCAGGAGGCACTGGATTTCAGGTTTTCAATCTAAAATCCTAAATTTGGCATCCACAACCCTGCTTCTGCACCTTCCCATGTCTTTGGTGCCCACATGTACCAAAACAACTGGCTCCTCCCGAGCCCTCTAAAATCGTAGCTCAGTGATGCATGAAGTCTGTTTTCTTAGCATCAGGCAAGCAAGTTGCCAAATGATCCTCAGGTCCACCAGCCACCCAGGTAGCTACATTTCTAATAATCAAATTATCCGCAGCCTCTAGCTGACATAACCCATCTGACCTGGGGATATGCTTGCCTGGAGGGATAACATGCAGTCATCATATACTTCCCCGGAATAAGTTTTGAGGGTGGTGGTGGTGTCAGTGATATGACTATGATTTCTTTCCTTGTGTTTGCTCATCTCCCTTCCCCCTTTCATGGAGATTTCTGTGGGACTGGTGTTGGGGGGGGGGGGGCATTCATAGAAGCGTTTGTATGTGTGTGGTGGCTGGTCTGGTAATTGAGGAGATTGTTGGGAAGAATCTGTATGTTAAGGCAATGTGATTTTAAGTATATACAGGTCTTTTTTTGAGGGGGTACTGAGTACTGGCACCTTTTGTATACGGGGTTGTGCCAACCCTGGGTGTACATCTGCCATGAGGGGACTAGGGGGCCCAGGCATTTGTGTTACAAGAGGTGGATGTGAAGGACGACTGTCAACAAATGCCATCCATATACAGATTACTTAATTACAGTTTTTTTACCCATCAAAGAACTGAATAGGAGGGAAAATCAAACAAGCCCTACCCTTGAAATCTCTATCGCAGTATGTGGGAAAACAGTACTAGGAAGTAGTAAATGAAGACTCGGTGATGGCTTATAAGAGGCTTCCTCCATGCACATAGCAGAATGCAAAGCAGAGAGACTCTGGAGAAATTGGAAGGAAGGCAGGGAGAGATCCTGGAGAAAGAGAAGGGAAGGCAGAGCGAGGCTGTGGAGAAAGAGACAAGAAGGAAGGCAGAGAGAAGCCCTGGAGAATGAGGAAAGAAGATAGAGAGAACCTGGAGAAATAGGAAGGAAGGTAGAGACTCTGAAGAAAGAGGAAGGAAGGCAGAGAGAGAGAGAGAGACCCTGGAGAAAGAGGAAGGAAGATAGAGAGAAAGGCCCTGGAGAAAGAGGAAGGAAGGCGAGAAGAGAAAGAGAAGGGAAGGCAGAGAGAGATTCTGAAGAATGAGAAAGGAAGGTAAAGAGACCCTGGAGAAAGAGAAAAGAAGTCGGAGAGAGGTCCTGGAGAATGAGGAAGGAAGGCAGAAAGACAATCTGGAGAATGAGGAAATAAGGCAGAGAGACTCTGGAGAAAGGGAAAGGAATGCAGAGAGACCCTGTAGAGAGAGACTCCAGAGAAAGAGGAAAGAAGGCAGAGAGACCATGGAGAAGGAGGTGGGAAGGCAGAAAGAAAGATTCTGGAAAAAGAGAAAGCAAGGCTACTACTGAAAAAGGTGCAAGCAAAATCTAAATAAATAAGGCAGAGAGAGACCCTGGAGAATGAGGAAGGAAGGCAGAGAGAGATTCTGGAAAAAGAGAAAGCAAGGCAGAGAGAGGCCCTGGAGAAGATGAAGGAAGGCAGTCAGTCAACCATACGTAATTACTGAAACAAATCTTCACAAAAGAAAAAGTCATTAAAACTTTGCTCCGTTTTAGCAGCGTTTTTTATTTTCAGTCAACCTTCCCACCTTTGCAGTAAGAAGTGGCAGACATGAAGTTTAACATTTGACTGGCATTATGAAGGGGGTTTGGTATCACTTTGAGAAACCCCTCACGCCTCTCTGGAGCAATCAGCACAAAGCCTACAGCCACCGAGAAGGTGGCTTCAGAGCGTCTTATCTGCAGAGACACCAGGCAGCGTTTGTCATCTGATTACATTTGCTCCTAAATATAAAAGACCTGAAGGAGAACATTTTTCAGTTACCTGAACAGAGTTTGGTGATTGCAAGACCCATCCGTAGAGCCCATGGTGAGCACAAATGATAATTTGGACTTCCAGGGCTACAAGCGGATTTGCTGTTTCAGATATTGACAATTAATATTCATGAATGTATTTCATTATGCTTTGAGGCTAATTTAAATCTGAATCCAGTTAATTTACATGAAAATAGTCTTCCCGTGAACCAGACCTGTTTGTTGCTCTTGAGGACCTGCACTAGAATGGGAAAATAACATTAAAAGATCCTTTCCAAAGCCGTGAGAATGTGGACAGCCTTTACTTTAAATTGTTCCCATGCTGGTAAAAGTTGCTGTGCTGATAAGAAATAGTCATGGTACGACTTCCAGCTCAGACCTGTGACCCCTAAGCCAGAATAAATCTGCATTCATTGGAATCCTACCATATGCAAATAAATATACTTTACACATAATCATTGTAGCTGTCCTGAAAACCCAACTATCTGAATGATTAGAGTCATTTTTGAACACATCAACTCATTAAAACAAGATCACATTTGCGGCTTTGTGATGCATTTTCACTGTTCAGCAGTGAAAAATAAACTCCCAGGAACGTGACACAGTGGCCACAGATGGCATAGCGTGAAGGTCTCAATAAGGTCCACACAGTGATTTTCTTCAGAAGCTAACCCTCAAAATAATGCTATCTCCGCAAAACTGAAATTTGTTCCATCTGTCACGTCCTCATACCTGGGGGCACGTTGGGCATGCTTCAGGAGGTGTCTGACGGCGGGCAGCACCTGTGACTGGTGGGATGGAGGCACGGGGTCCTTTGCTTCCAGCGGCGTGCTCTGGTGGGGGCCGTTGTGGTGCAGCTTCCTTTCTTTCCCATGCACGTCTCCGTCGCACTGGGAGAGGGTTCTGCCCCAGCGTTTTTGACAGAATCGGCCCGTCATGATGTCAGCTACATGTTCCCTTCTTCTACCAGCCCCACGGCTTCCTTGGGGCTTGAGCAACAGCTTTTGGCAGCTTGTGTGAGTGCGCTTTCGTTTGCCTGACTGTTTTGACCTGAGCTGACTTCTGACCACGCTGCCTTCTGCCTACCTTGACCCTACTGACTTCTGACCATGCTGCTTGCCTTGACCTTAGCTGACTTCTGACCACACTGCCTGTCCTGACCTTAGCTGACTTCTGACTATGCTGCCTGCCTTGACCCTTGCTGACTTCTGACCACACTGTTTGCTGCCTGTCTTGACCCAAGTTGTCTTCCAATCATGCTATCTGCCTTGTTTCTCTCCCTGAGCTCTGCCTATCTCCAGACACTGACATTTCCTGGCTGTGGACTACTCCTGCTGTCTGCCTGAACCTGGGGGCTTGACCTTCAGGGAACAGCAGTTGGTCAAGGTGAAGAACCCAGGGGTTTGTTGGCTGTCTTTGGTCCGCTTGGACTAGGTAGGACTTAGGGCTCACTTCCTACTACTACTACTTAACATTTCTAGAGCGCTACTAGGGTTACGCAGCGCTGTACAGTTTAACAAAGAAGGACAGTCCACACTCCAGGGCTGGCCAGTACACCATCAAGCCATTCCATTCAAATAACTGTACACAAATTGTGCATGTATACCTGTGTATATGTATATTACATAAATAGTTCAGGTGGGTGAAAACATGATAACTAAAGTCAAGGATCTGGTGGGGCACTGAAATCCTGTGGCTGCCAGGAGTGACTCATGTGGTCCATAGGAAGAGAGAAGGACAGTCTCCCACATGGTCCATAGGAAGAGAGAAGGGCACCTCTCACAAGGTCCATAGGAAGAGAGAAGGCCACTTCCCACTTGGAACATAGGAAAAGAGAAGGGCACCTCTGATGTGGTCCATAGGAAAAGAGAAGGGCCAAACCAGGGGCTTGGACGATATTTGCAGGGGCCCAAGCCCCCTATAGCTACACCCCTGTTTCCTATCAAAGACTGTCAGACTCCTGCCTGTATATTTATTTGAACTGTGCTGGGTTGATCATCAGCAATTCTCTATATGGCGAACCTGCATTTAAACGTGTCTGACACATGTAAACGCAGAATCAATGCACAAAGCGCTACTCAGTAAGCTCGCACATACGTGGCATGGGACGCAATTGAAAAGGGGGGGTGTATATGTGGGATGAACATGGGTGGAACGTGGCAGTGTCACCCATCAGTACGCAGATCGCACAGAATACATTGCTTGATGGATCTAGTCCCTCCCTTCTACGCCTGCTATTGACTTGGGCTTAAGCAGATGCACCTTCTTTTTGACGCACCAGCGCGGGTTTGTGTGCTAGGATTCTGGAAGTGGAATAGAATTGTTGTTCCCTGCGCTGCTTTGCCATCCAAGTGCATATCTATACATTTTTACAGGTGGAGAGGGAAACTGTATCCAAATGCCAGAAAACTTGACTCAAGTACAGAGTCTCTCTAAGGGAGAGGGAGGGGGATATGGGTTAACTAGATAGGTCAAATGGTCTTTATCTGCCTTCATTTTTCTCTTCTTCTAGATTAGGCACCTCGGAGAGGTCACCTGGATAGGACATAGTAAATGGCAGCTGCTCTATCTCTCCTTCCAGGTTACCCCTGTGCCTCTGTTTAGCAGGGGCGTAGCCAGACAGCCAATCTTGGGTGGGCCTGAGCCGAAAATGGATGGGCATGGAATTCAGCCCCTTCTGGCCCCTCTCAACTCTGCTCTCCCCCTACCCTCAAACACAAAATATTAAATACCTGAGCTGGTGCGGATTCCCAAACTGCACCAGCTGAAGATTTCCTCCTCCTTGGGCAGCCAGTGCTCTTCCAAACAGCAGAAGCAAGATGCCGCTACCAGTACTCCGTACATGCTCAGTTCTTCCACCTGGTGAAAACTGAGCACGTGCAGAGGGGCTGATGTGTGGCAGAGCACTGGCTGCCTAACAAAGAGGAAATCTTTAGCTGGTGGGGTTTGAGGATTCCCACCAGTCACACATCAAGAGAGCCACAATTTTGGGTGGGCCTGGGTGCAAATTGGGTGGGCCACAGCCCACCCTGGCCCACCTGTGGCTACGCCACTGCTGTTTAGTAGGGATTATTTCATACACATGTGCTTCTTTACAGGGTCATTTTTGGAGAAGCTGATGTTGTGGGGTATTCGTGATTTTTTTGTTTGTTTCAATACATTTTTATTGGATATTTTCAAGACAGGTGTGCAAATAATCATACAACAGCAAAACATATACACTATATAAATCAACCCAACTAACCCTAAAGCGCTCTGGGGTAATTGTCATAGGCGGTTGGTGGCCCAAATGTTTGGGGAGGCTAAAGGGGGCAGAGTTAAGGGTGGGGCCAGGGGTGGAGCTTAAATCCATAATTGTCTGATAACACACAGAAAAAAATAAATAAATAAAAATAAAAGTCACAATACCTTTTATTAAATTTAGATATTAGATATGTATCATATGTCAAAGAATAAAGTGGTTGCTCAAAGCATATACTAACCACAATCGCTCAACTGCAAAACACTATGCACAACTTTGTGCAAAAACACACTCAGAACCTTACTGTACCATAAATATTACACTGGGCAGAACCTAATACATCAATATACCACCCATACGGAAAATGCAGACTGTCAACAATATGAAACAAGGGATCATATCATCACAATTCTCATGTAGAGCCACAAAACACCCTAATTCATGTTTAATGTGGGATAAAATGCCATAAATAAGTAAATAAATATAAACTTTTAATGTTGAGCACCTGATTCTCAAAGTGGACATATTCCAAACACTATAATGAAAATAAAATGATCTTTTCTACCTTTGTTGTCTAGTGACTTTCTGATCATGCTGGTCCAGTATCCAATTCTGCTGCTATCTGTCCTCAGTGCAGGTCAGGAAGTCATCCTCCTTAAATATCTCCCTGGCAACCCAGGACACCTCCAGCCAACCCCCCCTGCTTTCCCAGCAGTAAGGTAAACAAACCATAAACCGATTTCTACAATTGGTTACACAAGGCTAGAGGATGGAGGTAAATCAACAATTTAAACCTCTCAGAGCACAGCAGGGGAGGATTAGCCTGTCCAAGCCTCTTATACCGGGCGCCTATGGTAATTGTGATCTTTGCATTTAATTATCAAAATCTCGAGGACCTGAAAGTGATTTTCTTCAAAAAGGTGGTAAATAAATCCTAATAATAATAATAATAATAATGTAACCTTGCACAAGCCCTACCTTCACAATTTGGCCTGCGGGGTTTCCATCTGTGATTATTCCTTCTCCCTCTTGGTTTTGGTTTTATATTGTACAGTAGAGAGAGAGAGACCCCAAGAGGATGGTTAAGGCAATTACAGCCTAAAGCCTGGCTCTTTACTGAGCTGTAGCAGGAGGAGCAGAGAAGTCCCCTGGGATGTAAGTTTTCCATCACAAAGCAGCAAATGGCACTCAGAGCCAGATGCACAAAGATCCCGTTAAGGATCCATCTGCACAGTGAAGGGTGATATGCTACACATCTGGTGGACGTGCCCAAAAATACAAAATTACTGGAGAGAACTACTTAGTTTGCTTAAACAAATACTAGGCAAAGAATACCCATTGACAGTGGACCACTGCGTACTACACTTTTGACCTACAGGACTGTCGAAACCTTTACATAGATTGGCCTCCATGTTTTTGGTGGTGAGCAAAATTGCAGTGGCATCAGCATGGAAGCAACAATTGACTCCTCCAGCAGTGAAAGTGATACATAAAATAGACTACTTATACCAAATGTCTAAGTTGACGGCGTTAAAAAATGGACAGTTAGCCCAGTTCTCAAAAGGTTGGGATAATTACAAGGGATGGAGATATCAGGCTGGGATTGACCTTGATGCTCCCAAGTTGATGATACCACGACTATGAACATTGTTAAAAGCGAATAGACGGCAATACACCATTTAATCAGCCACTGGCGCAGCAGTGTCAGGACTATTATAAGATAAAAACAGAAGAGATAAAAGGGTTGGGAGGTGGGGGGAGGGGGCATGGGAGTTTCATATGTAATGCATAGCAATATACTTTGAATTGTATGTTAGAATATATTAATAAAACCATTAAAAAAAAAAAAAAAGGATCCGTCTGCATTTCAAAATTGGTAAAAATTTACCGATTTAGAAACACAGAGGGATTCACAAAGAAAATCGCATGCAAATGAGCTGCTCGTTGCTTTTGCAACCCAACTCATTTGCATGCGATACAGGGGGAAGTAAGTCAGTGAGCTGAGCATGCGCAGAACAGTCAGTCACTATGCGTGGCTGCTCTGCGCATGCTACAGATGGCTCTCATACACGCAGACAAGCTGTGTGTATGACAGCAGTAGATTTACCCTTTTTTTGGGGGGGGCAAACACAAAAGCGCTTTTTTTTTATGCGCATACCTGTATTGCAGCTCCCTCCCTCCGGCTGCTGGGAAAAAGTGAGAAAAATCTCGCTCTGCTGCTCTCCTGTGAGGAATCAGCAGCATCAGGGCTTGATTCCACCCCAGCTGTTCCTGCTGCTTCCTTCTATTGGCTGGCTGACATCCTAGAACGCCCATCTCCCTGAAGATGGACTCTCATTGGCTGGCTGCTGTCCCAACTCCTCCTCCCTGTAGGACTTCCCTGATGACATCACTTTAGAGCTGTGCACTGATTGGATCCGAACTTCCTGGTGTCCCCCTCCAGTAATGAGTGGGTGGGACATCTACTACTACTACTTATCATTTCTATAGAGCTACCGGAAGCAGTGTTGCCAGGTGGACGGTTTTACCGCCCAATTGGGCGGTTTTCCGCGACTCTCCGCGGGAAATTTTTGCCCGCGGCGGGTTGCGGTTTTTTGGGCTGCTTTTTGGGCTTCAGGGCGGTTTTTTGGGCGGCTTTTTCGGCCGCGGGGGGCGGGGTTAGTGATGTTTTTGGGCGGGGTTAGTGATGTTTTGGGCGGGGTTAGTGATGTTTTGGGTGGGGCCGATGACGTGGGAGGCGGGGCCGGTGACGGGGGAGGCGGGGACGGCAGGGGCGGGGTTGATGACGGCGGGGGCGGGGTGATCACGCGGGGGTGGGGGTGTCAGGGGCGGGGTTTGAGTTTGGGCGGGTTTTGGGCAGTTTTTATGCTGGATTGGGTGGGAAATACATTTTCCACCTGGCAACACTGACCGGAAGTACGCAGCACTTCACACTTGAACATGGAGAGACAGTCCCTGCTCAATATTATTATTTTATTATTTATTGCACTTGTACCCCACATTATCCCACCTTTTTGCAGGCTCAATGTGGCTTACAGAGTGTTGTTATGATGCAGTCATTACATGATCTTAAATACATAAGCTGAAAGTAGATGAATTAGATGCAAGGTGCTAGAAAGGTGTTGTGAGAGGCGTTTTTGATGCACCTGAGTGAATTGAGGAATGATTTATTAAGGATGCCTTTAGTAGGCTTTGTTGAAGAGGTGTCTCTTCAAAGATTTGCGAAAGCTGGTTAGATTGTCCATATTTTTCAGGGCCATGGGTAGTGCGTTCCAGATCTGTGTGCTTTTATACGCAAAAGTAGTAGCGTATGACTGCTTGTATTTAATTCCTTTGCAGCTGGGGAAGTTTAGATTGAGGAATTTGCGGGCCGATCTTTTGGCGTTTCTAGGTGGTAGGTCCACTAGGCCTAACATATAAAGTGGGGCATCTGCGTGGATGATTTTGTGGACGGTTGTGCAGATCTTGAACTCGATTCATTCCCTGAGTGGTAGCCAATGCAGTTTCCCTCCTAGAGGTTCTGCCCTCTCGTACTTAGCTTTTCCAAAGATGAGTCTGGCTGCGGTGTTCCGGGCCGTCCGGAGTCTCCTAATGGTCTGCTCTCTACCACCTGCGTACAAAGTGTTACAATAGTCCAGATGACTTATTACCAATGACTGTACTAGGGTACGGAAGATGTTTCTTGGGAAAAAACGTTTTATTCTCCTGAGTTTCCACATCGAGTAGATTTTTTTCGTTGTATTCTTCACGTGGGTATCGAGTGTGAGGTATCGATCAATAGTGACTCCAAGAATCTTCAGATTCTCCGAAACAGGGAGTGTGCAATATGGTGTGGCTATGGTAGGGTAGTTGATTGTGTTGTATTGGGAAGTGAGAACTAGACATTGAGTTTTTTTGAGCTTACAATCTAATTATGATAGACAGACAGGACAAGTAAGGGATAAGGGTTAGGACAGACAGGACATATCAGGGATAGGGGACAGTTGAAGGTTTAGGTTTAGGAGTTAAAAGCAACAGGCTGATGCTGTCCAATTGGTTTAGGCCCTGTCTGTGGAGGGGGAGACCAGGAAGTTCGGATCCAATCAGTTCACATCTTTAAAGTGATGTCATCAGGAAAGCCCTACAGGGAGGAGGACTTGGGACAGCAGCCAGCCAATGAGAGTCCATCTTCAGGGAGATGGGCATTCTAGGATGCCAGCCAGCCAATAGAAGGAAGCAGCAGGAACAGCTGGGGGTGGAACGAAGCCCGTGTCCCACAGATGCTGTTTCTTTGATGAACCCTTGTCTTCCTTGCATTTTTGGTAAGTCACCATTACTTTTATGCTTTTCATTTCGGTACTGCCCCCCCCCCCCCCCCCCCCAATTTCTTGCCAGTAAAATGTAATTTGAAAAAGAAACATATGGCACGGCTTTCATACACGCAAAGAAGCTGTGTGTAAGCTGGTATACTTTTTTTTTTTGTGCTCCATCTTCCCTGCTTGTTTCTCCCCTTCTCCTGCTTGCGATAATGAAGAACCGGCAGGTCCACACCTCCCGTTAAAATTTCCACGGTAAAAGTAGGGACTGCTTTTGTGCATGGGGTCGGAAATGGCAGTGCATCACATCGCATTCACATTATAATAGTAATTAGTTCATTTGCATTCTGTTTTCGTTAGCTGCTACCGTGACAGGAAAATGACTCGGAGAACCTTTTTGTGCATCCTGGAATGCGCTGGGCGGGGCTACAGACCATATAAGGGAGCTATGGTTTCTAGCCCCGCCCAGGATGCACTGGGAGGGGCTGGGCACCGCCATTTTGCGGCGTTGTCAACCCAAGGAAGAGGAGGGAGGCAGGCTACCTCCCTCCTCCAACTAAGGTAGGGGGGCTGGGAGGGGTTTCTTTTTAACGGCCACTAGACCACCAGGGACCATTTTCTGGGGGTTTGGGGGGGCTGGAGACCCACCGGATATCCAGCCCTCCCTGAACCTGGTGGGATGGGATCGTCGGGGGGGACCGGAGGTCCGCCAGACCTCCAGGCCCCGTTGCTCGGGACAGGGGTAGTCAGGGCCTGGTGGTCCCATGGACCTCCAGCCCCTGTGTTTGACAGGTTTGGGCTTTTGACAGCCGACCTGTCAAACAAGTGTGGGAGGATTGTGCTGAGCGCATGCTCGGCACAATTCGCCCGCACTTCTACCCCATGATCAGAGACAATTGCGCTGCTTAAATTTGCATGCATTATCTCTGATCATAGGTCTAATAGCGCCCCGCTCTGTTCCAGCTCTAGTTTAGAGCGCTCTTTGGAACAGCGCGGGATTTTTGATCATCTGCCCAAGATTTCCCTTCACTAAATCCATGTTGACTTTGTGTCATTAATCCATGCTTTTGAATACGCTCTGTAATTTTGTTCTTAATAATAGTCTCTACCATTTTGCCCGGCACCGATGTCAGACTCACCGGTCTATAATTTCCCGGATCTCCTCTGGAACCTTTTTTAAAAATCGGAGTTGCATTGGCCATTACCTATTCCTCCCCAATGCTCAGTGGGCAGCACGCCAAACATTGGCACTGTTCCCACAGCAAACCCTACACCAGCTGGGATCTCCTGCCCCCCCCCCCCCTCATCTAGCCCAGTATCCTGTTTCCAAACAGTGGCAATCCAGGTCACAGGTACCTGGCAGAAACCCAAACAGTAGTAACATTCCATGCTACCAATCCCAGGACAAGCAGTGGCTTCCCCATGTCTGTCTCAATAGCAGACTATGGACTTTTCCTCCAGGAACTCGTCCAAACCTTTTTTTACACCCAGATACACTAACCACTGTTACCACATCCTCCAGCAAAGAGTTCCAGAGTTTAACTATTCGTTGAGTGAACAAATATTTCCTGCTATTTGAAAGGGTTAATCAGAGCTAATAGCATGCCTATATTTGCATGCTATTAGCTCTGATCATAGGGGCAGTATAGCCCCGTGCTGTTCTGATGCTATTTTAGAGCGCTGTTTGGAACAGCATGGGGCTTCTGATTATCTACCTGCAGGTTTGGGAACCACTGCTCTAATCCCTTATTAGTCCTGTCTGTCTTGATTAGATTGAAAGCCGGACTGTCTCTTACATGTTTAGTGCACAGCTCTGCCTACGTCTAGTAGCGCTATAGAAATGAAAATCATCCCACACTATAAGCATATGATCTACTTTCTATTTCATAAGTACATAAGTATTGCCATACTGGGAAAGACCAAAGGTCCATCGAGCCCAGCATCCTGTGTCCAACAGTGGCCAATCCAGGTCACAAGTACCCAATAGTAGCAACATTCCATGTAGAACCCCAAAGAATAGCAAGATTCTAGAATTCTAAAGAATAACAAGATTCCATGCAGAATTTCAAAGTGTAGCAACATTCCATGTGGAACCCCAAAGAGTAGCAAGATTCCATTCAGAATCCTAAGCACATAAGTACATAAGTGTTGCCACACTGGGACAGACCAAAGGTCCATCAAGCCCAGCATCCTGTTTCCAACAGTGGCCAATCCAGGTCACAAATACCCGGCAAGATCCCAAAAAAGTACAAAACATTTTATACTGCTTAGTGGATTTTCCCCAAGTCTAATTTAATAATGGTCTATGGACTTTTCCTTTAGGAAGCTGTCCAAACCTTTTTCCACTGTTGGATTATACTCTCAGCACCAGGAGACTCAGGCACAAGCTCTGTGCAATGTTCAGACTTACAGCACTGTGGATCTGACTCTTAACATGATTTTTACAAGACTCCAGCCTGCTCCTATCTCTTTTGTGTTTACTGCTGCAGGAAGGGTTAATGCTTTTTGTCTGTCATACAGCAGAGGTTTTGTAGACTTGACCTAATTTAACAGGGCTACTAAGTGGTTCCATTTTGGACCTACTTTTAGGAACTGAAACAACTTCACCAAATTAAAAATACTTCAAAATGCAAATGGAAACAGCTATCTAAAGGGCAGCCTGGTTTGCTTTTAAGGGCTGGTATTTAAGATATGTAATTAGAGGTGGTGCCGATTACATAGCCTGCCTTTTGTTTTCTAAACCAGGGCCAGATGAAAGTATAACTTTGTTTAAATCACGTAAATAGCCAAGGGCATGGTTTGGAGGTGAGTCAAGAGGGCCACTAAAACTTATCTATTTAATGGCAAAATTCAGCCACTGAACTGATAACTTATGTGTTTAACTTTGAGGGCATTAATGTCAGGTATAACTGTACAAAACAAAACAAAAAAACCCACTAGGGAGAAAAAAATCAATCCTACCCCCCCCCCCCCCAAAAAAAAAAAGAGATTGCTAGAGCTTATAATATACCCTAAGAGCCCTTATTTATTTATTAAATTTGTATCCCCCACTTTCCCACTAAAAGCAGGCTCAATGCGGCTTACATAGTAATAGGTAACACAGAATTTTGTTATGTAAAGTAGGAAATTAAGTATAACATTATAGAAGGATGGATGGGTAGGTAGGTAGAGACAGGTGATAGAGAGAGGAGGGTAAGGTGGGAGATAGATTCTGGGTCAATGTGGTTTTCTCTTCAGTATATGTAAGGTAGATAGGTTCATGAGATTAATCTGGGTCTTTTGGGTAGGCTTCTTTTAATAGATGGGGTTTTAGTGCTTTTCTGAATGGTAGGTGGTCATGGATTGCTCGGATAGGTCTAGGGAGAGCGTTCCATAGACGGCTGCCCAGGAAGGAGAAATTGGATCCATAATGAGTTTTGTACTTGAGTCCTTTACAGCTGGGGTAGTGCAGGTTGAGGTACTTTCCTGAGGATACAGACATGTTTCTTGCTGGAAGGTTGACCAGATTTATCATATAGTTTGGAGATTCTCCGTGTATTATCTTATTACTAAGGTGCGTTACCATTTTTAATGCACCTACAATTAGCACACACTCTTTGTAGGTGCCTATAGGGATATTGTAGGCGCATACGCGGTTAACGCGCGTTAAAAATACTAACGCGCATATAACTTGGCTTAGTAAACAGGGCCCTGAGCTGGTTACATATAGAAACATGACAGCAGATAAAGGCCATATGACCCATCCAGTTTGCCCATCCTCTGTAACCCCTAATTCTTCCCCTTCCTAAGCGATCCCACATGCTTATCCCATGCCTTTTTAACTTCTGGAACAGTCCTCAACTCCACCACCTCCAGCACCCTTTCTGTGAAATAATACTTCCTTAGGTTACTCCTAAGCCTATTCCCTCTTAACTTTGTCATATGCCCCCTCATTCCAGAGCTCTCCTTCATTTGAAAAAGGCTCTCTTCCTGTACATAAATGCCCTTGAGCTATTTAAACGTCTCTATCATGTCTCCTCTCTCCCTCCTCTCTTCCAGCGTATGCATGTTGAGGTTCATAAGCCTGCCCCTATAATTTTTGCATTCAAGACCGCTTACTAATTTCGTAGCCGCCCTCTGGACCGACTCCATCCTGTTTATATGTTTCCATAGGTGTGGTCTCCAGAACTGCATGCAGTACTCCAAATGGGGCCTCACCAGAGACTTATACAAGGGCACTATCACCTCCTTTTTCCTGCTGGTCATGCCTCTCTTTATGCACCCAAGCATCCTTCTGGCTCTGGCCATCGCTTTTTCTACCTGTTTGGAAGCTTTAAGGTCGTCCGACACAGTCACCCCTAAGTCCCACTCTTCCTTCGCACACTGAAGCACTACACCCCCTATACTGTACAGTTCCCTCGGATTTTTGCGACCCAAGTGCATGACCCTGCATTTTTTGGGATTAAACCTTAGATGCCAAATATCGGTCCATTCCTTTAGCTTCTCTAAGTCCTTCCTCATGTCATTCACACCCTCCAGGGTGTCCACCCTGTTGCAGAGTTTAGTATCGTCCGCAAAGAGACAAACCTTACCAGACAGCCCTTCCGCAATATCGCTCACAAAGACGTTAAAAAGACGTTAAAAATGAAAATTTTTTTAAATACATTTTTTTGTGACAAGGGAGAATTCGATATAGGCTGCACCTGCAGCAGAGCTTTCTAATCAATGAATGAAGCTGAGCAAACGGCTCACATGACCAACTATACATCACCATTGTCCCTAAAAAACGTGATAAAGTAGCAAAACTTATCCAACTTGCATAATTAGAGTTCTACATTTTTATGTCATCCTAAAAAATTGTGCTAAAGTCTTTAGAATTCATTCAAAATGCTACATTTGGCATACAAGTCACAACTGTGGAGATATATATATATATATATATATATATATATAAGAATTTAATTTTACAAGCACTAAAATAACTTGCCAGAAATACAGACAAAATAATACAAGAATTATTTCAATCAGGTAATTCTATTCTCTTCCTTAGACCACAAAATAGGGAGAGTGAAACAAGACAAGGAGATCAATTAAACAGTAAACAGAAAAAACGTGGTATTAACCTGATTATCCCCAGTTATTATTTATCTGAATCATTATTCCACATTGATCGTCTGGTTGGCTTCTTCAAACCCAAAACAGTGTATAGTCAATTTATTTCGTTGGAAACATACTTATTGCCCAATATTAGTGGAAATAATACAACTGATTAAATTTTTTCTCTTTTAAAACCAGAAATTATTTAACAATACAAACACTTGAGTCTCTAATCCAATTCCCACTGATTAAGGTAATCCCAGTTTCACAGGCTTCACGCCTTTTGAATAAATATACTAAGAGGAATCATTTCAGAGGAAAAAACTTTAGGAGTCATACCCGGAACTCTGAAAAAACAACAATCTCGATATTAATCATCTGTAATAATATTCATTTTGTTCAATTTTTCTGGTCTATTATCATCTTCAAAATCTTAACCATATATATATATATATATATATATATATATATATATATAGTCTCATAGATTGCATTGTAACTTATTCATCAGTAGCAGAGATAACTACTTATCTGGAATATATCGTCCAACAGAGACCCCCGTTTCGGAAACTCCTTAAGGGACATAAGGTGCTTTCAAAGTCCATGAGCGTAAGCTGCCAAATGGCAGAAGAAATTTAATGTAGACTAATACGTGGAGGGGCATAATCGAACAGCGCTGGCCAAATAGATGGCTGGCCATCTATTAGGCCGGCGCTGCAAAGAGCAGTCCTGAACCATATTATCGAAAAAGATGGCCGGCCATCTTTTGTTTCGATAATACGGTTGGGATCGGCCAAATGTCAGAGATGGCCGGCATCGGTTTTCGCTGATAATGGAAACTAATGCCGGCAATCTCAAACCTGGCCAAATCCAAGGCATTTGGTCGTGGGAGGAGCCAGCATTTGTAGTGCAGTGGCCCCCCTCACATGCCAGGACACCAACCAGGCACCCTAGGGGGCACTTCTAAAAATATAAAAATAGCTCCCAGGTGCATAGCTCCCTTACCTTGGGTACTGAGCCCCCCCATTCCCCCCCAAAACCCACTCCCCACAACTCTACACCATTACCATAGCCCTTATGGGTGAAGGGGGGCACCTACATGTGGGTAAAGTGGGTTTGGGGGGGGGTTGGAGAGCTCCCATTTACCACCACAAGTGTAACAGGTAGGGGGGATGGGCCTGGGTCCACCTGCCTGAAGTGCACTGAACCCACTAAAAACTGCTCCAGGGACCTGCATACTGCTGTCAGGGAGCTGGGTATGACATTTTAGGCTGGCAAAAAAAGGTTTTTTGGGGGTTTTTTTTGGGTGGGAGGGGGTTGGTGATCACTGGGGGAGTAAGGGGAGTTGATCCCCGATTCCCTCCTATGGTCATCTGGTCAGTTCGGGCACCTTTTCAAGGCTTGATCGTGAAAAACAAGGGACCAAGTGAAGTCGGTGAAATGCTCGTCAGAGCCAGACATCTTTTTTCCGTTATTAGGCGAAGCCGGTCATCTCGTAAGTACGCCCCGCCCCCCGCTACCCTGCCGAAACGCCCCCTTGAAGTTTGGCCGGCTCCGCGACGGAACGCAGTTGGCGCCGCCCAAAATCGGCTTTCCATTATACCGATTTGGCCGGCTTCAGGAGATTGCCGGCCATCTCCCGATTTGTGTCGGAAGATGGCCGGCGATCTCTTTCGAAAATAAGCTGGAAAGTGATGCACATTGGGAAGAATAATCCGAATCATAGTTATCTAATGCTAGGGTCCATTTTAGGAGTCAGCACTCAAGAAAAAGACCTAGGTGTCATTGTAGACAATACGCTGAAGTCTTCTGTCCAGTGTGCAGCGGCGGCCAAAAAAGCAAACAGGATGCTAGGAATTATTAGGAGAGGGATGCAAAATAAGACAAAAAAAAATATTATAATGCCTATGTATCGCTCCATGGTGCGACCTCACCTTGAGTATTGTGTTCAATTCTGGTTGCTGCATCTCAAAAAAGATATAGCGGAATTAGAAAAGGTTGAAAGAAGAGCAACCAAAATGAAAACTGGGATGGAACTGCTCCCATATAAGTAAAGGCTAAACAGGTTAGGGTTCTTCAGCTTGGAAAAGAGACGGAGGAGTGGCCTAGTGGTTAGAGCACCAGTCTTGACCTCCAGAGGTTGCCAGTTCAAGTCCCAGTACTGCTCCTTGTGATCTTGGGCAAGTCACTTAACCCTCCATTGCCTCAGGTACAACTAAGTACCTGTATACTACGTAAACTGCTTTGAATGTAGTTTCAAGACCACAGAAAGGCAGTATATCAAGTCCCATTTCCCTTTCTCTAGTTGAGATTCTACATGGAATGTTGCTATTATTGGAGATTTTGTTGCTACTATTTGAGATTCTACATGGAATGTTGCTGAGTGGAGGAGTGGCCTAGTGGTTATAGCACCAGTCTTGCAATCCAGAGGTGGCCAGTTCAAATCCCACTGCTGCTCCTTGTGATCTTGGGCAAGTCACTTAACCCTCCATTGCCTCAGGTACAAAATTAGATTGTGAGCCCTTGAGGGACAGAGAAATACCCAGTGTACCTGAATGTAACTCACTTTGAGCTACTACTGTAAAAGGTGTGAGCAAAATCTAAATAAATAAAAATATGACTGAGGTCTACAAAATCCAGTGAAACAGAGAGAGGTGAATTGGTTTTTCTGTCATTGAAAAAGTACAAAGACCAGAAATTGCATGGAAATACTTTTAAACCAAATAGGAGGAAATATTTTTTTCACTCTTAGAATAGTTAAGCTCTGGATCTCGTTGCTGGAGGATGTGATAATGGCAGTTAGTGTATCTGGGTTTAAAAAAAGGTTTGGACAAATTCCTGGAGGAAAAGTCCATAGCCTGCTATTGAGGTGGCCATAGGGAAAGCCACTGCTTGCTCTGGGGTTGGTAGCATGGAATCTTGCTACTCTTTGGGGTTCTACATGGAATCTTGCTATTCTTGGGGATTCCGGAATCTTGTTACTCTTTGGGGTTCTGGAATGCTGCTACTAATTGGGTTTCTGCCAGGTACTTGTGACCTGGCTTGGACACTGCTGGAAGCAGGATACTGGGCTAGATGGACCATTGGTCTGACACAGTATGGCTATGCTTATGTTCTTATGTTCTTAACCCTTTAGTGTCCAATGTTCCCATCAATCTGTTCCCATATGGCTTATTACGGGAACATTGGACTTTTCCTTCAGGAATCTGTCCAGACCCCCTCTGAACTCAGCAAGGCCAGCTGCTGTCACTACCTTCTCCGGCAATGGAGTTCCAGAGTCTAACCGCGCTGAGTAAAGAAAAACTTTCTCTGATTTGTTTGTCCATCCTTTGCAACAGTCCTGCTAATAACGTGCAGCAGTAATGGAAAACCAAAAGGTGCCAGGCACAGTGTTGCAGTGTCCATGAGACTGGATTTGTGCCTCCAGAGCAGAGGTTTTCAATCTAGTTGAATTCGATTGGGATATCCTGAAAACCCTGACTGGCTGGATGTACCCCAAGGACTAGGTTAAAAACCTCTTCTCCAGAGGAATGTCAGCAAGTGTCACATTGTGGATAAAAAGATGTTTCATTCAATGTGGAAACTAAAAAGAATCAAACCATTTTTTCCACGGAGTGTCTTCCGCAACCTGGTACAATCATTGGTACTTAGTCATCTGGACTATTGTAACTCACTTTATGCCGGCTGCAAAGAGCAAATACTTAAAAAAAACTCCAGACAGCCCAGAACACGGCAGCCAGACTAATATTCGGCAAACCAAAATACGAAAGCGCAAAACCCCTACGTGAAAAACTACACTGGCTCCCACTCAAAGAACGCATCACGTTCAAACTTTGTACCCTAGTCCATAAAATCATCCACGGTGACGCCCCAGCATATATGTCAGACCTAATAGAACTACCACCCAGAAACGCAAAAAAATCTTCTCGCACATTCCTTAACCTTCATCCTCCCAAGTGCAAAGGCTTGAAATACAAATCAATGCATGCATCAACCTTTTCGTATACAAGCACACAGCTCTGGAACGCGCTGCCACGCAACCTGAAAACGGTCTATGAATTGACCAACTTCCACAAACTACTGAAAACTTATCTCTTTGACCAAATATATCACAAAGACCAACACGTGTAACTGCACTATCTACTATAATAAAACTCACCCTCAACGTTCTGAAGACAACGTTCTGAAGTCACTCAGTCACTCCCTGAAGGGTTCATGGATTCATGGTGGTGAAGCCACAACACTGACCATGTCTCTCTGCCCCGCCCTCGCATGACGGATCAATCAGAAAAAACACCCTCAACATTCTGAAACACAAAGGACCATCACAACACCATTCCCAGGCAACACTAGGCAACGTAAGACGGACCAATCAGAGGAAACTACGTGACAATAAGGGAGGAGCATTCACCAGCAGAATGGCTCATTATCTGTGCAGCACGGAGAGCACAGAACCACCGCTGGAACGAGAGAAGAATATTCCTGCTGTGGGTATGTGCAAAAATAGACCGGGGGGGGGGGGGGGGGGGAATTTTTAAATGCCTAATGCCAGTACTGAAGAGTGCCAGAGGGCCTATAGCACAGCCTATATTTGGGATCGCTTGACATGGAGTCAGAGGAGCCGGAAAACAACGTGCCCGTCACCATCTGGGACGTGGGCGAACAGGACAAGCTGCGGCCCAGCTGGAAGGATTACCCGCGACCCAGCCAGCAGCAAACAGCGACCAAGGACAGCACAGCACATCCCCCAACCCCCAAGCAAAAAACAAAACAAAAAAAGACACACATCAACAACCTGCACACACACCGCACCCTCACACACACACACACACACACACACAAAATAACTCTGTGACACATACACACACACACACACACACACAAAAAGCCACATGCTAGCGCCCGTTTCATTATTTTTGGAAACGGGCCTTTTTTACTAGTCTTTAATATATCCAGAAATGCTCTTTAATGTCTTTTGCTCTAAAATCATCATGTATTTCACCACCATGTAACCCAAAACCCTCTGTAAAACCAAATGTATATTCTCTTCTATTTCCAGTACCCATGTTGAATTGTAAGCCACATTGAGCCTGCAAAGAGGTGGGATAATGTGGGATACAAATGTAATAATAATAATAATAATGATATGGGGTACTCCATCCCCTGTGATACAATGTACCAGAGACTAGATACATTGGAATACTGATGGCATCTGATCCACCACCATCCTCAAAGCAAGCTCTCACATAGAGAGCGAACCGTGACGCTCTGGAGATGTCAGACCACTCTCAGATGGTTTTATTTCTGTTTGTAAGGAATTTTTCTTTTTTGTCTTGATTTTTCTGAGTATCTTCATGTCTATATCACTTCTCAGAGCATCAATTCACAGTTACAGCTATCCTGACTTTCTGGAGTGATATAGGAATAGACATTTGTAGGACAATTGTACTAACTTGTGAAATTCTTTGCAAGCGTAGATTCATGTGGAAAACATACAAAATGCACCAAAACATCAAAACTTGGCAGAGAGAATCGCTTGTGTTTTCCAATGTGAAGGCCCCCCTCCCCCTCCGTTGCAAAAAAAAAAATGAACACTGCTTTGAAGGTAGTAAAGGTTTGTGACTGCTCCACTACATTTCTGAATTAATTAGCTGCTACAGTGCAGTTCATTAATTCAGAATCTAGCAGAAACCAGTACACAAAACTGTCCTCATACGTCGGGTTTTGCAAAAAATTCACTGAGTTGTACTTTTCTGCTGGGCCCCATAGCACCGTTTCTGCTGAAAATGCGCTGTAGAATTCATAACAGACTTTCACTAAATCCCGAGGGATCCCGCTGGTTTATACTTCAGCCTCTTAGTTGATACCAGGATTGGTAGATGCTGGCAGATTTCAGGACAGCTATTTCAGATGTTTAATTATATAGAATGATGTCCCTGATAGAAGGATGCAAGAGTCAAAGATGTATAATTTTAATATGTTTTTCATTCGCATTTCTCTGTAAAGAAGCTCCACATGAGCTCTTAATACGCTATACGTTTCTTCGTATGGTAAACTAAGTTGAAATTGGCACTCGGAGTCTTGTCCGACTGTGAGGGTCACCGTGTCCCAGATCACATCCCACCCAGACAGTCTCCATTAGATTGGGGATTAAAAATCTTTGGTTCAGAACAGGGGCGTAGCCAGACACCCAACTTTGAGTGGGCCTGGGCCCAGGATGGGTGGGTAGAATAACTTTGCCCTGTCCCACAAGTGATTTGGTCTCTCCCTCTCTCGCCTGCGTGCCATTGGTCTCTCAAACATCCTCCCTCCCTCGCATGCAGCAATGAATATACACTGCTCATGTTGGCCCAACAGCCTTCCCTCTGATGCAACTTCCTGTTTCCGCATAGGCGGGAATACGTCAGAAGGAAGGCTGTGGGGCCGGTGTAAGCAGTGTGTATCAGTCACTGCTCGCTGCAGGCAAAGATCTGCTATTTACAAGGTATGCAGGAGGGACAGTTGTTGGGAGTTTTGGGCTGGTGAGGTTTAGGGAGCCCTGCCAGCCACATCATAGGTGTGCTGCTACTGGGTGGGCCTGAGCCCAAAGTGGGTGGACCTGGGCCCATCCAGGCCCACCCTTGGCAACGCCAATGGTTCAGAGTTGAAAAGCTGCCTGCCTTCCACCTGTTTGCTCTTTTCTAAGGCAGTGGCTTTTCTTTCTTGCAGATTATATGAAAGAATCGGTGTGTAGTTCCAGTACTTGCTCTCTGAATAGCAGTGAAAACCCCTATGCCACCATTAAGGATCCCCCCTTCCTATCGTGTAAACACTCAGAGAGTAGCTACGTGGAAATGAAGTCCCCTGTACATAGAGGTTTCCCCTATCCAGACACCCCATCTGCAGCCACCACTAACGGCAATGTGTATGAAGTTGGTAAGTGTTACTGCTGACTGATATGTTAGATATTCAAAGACGTCTTTGTGAGCGAAGAGAAATAGTTTAACTTAACAGTAGAAAAGACTGTACCCCTGTTTTCAGTAGATATCACCTCTTTCCTGCAGGGTTATTAAGCCAGGGACTGGGGCGCAGCCCCTGAGAGCAGTTCACGTGACATCCTAAATATGTGAACATACATAGAACAGGTACCTGTGGCTAGCGGTCAGCTCTACAGGCTTTTAGTGTCTGCAAAAGGCAGGTCTAATTGAGGTGCAGCAGCTGGCCAGCCACATTCTTACTCTGTCGTAAGTCCATAGGACAGGCAGCTCTGTTCACTTTCAGCTGTGTCACTGGCCTACTGCAGTCCAGCTCTGTGGTGTTCATTCTGTCCCAAGTCCATGGGACAGGCAGTTCTGCTCACTCTGTATCAGCTCGTCACTGGCAGTCGGTTCTTGAATTTCTTTACATTATACTCTTTGACAGCAGTGTGACCAATACCCCCACCAATGTTGCCTGTGTTTGCTCTGTGCTTGCTCTGATGCTACAAATGACACAGAAGCATTGAAATACTATTCTAACCACACCCTCTTCAATCAGTCCAAATAGCTTAACATGCAAGGGATATTATCAAAATCACTAATATCTTCCCAGTATATAAGTGGAAAACAGATAAGCCTTTAACAGTCTACGAAATCTTAAATATGATGCTACCAATCTCGGAAGTATTGCCATACTGGGACAGACCAAAGGTCCATCAAGCCCAGCGTCCTGTTTCCAACAGTGGCCAATCCAGGTCACAAATACCTGCCAAGATCCCAAAAAAAGTACAAAACATTTTATGCTGCTTATCCCAGAAATAAGCAATGGATTTTCCCCAAGTCTATTTTAATAACGATCTATGGACTTTTCCTTTAGGAAGCCGTCCAAACCTTTTTTAAACCCCATTAAGCTAACTGCCTTTACCACATTCTCTGGCAACAAATTCCAGAGTTTAATTACACATTGAGTGAAGAAAATTTTTCTCTGATTCATTTTAAATTTACTACTTTGTAGCTTCATCGAAAGCCCCCTAGCCCTAGTATTTTTGGAAAGCGTAAACAGACGCTTCACATCTACCCGTTCAACTCCACTCATTATTTTATATGCCTCTATCATATCTCTCCTCAGCCGCCTTTTCGCCAAGCTGAAGAGCCCTAGCCGCTTTAGCCTTTCCTCATAGGGAAGTCGGCCCATCCCCATTATCATTTTGGTCGCCCTTCTCTGTACCTTTTCTAATTCCACTATATCTTTTTTGATTGCTTTTAAAGAGTTAGATTTGATGGTAACTATTCTGAGAGTTGGTATAATCAATGTGGTGTCCCACAGGGATCGCTATTATCTCCTGTTCTTTTTAACGTTTATTTACATTCCTTGGGATTTGTTTTAGAAAAGTTGGGCGTTTATCTTTTCAGCTATGCTGATGATATTATGATTATGATTTTGCATTTAGAGTTATTGCAAAACATTTTAAAAGAAACAGAACACTGGATGCTAAAGCATAAGCTTAAATTAAATTCTGACAGAACAAAATTTATGTTAATCAGTCGTAACCCTGATATGAATGAAAAGATTATTATGATAAATCAGTATCAATTTTCATCTTCTATTAAGATTCTGGGGGTATAGATAATAACTTTGGAATGCTCTACCAAGACCTATCCGTACCATTAACGGCCTTTTGCCCTACAGAAAAGCACTGAAGACCCATCTCTTCAAGATAGCCTACCCTAACGATTCAACCTAACCAAAACTTGCCCACATGATTCTTATTGACGATTGTTTATACATTGACCATGTTTCCCATGATCCTTATTGCTACCCCATATCCATTCCTCTCCATCTTCCTACGCCTACCTCCCAGTGCTCATTTCCTTCTGCACCCAACCTATGTTCAGTTTACTTATCCGTTAACCTCATTAATATTGCATTTACTACAAACTGTATATTCTTCTTATGACTTTGTAATTCTTTATATTGTTACTATGTAAGCCGCATTGAGCCTGCCATGTGTGGGAAAGCGCGGGGTGCAAATGTAATAAATAAACATCTTTAGAGATTCAAATTAACACTCTTACCCAGAGATCATGCTTTCTGTTGCGTAATTTGCGTCAAATTCGGAAATATTTTGATCAAAACCATTTTCAACTTATTGTTCAGACTTTGATCTAGAGTTTGCTTGATTCCAGCCTTCCAGGTACCTTTTGGCTAAGATCAGGTGACCCTCAGGGGAAGGAATGCTGGCTTCGGTCTAACCCCTGGTAAGCCTTCTTAGCTGGAACGTGTGTGGTGGAGGTGCCCAGCGCTCCCATCAGCTGCCTTCCAGGTGCTGTGGAGGACTTGCAGCCCATCTGCATATCCTCACAGCCTTCTTCGGGGTGACTCCCAGGTCCAGTCCAATCCACTCAGGGCCTTCACTCCAGGTGCCGCGCTCCAATCATTTTCTACCAGTTACTTCGTATGGCTCCAGTACACTTTTTCTTCTTGGTGCTGCCCCTTCCTAATCTCTTTCTCCATCTGAAACCACTGTATACTGGAGGAACACACTGCCCACCTTCTGCTTTCAATATCATAGTAACATAGTAGATGACGGCCGAAAAAGACCTGCACGGTCCATCCAGTCTGCCCAACAAGACAACTCATATGTGCTACTTTTTGTGTATACCCTACTTTGATTTGTACCTGTGCTTTTCAGGGCACAGACAGTATTAAGTCTGCCCAGCACTATCCCCGCCTCCCTCCAGTGGCTCTGGCACAGACCGTATAAGTCTGCCCAGCACTATCCCCGCCTCCCAAACACCAGCTCCTGATCTCGACTAAGCTCCTGAGGATCCATTCCTTCTGCACAGGATTCCTTTATGCTTATCCCACGTATGTTTGAATTCCGTTACCATTTTCATTTCCACCACCTCCCGCGGGAGGGCATTCCAAGCATCCACTACTCTCTCCGTGAAGAAATACTTCCTGACATTTTTCTTGAGTCTGCCCCCCTTCAATCTCATTTCATGTCCTCTCGTTCTACCGCCTTCGCATCTCCGGAAAAGGCTCATTTGCGGATTCATACCTTTCAAATATTTGAACGTCTGAATCATATCACCCCTGTTTCTCATTTCCTCCAGAGTATGCATGTTTAGTTCAGCAAGTCTCTCCTCATACGTCTTGTAACGCAAATCCCATACCATTCTCGTAGCTTTTCTTTGCACCACTTCAATTCTTTTTACATCCTTAGCAAGATACGGCCTCCAGAACTGAACACAATACTCCAGGTGGGGCCTCACCAACGACTTATACAGGGGCATCAACACCCCCTTTCTTCTGCTGGTCACACCTCTCTCTATACAGCCTAACAACCTTCTAGCTACGGCCACCGCCTTGTCACACTGTTTCATCGCCTTCAAATCCTCAGATACTATCACCCACCCCAAGATCCCTCTCCCCGTCCGTACCTATCAGACTCTCCCCGCCTAACACATAAGTCTCTCGTGGATTTCTATTCCCTAAGTGCATCACTTTGCATTTCTTGGCATTGAATTTTAATTAATAAATGTAACAGAAACCTTCAAAACTAATTTAAACAAAACGTGTCACTCTCATTATTCATTCTCTCATTGTTTAAATTAGTTTTGAAGGTTTCTGTTACATTTATTAATTTTATAATTTGAAACCGTTTCTTTAAGAATACCCAGAATTACGTTTGGTATTGAATTTTAATTGCCAAACCTTAGACCATTCTTCTAGCTTCCTCAGATCCTTTTTCATGTTTTCCACTCCCTCCCGGGTGTCCACTCTGTTACAGATCTTAGTATCATCCGCAAATAGGCAAACTTTACCTTCTAACTCTTCGACAATGTCACTCACAAATATATTGAACAGAATCGGCCCCTCCTGTGGGGAACCGTGTCAAAAGCTTTGCTAAAATCTAAGTAGATTACGTCCCTAGCTCGTCCCTGATTCAATTCTCCTGTCACCCAATCAAAGAACTCAATGAGATTCGTTTGGCACGATTTCCCTTTGGTAAAACCATGTTGTCTCGGATCTTGCAACTTATTGGCTTCCAGGAAATTCACTATCCTTTCCATCTCTTTTGTCTTCTCCCTTCTTCTCAGCTCTCAACCTTCAACATTTCCTTCCTTCCATTCAACCATCTCCATTCTATCTGAGTACATCTCCATTCTATCTGAGTACATCTCGCCTTCCTCGCTGTCGTCATGCCTCTCCTACTCTTCTCCGTACTCTCTTGCCCCTTTTCCTGTTCTCCGCTGGGGACATCAGTCTCAATCCTGGTCCTCCACATCAGCTCTCATCCTATTTGTGCCGGTCACACCGTGAAGTCTCCAATCTAATTTCTGTACCTCTCCTCTCCCCTTCTTCCCTGCCTTTCCCATGTGCTCTGTGGAATACCCACTTTGTCTGCAACAAACTTTCCTACATCCACGACCTCTTTATCTGTCGTACTCTCCATCTGCTTGCCCTGAGACTTGGCTTTGCCCTGAAGACTCTGCTTCAGCCGAGGCCCTGTGTCATGGAGGTTACCTTTTCTCCCAAACTCCTCACCCAGTTGGCCACAGAGGTGATGTTGGGCTACTACTTTCACCCTCCTGTAGATTTCAACCTCTTCTTCCAACTCAGTCTCACTGCTTTTCTTCCTTCAAAGTCCACTCCATCCATCTATTCACTCCTCTGCCTCTCCGAGTAGCGATAATTTATCAACCCCCTGATGTCTCTTTCTTCCTTTCTCACTGACTTTGATGCCTGGCTTTCCTTCTTTCTTGAACCTTCATCTCCTTCCCTCATTCTTGGGGATTTTAACATTCATGCTAATAATCCCTCTGACTCTTATGCGTCTCAGTTTCTCATTTAACATCCTCTTTCAATCTTCAACTGTGCTCCACTACCCCTACTCACCAGAACGGCCACTGCCTTGATCTTATCTTCTTCTCAAACTACTCACTCTCCAGTTTCTGCGCCTCAGCTCTTCTCCTCTCTGACCATCATCTGATAACCTTCACACTTAAACATCCTCCTCCCCCCCCAAGTCCCATCCAATCTCCACCAATACATTTAGGAATTTTCAGGCTATTGACTCTTCTACTCTGTCCTCCAGTGTTTCTAACCTCTTCTCAACCACTATGTTATCCAAGTCTGTCAATGAGGCTGTATCTTCCTATAATAATACTCTCTCCTGTGCTCTGGATACTCTCGCTCCTCCCATTCCCTGTTCTGTAAGGTGTGCCACATCCATCCTTGGCTGATCTCTATGTTCTGTGCCCGCTCTGCCAAACGCCTTTGGCTGAAATCCTGTGTCCATGCTGACTTCATACATTTCAAATTCTTGTTGACCTCCTTCCAGTGTGCCCTTTCACTTACCAAACAGGACTACTACATCTTGGCTCAAACCCTCAACGTCTGTTTGCCGCACTGAACTCTCTCCTCATCTCCAACTCCCCCTTCACTTTCTCCCCAGACTCTGGCTGAGTACTCTCATGATAAGGTTCACAAGATTCATCTTGAATTCTCAACCGTCACATCCACCTCTCCTTCCCTTAGTCCATTCTCTCAACCCTCCTTCAACCCCCTTCTCCTTTTCTTCCTTTTCTGAAATCACTGAAGAGGAAACTACACATTTTCTTTCCTCCTCAAAACTAACTACCTGTTCCTCTGATTCTATTCCCACCCATCTACTTAGCACTATCTCTCCATCCCTTTTATCTGTCATATCCTCAATCTTTCACTTTCCACTGCGACTGTTCCTGATTCCTTCAAACATGCCATAATCACACCACTCCTCAAAAAAACCTTCAGTGGACCCTACCTGTCCTTCCAGCTATTGCCCCATCTTCCTCCTCCCTTTCCTGTCCAAGATACTTGAACGTGATGTTCATCGCCATTGTCTTGACCTTCTTTCATCCCATGCTATTCTTGATCCACTTCAATCTGGCTTTCACCCTCTTCATTCAACTGAAACAGCACTTGCTAAAGTCTCCAATGACCTGTTCCTGGCCAGATCCAATGGTCTCTATTCTATCCTCATCCTTCTTGATCTATCTGCTGCTTTTGACACTGTTGATTACAGCCTACTCCTTGACACGCTGTCCTCACTTGGATTTCAGGGCTCTGCACTTTTCTGGTTTTCTTTTTATCTCTCCCATCATACTTTTAGTGTATACTCTGGTGGATCCTCCTCCACATCTATCTCACTATCAGTTGGTGTACCTCAGGGATCTGTCCTGGGACCTCTTCTTTTCTCCAACTATACTTCTTCCCTTGGTACTCTGATCTCATCCCATGGTTTTCAGTATCACTTTTATGCTGATGACTCCCAGATCTACCTCTCCACACCAGAAATTTCGAAGGAATCCAGGCCAAAGTATCAGCTTGCCTGACATTTTTGCCTGGATGTCTCACTGCCATCTGAAACTAAACATGACCAAGACTGAGCTTCTTATCTTTCCCCCTAAACCAACCTCTCCTCTTCCCCATTTCTCTATCTCTGTGGATAACACTCTCATCCTCCCTGTCTCATCAGCTCGTAACCTTGGGGTCATCTTCGACTCCTTTCTGTCCATCTGCACTTATTCAATAGATTGCTAAAACCTGTTGTTTCTTTCTCTCTAATATCACCAAAATTTGTTCCTGCAGTGTCACTATGCTAATATTGGCCCTCTCCTCAAGTCACTTCATTGGCTCCCTATCCGTTTCCACATACAGTTCAAACTCCTCTTATTGACTTACAAGTCCATTCACTCTGCAGCTCCTCAGTACCTCTCCACTCTTATCTCTCCCTATACTGTTCCCCCGGGAACTCTGTTCACTGGGTAAATCTCTTATCTGCTTATCCTCCACTGCTAACTCCAGACTCCGTTCCTTTTATCTTGCTGCACCATATTCCTAGAATCGACTTCCTGAGCCAGTATGTCAAGCTCCATCTCTGGCTGTCTTCAAATCTAGGCTAAAAGCCCACCTTTTTGATGTCGCTTTTAACTCCTAACTGTTACTCACTTGTTCAGCACCCATTTTTATCATTCCCACCTTTGTAATTCCCTTATCCCTTATTTGTCCTGTTTGTCCTAGTTAGACTGTAATCTCTTTCGAGCAGGGACTGTCTTTTTATGTCCAGTGTACAGCGCTGCGTAGTCTAGTAGCGCTGTAGAAATGATAAGTAGTAGTAGTAGTATTGTAATATTTTTTATTTGGAAGCATCCAAATAGATACTGAGGAAACTTCTCACTATACAGAATGTAGTATTATGTTTAATTTTTTCTTTAAAAAAGTTTTGACAGTGTATCCTGTTATTATGTGGAGCTCCACTGGTTCCTTGTGCCAGGATTTTATTTAAATTTTCTTGTTTTGTGTATAAAATTATATATGGCCTATCCCCACTTCACTTATTGAACCATCTTGTTTTTGTTAACAAGAGTCACCAGGATTTCAGAAGTTTTCACCTTTCCTTCTCTAAAAAAATATGAGAACTAGACTAATTGATATTCTTTTTTTCATATCAAGTAGTTCGTTTGGATAAGGCTATTAAGGATATTTTGATGTCTTAAATCTCTTATAACCAATTCCGCAAGCAGACTAAAACTTACCTATGTAGAAAAATTGTGCTAAATAATGGAGTATGTAGCTCAGGGATGCTCTATTTTTGTTAGGTTATGTTTTGAAATGTCCAGTCTTCTTTGATGTGTGATCCGCACTGAACCGAAAGGTATATGGCAGAATATAAATGTATTGTTAATGTTAATTTAAACTAGATAACGATAGAGTCACTTGTGATTAAAAAAAACATCACTTATTTTGTTGCTTGTGTGCTCAACATGCTGCCTTAGGAACCAGTCTGCATTGATAGACATGGTGTATAGTATGTCAAATCTTCTTATTCCACCCCAACTTGGATCCAGGTTTCACTTTCTTAGAAATCTTCATCAGGAGGTATCTCCATGAAAACAAAAAAAGTCAACGAATAACTGCACTTTAGTAAACAAAAAATAATAAATTTCAAAAAACGTCTGATCAGGTTTATAATGGAGTAAGAATGTCAGACCCAAGATGGCGTCTAGAAAGACCAGCACGCCAATCTCTATTTTATTGAGAACCATCACATGATCAATGTTCAGTCCACTTCCTTGTTAAGAGCACTCGGCTGAACAGTATTCCAATCATCGATCAATACTGACATTGATCATGTGACAGTTTGTTTCAATTAGTGGTGCAGGTGTTGATTCTTAGCAAACTCGACTATTGTAACATAATCTACTTGGGTTTGTCAAAATTCAGACAGTTTAAAATGTGGCTTTACGCCTTATATTCTCTCTACATAAAACAGGTAGAATTACTCCCTACTTCATTAGGACTCATTGGTTGACTGTTGAGGTGAGGATATTTTTTAAGTTGGGCTTCTTGCTATGGAAACTTACATTTGGACAAGTTCCATTATATATGACCACTTGTGCATTATACATTGGCGAGTTATTTATATAACTTCTGGAAATCGGCATTATTTGATCTCCCAAATCCTAAAGGTATTACGTCAAAGAAGCTTTTTAATTGTTTGTTTGCTTTTCAAGCTGCAACATTTTGGAAATTCTTACTAGATAATCTTAGAAATGTAACTAATTATACACCATGTTTAAGAAAGGTCTGAAGACGCTATTGTTTCAGATTTATGTGACAAAAAAATGATCTGATTATAGTTACTTTTATGTGATTCTGCTTTAAGGTTTAAGTACTATTTTATATTTTTTTACATTATGTAACTAGAATCTTGCTGTCATCTGCTGTGAACTATATTCATGGAAAACAGTAGGTTATAAGTGAACTAAGTGTAACTGTAACACGCAACAAGATAAGTGACTTGTTTTCATCACAAGTGACACTGTCGTTATCTAGTTGAATTTGTCCATCATCTTTATCTACCCAGACACATTCGGTCAATTAGTGACTATCTTCCCTTTAGGAAACTATTGAAAACCCATCTATTCAAACAGGTTTACTCGAATGACTTGACTTACCATAAGCAAACATAAGCAATACATCTATTTACCGGTTCAACTATTCATCAACAACGACTCAGAAAATATCTGCTACCAACCTTCTTACCCTCCTTGCTTGTCCAAACTTCTCCTTTATCGCCCCACCTCCTTACCTATCCCTATCCTTTCTCTCACACCTCTTCTATCCCATTTACTCCTTGTCCATTTGTCCTATCACATGCCTCCTTTGATGATTTTGATACTACAGATTGTATTTGTTACTATGTAAGCCACATTGAGCCTGCGATGAGCGGGAAAACACGGGGTACAAATGTAATAAATAAATAAATATTCTTTGGATGTGAGTTTCACTTGAGTCACACTGGTTTCTGAGCACCTTCACTGCAAATTTTAATATATTAAGTTTATGGGTTTCTTGGGACTTCATATGTTCTTTGCGTGTGTTATCCTGGGTTTAAGAATAAGTAAGGTGATTGCTTGAATCCCATAAAGAAATTTTTGAATCAAATGCATATGCATTAGGGATATCCTGAAAACCCAACTGGATGGAGGGGGGAGGAAGAGAGGAAAGCCAATGACTGAGAGTTGGCACACTAAGACAAATGTTGCCCAAATAAAGTGATTTTCTGTACCGTTTGTCCTAAATCACACTGTGTGAGGGTAGGGAAGGTAATGAGGCCACCACACTGTGCTCTGGAAGAGAAGGGGGTTCAATCACAGCTGCCCTGGGTCAGAACAGCCTTCCCTATTGCCAGTTTATGAGTAAATAATATCAGTTCATTTTAAGTTCAGGATTTGATTTGAACTTCTTTTGAATTGTCTCCTCAGAGCCAACGGTCAGTGTGGTCCAGGAAGCCCGCGGTCATCTTCCTAACTATCCCCAGAACCTGTATGACCTGCCTCGGAACAGCCACATTCCAAGCCACTACGACCTTGTCCCCGTGCGGCACAGCCCCTCCCACAGGGCTTCTCGGGACAAACAGCAAGGCAAGCTGTCTTAATTGCTATTGCCGTTTGCCACAGACATTCTCTGGGCCAGGAGGAGAGGCTCGAAGACCGTCGTTCCTGCTTTGCAATACACTGGACCAACTTGAATCTTATCTGTTAACAACAGTATTTTGGCCAACTGCTGCATGATGTAATTCAAAAGACTTTTATAAAAAATATATATAAAGGTAGACAGGTAGAGATTATCTATCTCTGTATATACACATGCATATTTAGAGTGAAAAAATGAAGAACCTGCAAATCTGACTGGGGGCGGGATAAATACACCTTCTGCGGACAACAAAGACGCTCTCTACAATAATGTATAGCCCAAAACTCTTAAGTACATTTTGTATAGAATGTGTAAATTACCTTCATATTCTACGCCTACGAGAAGAGCAACAACAGCCCAGCGTATGGTTTTTTAGGATTTCGGCGAAGAGGAGGCCAAGCCAACAGGCAGGAAATTGGAGGAAGGCAGACAGGGCAGAGCTGTGACCTATGACCCTTCCGTGCTGCCGTTCACCGTGTGACTGTGGAATCTGCTACCAGGGCCCACCGGCCGGGAGTCCGTTTTTTTTTTTTAGTTGAGCAGAAATACCCTCTGAAATGGGAAGGGGAACTGCTGGAGGCTGTTAGGCCTACTTTACTCCATCTTTGCAACACATTTTTAGCAACTGATGTGTTACAAAGCTTTTACTTGCTCTCAATGCTACAAAGCCATGAGTGAGAGTGTAAAGATTGATCTTTAAAGCAGCAGAGCTCAGCCCATCAATCCCACTGCTGAAACTTACACACCTTCAGTGACATTAGCATGGGACACTGGAACTGCAGACTTAAAGGGCACCCCCCCCCCCCCCTTCCTTCCATACCTACAAACTGGAATGTTACTACCTTTTCATGAGAAGAACAGGTCAGTTCAATGCCAAAACTTAGAAAGGAACGAGCCTGTTCCATTGGCTTTCTCCCACTCACTGCCTCAGGCAAAGGCTTCAGATTCAGTGATGTCTTTTTTTTAC
Organism: Microcaecilia unicolor; assembly: GCF_901765095.1. NCBI lineage: Eukaryota > Metazoa > Chordata > Amphibia > Gymnophiona > Siphonopidae > Microcaecilia > Microcaecilia unicolor. Next base: position 764,200,532 of record NC_044031.1, on the reverse strand, counting down.
AACCTCAGAGCACATGACCTTTTCTTGGCAGATAACATGGATTTAGAAATAACGCACTGTTATGGTCCATAAGTGTTCAGACAATGTATGCAGGAGTCTTGGTGTCCAACATACAAACAGTGGATCCAATAAAAGTCCTCTCACAATAGACCCCTGACGCAGGCCTTCACAGCTGAAACACGTCACGTGTCAGGTTGTTTTTATTGATTTGAATAAAGACCTTGATCAGGAGGACACCTATTGTGAGAGGACTTTTATTGGATCCACTGTTTGTACGTTTGTCTTCGGTTCTCCTGTGGAGAGATCACCTTCTGTGGAGCCTTGGTGTGCAGCAGGCATGCGTGAGGATGATGCATGATCATCCCACCTTCCAAGAGGAAGGGGGGAAAAAAACAGTTTCTTTACTTTTAGCTCAACACAGTCAGATGAGTACCATGGCCTCGATTCTTCCCCCTCCCCCACCCCCGCTTCACTCCCATAGTGATGAGTGGGGAGGGGGAGGAATAAGAATTGTATTTATTTGAATTTAGTTCATGCCATTTCAGTATTCACTCACTCAAGGCAGTTACGTTCGTGTTTACAGTTCCAGAAGGTGACACCGTCCCTGTACCAGGGAGTCAAGCCAATAAAGATACACTTTGATTTCAGACGTTCAGCTGCAACTGAAACTGGACACAGACTGGTTCTGGTTCTGGCCAATGGGCAGAACCAACTGGCGCAAGTTTGGTTCACATGAAAAAAATTTAAATATGAGACAAAGTAGGATGGAGCAGGTAAATGGGTGTAAATCTGTCACAGCCTGCGACAGGCATTGGAGAGTGAAGCATGTTTGAAATAAAATAAATGCCAAGTACTTAATGATGGATTTGAAATTGTATTTGTAAATCCTCCCAGTCACGGTGTTATTCTGCAGCCAGGTGCTGTACAAAACACTCATTATGAGGTGGTAACCGCTGGGCTCCTGTTTGCTTTATTTTCCAATAACAGTAGAGCTTGAGTTTTGAGAAGTATAGGATCTAAACCTGGATCGTGTTAAGAATAATCTTAAAATCTGCCCTATGCCTTTATTTTGTTCATTTGATAAACAGCTCCTGAACGTGCACTAAACTTAAGTCTTCCACTCTAAAGTGTTTTATGCAAGCTGATGTCATATTGCAGCAGGTATCTGCACTTTACATAATTAAAGTAACTGAAACATGTGGGTTGTGTGTTATATGAAGCGGCACCGAGAAAACAAACCACGAAGTATCCCCAGTTCAGTTGGCAAAGCCACAGCTGCCAAGTTACCTATTTCCAAGCTGGAGATTTTAGGCCAGCCCTGATTTTAAGATTTAGATTTTATTATTTATAACACACCAGGGTGAGGTACAATACGCACTCATACAAAATAAAACATTTAAAGAAAAAAAAAAACAGAATCTAACCTAGTTGCCACTTCATAGGCAGGCAATGATAATGTTCAGCGTATCAGCACAAACAGAAAAAGCCAAACACAGCAGTGTGCCTTCAATTTACGCTTAAACGTCAACAAATGAGCCTCACGCTTCAGTCCAGTTGGCAATCGATGCCATTCAAAAGGCCCAGCAATCAAAAGACCTTTTCCTAGTCACATCTAATTGAAAGTTTTGAACTTAAAAAGCAGTGTGGGATTTGTAGTGCCTGATCCTGCCCATAATGGACCAGGATGGGGGTGGTCAGAAATCCAGGACAGTCCTAAAATCTCCAGCCTGACCCCTTTCCACTCTCTTTCTCTGTGCCCTTTGCCCCCAGCCCAGGTATCATAAATGTAAATGAGAGGCCAGTGTGTTGATCATCTCTGAAGGAGTACCCACATGCTCCCATACTTGCACTGAGGAAAGACTGGCCAGGAGCGCAGCTTCCCGCAACCCCACCAGCTGAGGCCCATCTGCCCAAGCACCACAAGGAGGAGGAAGGGCAGCCACCCTAGAAGACTAGTCGGGCTCGAGACCCATCAGAATTTGGACAGGATGGATACGTGACCGGTATTTGCCCCTGCTTCAAAGAAGAAGCCCCACTGTCTCAGCTGGCACATTTTAAAAGGGAAATCCTACAAGGAATTTCCCCTTGAAAATTAGATTTGTCCTCTGCGTTCCATGCACTGCAAGGTTTGAAAAGTGCCCAGAAAAGCAGGCTTCGGTGGACTCACTCAGTATCATTGCCGCCAGCTCTGACAGAATAAACAATGACCCTCTCTCTCCTTTGCAACCCCCACGCCACCCCACCCCCGTTTACAAAGCCAGGCTAGCAGCTGCCCGTGCAATAATGCTGACACAGCATTGCCTTGTGGATCTGTAAGCAGAGGGGTTACTTAGCTGGCTGAGGTCCATTTTAACAGACTCATTAAATCACAGTTCTCCACAGTTTGCATGCTCCCACCCCATAGATCCAGTGTGTTTCTTCTAGCAAAAACGGTGCCGGTACTCAAATGTCAGGTCACCCTTCAGGGATGAGGTGATCACTGAGGGACTCATCCCACAATAGCCAGGACCCTTGCAACCAGTCACAGAATCTATAACAAGGCAGAATTGGTGTGTAAAGCCTGAGCTCTTTCATTAAAATTTGGGGACCATGGGCCAATTTCAGCACACAATGGAAAAGGTGCAGGTACTCAGTACCGAGTACCCCCTCAAAAAAAAGCCCTGCTTAAATCTAAAATGTAGAGTATGTAAGCAAGTACATAAGTATTGCCATACTGGGAAAGACCAAAGGTCCATCGAGCCCAGCATCCTGTTTCCAACAGTGGCCAATCCAGGTCACAGATACCCGGCAAGATCCCAAAAATGTACAAAACATTTTATACTGCTTATCCCAGAAATGGGGAAGTCCATTCCATAACAGTCTATAGACTTTTCCTTTAGGAAGCTGTCCAAACCTTTTTTAAACTCCGCTAAGCTAGCCGCCTTTACCACATTCTCTGGCAACGAATTCCAGAGTTTAATTACACGTTGAGTGAAGAAAGATTTTCTCAGATTCATTTCAAATTTACTACATCATAGCTTCATCGCATGCCCCCTAGTCCTAGTATTTTTGGAAAGCGTGAAGACACTTCACATCTACCCGTTCAACGCCACTTATTATTTTATAGACCTCAGCCGCTTTTTCTCCAAGCTGAAGAGCCCTAGCTGCTTTAGCCTTTCCTCCTAGGGAAGTCATCCCATCCCCTTTATCATTTTCGTCACCCTTCTCTGCACCTTTTCTAATTCCACTATATCTTTTTTTGAGATGCAGCGACCAGAATTGAACACAATATTTGAGGTGCGGTCGCACCTCCGATCACTCATGCTAATGAAAGTCTAAAAATGTTAAAGGTAAAGCTTTACAGTTGTGGACACTTACATTTTTTTTAAAAAATGGATACTGAAAAAAAATCAACCAAGATGTTGTCAGTGGAGGTTTTTATGCCTGTGAGGATTCCTCCATAAAGGGTTGTGAGAACAATAGACAGAGGAAGTTCCAGGCTGGGGTCTGAGGCTTTTCCTTCCACTGTTTTAACTTTTGTTGTAAATCTTGTGAGGTTCTTTCTTTTTTTTTTTTTTTTTGTTTGTTCAGTGATCTTTTGGTGTATTGGTTATAGTGTTTGGGACGTACCCAATCCCCCATTTCCGTTTTAGGTGATGATAGAGATAAGTAAAATTGATGCAGATGGTGTTGTCATACACACAGAAGCCACTTACTCTCTCACCTTCCATGTTTTTCCACAATAAACGATTACTACAAACTGTGGCCGTGTGCACCGCAACCGGAGTCTAAGTGGCATGAAGTAAGGCCCAGTCCTGCATCTGGCTTCCCTATCTGAACCCCTGTGACCTTGCCCATTTCCCTACTCACAGAGCAGCCACGCTCATATGATGCTTCAGACATGCGCTTTTGAATCTGTTCATGCAGAACTCCTGCCTATTTGCTCCACTGCCCCATAACAGCTGCCTGACACTTCCATCCTAAGTCTGAAAGCAGAACTTTTCACCATAGTTGAAACAAACAAACAAACAAAAAAACACAGTGGGTTTTATGCTACAAGAACCTGCCGGTACTGCTACCAGCAGCAAAGCACATCTTTATTTTTACAAAAACACTGAACAATGTAGGGAATAAGGTCCCTTTTTAAAATTATATTTTATTAGAATTAAGGTACCTTAAGTCAATCTAAAAATGACGACTTATGGTCGAGTCCATGCATAGATACACAGAGCAGTGCATTACAAACAGCAGAAAGGGAGAGAAAAGCATTTGTGAGCGAGTGCAGAAGTGCCCTCCGTGTGCCCCTCACACTTCATGAGCACCGCGAGATGCATGAACTGCCCAGGCCGGCAACCCTGACCCACTGCTGCTCTGGGGGTTTAAAGACCGGGGAGGGAAGTCGCTATATGGATCAGTGCAAAGGGGGGGGGGGGGGGGGGGTCCCTCTCCAGCCTTTGTCCTAAAGCTGCCAATTCCCCTTTTTTTCAGTTTACAAGTTATTTCCAAACCTGTCCTAATGGCCAACCTGCCAGCTGGGTTTTTAGGATTATCCACACTGACCGTGCAAGAGAGAATCTGCATGTAATGGAGGTCCTAAATGCAAATCTAAGGGGTTCCCCCAGGACAAGTAAGGAGCCACTGGCTTAAACTCTGTACACAAACTGGTTGCATCCTCGCTGTACCTGCTATCAGACAGTAAGTTGATCCTTAGTAATGCCACATGTCCAACTAGCTTGTACATATAGAGCTCTGCGCTAGTCCTTTCACCAGGAAGGCGCCATCACTTAGAAAACTAATCACACTTAATCCAAGTGTCGCCACCAGCAGAAAGAGGAAGGTAGCTGGAGAACAGACACTACCTTCTGCAGCTGTGTTGCCACCAAGCCCAGTATGTAGACCATTTCCTCCCCTCCCCCAAGGTTTAGCAAGGGGCATACAGCATCCTGTGGGTATGTACAGTATTGCCCCCGTGTCCAGCTCAAGCTGATTCATTACATGCTTGACATGATGCTCACAGGTCCAAAACAGCAATTGTTCTCAAAAGAGGCTTCCCGTGCAAAAGATGTGAGGTTTGGCCTAAGAACAGGGATAACAGGTCATTTCAATGGCTAAAAAAGCCAGATAAAACGGAACCTTGAAACCTCACTGGGGATCAACTTAACCCAAAGAATTATATTCTAGAACGCTGGAAGGGAGCCGGGACATGACAGTGAACAGCTAGACACCTCTGCTTATATACAAAAGTGTGTTACTTTATTCACATTTGGGCAAAAAAAAAAGAGTAAATGCCATCAGCCCAAATTCAGCTTACATTAAGAGGTATTTTCTGAAAAAAATCACAAGAACTTAAAGAGCAGCAACAAATGAAAAATTATCAGCGGCTTTATGATACTCATGAGCTAGAGAAAGGACAGTTGAAATTTGCTACGGGGGGTGGGGGGGGGGTACCCCTTCCCACTCCTGATCAGAGGCGGGGGGGGGGGGGGACAGTCCAGCACTTTTCCTAGCTGGGCATCCCAGCTTCTTTTGTTTGTTTGTTTGTTTGTTTGTTTTTTTAAATCTGAACATACAGGAAGGAGCTGGAGAAAACTGAGTGATCAGGTGCTACATTAGCAACAGAGTCTGTAAAATATTGACAGTAGCAGGAAGCTGGTCTCTTAACGACTTTGGGATGATAGGATGCAGTTACACACTCCCCTCTTCAAAGAGCTACATCTATTCAAGTGCTGAACCAACTAGTTTTGGACTACAGAATACAAGCTTAGCAGCCAGAGAAGGTCTCAAAGCCATTGCTCCATAATTCCCCAAAAAGTCTGAGTCGTGAAAGGCGTTTGTTTACATAGATGAATGCTCACGGAGGATAACTGAAAACCAGGCCCCCTACTGGAAAAGGAGGGCCAATCCAAGACCATTTCCCTCCAGCACCATCACTTGCAGAAAGATTAGCCATGCGTGCTCAGCTATTCCTGCAGGTCCCCCTCGGACCTTCTGGCCTACTCGCATCTGACCCCGTTTGGGCTGACAGGAGGAAAACGCACAATGGTGGAAAGGTTGGGTCTCAGCAATGACTCTTACAACGTGGACAACATTCAAAGAACAAAAATAAAAATAGTAATCATGAATTGTAAATATAATTAAACTTTGGACATGGGGAATTTACACAGCCTTTATGAATTTGATTGCTATATATTCTGACAGCACTGCATTTTTGGTTTGTTTTCCGTGGTTGGGGGAACATGGATCGGGACCACATTGGTGCTTGGAGACATGTCATTCTCACGCCGGTCTGACATTTGCTTCTGAGAAACGATACGATAGATTTCTAGATGAAAAAATAAGAAATACAAAAAGTGAATATTTTGGTTCAGAACAGGATTACAATATCGTACAGTGTGCTGGGCCTCTGCACAGGAAGGTCACTTCAGGTCACCGCCCAGAATCCTGCTTATTACAGCTACACTTTACTGGCGAAAAGCCACCGATAGGTTGTAAAAGCTTAGCCACATATTTCAAGAACAGTAGATAACCCCGAGGTCACCAGACAAAAAAAAATCCCCCCAAATCATGTTAAGAACCAAACCACCTGTTGTGCAGGTGATGAACAGGAAGTTAAAAAATAAAATAAAATTATATATGACTAGTAAAAAAAGGCCCGTTTCTGACACAAATCAAACGGGCGCTAGCAAGGTTTTCCTCGGAGTGTGTATGTTTGAGAGAGTGTATGTGAGAGTGACTGTGTGTGAGAGAGAGAGTGAATGTGCGAGTGTGTGTGAGAGAGAAAGAGTGAGTCTGGGTGCGAGTATGTCTGTGAGAGAGAGTGTGTGTGTGTGTGAGAATGAGTGTGTGCAAGTGCGTATGTGAGACACGGTGTGAGAGAGAGTATTTCACACAGATACAGTGTGTGCGAGAGACAGAGTGTGTGTGTGACACACAGACTCTCTGAGACCAAGAGAGTGTGTGAGTGACTGTGCGACACATAGAGAGTGAATGTGATACAGTGTGAAACAGTGTGTGAGAGTGAGAGAGAGAGAAAGACTGACTGTGTGAGAGAGAGAGTGTGTGTGTGTGACAGAGATACTTACCCCCTCCCTCCCTCTCTCTGGTGTCAGGACCCCCCCCTTTCTCTCTGGTGTCTGAGCGTTACTGTGCAGGACGCTGAGCTCTGACTGTGCTTCAAGGAACTGACCAATCCTATGTAATAGAATGCACCTCCAACATTCTGAAGCCGAGAAACTTCATGTGGTTGGTCACTTCTGCTTGTGACGAACCCGGAAGTATGTGATGTCAATTCAGGAGATGGATACAGAGAGCAGGAATGCCTCAGCCATGCAGTCAGCTTCAGAATGTTGGAGGTGCCTTTTATTATATAGGAAAGGAACTGACCAATCCTATTTAATGGAATGCACCTCCAACATTCTGAAGCCGAGACAGCTCATGTGGTTGGTCACTTCTGCTTGTGACGAACACGGAAGTAAGTGATGTCAATTCAGGAGATGGATACAGAGAGCAGGAATGCCTCAGCCATGCAGTCAGCTTCAGAATGTTGGAGGTACATTTTATTATATAGGATATGTAAAACTAAATCTTTTCTGCTTCACTATGCATACTGGCTATATAATTACACTTGTTGTATTATGTATGTGATTACTGGGAACTACTCTAAACAGGAAAGAGATGATAATACAATCATTCAACAGTCACAGCTCATCGGTTGTCCCACGAGGTGTTAAACTCCATCACCACACATACACGAGTAACATAGTAGATGACGACACAAAGACTGCAAGGAAACGCACACAGCAGGGAATAGGAAGGGAAGGCTCCTCCAAGAAACCGGGGAAGACGTATATTGTAAATCAAACCTTTATTCCAAGTTACACAGTGGAAAACTCGACTCAGCTGTGTTTCGGCGCTAAAAAGCGCCTTCCTCAGGAGTCTTTTGAAGAGAAGTGCTGGAGCAATCAACACATAACAGAGGTTTCTTTTGGCAGAGACATCGGATAAAATACCTATATCCGGTATTACGTAACAGCAATATATCACAGATAATAGAATATACAAAATCAGCTGTACACTATAAGACTCCTGAGGAAGGCGCTTTTTAGCGCCGAAACACAGCTGTGTCGAGTTCAGTTTTCCACTGTGTAACTTGGAATAAAGGTTTGATTTACAATATACGTCTTTCCCGGTTTCTTGGAGGAGCCTTCCTTTCCTACTCCCTGCTGTGTGTGGGCAGAGAAAGACCTGCACGGTCCATCCAGTCTGCCCAACAAGATAATGAGTGAGGCTCATTACTGTCATGGTATGTGCAAATCCATTCGGAGACTGTGCCCCTGGCAGAAAGGGTCATTTTAGAAGGGCTATCCACATTTGCAACATGCTTAAACATGTATCTTTCATAAAACTCTAGGTTCCCATGTTATAAGTGGCATGAGGGCATGGTCTGGGCAGGACACATTTATTCCCTGTTTCAAAACAATGTCCTAACAGATGGACAGCAGGATTTACAACTGCTACAAACACATTTCAGTTGCAAACTGCTCTGACTGAGCAACACTCCACTGGCGAGATTAGGGGGAGACTGCCTCTTAACCCCAGTGGTTTTTGTCTCTCCCCCCCCACACACACTGCAAGGGTTTGCGGTGTGTGACAGTGTCAGAAGATGCAGATTCCTAAACTGGCTAAAAAAAAAAAAAAAAAGTGTATGTCCTGGTTTTCAACTCATCAACATTTTCTACTTCTTAAATGGCTGTTTACCCTGCATGAACCCGACACAAACATTAAACCTATATTTTTAAACACCCTCTAGGTCAGCAGATTCTGTTCTAATACGGGTAAAACTTGAGGCATCCTGACATCAATTCCAACTTGCACATCCTTTCTAAAAGAAGATAGGTTTCTATGGAACTTTGGAAGGCTAAGTGCTTTGAAAATATGCCTCATTGTGAGGGTGGTCAGCAGTCACCGGCCCTCAGTCATTTACTGTGTTCAGGCTTCCAGATTCCCCCCCCCCCCCCAATACACACATACAAGTGGGTGCTGGGGCTGCTCAGCGGTTTACCAGATACAGTCACCTCTCTTCAGAAGAAAAGGAAGATGCTGAACCGGGGTCCAGATCCGCCTTGCCTACTAGGAGATGACCAAAGTGCTGCAGGGCTAACTGAATCGCCCTGGTCTCCAAGAAATTGATGGATTGAGCTGCTTCCAGCGGGGACCACAGCCCCTGGGTCCACTTGTCCAGGCAGTGAGCTCCCCAGCCCCGGAGACTGGCATCTGTTGTTAATGGTATCCACCGAGGAGACTCCAACGGCATTCCTGCCGAGAGATTCTTCATTCGTAGCCACCAGCAAAGAGAGCTGCGTTCTGGATGACGGAGTAACAACTTCATCGTGAGAGGATGTCGCTGAGAAGACCACCGGGAGAGCAGGGACCACTGAAGAGACCTCATGTGCAATCTGGCCCAGGGCACTACCTCTATTGTTGCTGCCATCGAACCGAGAACCTGCAGATAATCCCGAGCCGACGGGGTTTTCTGATGAAGTAATCCCAGAACCTGAGACCTGAGCTTCAAGACTCTTCCCTGCGGGAGGAAAACTCGACCCTTCTCTGTATCGAAGGTGACTCCCAAATACTCTAGCGACTGAGAGGGAACCAACCGGCTCTTGGCCAGATTCACTACCCAACCTAGGGACTGCAAGAAAGCTACCACTCACTAAGTGACCTGGCAACTCTCCTGATAAGACTTCGCTCTGATCAACCAGTCGTCTAAGTAAGGATGAACGAGGATTCCCTCTTTCCTGAGAGCCGCTGCCACCACTACCATAACCTTGGTAAACGTGCGTGGAGCCGTCGCGAGACCAAAGGGCAGAGCTCGAAACTGGTAATGCTTTCCTAGGATGGCAAAGCGCAAGAACTGGTGGTGAGCCGGACATATCGGGATTTGCAAATAAGCCTCTGTGAGATCTAATGCTGTTAAATACTCTCCTTGGCGAACTGCCACTATGACGGAGCGAAGAGTCTCCATACGAAAGCTTGTGACCTTGAGCGCCCGATTGACAGCCTTGAGATCTAAAAATCGGCCGAAAAGCATCTTCTTTCTTTGGAACCACAAAATAAATTGAATAGCGACACCGCTTCTGCTCCGAGGGAGGAACTGGATAAATTGCTTGAAGATCTAAGAGCCTCTGCAGAGTCTCCCGAACCGCCCGCACTTTGCAGCGAGAGTGACAGGGGGACTCCAGAAAGGCTTCTGAAATAGGCCTTGCGAACTCTAAGGCATAACCGTCTCGAACAACGTCCAAGACCCACTGATCTGAAGTAATGTGGACCCACCTCTGATAGAACTGTGAAAGACGAGCTCCCACAGGGACCAGTGGAGAGTCCTTCGCACCTTCATTGGGAAGCACGGGATGGGGAGCGAAAATTCGCGGAAGAAAATCTACCTGCTCTTCGGTAACCCCGAAAGGACTGAATTCTGTTAAAAAAATCGAGACCTCTGCGTCTGAGGACCCCTATCAGATAGAAATCTACGGAAAGGACGAATACCACGACGACCAAACAAAGCACCCCGACTAGGCAGCCGAGGCCTATCTTCCGGGAGACGAGGAACTTTAGCGTCACCTAGAGACTGCACCAACTTATCCAATTCCTCTCCAAACAAGAAAGAGCCACGAAAAGGGAATCTACTTAACTTAGATTTAGAGGCTGCATCCGCCGACCACCCTTTCAACCAGAGGGAGCGACGAGCAGCGACCCCCAAGGCCAAGGACTTAGAAGATGCCCTCAACAGATCATATAGGGCATCGGCTAAAAAGGCAGAGCCCGTCTCAATCTTGGCCACTTCTACATCAATAGCACCTAGATCATCAGAAGATCTATCCAAAACTCTTTCCGCCCAACGAAAACAAGCTCTGGCCACCAAAGAACCACAGATGCCCACCTGCACTGCCAGAGAAGAAACATGAAAACTATTCTTTAGAAGAGTGTCTAGCCTCCTATCCTGAGCATCCCGCAGAGCAGTCCCTCCATCCACAGGGACCGTATTGCGCTTAGTAACCGCCGAGACCACGGCATCCACCACGGGAAGCTTAAGCAGAGCTCCATCCGCCTCCGGGACAGGATAAAGTCGATTCATAGATTTGGAGAAACGAAAAACGGCATCCAAGGCCTCCCATTGTGCCTTAATAACCTCCCAAATATCCTGATGCATAGGGAAAGTTTTAGAGGAAGACCTAGATCCCTTTATCAAAACATCAATCTTCCGCACCTCTGAGACAGGGAGCGGATCCTCAAAATGCAACGTTGAGGCTACCATGGAAATAAGTTCCTGCAAGTCCTCCTTGTGGAACACTCTAGCCACCGAGGGATCCTCCCCCTGTGACAAGGGCACTGAGTCTGAATCTAAGGAGGGAAAATCCTCCCAAGAAGGATCTGCTAGGTCCTGTAGACCCTCTTCTTCCTCTAAAAGGGGCATATCCTGATCCTGGTGAGAAAAAACATCCAACTGCGAGTCCCAATCCCTAGGTCTCTTGGGAGGGAGAACAGAGCTAACAGGATCCCCTGGCGCTGCTGCTCCTGCCTTGTCCTTCTGCATAAGAAAAGCGCGGTACATCTGCAGCACAAACTCAGGAGGAAATCCCCCTGCCTGAGTGCCTGCAGCCTGCACCATCGCCCCTGATTCTGGATTCCCTAAGGCCCCTGAAGTGCGGGAAAGAGACTGACCCCCCGAAGGAGAAACCGGAGGAGGAACCAAAATGGCCGCCGTTCGCGCCAAACTTCCAGCACCACCCCCCCCGATACCGCGCCTGAGGCCTCCGCACTCAGCGGCAAAGATAACGAGGGAGAAGGAAGAACCGCCGCACTGGCCCCCGAAACCGACGAAGGGACGAAGGAATCATGCGCTGTGCAGTACTTACAAGCGCCGGAGGAATTAACTCCCCGACGCTGACATACAGAACATCGTTTCAACTTTTCCGACATATTGAAGTAAGCAACGAGCACGCGCGTGCACGCGCCGGCGCGGTTCACGCGGGAGACTTTTCTTTTTTTTTTTTTAAATGCTCCCCAAGAAAAAACAGCGATAGCTTCAGCAAAATAAACAGAAATAAATTCTGGCCCCAATCAATAGACTGCAAGTTCTACTTAGGCTGGCTATTTGTCTTAGTGCTCTTTTTTTTTTTTTTTTACAGCTGCCTCAAACAAAGCTCAATGCTCGTTAGGTCAGAGGGGAAAAAACAGATTCCTCTTTTAAATTACACTGGCTGCCTCTCCCAAAGGCGAACACCTTTCCTCAGAAAGGGTGGCCCTTCCCTTTTTTTTCTTTTTTTTTTTTTTTTAAGTATATATTTTTAATAATTATCACTGCACACGAGGGAGATGGGGAGGAAGGGGGGAGAGACTCGGGACACCCGAGTGTAACACCCCAGAGGCTACAAATAATGAGAAAAATCTGGGAAAAGCCTCTAAGGTAAAATTATGTATCATACCTGATAATTTTCTTTCCATTAATCATAGCTGATCAATCCATAGACTGGTGGGTTGTGTCCATCTACCAGCAGGTGGAGATAGAGAGCAAAGCTTTTGCCTCCCTATATGTGGTCATGTGCTGCCAGAAACTCCTCAGTATGTCGATATCAAAGCTCCATCCGCAGGACTCAGCACTTAGAGAATTATACCCACAAAGGGACACTCTGCCCAGCTCACCACCGCCGAAACTGGGGAGGGGAATTAACCCAGCTCATCCCCACACAAGTGGGGGAGGGGAATCCGTCCAGCTCATCCCCGCGGAGCGGGGGAGGGACACCACCCCGCCAATGCGGGGGGATCTGGCTTATCCTGCAACCGCGGGAGGAGCTGACTGACCCTAACACCGCCGAAGCGGGAGGGGTACAAAGCTGCCCTACAGCCGCACGAAGCGGGAGGGAGCGCCGGCAGAATTTATGTCTCAATCCAGCCCCGTAAAACGGAGGGGAGAGGAATGCAGCAGCTCACTGTAACACAAACTCGTCTCAACTCTTGAAGAATCCAATTGAAAAAACTTGAACACGAAGTCCTCCTGAACAGGAACTGAAGACTAAACTTGAACCTGAAATGCAACCAGAATATAAACAGTACAGATATCTGGGAGGGGCTATGGATTGATCAGCTATGATTAATGGAAAGAAAATTATCAGGTATGATACATAATTTTACCTTCCATATCATCATGCTGATCAATCCATAGACTGGTGGGATGTACCGAAGCAGTACTCACCCAGGGCGGGACATTGAAATCCCTGACCGCAACACTGAAGCTCCAAACCGGGCCTCCGCCCGAGCAGCCACAGTCAAGCGGTAATGCCTGGAGAAGGTATGGGCCGATGCCCAAGTTGCCGCCTTGCAAATCTCTTCCAAGGAGACAGACCCGGCCTCTGCCATCGAGGCCGCCTGAGCTCTAGTGGAGTGAGCCTTCAGCTGGATAGGCGGCACCTTCCCCGCGGCCACATAAGCCGCTGCAATGGTTTCCTTGACCCATCTTGCCACTGTAGGCTTAACAGCCTGCAGACCCTTACGAGGACCTGCAAACAGGACAAACAGATGATCCGATTTCCGGAAATCATTGGTCACTTCCAAGTATCTGATGATGACTCGTCTCACATCCAGATATTTGAGAGCAGAGTATTCCTCTGGGTAGTCCTCCCTACGAAAGGAAGGGAGACAGAGCTGCTGATTCACATGGAAGCGAGAAACAATCTTGGGCAGGAAGGAAGGCACTGTGCGAATAGTCACTCCTGCCTCAGTGAACTGCAGAAAAGGCTCTCGACATGAGAGTGCCTGGAGCTCGGAAACTCTTCTGGCTGAAGTGATAGCCACCAAAAAGACTGCTTTCAACGTCAGGTCTTTCAGAGATGCCCTCGACAAGGGTTCAAAAGGCGGCTTCTGCAAGGCTCTTAGCACCAGGTTGAGATTCCACGCAGGCACCACTGAGCGCAGAGGAGGGCGCAGGTGATTAACTCCCTTGAGAAAACGTACCACATCTGGCTGCGAAGCCAGGGAAGCACCCTTCAGGCGGCCCCTGAAGCAAGCCAGAGCCGCTACCTGGACTTTAAGGGAACTGAGCGACAGGCCTTTCTCCAGACCTTCTTGCAGGAACGCCAGCACTGAAGAAATTGGAGCAGTGAAGGGAGAAAGTGAGCCTGCTTCACACCACGCTGCAAAGGTACGCCAAACCCTGGCGTAAGCAGTAGAAGTAGAGCGCTTCCTCGCTCTCAGCATAGTGGCGATGACCTTGTCTGAGAAGCCCTTCTTCCTCAGACGCTGCCGCTCAATAGCCAGGCCATAAGACCAAAGGGGGAGGGATCCTCCATCACCACGGGACCCTGATGCAACAGGCCCTGCTCCATTGGCAGCCGCAGAGGGTCGTCCACTGAGAGCCTGATCAAGTCCGCATACCAGGGACGTCTGGGCCAGTCCGGACCCACCAGGATTATCCGGCCCGGATGCTTTGCCACCCAGTCTAGTACCCTGCCCAACATGGGCCAGGGCGGGAACACATAGAGAAGCTCTTGTGTCGGCCACTGTTGGAGAAGAGCATCTACTCCCAGAGATCGAGGGTCCCGTCCTCTGCTGAAAAAGCGCGGCACTTGGCAATTGGCCGATGACGCCATCAGATCTAGGCTCGGCTGGCCCCAGCGCTTCGTGATGTCCAAGAACGCCTGAGCCGATAACTGCCACTCTCCGGGATCCAAGGTATGGCGACTGAGAAAGTCCGCCTTGACATTCATGACTCCGGCAATGTGGGCCGCTGACAGCTGTTCCAGGTTCGCTTCCGCCCACTGGCATAGATTCATGGCTTCCTTGGCTAGAGGGGCGCTCTTGGTACCTCCCTGGCGGTTGACATAGGCCACAGCCGTGGCGTTGTCCGACAGGACCCGTACTGGCTTCAACGCCAGTACCGGGAGGAACTCCAAAAGCGCCAACCGAATGGCTCTGAGTTCCAGGAGGTTGATAGACCACTTTGCCTCTGCAAAAGACCAGAGCCCCTGCGCTGTCCTTCCCAAGCAATGGGCTCCCCAGCCCGTCAAAGAGGCGTCCGTCGTGACGACAATCCACTCCGGGGTCACAAGAGGCATCCCTGCAGACAACTTGTCTGTCTTCAGCCACCAGCTCAGCGCCTTGCGCACTGCTGGGTCCAAGGGAAGGCGCACAGCATAATCCTCCGACACCGGAGTCCAGCGCTGCAGCAGAGAGTGTTGTAGTGGTCTCATATGAGCCCTGGCCCAGGGCACTACTTCCATCGTGGCCGTCATAGAGCCCAACAGCTGCACATAGTCCCAAGCCCGAAGCGGAGAGGCTACTAAGAACTGGTCCACCTGAGCCTGAAGTTTGACAATCCGATTGTCCGGCAGGAACACTCTGCCCACTTGGGTGTCGAATCGAACTCCCAGATACTCCAGGGACTGAGTCGGGCGCAGCTGGCTTTTCTCCCAGTTGATGATCCACCCCAGGGAGCTCAAAAGAGCAATCACCCGGTCCACAGCTTTGCCGCACTCTGCATAAGAGGGGACTCGGATCAACCAGTCGTCCAGATAAGGATGGACTTGTACTCCTTCCTTTCGCAGGAAGGCCGCGATGACCACCATTACTTTGGAGAAGGTCCGCGGAGCAGTAGCCAACCCGAACGGGAGGGCTCTGAACTGGAAGTGTCGGCCCAGGACTGCAAAACGCAGAAAGCGTTGATGAGGAGGCCAGATGGGAATATGCAAGTACGCTTCCTTGATGTCCAAGGATGCCAGGAACTCCCCTGCCTTCACTGCCGCTATAACAGAGCGGAGAGTCTCCATGCGAAAGTGCCGAACTTTCAAGGCCCGATTGACCCCTTTGAGGTCGAGGATAGGCCGTACAGAACCTCCTTTCTTTGGTACCACAAAGTAAATGGAGTAACGTCCCTTGCCAAGCTGATGTTCTGGCACCGGAACGACTGCACCCAGGCGGATCAGGTTGTCCAAGGTCTGCTGCACTGCCACAGCTTTGACCGGAGACTTGCAGGGAGAGAGTACAAACCCGTCCCTTAAGGGTCGGCAGAACTCTAGCTTGTAGCCGTCTCTGATGACTTCCAGCACCCAAACGTCTGAAGTTACCCTGGTCCACTCGCCCAGAAACGAGGACAGGCGTCCTCCAATCTGCACTGGGCCATGGACCAGGACCCCGTCATTGGGTACGAGACCCTGGGGGAGGACCGGAGGGAGCACCTCCGGGACGGCGGTCTCTGCGAAAGGAATGCTGCTTGGGGGAGAAGTTCCTCTTGAAGGAAGAGGGGGCAGAGGAGCCCGACTTGCCCGGGGGGTACCGACGGGCTTCCTGAAACCGTCCTCTGGAGTTACCGGGGTGAGCACTGGCCCGAGCCCTGACCTCTGGTAACCTCTTGCCCTTAGACGTGCCGAGATCGGTCATAATTTTGTCCAGCTCGACCCCAAAAAGCAGCTTGCCTTTAAAAGGCAATTTAGCCAGGCGGGACTTAGAGGCGTGGTCAGCAGACCAATGTTTCAGCCAAAGCCACCGCCGCGCAGAGACTGTCTGAGCCATGCCTTTAGCCGAGGCTCTCAAGACATCATACAGTAAGTCTGCCAAATAAGCCAAGCCCGATTCCAGGGCCGGCCAATCAGCCCTCAAGGAAGGATCCGAGGGGGAGGCCCGCTGCACAATCGTCAGGCACGCCCTGGCCACATAGGAGCCGCAAACTGAGGCCTGCAAACTTAAGGCAGCCGCCTCGAAGGACGACCTTAAAGCCGCCTCCAATCTTCTGTCTTGGGCGTCTTTTAGGGCCGTGCCACCTTCCACCGGCAACGCCGTTTTCTTAGTCACCGCAGTGATTAAAGAATCCACGGTAGGCCAAAGAAAGGCCTCACGTTCACTTTCAGGCAAAGGATAGAGGCGGGACATAGCCCTAGCCACTTTGAGGCTCGCTTCCGGGACATCCCATTGAGCCGAAATTAAGGTGTGCATGGCATCATGCATGTGGAAGGTTCTAGGCGGGCGCTTCGTCCCCAGCATAATGGCGGAGCCAACAGGGGCTGAGGGAGAGACGTCCTCTGGAGAGGAAATCTTCAAAATGCTCATGGCCTGCACTAA
Organism: Microcaecilia unicolor; assembly: GCF_901765095.1. NCBI lineage: Eukaryota > Metazoa > Chordata > Amphibia > Gymnophiona > Siphonopidae > Microcaecilia > Microcaecilia unicolor. Next base: position 764,183,444 of record NC_044031.1, on the reverse strand, counting down.
CAGGTTGGGCAAATCCTCTGAGCGAAAGATCCGCGCTGCAGAGGGGTCATCCGCTCCATCCGAGCGGGAATCCGTCTCCTCCAAGGAATCCCCAAAGGACCGTTGGGAGAACTCAGATACGCTGCCCTCATCTACATCAGAGGAGACAGAGTCTTCTAAGCCCTGGGAATCCACCCGAGGGCGTTTACTTCCGGGGGCCTCAACCCCTTTGTCGGACAAGGGAGAAGGGGCAGCATTTTGCATAAGGAAGGCCTGATGCAGCAGCAAAATAAACTCGGGGGAGAAACCCCCCAGACTGTGTATTTCAGCAGCCTGGGCCACAGCCCTAGATGCACCCTCAACCGGCGCTCGCAAGAGCGGGGGAGAAACATGCTGCGCATCCAAGATGGCGTCCGGCGCGACACTCCGCGAAGGAGCCGCGCGGGAAGAACGGCGCTTAACTTTAGCCGCTTTTTTGCCGTCGCCCAAATCAAGGGCGGCCATGGCATGAACGTCTCCCAGCTCAAGGGCAGCCCAAGAAGAAGCCGTCCGAGCAGAGTGGCCGGCCAAGATGGCGGAGGCGAGCAGCGGGGGATGGGCGTTTATGGCGGGAAAAACCGCCGCACCGGAGGAAGACCCGGGACACTGACCGGCCTCCAAACTGACACTCAACAAGGGCGAATCAGACTTTAAAACCCCCGCATCCCCGCTAGAAGCGCACACGCGGTCCGGGGAGCGATTCTTCGCGCCCTCGCCCTCCGACGCCATAGGCCACGTGGAGATCGATCGGGGAACCCCCTGCCCGCTATAAAAAGGTAAAAATTACCTGCTTCTCGCTCCGAGCTGTAACGACCTGGTGTCCCAGTGAGTAGCTGCAATACACGTTTAAATAAACGTCGAAATAAACGCCCTTAAGGATGTCCAAAATTTTTTTTTTTTTTAACGGAGCCAGCGGGAGGGGGAGAAAAGGAGGGACCTGGCGCCACCAGGTTTGCACTTGCTCAAGAAGAGCCCTCAACCCCAGGCACTCAACAAAACCTAAAGATTAGGCTTGGAGACCTAGCCAGAGCTGCTGCTGTGTGTGACCACCACCTGCTGAGATAGAGAACATACTGAGGAGTTTCCGGCAGCACATGACCACATATAGGGAGGCAAAAGTTTGCTCTCTATCTCCACCTGCTGGTAGATGGACACAACCCACCAGTCTATGGATTGATCAGCATGATGATATGGAATCAATACTTCTCAGGCACAGAAAAGAAGATACACAGAAAAGAAACCTATATATTAGAGAAGAGACTAATGGGCTCGCTTCCTACCTGCTGGGAGACTGAGAAAATACTGAGGCTAAGGTCACATGACCAGGGCTCTTATTGGCTATCTAGAGTCAGAGTTTTTTCTCAGTCTCCACCTGCTGGTAGGCTGGCACAACCCATCAGTCCAATCCTGGGCCGGTCCGGAGGGATGCTAAGGAAGAACATTTTCATACATTCTGGTGACTATCTAGATACTCAAAAATCAACAACCTCCCCCAGTTGCCTGGGGTAATAAATAAAAGGAGACAAAGAGCAGCAGTGACCAGCTGGCAAGCGAGAATGTAAACGTGATCTGCAGCTCCTGGTCGCACACTCACAGACCGAGCAGCAGCTAGGCACATGCTCAGATTAATAGTGCCATTATCCACCAAAACGAGCCCCGAGACATTGTTATCTCGTCACAGATTGTAGAATCCGTTTGCTGGATCAAAACAGCAAAGAACTGAAAGGGGTTCAATAGCAGAGAGACAACGTTTTGGCCACCAGGTTCCACCTACATTTTCCGAGTCCCTTTCATCCAATCCAGTTTGGCAGTTCTTATCTTCAGAGCGCTAGAAAAAAGTGTTTGGTAGGGACAGGTGATAAGATAAGACTCACAAGATTAAATCCTGGCTCCGACTGTGAGAGTTTCAATAAGCCCCATAAACTGTGTGTCCAGGAGTGCCTAGAGACTAGTGACAACCCTGTACTCAGGTGTGCAAAGGAGAGTGATGCAATAGCTTTTTTCCTCATTCTCCTTTAGAAGCTGTGCCACGCAGATCAAGTGTTGGGCCGTGTGGCCACGTTACACAGCAGAGGTGACTGAATGCAGCTCTGGCAGAGAATGATACAGACTGTTAAGACGCTGCCTGCAAAAAAGGCACCACATAAGTACAGCCATACTGGGAAAGACCAAAGGTCCATCGAGCCCAGCATCTTGTTTCCAGGTCACAAATACCCGGCAGATCTCATCATTCTTACAGGCACAATTAAAATTATTTCCATAGAACAACTTAATGCCAAACAAGAAAAGAAAGATCAGAGGTGACACGGAAGAGGTTCAGTAACCTTTCAACTGTGATTTCCAGGCACACAATACTGGCACTGCCAGTTAATGATTCATTAAGTGGGATGGACTCTCTAGGGAAAGCCCAATACAAATACAATAATGAGGTTAAGTACTGCCATCAGGCTGACGTGATCTTGCAGGTATGCAGAGGGAAACACCCCACACAGTTGCTTTTAACATCAGCTGGCTGGCACTAATTTACCACTAGTCTATCCAATTTAATCCCCCACCTACACTTTAATTCCTCCCCCAATTAGCCAATGTGCTGAGCCCAGGGCTGTGCAACTACCTTGCAAGTGACAGAGGTGTAATTCCCAGTTCAGTTCATCCACTACTCGAGTCTGTAGTGTTCCCAAACCCTACAAAAGGCGGCATTCAGGGGGCCTGGAGATGTGGGTGTCAAAATTTGTGTTTCAGGCTCAGCATCCCAGGAGCCATCCCCCAGCCAAAAAGGGACCTTCCCAGGAACAACGAGAACTTGGGCCATCATACAAATAAGGGGACATTCCTGGACTGCTATGAAGGCTCAAGGTGCCAGACTCCAGCTGCAAATTTTCTCCATCTGTACTTTTTCCCTTGGTACTCTGGTCTCATCTCTTGGTTTTCAGTACCATCTTTACGCTGATGACTCCCAGATCTACCTCTCCACACCAGAAATCTCAGCCGAAATCCAGGCCAAAGTATCAGCCTGCCTGTCTGACATTGATGCCTGGATGTCTCACCACTATCTGAAACTTAAACATGACCAAGACCGAGCTTATCATCTTTCCACCTAAACCAACCTCTCCTCTTCCCCCATTCTCTATTTCTGTGGATAACACTCTCATCCTCCCTGTCTCATCAGCTCGTAACCTTGGGGTCATCTTCGACTCCTCCCTCTCCTTCTCTGCACATATTCAGCAGACTGCTAAAGCCTGTCTTTTCTTTCTCTATAGTATCATCACAATTCGCCCTTTCCTTTCTGAGCACACTACCAGAACCCTCATCCACGCTCTTATCACCTCTCGCTTAGACTATTGCAACTTGCTTCTCACAGGTCTCCCACTTAGCCATCTCTCTCCTTTCAATCTGTTAAAAATTCTGCTGCATGACTAATATTCTGCCAGTGTCGTTATGCTCATATTAGCCCTCTCCTCAAGTCACTTCACTGGCTTCCTATCCATTTCCGCATACAGTTCAAACTCCTCTTATTGACTTGCAAGTGCATTCACTCTGCAGCTCCTCAGTACCTCTCCACTCTCATCTCTCTCTACATTCCTCCCCGGGAACTCCGTTCACTGGGTAAATCTCTCTTATCTGCACCCTTCCCCTCCACCGCTAACTCCAGACTCTGTTACTTTTATCTTGCTGCACCATATGCCTGGAATAGACTTCCTGAGCCGGTACGTCAAGCTCCATCTCTGGCCGTCTTCAAATCTAAACTAAAAGCCCACCTTTTTGATGCTGCTTTTAACTCCTAACCCTTATTCACTTGTTCAGAACCCTTATTTTATCATCCTCACTTTAATATTCCCTTATCTCTTGTTTGTCCTGTTTGTCCTAATTAGATTGTAAGCTCTGTCAAGCAGGGACTCTCTCTTCATGTTCAAGTGTACAACGCTGCGTACGTCTAGTAGCGCTTTAGAAATGATTAGTAGTAGGTTCTGATTAAGGGGAAAAGGGAAATGGGACTTGATATACTGCCTTTCTGAGGTTTTTGCAACTACATTCAAAGCGGTTTACGTATATTCAGGTACTTATTTTGTACCAGGAGCAATGGAGGGTTAAGTGACTTCCCAGAGTCACAAGGAGCTGCAGTGGGAATCGAACTCAGTTCCCCAGGATCAAAGTCCACTGCACTAATCACTAGGCTACTCCTCCACTGCTGAAAGAAGAAAAACAACATTTACAAACCTCACTTACGCTCACCTGTCCTGCCCTAGCTTGTAGTGAATCCTGCAATTCTACAACAAACAGACCTCTCTGGACCAGCTAATTACACCTGGGTCACAATACTGAGGATTGGTACAAGAGGCCTCTCTCTCTTGCCAAGAAGGGCCCCCAACCCCTGGCCACATCTATGGACTACGAGTTCCTTATCTTGAAGCTGTGCTCAACCCTCTGTTTTGCCCAAAGGCTGAGCACAGATCACAACTCTGTAGACTGTAATCTGCACCTGACATGAAACACAGCATCTCACACCATGACAGGACTGAACCTCACTCTTACATCACTGACACGATCACAGCCTCTCACCTGTAAGGATAGTCTGGAAAGCAGCTTCCACATTTGTAGAGTCTAGCGCGGATGTCTCTATAAACGACAAGCCATTTTTTTCTGTTTGTGGGGAAAAGGAATACGTGTTATATATTTCAGTTGATGATACCCACCCCTGCCCTTCAAAGCCAGGCTTTTGTATCTGGGGGTTTGGAGAGAAGGAAGAGAACGAAGTCCCCTCTGAACACACAAGTGCTGAATCTTTCTCCATTACAGACTGTTTAGATTTTGCAGGCAGAAAACAAGAGTATGGAGCTTCCACAATGGGAATATACTCAGTGGTGTGCTGGAGCCAGCTCGCAAGAGCCAGTTAAAATTTTTTTAACATTTTGCGAGCCAGTTGTTCAGGCAGGGCTCTCCCTCCAGTGAGCCAGGTCCCGGCACATACCTAAAGGCAGCCACCCTGGTGGTCTTGTGAATTCTTCGGGGCAGGAAAGATCCCCAGTCTTTCCTGCCCGCTGCTGGCGCTGACCCTCCTGCAACCGCATCATTCTTTAAAAATGGCTGCCGACACTTCCACTGAAGTCTTGGCGAGGCTGCCGTTGTAAGTCTCGGCAGCCATTTTAAAGAACAGGCAGGAAAGACGGGGGATTGTTCCTGCCCCAAAAAATCCACTAGACCACCAGGGTGGCTTCAGTTCAGGTATGTGCCGGGACCCTGTGGCTCGGGGGACTGGGGAGGAGGTATGGAATAGTTAGGTAGGTGGATGGGGTGGGGAGGATACTATTAAAAAAAAAAAAAATTGTTGAATTTGTATTTAAACTCACTTACATTTTCAAACATGCCAACTTGTGCACAGGGTTGTACACAGAGGAAGTATAATAACAGAATAATTTTTCATAAATAGAGTAGTAACTTGTTATAAATCGTAACCAGTTTGGAGGGGCTGGTTATAGGGACACCCTAGCATGTGTAATATTCATGCAGAGATTTTTCTCTCTCCTGGTAAAAGACCACTAAGACATCGTGTCATGAGAATCAGGTGCCTAACATTCAGTTTCTATCAATTTATTTACTTATTTATGGCATTTTTTCCCTGGAGAGAGTAATGCATTGCCCCCCAGGCTCTCTCCCCAGGTACAGCCAGTCCTGTAATTAGGGGGGGGGGGAATGCAGAGGTGGACTGGGGCCCCCAGTCCACCTCTGTGTGGACCCCCCCCCCCCCCAAATTGCAGGGCTGGCTATACCTGGGGAGACAGCCTGTTAAAAATTTACCAGTACACCACTGGATATATTGCACAGGCCAGCGTAGTATCTGACAAGGCCCGCGTGCAGGGTTAAGGATTACTGCATTGCCTTTATACTTGATGCAAACATCGCAGGACAGAATGAACAAGTTGCAAAATTTTCTATCCTAGAGAAAGCCCAGACATGAGATACTGCAGGTTTCTGCTAAGCCTCTCAATCCTGAGATAAGAGCTGCTCAGTCCCCTGCAACACCTCCGTGACCTGCTGAAAACGCAAGGTCCAGACGACAACCCCACTGTACCACAACACCAACCTGCGAATGCTCTGGCCTCATCTGTAGGCACAGCTCGTAAGTGACGCAGGTCGCTCTTGTTCCCCACCAGCATGATGACAATGTTGCTGTCGGCATGGTCTCGCAGCTCTTTCAACCAACGCTCCACGTTTTCATAGGTAAGGTGCTTGGCGATGTCATATACCAAGAGGGCACCCACAGCTCCCCGGTAGTACCTGCAGGATAACAGAAGAAACCAGCACACAGAATGGGTTAAAGAGAGACAGATGTCCTTCCACACTGTCAAACCCCCTCCCATTTTTCCCACTTGTTTAAATGTCAACATTGCCTTTGCTGGTGGCCTATTCCTATTGACTTTTCCCTTGCTGCAAATTCAGGTCATAACTCCTTCTCCTTCCAATTTCCATTTCTACAGAAAGATTTCGCTTCCTGCACTCAAGACTAAAACCTACCCAGTAGGCTTCCATCATATCCCACTTTCCTCTTCTCCAGAAGATTTTTGAGCAGTGGCGTACCTATGTGGGGCCACGGAGGCCTGGGCCCCCCTGCCGACGACCCTCTCAACTCCCCCTGCCGCCGCCAACCCTCCCCTGCCGTCGCCTACCTTTGCTGGCGGGGGACCCCAACCCCGCCAGCCGAGGTCCTCTTCTTCCAGCGCAAGAAACAGAACGAAGCCTTGCAGATCAGCCAGCGGCTGCGTTGCTGGTTGATCTGCAAGGCTTCGTTCTGTTTCTGCGAGTCTGACGTCCTGCACGTGCAACATGCAGGACGTCAGACTCTCAGAAACAGAACGAAGCCTTGCGCCTGAAGAAGAGGACCTCAGCTGGCAGGGGTTGGGGTCCCCTGCCAGCAAAGGTAGGCGACGGTGGCGGCAGAAGGGGGGGGAATCGAGAGGGTCATCGGCAGGGGGGGGTTCAAAGTTGTTGTTGGTGGTGGTGGTGGAGCGGGGGCTAAAATGTGCCCCCTCACCTCAGGCTCTGGACCCCCCTCCTGCCGATGTCTGCCTACGCCCCTGTTTTTGAGTGCCTAAATTCTCTCTGTGTTACAAGTTTTGTATCATTTTTGTGACTTTTCTGAACTGCTTCCATCCTCCGCGGCCTCAGAAAGGTCCAGCCTCCAGAAGACAAATATTCCAGATAAGGTATCACACTACACTGCCTCCCACTTTCTGCTGCTGCTACATTACACCTTTAGTTCAGGGGAGGCAGTTACCTCTCCACCTCTCATCTTTCTGATCCCAAATGCCCAGTTTTACACTTTAGACCTGAACCATTGACCATTTTTCATCTCTTTTGATGTATCTATTCTATTCCCAAGGCCACCAGGGTGGCTGTGCCACATGAACTTGATCTTATCACAACATCACCCTGTATTTGTTCACACCGGAGCCTGCAAAGGCCTCTCCGGTACTAGGTAAGCCACATTGAGCCTACAAATAGGTGGGAAAATGTGGGCTACAAATGTAACAAATAAAATATAGAAATGTTATAATTTCTAAACAACCATTTTCCCCAGTATGGTCTATGGAAACCACCATGGCAAAGGCAGGGGCGTCTCTCTGAGTCCTCTGACCACTATTCTATTACATATTGCCACTCAATCAATTCTTAACCCAAATATGTCCCACTCCAGACCAGTCCGATGTGTTAAGTGTCAAAAGGTTAAGTAACATCTACTGCATTTGCCCATCAGCTTATTAAAAAAAAACTCTATGAAACCTGTCTGACAGTACCGTCTCTTTGGGAATTTATCTCTGATGTCTTGTAGTCTACTTGTTTCAAGGTGCCGCCCTCTTTAGCAGTACAAGAATCAGAGCAGAACAACCTCACTTACGCAGACGTTATAGCTCGATACCGCTCTTGTCCCGCTGTATCCCAGATCTGTGCTTTTATCGTCTTGCCGTCCACCTGGATGCTTCTGGTAGCAAACTCCACTCCGATGGTGCTTTTACTCTCCAAATTGAACTCGTTGCGGGTAAACCGAGACAGAAGATTACTTTTTCCTACACCTGAATCACCGATAAGCACAACTGGAAGAGAACAAGGCAGGGTCAGACTTCACAAGGAGAGAGCTCTAGAAACAATGGAGATTTGTCGTAGCCAAGAAGAAGAGTCAAGGCCGTAGAGAAAGAAAGCCAATCACGCAATCTTACTGACTGGACAAAGCATATACTCCAAAGAGAATGGGGACAGGGCAGGGACGGAGTGAGGATGGGGACAAACTTTGTCCCCGTGTCGTTTTCTACTTTGAAGCCTGTTATGTTTCAATAATTTTTATTAGAGAGATCACAGCAAACATATCTAGACCGTGCTTAACTTCCTCTCCAATTAGTATTATAAATAACATAACTTCCCTGGCAAGCACATTAGCAGTATACAAAGGTCCACTTATCTCTCCAGCAACTTTTACATTTTCACCCCTTCCCTCCCTCCTCCCCCCTCTCCTTCCCCTCCCCCATACCTATACTCCCCCCCCCCCCCATCCATTTACTGTCACAGTTTCTTATTTCGCAGATCCCATATTCTAATTGCTCTAAGGCAGCAGTCACATGTTCATTATTTGCCCCTTAGTCTGGGGTGTTAGTGTAAGCCAAAATGGGGTCCAACAGGCCCAGAAGGCTCGCGTAACAGAGGGTCGTTGGGTTCTCAGTGCGCAACAAGTGGATCATCTGCCTTCTCCACTGAGATGCTGTCGGGCCTTCCGCCGACAACCAGGCCTGCAGTATTGTTTTCTTAGCCACCATTACCGTGCGCATGACGAATGCTCGGCATCCCCTAATTGGGGGCCCCAACAGCCTTGGGTGTCCAAAAAGGAGCTTAGCATCCAATATCCAAGCTCGTGGACCAAATAGCATTTATCTGGCCACTCACGTCTTTCCAAAATTTTCTGATTCGCGGGCAGCCCCAAAACATATGTCCCAGGGTTGCTCCCTCTGCTGCACATCTGGGGCATGCTCCATCCGGCAAGGCCCCCATATGGAACGCTCTCCTGGGCGGTATGTGTGCTCTCAACACAAACTTAAATTGTAATTCCCAATATTTTGCTTGGTCTGTGTTCCTGCGACTTTGAAGCCTGTTATTTATGTTTGAGTGATGCAGACAACGATATTTTGATTTTTTTTTGAAAAATAAGCAAGCATGCTGGCCACAACTAGCAAAATTTGCATGGGGGATTCTGTACATCTTCTAAGAAGACGACGTCTTCTATTGCAGGAAGGACTGTGGAAGATGGAGAGCGACACTGAATCTTAAGTGTGGATGACTTCTTATTCATCCACAATTTAAAAAAAATCATAACAGTGCTTCTTAGGGCATATTTCTCCCCTCTAGGGCATATAGAACGGGTTGTATTTTGTACCCCTGGACATTTTAACAGGGTGGATTAGGATTCCTTGGGGTAGCAGAAGTCAGCTATTGTCAGGGTTGGAAGGGTAGAGGGTGGTGGAGGGTTATTATAGCTGCTTGCTGTTATTGTTTTCTATTTGTAACTTATACACAACAGTTGCACAGCATATTGTTCCTTTTTATACTTTAATAAAAAGATTTAAATAGAGGTCACGTGACGCTATGTACCGGAGCGGTCGAGGCTAGACTAGCTCCAGGTACCTCCTTGTAATTCCCATCGAATTAACTCCAGAAACAAGGCGGTGTGAACCACAATTGCTAGCGGAAAGCTGACACATTAAGATTCTGCGGCCGAAAGAGAAATTGATAGCAGGTATGACGGCTAAATCGCTAAAAAAGGACAGAGACAAGAGTAAAGCGCTGGAAGACAAAATGGCGGCCCCAGCGAGCCCGCCAACCTCTGCAGTCGGGTCGGCGTGGGCAGCGGAGATTGTGGGAGAGGTGACGACCGCGATGGAGGCGATCCTAGATAAAAAGTTGGAAGGCTTGAATTCAAAACTGGAGGGATTACAAAATCATATGGCGCAATTGAGCCAAGACCTGGTAGCGCACCAACAGCGCACGGGGGCCCTGGAAGACCGTACGGGAGTTGTAGAAGAAAAATATGCTAAACTTCAAAAGCTGGTAGAAGATCAAGCTGAGAAACTCGAGGATCTAGAAAACAGATCCCGACGTAACAACTTACACTTCGTGGGGCTCCCCGAAGAAATCAGCGATAAAGAACTACGTACTTTTCTTGAAACATGGCTGATGAAAGAACTAAAATTGAGCACAGAGCTGGGCCCGTTGCAAATTGAAAGAGCACACCGCATGGGGATGCAGAGAGCGGGTGACGCCAGACCCAGGATAGTTATCTGCCGTTTCCTGAATTTTGTTCAAAAAACAGCGATATTGCAAGCTATGAGAGGAGGTATGGCTCTTAAATACAATAACCAAAAAATCCTTTGCTTCCAGGACTACTCGGCGGCAGTTGCGGCGAAGAGAAGGAGCTTTTCACCAATTTGCTCCCAATTAATCCAACATAAGGTTAAATTTACCTTGCTGTACCCGGCGAAACTACGGGTAACCCATCAGTCTGCGACGAAAACCTATGAAACAACACAAGCGGCACAAGACTTTGTAAAACAACTGCTGCAGACGAGAGATGAATAAGGTAAAGAAAGGCACATGTTACAACTGAAAGTTATTCAAGTAAAGAATTGCTTCCTTTGGCGGCAAGCGGCGGACATTTACAATGCGCAGAATAATTTAAGTAAGTTTTGAAGTATGATCTGCTGCTGACTCTTGGACAAAAGAGGAGCATTGGGATGCGAATTAAAAGACAATGGAGAAACTAATTGGAGCTCCATAGAAGTAATATTTGTAACTATACTGGGATGTTGGCAACTCTGAAATATAATAGAAGTGGACATATTAGTGAGAATGACCAGCAGGCTTCGGAGAAATAGATTGGAGAGAAGCAGGAGAGAAAGGGACTGCTATAAGAGGACTAAAGAGATCAAGATTTAAATCCTCCGGCTTTGCTGAGTTATTACAGAACAAATGGTTTAATTATCTGATCGGCTGATTGACCCAACACCAGGGAGGTGAAATACAGTCTGTTAAAGTTGGGAACCAAGCCTATGGATGAAGACATGATGATATGCGGAAGAGAGTTGAGATAACTGTTTTGGTTTTATATACTTCTGCACTTCATTGCAGGCTAACAGAACTGAGAGAATAATCAAAGAATGGTTGAAATGGTAAAATTGTTTGACAGTTATAGGAAGTTGTAGTAGGTTCACATGATTGGAGCATTTTTGCGGGATAATATATGGGAAAACTGTAAACTTTAAATCTGGGGAAAAGGGAGTTAAAGGGAATATAGAGGCTCTTACATGTAAATGAGAGTACAAGTTAAACCGGTTTAAGGAGCGGGGAATAGCAAGGGGGGGGGGGGTCAAACGTGACTAAATTCCTTGGGGGGAATTAGCAGGGATAATAAAAGGGGATGGGGAGGGGGATCTGGGAGGAGCAGGGGAGTTATAAGGGAAGGGGATTCAGATTGTCATAAGACGGAAAACTCAAAGGGTAAATATAAACACTACAGAGGTAAAGAGGAATTGGAACACACTAACCTACAGCACACAGAGGTAACTGAGAGGGGTCATGGGCTAGGGTGGCCTCTTTCAGAAGATAAAAGGTTTCAATGGCAAATAGGATGCTTTTATGTTCCTTAAATGATAAAAATTGTAACATGGAATGTGGGTGGTATTAATTCACCCATCAAAAGATCAAAAATTTTGAAATATCTGCAAAGAATTCAAGCTGACATAGCTCTTTTACAAGAAACACATCTCTCGGATAAAGAACATGAAAAGCTGGCTAGGTGGTGGGTAGGACAGTGTGTAGCCGCACCAGCTAAAGGGAAAAAGGGAGGAGTAGCTATTCTAATCAGGAAAGGGCTGGTGACAGAAATGAGTGATGTGACTAAAGATCAAGAGGGGCGCTATGTTTTTGGTAAGGTGATAATAGCAAGACAGCAGGTACTATTAGGCAGCATATATGCTCCCAACCACTTTGAGGCTCAATTTTACAGAAGTTTGGTGGACATACTTACTGCAGTAGACCCCATCCCATTAATCCTAGGAGGGGACTTTAACATGGTGTGTGACCCAGAACTGGATAAATCTCAGCCTCCTCCTACGCTAAAACACTGGCCCTCGAGAGGGCTGCCCAATCTTTGCACTGTATTAGACCTGTTAGATGTATGGAGAGTGTTACATCCACAAGATAGGGACTATACTCATATATCAAGGGCGCATAATACCCAATCGAGGATAGATTATATACTGATGTCTCGATCACTGCTGGGAGGGGTTAGAGAGTCGAGAATAGGACCATACGCTATTTCAGACCACGCAGAAGTATGGGTGAAGTGGCAACCAGCGGGGATGGAAGAGAAAATGAGATGGTGGTCTTTTCCGAGCTATTTAGTCAAAGATATAGGCTTTAAAGAGGGATTGTTGGCTAAATGGGATGAATATAAAGCTACTAATGAAAACTCAGTTGAGAGTGCCTCCTCTTATTGGGAAGCAGCCAAGGCTGTCATGAGAGGAGAAATGATCAGCTATGTCAGCCATTTTAAAAAAGCAAGGGACAAAGAAATTTTGAGATTAGAGGCCCAGATTCGTACGTTACGGAAAAGATTTGGTGAAACTCCAAACGTTCATACTAGAAAGGAGCTCCTAGGGGCACAGGTGATGCTGAATACGCTGATCCATGAACGTGAGGTGAAATCACAAACCTATTATAAATTTCAATTATACAAATTTGGGGGTAAAGGTGGGAAGATGATGGCGCGACTTATAGCTCGGAAACAGGCTACCCGTACAGTAACAGCTTTGAAAGATCAGACAGGTAAACTATGCCATTCGGACGTGGAAATCCGAGATATTTTCCAGAACTTCTATCAGCAATTATATGCAGAAAGGGATAATTCAGGCCTTGACAGTACTTTATATTTGGACAATCTGGATTCTCCGAGACTGACTGATGGGGAGAGAGATCAGCTCAATGCCCCTATATCTAGTGATGAGGTGGGATGGGCCATTGGAAGTAGTCAATCAGGGAAAACTCCTGGACCGGATGGTTTGAAGATAGAGTTTTATAAATTGATGGGAGAGACCATTCTGCCACCAATGGTGGAAGCATATAATGAATGGGTGGAGAAGGGGTCACTGCCAGACCAATTGAATATAGCGCGTATCATATTAATCCCGAAACCCAAGAGGGATGTGACTTTACCTGAATCTTATAGACCCATATCATTATTAAACTGTGAAGTTAAAATTTTTGCAAAGATACTGGCAAACAGAATGGGTCGAGTGTTGCCAAGACTGGTGCACGAAGCACAGGTGGGTTTTGTTAAAGGTCGAGTGGTATCTAAGAATCTCAGGCGGATTCTAATCTCTTTGGAACAGATTGGTAAGGCAAATAGATCAGCACTCGTAGTAAGCTTTGATGCGGAAAAGGCCTTTGATCGTGTGAAATGGGAGTTTCTGTTCACAGTAATGGAAAAATATGGATTTGACGGATGGTTTTTGGGAGCGGTTAATTCTCTTTACACCTCACCAAAAGCGAGAGTGATGGTGAATGGTAATTGTTCAGAAAATGTGAGGATAGAGAGAGGAACTCGTCAAGGTTGCCCCTTGTCACCGTTATTGTTTGCATTGTATTTGGACCCATTGATAAGAGAGGTATATTCTAATGCAGAAATTCATGGTGTAACCTTGGGTACGGTAAAATTCAAATTGGCGGCCTTTGCTGATGACTTGTTAGTTGTGATCACGAGACCGGAGACATCGTTACCAGCTTTATTAGAAGCATTGCAAGAATTTGGGGATTTCTCCGGTCTTAAGTTAAATCTGGAAAAGTCATAGGCACTGGCTGTGGACGAAGAGATGAATAGAACCTGGCCAGGGATGTTCCCGTTGCGGTGGGCAAGGGGGCACTTCCGCTATTTAGGAATCTTGCTATCAACGAAGACTAGGGACCTTTATAAACTTAATATAAAACAACTTTTGGCTCAAACTAAACAACAGCTGGAAAAATGGGAAACCTTGCCACTTTCTTTGATAGGTCGTTTGGGGCTTATACGTATGGTAATTCTTCCTCGCTGGCTATACGTCATGCAAACCCTTCCTCTTAGGCTGTTGAACAAAGATCTGAAAACGTTCTACAGACTGGTAATGAGATTTTGCTGGGCGAACAAAAAGGCGAAAATGAAATTCCAGCTGCTATGGGGGGGTTGGTCACAGGGGGGACTAGGCTTGCCTAACATGAAACTATATAATATGGCATGTTTATTGAGACATATTAGAGATTGGCTTTTTGAATCGAATAGTTATACCCCCCTAGAGATGGAAGAGGCATACTATGCTCCATATCGTTTGGTGTCATTGTTGCAAGTGGAGAGATCTTTGATCCCTAAACATCTAAGTCACAGTTTGTTGTTGACGCCGCTACGTGAGGCGTGGCAGTTTCTGGGAAAATGTCTGGAAGTGGACACTGAAGTCACGGAATTAATGACCATTCGGGGGAACCCTAAATTTGTGTCAGGCTTGGAGAATCCAGCATTTAAAAGATGGGAGGAAAGAGGAATAATGTATTTGGAAGATATAATGGGCGAGGAAGGGCAGATAAAATCGCGAGAACAAATACTGGGTAATGAGTCGATGCAATGGGGGGACACTTTTGCTTATTGCCAGCTGAAACATTTTATACATTCTTTAGATGGGGAGAAATTGAGACAAAAATCAGGGTCCAAGTTGAAAGAATTCTTTGAGGAAATCTCGGACACTGAGCCATCAGTCTCTGAAGTGTATAAGGCATTAGGTTCGGTGGGGATGAATAAAAACTTGAAAATAGTTAAAGAACGGTGGGAGAAAGATTTGGGAATAGCCCTCCCCAATTGGGACATTAACAGACAAGTGAAGGGTATTGCAAATTTAGTAAGTGGAGCCCAATATCGGGAATGTGCATTTCGGGTACTTCATAGAGCCTACTTCACACAAGTTCAACTAGCAAAATGTGGGGGAACACAAAATGCAATATGCTTACGATGTAAAATCACAGAAAACTCATTCTATCATGCATTTTGGAGTTGTGAAGTCATACAGGGCTTCTGGTCTAGAGTGGCCAACTATCTGTCAAACCTGCTGTCTTGTGAAATAATAGGAACCCCCTCACAAATGTTGCTGGATATCTATGGGTCATTTAGAGGGAATACCTCAGAGGAAACACTATTTTTTCGTAAGAGATGTCTTCTGGCAAAGAAATGCATACTTCAAAATTGGACCTCGGAGGCTGTGCCAGAATTCTGGCACTGGCGGAATATGGTGCATCAGCTTCTGATGTGGGAGGCCAGAGAAGCCAGGGGATCCCCAAAACGAAAGAATCAGTTTTTGAAGATCTGGGGAAAATATATAGATACCCTATCAGCTAAGGGTAAGAGTTTTGTGCTTAATGTGCTGTAGACACTATATTGAAGTTGTGAGTGGGATAGTTCCTCTTTAAGATGAATGTGAGTTTTCCGGGGGGAGGGAGGTTAATAGGAGGGTTAACAGGAAGGGAGGGGGGAGGTTAGGGAGTAGGGGGGATTAGGGAAAGGGGGGGGGGAACGGGGGGAAAAGGAACACAAAGTGAAAACAGTAGGTCCAATTTGTTTGCTGGTTGTTTAGAAGGGAATGATATGACTGAATGTATATATTGAATATTTGATGTTGACACAATGTACACTGTTTTCAATAAAAACCGTTGAAATATAAAAAAAAAAAAAAAAAAAAAGATTTAAATATAAAATCATAACTGTTCCGAGGCTGCTGCAGATGAGGACACAGCCCATGGGGATGGGACAAACTTTGTCCCAGTGTCATTCTCTACTCCAAAGCGCCAACCAGGAGTGGAGGAGTGGCCTAGTGGTTAGAGTGGTGGACTTTGGTCCTGGGGAACTGGGTTCGATTCCCACTGCAGGCACAGGCAGCTCCTTGTGACTCTGGGCAAGTCACTTAACCCTCCATTGCCCCATGTAAGCCACATTGAGCCTGCCATGAGTGGGAAAGCGCTGGGTACAAATGTAACAAAAATAAAATAGATACTACTGGAGATTCTACATGGAATGTTGCTACTATTGGAGATTCTACATGGAATGTTGCTACTCTTTGAGATTCTACATGGAATGTTGCTGCTATTGGAGATTCTACATGGAATGTTGCTACTCTTTGAGATTCTACATGGAATGTTGCTGCTATTGGAGATTCTACATGGAATGTTGCTACTCTTTGAGATTCTACATGGAATGTTGCTACTCTTTGAGATTCTACATGGAATGTTGCTACTATTGGAGATTCTACATGGAATGTTGCTATTCCACTAGCAACATTCCATGTAGAAGGCTGCGCAGGCTTCTGTTTCTGTGAGTCTGATGTCCTGCACATATGTGCAGGACGTCAGACTCACAGAAGCAGAAGCCTGCGCGGCCACATTGGTGATCTGCAAGGGCCGACTGGGGAACTGAGGAACTGAGTTCGATTCCCAGCACAGGCAGCTCCTTGTGACTCTGGGCAAGTCACTTAACCCTCCATTGCCCCATGTAAGCCGCATTGAGCCTGCCATGAGTGGGAAAGCGCGGGGTACAAATGTAACAAAAATAAAATAGATACTATTGGAGATTCTACATGGAATGTTGCTATTCCACTAGCAACATTCCATGTAGAAGGCTGCGCAGGCTTCTGTTTCTGTGAGTCTGACGTCCTGCACAGAAGCACAGAAGCAGAAGCCTACACGGCCACATTGATGATCTGCAAGGGCCGACTTCTACATGGAATGTTGCTAGTGGAATAGCAATATTCCATGTAGAATCTCCAATAGTAGCAACATTCCATGTAGAATCTCCAATAGTAGCAACAGTGGAGGAGTGGCCTAGTGGTTAGGGTGGTGGACTTTGGTCCTGAGGAACTGAGTTTGATTCCCACTTCAGGCACAGGCAGCTCCTTGTGACTCTGGGCAAGTCACTTAACCCTCCATTGCCCCATGTAAGCTGCATTGTGCCTGCCATGAGTGGGAAAGCGTAGGGTACAAATGTAACAAAAATAAAATAGATACTATTGGAGATTCTACATGGAATGTTGCTACTATTGGAGATTCTACATGGAATGTTGCTATTCCACTAGCAACATTCCATGTAGAAGGCTGCGCAGGCTTCTGTTTCTGTGAGTCTGACGTCCTGCACATACGTGCAGGACGTCAGACTCACAGAAGCAGAAGCCTACGCGGCCACATTGATGATCTGCAAGGGCCGACTTCTACATGGAATGTTGCTAGTGGAATAGCAACATTCCATGTAGAATCTCAAATAGTAGCAACATTCCATGTAGAATCTCCAATAGTAGCAACAGTGGAGGAGTGGCCTAGTGGTTAGGGTGGTGGACTCTGGTCCTGGGGAACTAAGGAACTGAGTTCGATTCCCACTTCAGGCACAGGCAGCTCAGGCTCCAGAACATGGTGCACGGTTTATTGTCCAACTCTGAGACGAGAGACAGAGGCAGTACTAGAAAATATTAGCCTGCAAGTAGCTCCAACTTATCGAGTATTCATGTGGGTTCAGGTTCTTGTTTGTACAGATTATCTTATCATAAAAAACTTACTCTGAGCAAATGAAGCTTTATGCTGAAACGATGATTGATCTAATAAAAACACATGAAAACAAGCACACATACGAGTTGGTCAATAAGTTCAAAAGCAGGACTCCACTAAACTACCCCCTCACAGTCAGAACACACTCCAGACGTCTTGATCTATAAACTCTCCAAACCGAATCACCAACTCCCTCCCCCCACCCCTTGAAATTAAAAAGCTGAAAAAGGAAGGGGAAAGGAATCAAAATGAATTTCAAATTAAACTCCGGGCTCTATGAGACAAAGATCAAATATAAACGTCCCAGACCACCAGAAACAACTTTTTCCGCTTGCCGCTGTTCCAGTAGCATCAGTACATGCATTCGATTCCGCCAAGCACAAAGGGACGGGACAATATCATTGACCCATACTCCCAGAATTATGTGCTTGCTCAACATTCCTGACTTTCTAAGGAGGAGGCTACGACAACGACTCGGGACTTGAAAAGCTTCAGACTTGCCTAAAAGAAATCCTGCTGGCAAAGACCCAAAAGACCCTCCAAATAATGCAGGAACTTCTTCCAAAAACAAACAAACCCACACACAATGTGCAAGCCTGGAACACAGGCTTGAAACTAGAGAAAGGGAAGGGGATCCACAGTAACCACAGGGATGGGGACTTTGTGCCCCCTGTCATTTTCTACTTTGAAGCCTGTTAATGAACTGGACTGTTATTTATGTTTGAGTGATACAGACAGTGATATTTTGATTTTTTTGGAAAAACAAGCAAACATGCTGGCCACAACTGGCAGAATTTGAATGGGGGATCCCGTACATCCTGCTACCAGCACATCTTCTAAGAAGACAACTTCTATTCCAGGAAGGACTGTGGAAGATGGGAGAGCTAGACTGAATCCTGAGATTGTTGATGGACGGAGACAGGGCCTGCGGGGACAGGACAAACTTTGTCCCCGTGTCATTCTCTACTTGAAGCACACACTAGGGCCAGCAGCATCACTCTTTTCAGGGCCACAAGAAGGACCGAGTGCTGGCATCATGCAACCAGCCGCTCAAGCACGGAACAAGAAGGGAGGCAGGGTCAGAGAGTAGACGCCATGCAGAGTCCCACAAAATATAAACTATAGTCCTACCTCCTTCAAAACAGCCCCTCAGAAAATTCTAAAGACCATTGATATCCTCTCCATAACGGTTCAATAACTAATGTAACTCTCGACCAAAATGTAAATTGGAAGCCACTTTGAACCGAAACTTAAGGCAATGGGGGGAGATAGGGACAAAAAGAACTAAGCGCCAGGCAAAGCACCACGATGAACTATCGAGATGGTCAGAGGGGGGAGGAACATGTAGTGGGGTGAAGCAGCACCTGGGAAGGGTCCTTGGAGGCAGGAGAAGATGAGAAAGAGTCCTGGGAGGGGAGATCCAGCATGGTGGCCTAAGGGGCCACAGAGAGAGAACCTGGAAGAGCAGGTGGCAGTGCTTGGCGGGGAAGTGTGAGGCTTACTCCTGGGGAAATCTGGTACAAAAAAAAAAACCACTCAGCAACCCCCTCTCCCCGATGTCCAACAGGTTGGATCTCCTGTTTCCTTGACCCCCTTTCCAGTGGAGACATTTTCCAGCTTCCTCTGTCCCTCTCCCCTAGTCCCCACAGCTCTTTGTGATAATCTCAGTTCTCTCCATCCTAGGGAACAAGCTCTCTATCCCTCCTTCTGCCCAAAACAAAGACATTCCCCTCCATCTTGCTTTCTCCCATACTAGAATAACCAACACTATTTCCCCCCACCCCCGCAGCACACAGCAGCCTTCTCTCTCTGCCCCCTCCTGTACCATGTCACCCAAACATGCCCCCTCCCACACACAAAAAAAGTCACTTTATACTATCCACAGTGCCAACTGCCCACAAAGGGAAGGAAACAGCAGCTGGATGCAGGTCACATCATTCTCTCTGATTAGAACCACATGGCTGAACCGTGTCCTGCACAGTTCCAGCAGGAGGCTCAACAAGCAGCCACTCACCTCCTCCTGGCAAGTGATCAACACCAAATACCATTTGTGCTCCTGAACCATGCAAGCTGCTGCCTCACCACCATTGCCTGTGCAACACAAAATTCCCCCAGAAACAGAGCCTGCATGGGGGGGGGGGGGGGGGGGGGGGGGGAAGAGAAACGGACAGCAAGCGTCCCCCCAACCAATGCAGCAAGGGTTCTGGACTGGGAAAGTGCAGCCTGATGGGCAAGAAAACAGCAGTGCTGAGGTCAGATGGAAGTACAGCTGGACCGGGAAGAGATGGTCAAGAGGAGCTAAACATCCGTAAAATCTGTTAAACTAAAAAGCCAAACAGCACAGGCAGCTGAATTGCCATCCTTCCTCAGGACCCCATGTAAGTATCTTGCTGATACAAAGCAGGAATACAGCACAAACGTGCGTCCCGCACTCCTCTGTCACAGAGCTGATAAGAGGGAGGTTCAGGCGAAGAAATGGAAGGTAGGGTGCAAGTGGGATTTTCCTACAATTCTAAAGGATTGCTTAAAGAGGCGACTGGGAAAACAATTTGAGACAGATGCTAGACGGTGTTGTAGCAAATTCCATAGAAAAGTAAAGAAAGAAATTAGACAAGGGAGGGGAGCAGTTGGCTAATGGTTAGTGCAGTGAGCCGACACCCTGGGAGCTGAGTTTGATTCCCACTGCAACAAGTTCTGGCCCTGAGCAAGTCACTTAAGCATCCCCCCATGGAGTGGAGTATCCTAGTGGTTAGTGCAGTGGACTTTGATCCTGGGGAACTGGGTTCGATTCCCACTGCAGCTCCTTGTGACTCTGGGCAAGTCACTTAACCCTTCATTGCCCCTGGTACAAAATAAGCACCTGAATATATGTAAACTGCTTTGAATGTAGTTGGAAAAACCACAGAAAGGCAGTATATAAAGTCCCATCAAACATATAAATGGCAAGAGGCGTACTCACTCGCAAATGCGCAGTAGAGACCCTCTCTGTCCCGCCCCCGCGTCAATACGTGATGACGGGGGCGTGACAGAGAGGGAACCGCCGCCGCTCCCTCCCCCCAGGGTTGCCGCTACCGCTCCCCCCACCCGGCCCGGGTACCTGGCTTCACTATTCAAAAACCGCCGGAACGCAGCACACAGCTCATCTGAGCTGCCGTTGGCCTTTCTTACCTGCCTGTGTCCCGCCCTCACCGACGTTACGTCACACGAGGGCGGAACACACGCAGAGAAGAAGGAAGGCCGACGGCAGCTCAGATGAGCTGTGTGCTGCGTTCCGGCGGTTTCAATAATGAAGCCACGTACCCGGCCTGGGTGGAGGGGTGGCGGCGACCTATCCGGGGGGGGCCTTTCAACCCCCCCCCCCCCTTCCTTTACTAGCCCGTTTTTACGGGCTCAACTGCTAGTTTCCCTATAAAGCTTATACTGTAAACCCAGTAGGGACAGAGAAAGTACCAGCATATAATATGCTAAACAGAAAAGCAGTATATCGGTGACAAAAAAAACAAAAAAACAGATTACCTAGGAATGCCTACCTTCAGAAACAGAAGCTACCCAAACTGATAAGATAAGCCCTTCTGAGATCAAGGTCCAAGGAACCCAGCATCCTTCCTGACATTAACCAGTGCAGGTCCAGAGCACCCCAGACACACTAGGGACAGGTAGAGAGGGCAGTGGTAAGAAAGGAGAAAAGTGGAGATAGTCGAAGATCTGCGGCAATATCGTACCAGGGGAAAGGGGTGTGCTGATAACCTAACCAAGTGAAAGCAGTTATTTGCACAGCAATAGAGACCTTCGACCCCTCTTTCCACTCATTCACAGCTCACTTAAACACATCAACTATGGTGACAAAGTCTCCAACATATCCAACAGACTGCCAAGACCTGTCGCTTCTTCCTCTTCAACATCAGCAAAATTCGCCCTTTCCTATCTGAGCATACCACACGAACTCTCGTCCACGCTCTCATTACCTCTCGCCTCGACTACTGCAACTTACTCCTCACCGGCCTCCCACTTAGCCATCTATCCCCCCTTCAATCCGTTCAGAACGCTGCCGCACATCTAATATTCCGCCAGAACCGATATACTCACATCACCCCTCTCCTCAAGTCACTTCACTGGCTTCCGATCAGATACCGCATTCAATTCAAGCTTCTACTCCTTACCTACAAATGCACCCAGTCTGCGGCTCCTCACTACCTCTCTACCCTCATCTCCCACTATGTTCCCGCCCGTAACCTCCGCTCTCAGGACAAATCCCTCCTCTCAGTTCCCTTCTCCACCACTGCCAACTCCAGGCTCCGCTCATTCTGCCTTGCCTCACCCTTTGCCTGAAACAATCTTCCTCAACCCCTACGCCAAGCCCCCTCCCTACTCATTTTCAAATCTCTGCTTAAAACTCACCTCTTCAATGCTGCTTTCGGCACCTAACCTTTTGTGAATTATAGTATTCCCTATCAGACGGACTCTATACTTGTTTTTAGATTGTACACCTGTCTTTTAGATTGTAAGCTCCTTGAGCAGGGACTGTCCTATGTTAAATTGTACAGCGCTGCGTAACCCTGGTAGCACCTTAGAAATGTCAAGTAGTAGTAGTACCAAAGATTATCCTCCAGCAAAACACAAAAAAGAGACATCAAGTACCTCACACAGAGCACAGAAACACACATAATGTTCCAACCAAGACACGGGGACTTGAATTGGGCCCATAGAAATTAGGGCTCCAAGGTGTTTGCACAAATAACAAGAAAACCATGAAAACAGATACTCATTTATAAGACACAAGTGCTGTACAGTGGTGCTCTGTATTCCATATGCAAAGCCACTTTCCTTAAGAGCTCAACTCTACCTGGGGCAATAAATGATACAGTGTGACTCATCCAGGTATCACAAGGACGGTCAGCTAAAGAGGCTGAATTTGAACCTCTGCTTCCCTGGTTCCACCGGTTTTCCAATTTATTTGATAAACCATATCAAACTACGCAGTTTGACGGAATCTTGGGCAAGTCACTTAAGTCTGCATTGCCTCAGGTACAGACAGAGCAGAAGCCTTTCAGGGACAGGGAAGATCTAGTGTAACTGAGCATAACCAGCTTGAGCTACTTCTGAAAAGGTGTGAGCTGTAAGTAAATCAAATTAAAAAAAAAAAAAAAAACAATTCATAAAATACAAAGAAAAAAAATCAATTAGTAAAAGATAAAACCAAAATAATTCAAAATAACAAACTTACATCAAATGCACAACACAGGCCTCAAAGTCAGTTCCATAAGGACAGTTTAAGCCTCCCAGTGCAGGAAGCCGCTCACCTGGCAGGTTAAAGTCAGGGGGAGCTAATAGAAAGCAGGTTAAACGGGAAATCAAGTCCCCAATGGCAGACATGCTAATCACTAAGACCATCCATACTCCTCCTAGGTTGGTGGGCAATGATTTATTTCCATATTCAGACCGCTAGTGAGGGGCAGACAGAAGAGAATGGCCTCAGGACTTGCAGGAGCTCTTGCTTGGGTTTCCAGGGGATTTTGGCACAGAGATACCAGGCTTTCACAGATTATTTCTGTGGACCCAGTAAGGCCTTCAGCAGCCAATGCAGGCTATATCCTACATCCCAGCAAACAGGTTTGGGAAGTTTTAAGGAAGTTTTTTGTCGACTGACAGCAGCAATGAGTCACAGTTTCAAGTGTGAAAAGGTGAGCAATGTGTTTGATCTAGTTGCAGCAAGACCTGATTTTACTATATGTGCTTCAAGATAATCAAAAATATCTCCCAGGATCAATACCTTTCACAGAAGCTGTGCTGGTAAATACAAGGGATTAAACTGAGTAAACAGAAGACAAAGGTCTTCCTCAGGGGTCTGTCCTGGCATTTGACAAGGTACCTCATGAAAAGCTACAGAGGAAATTGGAGGGTCATGGGATAGGAGGAAACGTCCTATTGTGGATTAAAAACTGGTTGAAGGATAGGAAACAGAGAGTGGGGTTAAATGGGCAGTATTCACAATGGAGAAGGGTAGTTAGTGGGGTTCCTCAGGGGTCTGTGCTAGGACCGCTGCTTTTTAATATATTTATAAAATGATTTAGAGATGGGAGTAACTAGCGAGGTAATTAAATTTGCTGATGACACAAAGTTATTCAAAGTCGTCAACTCGCGACAGGATTGTGAAAAATTACAAGAGGACCTTACGAGACTGGGCGTCTAAATGGCAGATGACGTTTAATGTGAGCAAGTGCAAGGTGATGTATGTGGGAAAAAAGAACCCGAATTATAGCTACGTCATGCAAGGTTCCACGTTAGGAGTTACGGACCAAGAAAGGGATCTGGGTGTCGTCGATAATACACTGAAACCTTCTGCTCAGTGTGCTGCTGTGGCTAGGAAAGCGAATAGAATGTTGGGTATTATTAGGAAAGGTATGGAAAACAGGTGTGAGGATGTTATAATGCCGTTGTATCGCTCCATGGTGTGACCGCACCTTGAGTATTGTGTTCAATTATGGTCGCCGCATCTCAAGAAAGATATAGTAGAATTGGAAAAGGTGCAGCGAAGGGCAACTAAAATGATAGCTGCGATGGGACGACTTCCCTATGAAGAAAGACTAAGGAGGCTAGGGCTATTCAGCTTGGAGAAGAGCCGGCTGAGGGGAGACATGATAGAGATATATAAAATAATGAGTGGAGTGGAACAGGTGGATGTGAAGCGTCTGTTCACGCTTTCCAAAAATACTAGGACTAGGGAGCATGCGATGAAACTACAGTGTAGTAAATTTAAAACAAATCTGAGAAAACCTTTCTTCACCCAACGCATAATTAAACTCTGGAATTTGTTGCTGGAGAACATGGTGAAGGCAGTTAGCTTGGCAGAGTTTAAAAA
Organism: Microcaecilia unicolor; assembly: GCF_901765095.1. Taxonomy (NCBI): domain Eukaryota; kingdom Metazoa; phylum Chordata; class Amphibia; order Gymnophiona; family Siphonopidae; genus Microcaecilia; species Microcaecilia unicolor. The sequence goes on along the minus strand of NC_044031.1, from coordinate 764,158,927 downwards.
AGGGTTAGACTGTTTCCTAAAGGACAAGTCCATAAACCACTACTAAATGGACATGGGAAAAATCCACAATTCCGGGAATAACATGTATAGAATATCTGTACGTTTGGGAAGCTTGCCAGGTGCCCTTGGCCTGGTTTGGCCGCTGTCGTGGACAGGATGCTGGACTCGATGGACCCTTGGTCTTTTCCCAGTGTAGCATTACTTATGCATTGTGCTTTCCGGGACTCAAGTGCTGAAAAGCCTGAGGGGGAGCCCAACCCCCCAGCAACACTTGCCACTGAAGTCCACTTTGTATGTGCCGAGTTCTTTCCTTTAGCCTCATATGTACAAAATAAGTACCTGAATATATGTAAATCGCTTTGAATGTAGTTGCAAAAACCTCAGAAAGGCGGTATATCAAGTTCCATTTCCTTTCAGAGCCATCCTGACCTGAATCCGGGGGGGGGGGGGGGGGGGCAGAGGGAACTCTGAGGCTGATCAGTAGACTACGGTGCACAAGCCCCATTTTAACTTGTTTTAAAATTTATATTCTGTGTTGTCCCAGGATAGATATATTTCATTTTATCAACTAAAATATCCCCATGAAAACAGCAGACAGATTGCTCCGGCAGACAGTATCTTGGTAGAAACATTTTGGATTTTCCAATTAAGAGCGTCATGGCAAAGTTATGATGCAAATAGAGGGACGCTCGGAAATCCTCTCTATATGGATGCTGTACCACACTTTGAGGACAAAGTTGGAAACAGCATGCAATTTACTGAAAAATGTTTAAGGAAGGAAAATAGCAATTCTGCCAATTACTTCACTTAATAGAGGAAACAGTACAGAGGACAAAATACTTTAACATCCAAACTATTATTTATTACTAGTAAAAAAGGCCCATTTCCGAAACCAATGAAACGGGCGCTAGCATGTGGATTTTTTTGTGTGTGTATGTGTCACAGAGTTATTTTGTGTGTGTGTGTGTGTGTTTGTGAGTGTGTGAGGGTGCGGTGTGTGTGCAGGTTGTTGATGTGTGTCTTTTTTTGTTTTGTTTTTTGCTTGGGGGTTGGGGGATGTGCTGTGCTGTCCTTGGTCGCTGTTTGCTGCTGGCTGGGTCGCGGGTAATCCTTCCAGCTGGGCCGCAGCTTGACCTGTTCGCCCACGTCCCAGATGGTGACGGGCACGTTGTTTTCCGGCTCCTCTGACTCCATGTCAAGCGATCCCAAATATAGTCTGTGCTATAGGTCCTCTGGCACTCTTCAGTACTGGCATTAGGCATTTAAAAATTTCTCCCCCCCCCCCCCCCAGTCTATTTTTGCACATACCCACAGCAGGAATATTCTTCTCTCGTTCCAGCGGTGGTTCTGTGCTCTCCGTGCTGCACAGATAATGAGCCATTCTGCTGGGGAATGCTCCTCCCTTATTGTCACGTAGTTTCCTCTGATTGGTCCGTCTTACGTTGCCTAGTGTTGCCTGGGAACGGTGTTGTGATGGTCCTTTGTGTTTCAGAATGTTGAGGGTGTTTTTTCTGATTGGTCCGTCATGCGAGGGCGGGGCAGAGAGACATGGTCAGTGTTGTGGCTTCACCACCATGAATCCATGAACCCTTCAGGGAGTGACTGAGTGACTTCAGAGGGTGAGTTTTATTATAGTAGATTATTATTTATTGCATTTGTATCCCACATTTTCCCACCTGTTTGCAGGCTCAATGTGGCTTACATAATTTTGTTAACAATGTCATTCCAAGATATCAGATAAAGTTAGTATTGTGCAGAGATTAAGTAGGGAAGAGAGAAGGAAGGGAGTGATTAGGGTAGTTACATACTGTCTCAAATGATCAGAAAATATTTAACTGCCATATCTATCCATTTCAAAACAAGATTCAGGTGGATGTGCTCCTGAATCACATCTTCCAAAGAAAACTGAAGTTAATGGAAAACTGGGCATTAATGCAATTGCTCTCAGTTTTCTGCTGATACAGTAGGACATATATAAGTACATAAGTAGTGCCATACTGGGACAGACCAAAGGTCCATCAAGCCCAGCATCCTGTTTCCAACAGTGGCCAATCCAGGTCACAAGTACCCAATAGTAGCAACATTCCATGTAGAACCCCAAAGAATAGCAAGATTCTAGAATTCAAGATTCCATGCAGAATTTCAAAGTGTAGCAACATTCCATGTGGAACCCCAAAGAGTAGCAAGATTCCATTCAGAATCCCAAGCACATAAGTACATAAGTGTTGTCACACTGGGACAGACCAAAGGTGAATCAAGCCGAGCATCCTGTTTCCAACAGTGGCCAATCCAGGTCACAAATACCTGGCAAGATCCCCCAAAAGTACAAAACATTTTATACTGCTTATCCCAGAAATAGTGGATTTTCACCAAGTTCACTTCCTCTCGTTGGTTTGCCATGGTGAATCAATCTTTGACACTGGTGATCTTAGCAGTCTAGCAGGCTCATTTTCTAAAGAGATGGACGTCTACATCCAAAGCAGTATACTCGAAACCCGATTTTGGACGTCTCCAACTGCAGTCCATCAGAAGGACGTCCAAATCTCAAGGAGTGGTGTGTTCAAGGCCGGACTTGGGTGTTCTTAAGACATGGACGTCTTTCAGCAATAATGGAACAAAACAAAGACATCCAAAACTAAAATGTTTTGAGCTAGACCTGTTTTTATAGCGAATAGCTGCAGTGGGAATTCAACCCACTTCCCCAGGATCAAAGTCTACTGCACTAACCACTAGGCTACTCCTCTACTCCGCACAAGAGGTGCCCCAAATGACCAGATGACCACTGGAAGGACTCAGGGATCACCTCCCCTTATTCCCCCAAATCACAAAACATTTTTCCACACAGCACTTTCAAAAGGAAAAGATATACTTTTTTTTTTGTAGAAAATGACCTTTCCTGTTCTGATTTTGGACATTTTTCAAAAAAACTTCCATCTTCAGACTTAGATGTCATATCCAAAAATGCCCCTTGTGCATTTGACTTGTCCAAAGTCACAAGGAGCAGCAGTGGGAATTGATCCCACGTCGCCAAGATCAAAGCCCGCTGCATTAACCATTAAGCCACACCTCCTCTGTTTTGGACGTCTTTGTGTTTGAAAATGCCCGAAAATCGAAGACGTCCAAATGCAAGGATGTCCATTGCATATTCGAAAACAAAGATGGACGTCCATTTTTTTTTTTTTTTTTTTTCGAAAATGACCTTTCCCCACCTCTGAATTTGGCCGTTTTACAAAGATGTCCAAATTCCAACTTAGACTTTTCTTTCGAAAATGCCCCTCTCCAGGACTCCCAACTAGAACTAGGGGGCACGCAACGAAGCTACAAAGTAGTAAATTTAAAATTAATCAGAGAAATTTTTTCTTCACTCAAAATGTAATTAAACTCTGGAATTCATTGCCAGAGAATGCAATAAAAGCAGGCAGGATCAAATCCTCACAGGTGAACCAGCTCAGCAATTCACACCACTTCCTTATCTCTGAAACAGAGCAGAAATACAGATCTAGAAGACAGAGTAAACATAGTTTAGGTTTTCTAAATGAATGAAGGCTTGGGGGGGGGGGGGGGGGCCTAGTTATACACTTCAGCCCATTCTATCACTGAAGTGATAAGCAGTTCACAGTGAACTACCTGCACAAAAGAGGGTCATGTTTACAATACTGGAGTGTGTACAAGAGGAAACTTAGGTGTGCAACAATATATATACTGAATTTTATGATTCTGTTTAAGGCTTAACGTGGCGTCCTGCCCTGTTTTAACATCCCACTTTTTAAAGCAAAAATGTCCGAACAATATTTTAAGATATACTCCTTGGTGTTTAATCAATAGAGCCCGGGAGATTTAGAGTTCTGTATTGCTGCAACATTTTAGCATTTTTCTAGATCTGAAAGTAGTGCTGTATTGCCATTCAGAGAGCTTAGATAAGTCAGTCCTGGCTTTGTCTCACCGAAGGCAAAGAAATGCAATGAGGTAAACTTCGGACTGGTTCAGCTCGCTCCCCTGGCCTTGGAGATAACTGCAGGTATGACGACCACAGTGTACACACAGAAGTTATAATATAACGGTTAGCGTATCTGGGTTTAAAAAAAGGTTTGGGCAAATTCCTGGAGGAAAAGTCCATAGTCTGCTATTGAGACAGACATGGGAAGCAACTGCTTGCCCTGGGATTGTAGTATGGAGTGTTGCCACGATTTGGGTTTCTGCCAGGTACTTGTGACCTGGCTTGGCCACTGTTTGGAAAACAGGATACTGGGCTAGATGGACCATTGGTCTGACCCAGTATGGCTACTCTTATGTAGAGACAGAATCAAAGTGATTAGGACCGCCAAATATGCTAGTTTTATATAAGACTACATCTGTACTTCACAAGCAACGAACATAGGAGGGAGCAAGGCCTCAGATCATGAACGGAACACTGCATTTCAGCAGAGCATACAGGAAGTGACATTCATAGGTTGTGTAAGGCCTCTCTCTGAGCTGACAGTTGATGCTGCAGCCCAAGGAATTTCTAATCTACACATTAGACACTGCTTACCAGAGCAGGCCAGGCCACTTAGGTATGCTGAAATCATTTCTGGCCATTTCTTTGCTCTGACTGTAGAAACTGCACATAGAGGAATTTCCCTATGTTCTTACTAGATACACTGTGGCGTATCACACAGAATTTTCAAACACCCAAGAGGTCAACTAATGGCCCTAAAACACATAGATTAATGAGACAAAGCCAACATGGATTTAGAGAAGGGCAATCTTGCCTCACCAATCTACTACATTTCTTTGAAGGGGTGAACAAACATGTGGATAAAGGTGAGCCGGTTGATATTGTGTATCTGGATTTTCAGAAGGCATTTGACAAAGTACCTCATGAAAGACTCCAGAGGAAATTGGAGAGTCATGGGATAGGAGGTAGGGTTCTATTGTGGATTAAACACTGGTTAAAAGATAGAAAACAGACAGTAGGATTAAATGGTCAGTATTCTCAATGGAGAAGGGTAGATAGTGGGGTTCTCCAGGGGTGGTACTGGAATGTTGGAGGGTAGCCCATGTAACACGGATATTTAAAAAAGGTTCCAGAGGGGATCTGGGAAATTATAGACCAGTGAGCCTGATACTGGTGGCAGGCAAAATGGTAGAGACTATTATAAAGAACAAAATTACAGAGCATATTCGAAAGCATGGATTAATGAGACAAAGTCAACATGGATTTAGTGAAGGGAAATCTTACCTCACCAATCTGCTACATTTCTTTGAAGGGGTGAATAAACATGTGGATAAAGGGGAGCCAGTTGATATTGTGTATCTGGATATTCAGAAGGTGTTTGACAAAGTACCTCATGAAAGACTCCAGAGGAAATTGGAGAGTCATGGGATAGGAGGTAGTGTCCTATTGTGGATTAAAAACTGGTTAAATCATATAAAACAGAGAGTAGGGTTCAATGGTCAGTATTCTCAATGGAGAAGGGTAGTTAGTGGGGTTCCCCAGGGTCTGTGCTAGGACCGCTGCTTTTTAACATATTTATAAATGTCCTAGAGATGGGAGTATCTAGTGAGGCAATTAAATTTGCTGACGAAACACAAAGTTATTCAAAATTGTTAAACCGAAAGAGGATTGTGAAATATTACAAGAGGACCTTATGAGACTGGGCATTCAAATGGCAGATGACGTTTAATGTGAGCAAGTGCAAAGTGATGCACGTGGGAACCTGAACTATAGCTACATGATGGTTCCACATTAGGAGTCACCAACCAGGAAAAGGATCTAGACGTCATCGTTGATAATATGCTGAAACCCTGTTTTCACTGTGCGGTGGCAGCGGCTAAGAAAACAAATAGAATGTTAGGTATTATTAGGAAAGGAATGTAAAACAGAAATGAGGACATTATAATGTCTTTGTATCGCTCCATGGTGCGACAGCACCTTGAATATTGTGTTCAATTCTGGTCACCACATCTCAAAAAAGATATAGTGGAATTAGAAAAGGTGCAGAGAAGGGCAACGAAAATGATAAAGGGGATGGGATGACTTCCCTACGAGGAAAGGCTAAAGCAGCTAGGGCTCTTCAGCTTGGAGAAAAGACGGCTGAGGGGAGATGTGATAGAGGTCTATAAAATAATGAGTGAAGTGGAACGGGTAGACATGAATCACTTGTTTACTTTTTCCAAAAATACTAGGACTAGGAAGCAGAAATGAAGCTACAAAGTAGTAAATTTAAAATGAATCAGAGAAAATGTTTCTTCACTCATAGTGTCATTAAACTCTTTAATTTGTTGCCAGAGAATGTGATAAAAGCAGTTAGCTTAGTGGGGTTTAAAAAAGGGTTGGATGGCTTCCCAAAGGAAAAAGTCCATACACCATTATTAAAATGGACTTGGGAAAAATCCACTGCTTATTTCTAGGATAAGCAGCATAAAATGTATTGTACTTTTTTTTTTTTTAGATCTTGCCAGATACTTGTGACCTGGATTGGCCACTGTTGGAAATAGGATGCTGGCCTTGATGGACCTCCGGTCTGTCTAAGTACGGCAATACTTATGTACTGAAAAATGAAAACACACTTTAAAAAAAAAAGAAAAGCTTATGTTTTCTATCAACATTGCTAAGGTGCTTTTAACATTTTATCCAGATTACAGTCCTGTGCTAATTTCAACTTGAAAGCACCACTATTGGCCTTTTCTCACAACCTAGGAGCTCCAACTGCACAACATAAGGTAAATGGTTCCCTTCAGCAGAAGACAAGGAAGTCAGGAGTCTGCAGCATTCTACATCCACAACTAGGATTAGGACCCCTGGACAGGTGCAACGTAACATTTTCTTTGATCACAGGGGGAAAAAAAAAATAATAAGTTTTACACTACAAGACAACAACTAACTGCAGGAAGGCTGCTCCAATTGAGCAATGCATTGAATTATGTCACAGTTCTGGCAACAGGAGTAATAAACAAAACCAGTTCACGTGAGGAAATAGGAAGGAGGCCACAGCATCTGGGAACAGAAAAAAAAACCTGGCAAAAGCCAAGTGCAGGGAACCCAGATGTACATCACCAAGGCGGGGCAGATACAAATCAAACCCACAAAAACCTTATAAGAATAGTTATATTTTTTATGCAAATTATTATCTCACTATCATTCATCTAGTACACATGAGATTATAGACCAACAATCTTAAATAGATACAGTAGTATATTTCTCCCAAGTTATTCCACTCTTAGAGTCCATGAAATGCAAAGTCCATTCCAATTGTATCGTATCCTTCCAAATGTCAAACTATAAGATGGTTGGGCGGCAGGGATAGTGCTGGGCAGACTTATACGGTCTGTGCCAGAGCTGGTGGTGGGAGGCGGGGATAGTGCTGGGCAGACTTATACGGTCTGTGGCAGATCCGGTGGTGGGAGGCAGGGATAGTGCGGGGCAGACTTATACAGTCTGTGCCAGAGCTGGTGGTGGGAGGCGGGGCTGGTGGTTGGGAGGTGGGGATAGTGCGGGGCAGACTTGTACGGTCTGTGCCTGAGCCGGTGGTGGGAGGTGGGGCTGGTGGTTTGGAGGCGGGGATAGTGCTGGGCAGACTTATAGTGCCAGAGCCGGTGGTGGGAGGTGGGGCGGCAGGGATAGTGCTGGGAAGACTTATATGGTCTGTGCCCTGAAAAGGAGAGGTACAAATCAAGGTAAGGTATACACAAAAAAATGGCACATGTGAGTTATCTTGTAGGGCAGACTGGATGGACCAGGCAGGTCTTTTTCTGCCGTCATCTACTATGTTACTATATTATTTAATTTGACTTGAAGGAACCTTAATCTCTTCAGTTCCTTATACAGTCAGTAAAAAGCCTTTCTTTCAGATACAAATCAAAGTCAGCTATATACACATAAAGCAGTTTATCTTGTTGTGGCAGACTGGATGGACCGTGCGGGTCTTTCTCTGCCGTCATCTACTACGTATGTTACTCTGTACATCACCTTGGGCTACGAATGCAAAGGTCTGACCTAAACCTAAAGCAAAACCTCATTTCTGAAAGAGACGCTTTGAACTGGGTGACGGCCCCAGGGAGCCAAGGACCGGGTGGCAGAGTCCCCGGAGGAGGGGGGGGGAGGGGGAGGGTCTCCCACCTTTGAAGAGATAATCGTACTCGTCGTCCCGGGTCCCCATGGCGCCGTGAGAAGCGTCTAATAATCCCAAGAAGAAGAAGAAGCCGCTCCCTGCCTGCCTGCTCTCTCCTTCTTTCCAGGAGCGCCCGCCGCACTACTTCCGGGACGCCCCACCGGAACACACGCACAGCCGCTCTCTGCGTTCCAAACCTCGCTCTCTCCTTCGCTCGCAGGCCTTCAGGGAGCCCTGCTCTGACGTCATGCGTTCCAGGCCTCTCTCTGGTTCAGGCGGATGGGCTGGGCTTTTTCCGCCGTGACGTCATCAGGCGCCGGCTCTTCCTGGTCCTCCGCGCGGTCCTAGTGCTGGGGCGGTTTAGAACCCATGCAAAGATTGGGGCGAGTTACTCCGAGCCCGGATCCTGTTGCGTCTCGGCGGCACCGATCTGTGCAACAAGCGGAAAGAAATTTTCCCTCTGCGTACAAGGGCAACATCCCGCGAGGCAAAGGATATGAGAGCGTCTGCCGCATTCACTCTCTAGGAGGTTCCATGGTGTAATGGTTAGCACTCTGGACTCTGAATCCAGCGATCCGAGTTCAAATCTCGGTGGAACCTAAGACTTTTTTTTTTTTTTTTTAATTTAAATATCCCATATTTACATCTACTAATAGTCTCTGCTTAACTACAACTGCTGCGGTTGGTGGCAATGTCTTAAACCAGGATATATGGAACATGATCTCAGTCCCTGGCTTTTACTGCTAATGCTCACCTACTTCTTGCATGATTTGCAAAGAAAGTTTCTTTCTGGGGTTCATAAGATGCCAAATGTACAAGCAACTTACCCAGGTGTGTCTTTCTGCCACATCTTGATCTTAGACTGCATTTCTTCTTACTTTGGGATCTTCTCACTCTCCACACAATTCTCAGCAATCACTTGGAATCAATGCTTTTTTATCAGTCAGGATGAGAATGTCTCAGGATCCCTGGGGGTCTACCTGATACAAGTTCTACCTGAGCCCTGCCCCAGGTCAGGAGGTCATAACCTCTTCATTCTCCATAATTATTTTAGGGTCGTGATCCCAGTGCTTTTCTGGTACTGCGATGTTGTAATGTTTACAATTTTCCAGTGGATGAGATAGCTACCTTGTTGTGCCTTTCTATAAAGAAATATTTTGCCATCAGAACTTCACAGCCAGCTAGATTAATAATCATTTCCAGCTCTTTCTTACAGAATCTACATGTTTCTATTTTGAATACATGTTGTGAATGAATCATCTGGTCTGTAATTGGTGGTGTGCTGGTACATTTTTAACAACGGGCTCTCTCTCCAGGCGCAGCCAGACCTGGAAATTTAGGGGGGCCCTGGAGTGGATTTGGGGGGGGCGGGGGGGCAAACCATTCCGAGGGTGCCAACTGCAAAAATCATGAAAGAGTTCCAACGCGATTTTTTGATGCTTGTCTTCTCTACGGATTTTTAAACACAGGTCCTGTGAAAGTGTGTATGTGAAGCACTCAGGGGCGTAGCTAGACTTCGGCAGGAGGGGGGTCCAGAGCCCGAGGTGAGGGGGCACATTTTAGCTTCCCCCCCCCCCCCCCGCAGACAACCCTCTCAACCCCCCTTCCCCCGCCGTCGCCTACCTTTGCTGGCGAGGGACTACTACTACTACTACTTAACATTTCTAGAGCGCTACTAGGGTTACACAGCGCTGTACAAATTAACAAAGAAGGATGGTCCCTGCTCAAAAGAGCTTACAATCTAAAGGACGAAATGTCAAGTTGGGGCGGTCTAGATTTCCTGAGTAGATGTGTAGTGGTTAGGTGCTGAAGGCGACATTGAAGAGGTGGGCTTTGAGCAATGATTTGAAGATGGGCAGGGAGGGCGCCTGGCGTATGGGCTCAGGGAATTTGTTCCAAGCATGGGGTGAGGCGAGGCAGAAAGGGCGGAGCCTGGAGTTGGCAGTGGTGGAGAAGGGTACTGAAAGGATGGATTTGTCTTGAGAGCGGAGGTTACGGGTAGGAACGTAAGGGGAGATGAGGGTAGAAAGATAGTGAGGGGCTGCATACTGAGTGCATTTGTAGGTAAGAAGGAGAAGCTTGAATTGTATGCGGTATCTGATCGGAAGCCAGTGAAGTGACTTGAGGAGAGGAGTGATATGAGTATATCGGTCAAGGCGGAAGATAAGACATGCAGCAGAGTTCTGAACGGACTGAAGGGGGGATAGATTGTTAAGTGGGAGGCCAGTGAGGAGTAGGTTACAGTAGTCAAGGCGAGAGGTAATGAGAGAGTGGATGAGAGTTCGGGTGGTGTGTTCAGAGAGGAAGGGGCGAATTTTGCTAATGTTATAGAGGAAGAAGTGACAGGTCTTGGCTATCTGCTGGATATGCGCAGAGAAGGAGAGGGCGGAGTCGAAGATGACACCGAGGTTGCGGGCAGATGAGATGGGGATGATGAGGGTGTTATCAACTGAGATAGAGAGTGAAAGGAGAGGAGAAGTGGGCTTGGGTGGGAAGACAATAAGTTCAGTCTTGGCTATGTTCAGTTTCAGGTGGCGGTTGGACATCCAGGCAGCAATGTCGGATAAGCAGGCCGATACTTTGGCCTGGGTTTCTGCAGTGATGTCTGGTGTGGAGAGATAAAGCTGGGTGTCACTCTGCTGCTTCCCAGTATCTCTCCACACTCGTCCTTCCCTACTCCCCTTCCCATGCATCCGCTCCATGGATAAATCCTTCTTATCTGTTCTCTTCTACACTACTGCCAACTCCAGACTTCCCGCCTTCCGTCTCGCTGCACCCTACGCCTGGAATAAACTTCCTGAGCCCCTACGTCTTGCCCCATCCTTGGCCACCTTTAAATCTAGACTGAAAGCCCACCTCTTTAACATTGCTTTTGACTCGTAACCACTCGCCTCCACCTACCCTCCTCTCCTCCTTCCTCTACACATTCATTGATTTGATTTGCTTACTTTATTTATTTTTTTGTCTATTAGATTGTAAGCTCTTTGAGCAGGGACTGTCTTTCTTCTATGTTTGTGCAGCGCTGCGTACGCCTTGTAGTGCTATGGAAATGCTAAATAGTAGTAGTAGTAGTAGTAGTAGTGTCGTCAGCATAAAGATGATAGTGGAAACCATGAGATGAGATCAGGGAGCCCAGGGAAAAGATGTAGATTGAAAAAAGATTGGACCCCAACTCCCGCCAGCCGAGGTCCTCTTCTTCTGGCGCAAGGCTTCGTTCTGTTTCTGTGAGTCTGACATCCTGCACGTTGTACGGCGGGGGGGGGGGGGGGGGTCGGCAGCACCGGGGGGGCTAAAATGTGCCCCCTCACCTCGGGCTCTGAACCCCCCTCCCGCCAAAGTCTGGTATGCCCCTGCTGCATGGAGATCTACTTCATCAAATGAAAAACTTATCCTGTTTGTGGCTAAACATTGACACCAGTGGCGTAGCTACGTGGGGCCACGGGGGCCTGCGCCCTCATAGAGTAGGCCCTGGACCCCCCTGCCAACGACCCTCTCGACCCCCCTCCTGCCACCAACCCTCCCCCACCGTCAGCTACCTTTGCTGGCGGGGGACCCCCAACCCCCGCCAGCCGAGGTCCTCTTCTTCCGGCGCAAGGCTTCGTTCTGTTTCTGTGAGTCTGACGTTGGCAGCGAGAGAGGGGGTCGAGAAGGTCGTCGGCAGGGGGGGTCCAGGGCCAAATTTACGGGAGCCCAGGCCCCCGTGGCCCCACGTAGTTACGCCACTGCTGTGGAGGTGCATCTATAGCACAGTTTCTGGGCATGCGCATAACAGCCACGCTTAGCAATTGTCTGTTCTACGCATGCGCTAGCTTTTTCCATACCAAGCTCCTTGCTGAAAATCACTTGCTATTTCCAACTCAGTAACTTTTACCAAGGATAGAAACATAGAAACATGACGGCAGATAAGGGCCAAAGGTCCATCCAGTCTGCCCTTCCTCAGCAACCACTAACCTCTCCTTTTCCTAAGGGATCCCACATGCCTGTCCCATGCTTTCTTAAATTCTAACACAGTCTTCATCTCCGTGACCTCCACCGGGAGGCCATTCCACGCTTCCACCACCCTTTCCATGAAAGAGTATTTCCTTAGATTCCTCCTAAGCCTATTTCCTCTTAACTTCATCCTATGCCCTCTCATTGCAGACTTTTCCTTCATTTGAAAAAGTCTCACCTCCTGTCCATTTAACACCAGTGAGGTATTTAACCATCTCTTTCATATCCCCTCCCTCCCGCCTCTCTTTCAGCGTATACATGTTGAGATTTATAAGCCTGTCCCTATACATTTTATGACAGAGACCTCTTGCCAATTTTGTAGCCACCCTCTGGATTGACTCTGTTCTGTTTATATCTTTCCATAGGTTCGGTCTCCAGAATTGCACACAGTACTCTTAATAGGGCCTCACCAGAGACTTATACAAGGGCACTATCACCTCTTTTTTCCTAATGGTCATCCCTTTCCTTATGCACCTAAGCAACCTTTTGGCTTTGACCATCACCTTTTCTACCTGTTTGGCTGCCTTAAGGCCATCAGTCACAATCACCCCCAAGTCCTGCTCTTCTTTCGTATACAGAAGCACTACACCCCCTATACTGTACCGTTCCCTTGGATTCTTGTAACCCAAGTGCATGACCCTACATTTCTTAGCATTAAATTATAGTTGCCAATTATCCAACCATTCTTCAGCCTTTACTAGATCCTTCTTCATACCATCCACACCCTCCGGGGTGTCCACCCTATTACAGAGTTTGGTATCATCCGTAAAGAGACAAACCTTACCAGATAGCCTTCTGCAACATCACTTACAGAGATGTTAAAAAGGGATGGCCTGAGGACTGATCCTTGTGGCACACCACTGATAACATCCATTTCCTCAGAGCAAGCTCCATTTACCACTAGCCTCTGTCTCCTTCCACTTAACCAATTTTTAACACAGTCAGTCACTTTCGATTCCTTATCAAGGCACTCCGTTTATCAGTTGCCTGTGCGGGACCGTGTCAAAGGCTTTGCTAAAATCCAAGTACACCACATCTAGCGCCCCTCCCACATCCAACTGTTTGGTCACCCAGTTAAAGTAATCAATCAGATTCGTCTGACACGACCTGCCACTAGTGAAGCCATGCTGCCTCGGGTCCTGCGGTCCATTCAATTCGAGATCTTCAAGCAATGGGTTTTAGTGGGGACTTGTTCGTCGGGGCCTCAGTCCTTTATGTTGGACTGTTACTCCTGCCTTTGTTCCTAAATATTTATATACCCCTTCCTGTTCAAGTTCCTTCATAGCACAATCATCAGTCAGAGAAATAGTTTCAGTTTCACTCAATTTCCTTCCTAGCAAGGCTGACTCAGCACATTTATCCAGGCCAAAATTCATCCTAATGTCATTTGAAAAGCTTTTCACTAAATAGTGGTGTTCTACTCAAGGTTGATCACTGAGATTGTAGAACTTCAAGTCATCTGCAACCAGCAGATGTGATGTCACCTCTGGGTCTTTGCCAGTTCTAGGATTATGGCTGAATTCATAAGTATACTCTGAGGATTAAGTACCACTATGTCTGGTTTCCATTCATCTAGCTCTCTGTTGTAAGAAGGTTACTATGTGCTTTCCTCATATTTTTCAATGATTGCTTTTTCTCATATTTTAAGTAACATGTTCTCTTTTGTTGTATCCATGTTCCTCCCCATTCCTGTTTTTGTAGCATAGCATAGTAACATAGCAAATGACGGCAGATAAAGACCTGAACGGTCCATCCAGTCTGCCCAACAAGATAAACTCATTTTACGTGGTATGTAATATTTTTTATGTATATCAGAGTTTGATTTGTCCCCTGCCTTTCTCAGGGCACAGACCGTAGAAGTCCGCCCTACACCGGTTTTATTCTCCAAATACCGGTGTCGCCACCCTTGCTCTGATTAGTAGAGAGGATAGACTTTTCAACCTGTTTCTTGTCCTTTACCCAGCTAACTCTTGCTGTAGTATTCTAAATTTGGCTACTGTACTGTGGATTAGCTCTGAAAGGGTTTATTTTTTTCCATTGTCAGTCCTAGGTAGAAACAGTTTTAGTCTTACAACTGGTTCATTTACCTTGATGAAACTGCTATAAAACTCTTGGGAATATTTAGATTTGAAAGAGAAAAGTGAGTTTCTGGCTGAATTTGATTGCTGTATCAAACTGAAACTGATATCATTCCCTGTCCTTCCTAGAGAACTTGTTGATAGATGAATTGGCTGACTCACTGGGAGGTAAACACCAGCACAGCAGGAGGAAGGGGGCTAGTTTCTGCATAGAGAAACAAACACTGCTTGAAGCATTTCATGTGCTGGACCTGAACCATAATACCTGCTAAGTGTTTTATATTTTATTCTTAATTTCTCAGCTTTCTGGCTGCAGGCTCTGCAAGGTTTATTTTACATTGCCAGGCCAAGATAAAGAATAGCTTTAATCTTCAACTGGTCTAATTTGTAATTAGAATTTACATTAAAGAAACTACAATATTTATCAGGATTATGGAGACAAGTTAGATTTCTAGCAAAACCTGGACCTTGTTTCACATTGTCTCACTGTTTGCCACTCCCAGAAAACATTTTTAATTGTGGTATATGGCTGAATCACTGAAAGACATAGTCCCACCCACCCCTGGATTTTCTAGTCATATATATTTAACAAATCATTAGCAAGTCCTGAGTTTCATCATAAACCTGTGCATACCATCTCCAACCATCAAAATAACTTATTCAGTGTAATAATTGTGGTACTTTAGTTCTAAGGAACAGTATCTGGCAGCTTCGGTCTTGTCCCATCTGTCTTCAGCTTGCTAGCCTAAATGAAGAAATCAGCAAACTTATGCAAGAATTGGATGCAATTATTGCAGCTTCCAATTGTTACGTCTGTGGCCGTGACCACCCTCAGACTTACCCTGTTTCTGGGAGTCAGTGTCTGTGCTGGCTCCTGCTTGTCTCTGTGTCTGTCTCTGTCTTAGTTTCTCTCTGGCTCTGTGTGCTGATTGCCCTACTGAACCTCACCTGTGTGGGCTATGCCTTTTCCAAGATGGCTGCCGCCGACTCCTCTATGCCAGTATCCAAGATGGCTCCCGCTGGGCTGACTTCTCTGTGTGTCAAGCCTCTGTTTGGAGGCAAGGTGATTGCTGCATCTGTGCCTCTGGTGTGGAAGGGCTTTATTAATCACTTAGAGACTACAGCCCTGGCTTTTGCATTTCATTTAGGGCCCTGGTGTATAGAGTGCTCTGTACACTGTTTCAGTGTTTGCTCTGTGTGAGTTTCTATGTTTGACTAGATAGCTTAGGCACCGTGTGGCTTGTTAGCCTATGTATAGCTTTGCTAGTGCTCTGTGTTTGTTTAGACTAGCCAGCTTAGGCACCGTGTGGCTTGTTAGCCTGTGCCTAGCTTTGCTAGTGCTCTGTGTTTGTTTAGACTAGCCAGCTTAGGCACCGTGTGGCTTGTTAGCCTGTGCCTAGCTTTGCTAGTGCTCTGTGTTTGTTTAGACTAGCCAGCTTAGGCACCGTGTGGCTTGTTAGCCTGTGCCTAGCTTTGCTAGTGCTCTGTGTTTGTTTAGACTAGCCAGCTTAGGCACCGTGTGGCTTGTTAGCCTGTGTATAGCTTTGCTAGTGCTCTGTGTTTGTTTCCAGTGCATGACTTGTTAGCTTGGGCACAGCTTTGTTGTTAGCTGGTGTATAGCTTTCAAGTCTCCTGAGTGTGCTCTGTGTATGTTTCTTGTGTATGACTGGTTGGCCTGGGTATAGCGTTTCTATTAGCCTAGGTACAGTTTACTAGTCATTGTGTTTAAACCTGCCGACTGCCAGAACCCGGACAGTCCCTGCCTGTCGGCCTTGCCTGCGCCTAGGTGCCAGGGGGCACTCCTGGATCTTCATTCCTGCTGTTCCTGCTTGCAAGTTCCAGTTCCGGGTTTTCCTGTAAGTCCTACCGGCTGCCAGAACCTGAGGGCTCAATCCTCGGGGAAAGGTTGTCAAGCGTAGGTGAAGCCTAGGTCCAGTGTGTTCCAGTCCAGCGGGTTTCACTCCTGTATGTTCCAGTCCTGTGGGGCCCTCCAGTGTGTTCCAGTCCAGCGGGCTCCACTCCAGTGCGCACCCGTCCGGTGCGTTCCAGTTCCGTGTATTCCGGTGTAGAACTCCAGTCCGGGGTTCCGGTCCAGTTTTGTCTCATCTCTACCTTGGAGGTGATCTTGCCTGCCACTGCCGCTCCACGGTAGTGGCCCATGGGCTCACGAACCCAGTGCTCCCGGGGAAGAAGCCTGACAGTATGCCAAGGTCCTCGAGCACGCGACACCAATACTACACAGAACCATACCAATTTGCCACCCCTGCCTCAAAGAATAAAACAACCCAGGAACAGATGGTTTAATTTTTGAATATTAGTAGTTTATTACACAAGTCAGAAAGGTAGAACGCGCATGGAACAAAAAAAAGATGAACACACACTGAATGCCTGGAAATCACTTCGGAGGAAATACAAATATACCATAAAACAGACTAAAAGACTACACTACAAAACAACGATTGGACCAAACTACAAAGACACACACAAACTCGTCTACCTTGTAAATAAATTGCTAGACACCACACCAGTTACAAATAACAGCAAAGATACACCAGGGGTCGACGACCTCGCGAAATACTTCAAGGAGAAAATCATACAATTACGAATTAAAATACCCACCAGCCCTATGGAATACGCAACACTCCTAAACTGTCTAGACCCAGAAGACGAAATATACCCAGCAGACAGGATCTGGACCGAATTCGAATTACTGTCAGAGGACCTCATCTCTAAAACGCTCAAAAGATTTGCCAAATCCCATTGCAAACTAGATATCTGCCCAAACAACCTCATGAAATCAGCTCCTCAACAATTAATAATAGACCTAACGAACCACGTGAATTTCATGCTACAAAACGGACTTTTCCCAAAGGAAAAAGGAAAAATTTTACTCACCCCAATACCCAACGACACAAAGAAAAACGCAAGCGAAATAACTACAGACCAGTAGCATCTATACCACTAATAACCAAAATAACCGAAGGGATAGTAACCAAACAACTCACAAATTATCTCAACAAGTTCTCAATACTGCATGATGCCCAATCAGGATTCCGGTCAAATCACAGCACAGAAACAGTACTAATTACCCTAATGACCAAATTCAAACAAATGATTGCTACCGGCACCAACATACTCCTCTTACAATTTGACATGTCAAGTGCGTTTGACATGGTTGACCACGGAATCCTATTACACATACTTGAATATTTTGGCATCGGAGGCAATGTCCTAAACTGGTTCAAGGGGTTCCTAACCTTGCGCTCATATCAAGTCACATCAAATTCAACTACGTCTGCTGCATGGACACCTGAATGTGGAGTACCGCAGGGATCCCCCCTCTCGCCAACTATTTTCAACCTAATGATGATCCCCTTGGCAAAACTTCTATCAAATCATAACCTTAACCCTTACATATATGCAGATGATGTAACGATATATATTCCTTTCAAACAAGACATTAACGAAATCTCCAATTAAATCAACCAAAGTCTACACATCATGAATACCTGGGCAGATGCATTCCGATTGAAACTGAATGCAGAAAAAAATCAATGCCTCATACTTACCTCCCAATACAACACAAATAAATTTACCGCTATTAGCACACCTAAACTAAATCTGCCAATCTCTGAAACTTTAAAAATCCTTGGAGTCACTATTGACCGCCACCTAACACTTGAGACTCACGCGAACAACCCAACCAAAAAGATGTTCTACTCCATGTGGAAACTGAAAAGAATAAGACCATTCTTTCCAAGATCTGTCTTCCGCAGCCTAGTACAATCACTCATACTCAGTCATCTGGACTACTGTAACATTATACGCAGGCTGCAAAGAACAAATACTGAGGAAACTTCAAACAGCCCAGAATACAGCAGCCAGACTCATCTTCGGAAAACCAAAATACGAAAGTGCAAAACCCTTACGTGAGAAACTACACTGGCTCCCACTCAAGGAACGTATCACCTTTAAAGTATGTACCTTAGTTCACAAAATCATTCAGGGTGAAGCCCCTGCATACATGTCTGATTTAATAGACCTGCCACCCAGAAACGCTAAAAGATCATCCCGAACTTTCCTCAATCTCCACTTCCCTAACTGCAAAGGCATAAAATACAAAGTACTACACGCATCAACCTTCTCTTATATGAGCACGCAACTCTGGAATACACTACCACGCAACCTGAAAACAATCTACGAATTAACCGACTTCCGCAAACGATTGAAGACTTATCTCTTTGAGAAAATTTATTGCAAGGATCACAACACATGAAGTCCATACACACCAAAAAAAATGCATCAATACACTCTCTTCTGAATTCTCTTACCCCGTATTTTCACCACACTTAAAACTCCGCCCACATATAAAATTGATATACCCTAATGTTCTCTTGCTATTGTTCTATCGCCCTATCTTTTCCCCATTGTAACATTCCATTGTTTCTACGCCCCTAACGATGTTTTGACTTGACTTTGTCTTCCCATAACTCCTCACAATGTAACCCATAATCGTACTGTAACACATTGTATTTCCATCATTCACAATGTATTGTAAGCCACACTGAGCCCGCAAATAGGTGGGAAAATGTGGGATTCAAATGCAATAAAATAAATAAATAAGACTGTGAATGGCATACTTAGAGGCATATTTTCAAAGCACTTTGGGAGGCTAAGTTCCATAGGTTTCTATGGAACTTTGGGAGGCTAAGTGCTTTGAAAATAAGCCTCATACTGTAAAGAAGCCCGAGGTGGCAGTGGTTTTCACACTAGGTTGTGTGGGATATATATGGGCATTACATGGAAAGATTCAGCCTTTCAGACATTTCTTCTCCTCCAGGGGTGCGACTTCAGCAGATCTGGGAACGATTTGGGGCAACTCTGCAGCTGGCTGCTCGCAGCAGAATCCTTAATCAATCAGGCCAAGCCTCTAATACCTCCACGTTGGTGTTTGTGTTTGCTACATAAAAAAGGGGGGGGGTTAGAAGGGGGGTATTATATGTCTCACTGCACCCTACGCCTGGAATAAACTTCCTGAGCCCCTAAGTCTTGCCCCATCCTTGGCCACCTTTAAATCTAGACTGAAAGCCCACCTCTTTAACATTGCTTTTGACTCGTAACCACTTGTAACCACTCGCCTCCACCTACCCTCCTCTCTTCCTTCCCGTTCACATTAATTGATTTGATTTGCTTACTTTATTTATTTTTTGTCTATTAGATTGTAAGCTCTTTGAGCAGGGACTGTCTTTCTTCTATGTTTGTGCAGCGCTGTGTATGCCTTGTAGCGCTATAGAAATGCTAAATAGTAGTAGTAGTAGTAGTAGTCTCTTGTAACCAGAGCTAATATTGTGATGTCATAATGCCTCAGGCCACCAATAAGAGCCAACCTCATCAGTGATGTCACAATGGCTTGATTGTCCTATACTTGGCTCACTTTTATTACATAGCTCTTTGAGCAGGGACTGTCTTTCTTCTATGTTTGTGCAGCGCTGCGTACGCCTTGTAGCGCTATAGAAATGCTAAATAGTAGTAGTAGTAAGGGTGGGACGATGCAATTCTGTGACTCTGATTTGTGTATTGTGTAGTTGTTCCTTATCAAAATGTATCCTGTTTAATAAAGATGATTTTAATCATATGGGCATTAGGGAGGAGTGGCCTAATGGTTTCTGCAGGGTATTGCAGACCTGGGGAACTGGGTTCGATTCCCGCTGCTACCTGCGGGTCAGCAGTGGGTTGAGATCCTGGGAAACGAGGTTCAATTCCCTCTGCAGTTCTGTGTGACCCTGGGCAAATCACTTAAGCCTCCGTTGCCCCAGGTACAGCAGTAATACAATGTACTACTTAGACTGTGAGCTTGCTAGGGACAAAATTAAATTGTAAACTGCTTGAATGAATTAATGAATTTACTAAAGTGTGGTGAGATGTAGTAGTAATTGCACATTGCTAGACTCAACGTGGGGTAACCAGTACCTCTGTGTTCTGTTAGGGACATCCCCAGCAGTTTCTGATTGCGTTCATGCACAGGAATGTCATTACTACTTATTAATTGCATTGCAGATAATAGGATGCAGTTGGCTATACCTATTCAGCTGCCATTGTCATGCGCCACGTCAGCAACTCATGTGCAGTTGCTACTGGGCCAACAAGATGAAATATGGAATAACAATCTGCTCAAACCAGGTGGTCAGAATTTTGTTTCTGAGGAACATATTAAGATAATTTTGGAGTAACGGATTCGGTTCTTCAGTGGTTTTCTTAGAAGGAGGGTTTATTGGGTTGATATGGGAGGCCAAGAATCTGCCCCCTGGATCTCTCTGGTTGGAGTGCCACAGGGGTCCCCCCATCCCCTATACATTTTAATGTTTTCGTGACAACCTAAGCTGCATGTACTGGGAACCCTGTCTGCACCTGTATCTCATCTTAAGAACATAAGAGTAGCCATACTGGGTCAGACCAATGGTCCATCTTGCCGAGTATCCTGTTTTCCAAACAGTGGCCAAGCCAGGTCACAAGTACCTGGCAGAAACCCAAATTGTGGCAACACTCCATACTACAAATCCCAGGACAAGGAGTTGCTTCACATGTCTGCTTCAATAGCATATGGACTTTTCCTCCAGGAATTTGTCCAAACCTTTTTTAAACCCAGATGCGCTAACCGCTGTTGCCACATCCTCCGGCAAAGAGTTCCAGAGCTTAACTATTCGTTGAGTGAAAAAATACTTCCTCCTATTTGTTTTAAAAGTATTTCCATGTAACTTCCTCGAGTGTCCCCTAGTCTTTGTACTTTTGGAACGAGTAAAAAATCGATTTACTTCTACTTGTTCTACACCACTCAGGATTTTGTAGATCTCAATCTCAGCAGAATACCCCTAGCCCTCATGCTAGATCATCCCACCAGCCTCCCAAGTGGACTGAGACGCAGAGCACTGTTGCAGGCTTGCAACCATGTTAAGACTTAGGCCTAGGCCAGCACTCCACTCCGTCACGCTGCTGCGGCTCCTGCAAACCACTGACAGTCTTGCTTCTGCGTAGAACCCATCCCAGGCTCTCCCAACCCCAGCAGAGACTCGCTCACTCCTTCCTCCAGCATCCCCCCCCCACCCCCGTACTGACTGGCTTCCCACTAGTGACCAGCCATTGCAGTGCAGAGTGGAGCCACTGCTGAGGCTTCAACCAGACGGCCTGCAAGTAAGGACTGGAGCAGAGCATCAGATTGTCATTCAGTGCTGGAAGCCTGTTGTAATGTAAAGCTTCACTTGCCAGCGTATTTTGGCCTAGATAGAAAGTGCTGACTCTTAGTCCCATACCTTTTTCTGTGTAAACATTTACAGCTGCAGTTAGGACGTTTTAATACAGGGAGTATGATAACTGCTGCATTGTCAGCTAACACAGCTTAGTAAATAGTGGTTTTAAATTTACTACATTGTAGCTTCATCGCACGCCCCCTAGACCTAGTATTTCCAAAATACTACTACTACTGAAAAGGTGTGAGCAAAATCTAAATAAATAAATAACCCAAAGTTCTCAAATGCCTACTGAAGTGCTTCTTGCAAATCAGTTGCTTTGGGACTGTAGGGGTATTTCCCTGTGATCTAGCCTATGCTGGTCTGGGCCTATACAAGCCTATGACATCTTGGTATAATAAGATGGCTGCTGCAACATCTCTGTGTCAGCAAGATCCAGCTTCAACTTGTGGAAAATCACTGACAGGCTTGCTAAAGCCAAGGACAGTCTGTGTTCTAAACACCCCCTTCTATCACCCTGAGAACGGAGTAGGGAGGCAGACATGGCTCCAGAAGTTACCATTCTCCAAGGTCACAAAACAAAGAACTCTTCTTGCCATGTACTGAACTGGACAAGATCCTGATTGGTTCCTACCGTCACCTGACGGAAAGGTACGGGGAAAGCGAGAACAGAAGTGAGTCGGAGACCCTTGGAAGAGGGGCAACTGGTAAGAGGACCTGAGAGATCCAGCAAGGCTCGGGGGGAGCCAGAGACTTTGTATGATACCAACATCGTGACCTGCATCCTGGTGCAAATACCTGTGGCAGAGATATTGGCTCTGATAACCAAAGGAGTGACGGGAACCTACATGGGCTAATAAAGACCTGCACTACCTAAGACACCGACAGCTAAAATAGCGTCTGGGGAGATTCTGCTCCGGTCTTATCTGAAGCCGTCATCACGACAGCGTGGTAAGATCACAGTGATATATTTCCTGGTCTGGGGTTAGGCAGTGGTTTTATCTAAGTACGACTGGTTTATGTCAGCTCTTGGTCAGGGAAAGCAGCTAATGTGTATTTTGCATAAGATGTGATAAGTTTCATAAGGATTATTAGGTTATCATTTGTACTGTTCTAATCATTACTGTACTTAGTCTCAGGATAATCAGAGTGTAGTTTAGACAATATATTTTCGGTAGTGCTCATATCAGTAAGGGATATTTTTATTGCATAAGCTAGCGCAGAGTATTTCTATTTTCTTATCCATAATAAAGCTAATATATATATCTATCAGCTGTGTCTTTCTTTTTCACTCTACACACCAAAACACCTGGAGAGGTGCCAGAAGCAAGATTCCTGTATCTCACCCTAGACAGAGCTAGTGAGTCTGTTAGGCAGACTTATGCATCAGGGAATCTTGGTATAAGTAATCTGTGGGTACTTGTTGCCCTAGGTATTATTTATCTCACCCTACAAATGGGAGCTCGTGGCGGGATCTCAAAGAGCTGAGGAAAGAATCCGTTTGTTTTTTTTTCTGTAGAAAGAAAGAAATCCTAGCTGTATAGTTCTGAACTTTAAATTTCTCTCTCTGTGTGTGCACTGGAAAGTGTCTGTGAAGCGTGCTATAGACACTGGTAGTCGTAAATCTGCTGCTTCTGCCAGCTTTACGACCTAGCAGTGAGATAAGGTTTTTTTTTTCAGTACTAGTTGTGTTACTTGCTAGCAGCTTTCAGTTCTTCAGTATGACGTCACCTAGCAATATGCTCTCCGCGCTAGAAGTCACTGTTTTTGAAGTTTTAATTAGTGCAAGACAGTCTAATAAGGCAGTACCGGAGTATTCTATAAACTCTCTGTTGAAATTGTTTAGGAAAAACTCGCCTGAAAGTCACAAGGCATATGATTTTGTATTGCATTCAGTGTTGAAGGTTAAAAATAGATTGACTGTGGCAGCACTAGTGGAGCTCGGCTGTACCCTACTAGCTAAGAACGAAAGTGCAGCTTATAGTACCTTTGACCTCCAAACTGAACTCCAACAACTGCGTGATGAAGTTAATGCTCTGAAAACAGAACGATTGGATTTACAATTGAGGTTAGAGAGCATCACTTCTCAGGCAACGGCTGGAGGAGGGGAGGGTGCTTCAAGTCCACAGGGAAATGTTCCATGTTCCGCTTGTGCAGTGTTGAAAGAAAAGTGTGCAGCCCTAGAGAAAGATAAAGAGCATTGGGAACTGACTGCCCAGTCCTTGGAGAAGGATATGAGGCAGAAAAACGATTCCCTTGCTTCTAAATCTTATCAATTGGAGGAGATGATGCAGACTTTAAGTTTGCGAAAGAAAGAAGCTGATCACTTTCACTCCCGGCAAGAGCAAGTGAGAGAAACATATGAGGATAGGATTATGGCCTTGAGTAGGGAGTTGAAACAGGAAAAAGGGAGTGTCCGCTCTGCCCGGCAGGCTTGGCACAAGGCAGAAGGACAGGTGGAGTTATGGGAGAAGAATAATATGCTTTCACTACAGTTGTCACAGGCTCGGCAGGACAGAGAGATGTGTGTAAAGGCATTAACCCAGTATAGGACAGAACTAGATACGGTCCAGCAGGAGGTATATGACTCTATGGAAGAGGCTACTGCTACACCCATGGAATCACAGAATAGGGCTGACTCTAGGTCGCCCAGTCCTATGCTAGAACAGTTCAAACTGCCTGAATGGTCCCCGAGAAATGAAGTAGAGCTGGAGTCTAAGCCTTGTCAGTTGACAGCCCCACCCCGGTACAGCAGCCTAGTTCCCGAGACCTTCGACAGCATGCAGGAGCCTAGGCTCCGCCCAGTAAGGCCACAGAACACTGTGCAAATTGATGATGTTAACAGGACAGTTGCACCTAGGCCCCGCCCAGGAAGGTCACAGCTTATTGTGACACCTGAGGAGGGCACCGGTACAATTGGGCCTATGCTCCGCCCAGGAAGGGCGCAGCTCACGGCACCTCTTGATGACATCAGCAGCACCACAGCACCACTGTTTAAGTCCCCTACTGGAGAGCAGCGGAACTCCACTCAGAGACACAAAGTCATTCCTTTATCTAGGGACCAGTATTCACAAGTAATGAAAACACTTCGGGCGATGATTACACCTTTTAAAGAGTCTTCTGAGGTGACAATCTACGCACATCTGGATAGCGTGCATGACCTTTTCAATTTCTTACAGGTTCAGGCCGACTCAGATAAAAGAGCTTTACTGCAGTGGACGTTTGCGACTGAGTGCCAAACGTATTTAAAGGCAATTTTGGCTGAGAGTAATGATCTCTCCACCGTGGAACAAGCGTTGAAAAAGCGGTATGGACTGTTTGCGGACCCCACCGAGGCCAAAAGGGCAGCATATAATATGCGCTGCGGGCCGAATGAGAGTCCACATGAATGGTCCTATCGCCTGAGGCGCACATTTTTCGATGGGGGGGCGGACCCAGAGGCCAAAGAGCTTGAGTTTGGGGAATTTAGGAATCTTTTTGTGAAAGGTCTGCCCAATCGAGTGAAAATGTCTCTAGCAGGAAAGAAAAGTGAACCTTTTTCCCTTCTGCTAAAGCGGGCGGAGGAGCTTTTTGATATGTGTCGCGAGCAGCCTGATGCGGCGACCACCCAAGTAGTTCCTAAGAATCGCAGCAAAGTGGCTCCACCTAGTGTTTGTGCTGTTACATCCACGCTTTCTCTGGAAAACAAGATGTCAAGTCCTTCTACACCCGCCCGGGTTGGCAATACCCAATCTTACCAGCAAAAGGGCACCACGCCTCCGACTGCGCCGGAGGGCCAACAACAGGACCCGAAAAGGAAGCGTTTTAACAAGAGACAGTGGGCAGCGGAAAAGATCCGGACCCAACAAGCACAGATTGAGCAACTGATGGCGCAACTTCAACGAACAAATCCTGCAGCCGCACCCCACCCATCCTCGTCACCGAACAAAGGAGGCAACTTTCAGAAGCCCAAAGAGAAATCTTCCGGGCCAATTACAGGGCCTAGGCCGAGTGTCAAGTCCGTTGAATTACTGGAAGATCCGGTTTCTTGTGAGGAAGACCTGGCATGACTAGACTCGGACCCTCCTTCACCAACCATCATGTCCACAGTTCATGTGAATGCGTTGTCGTCCAACAGTGAGGAGTCCTCCGTGACCGATGCTGATGCCCAGCCCTCTAACCCGAGAGGGCCTCTCTTACAGGACTCGAATGAGGAAAACAGGTATTTCTTGGTAAACTTATTCCTAAAGGGTACAGATATACCTTAGCTCTGTTGATTCAACAGAAATTTTCCTGTCAGGGTCTACTGGATACCGCCTCAGAGGTGACGTTGATCACCCAGGGCATGTTTCAGAAACTTGAGGCTTTTCTGGGGGGAGGTGGAGAGGCGCTGCGTGTCACCCCGTGTGACTTGTCACTGGTGGCCTATGGCAATCAAAGCATCGGTACTGTGGGACGGGTTTGGCTTTCCTTGCAGTTCGGCGAGTTGTTTGTCAAACACCCTGCTATCATTACTACTGGTGCTGGTGAAGAATTCTTAATTGGGAACGATCTTCTGAAGAGATTGCAGACTGATCTGGATTATCGCCATGAAGTCATCTGGGCCCAAGTCGCAAGTCCCCTCCCATATGGGAAAGTAAAGCATATGAGCAGAGTCAGTGGTTCCAGCTCCGTGGGGCTTAGGGATTCCCCAATTCTAATGAATTTCCGGAAGTCAGAAGACCCTCACACCTGGGAGCTCCAGTTGTGTGGTGCACCAGGGGGGGATGAACAGCGTGGTGAAGTTATCCGCATCCAAACGGACCGGATAGCTGACATTGTTCTCCAGGATGACAATTTGGAAATTGTTTTGACTGACTCGACTCATACCGGTGACTCCCCAGATGCTGCTGCCGAGATAGCCCACAAGGCCTCTGTTTCCACTTCCAGTCCAGACTCACCGCATCCTCGCAAGTTGATGGACATTCAACAGAAGGATGATGCTTACACCATTCCTGTCCAGATAGCTGACATCCAAACACTCCAGTCCACGTTGCTGTTGCCTAGTGACGTTTCCTTCATCAGTGACACTCTGTTTTATTGTCTTCGCAAGTCTGTGCAACTTCACTTCAGTAAGTGTTCGCCCACTTCTGTGCAGGTACCTGGACAAGGTGCCAAGACGCTCGTGGGACTGTGTAGCCTTCCTTTGACTGTAGGACAGAAGTCGTTCACCCACCACTTCTCTGTTGTGAGAGACCTACCACAGCCCTTATATCTGGGCTCCGATTGCCTTGTGCGACTGGGAGTTTATGTGGATCTGGTGAACCTGGTCTTGTGGAGTAGACTTGATGGCAGCCCAGTGGAATCTGAAGTAACGCCTGTTAGCTTGAAGTCTGGACAGACCATACCCCAGGTCTGTGAAGTAGTCTGTGATACAAATGTGACCATTCCAGCTAGAGTGAGGGACTTTTCCATCAAGCTCCGTCTTGCCCAGGGACAGCGTCTGTTGGACAAAGTGGTGTTCTTCAACCCTCATGCTCATTTTTGTGACCTAGGGCTGTCCACCGGCGTTCTGCCATGGTTAGAGGTAATTGGTAAGACTTTTCACCTGTTAGTCACCAATCCACAGTTTGATGAAGTGGAAGTGTCTGCAGGAGACCCTTTTGGATTTCTAGTGGGAGACTCTTTTCCTGATGTCGAGGTAAGTTTGCCCATTGTTGGCAGGCTGCCTTCCTCTTGGAACACCTGCCAGGGGGGGGAGACACCTGAATGTCTGTTCACCTCTCCCAGAGGCCTCATCTCGCTGGAGTTTGTTTGGCCATATGATGCAACGGGTTCGCAAGTGCAGATGGAAGACGACTACTTGATTTTGTCCAGAAAGATGTCTTTACCCCAGAAGTCTAGAGTGGTGAATGCGGTTGAAACTTCATCTCTGCAGGAGGACATTGAAGAGCAGGTGGAAATTCCAACCAACCAGCCTTTCTCAGAGTTTGACGCTATGGTGAAAGACCAAGTGGAAAGAGCTAATCGGACCATCATCACTATTCTGAAGAAGTACGTGTCATCCTCAGGTAAGGATTGGGACATGAAGTTACCATTGGTCCTCATGGCCATACGTGCCACACCCCATCGGTCTACAGGAGTGTCGCCTTTTGAGATGATGACAGGTAGGGAAATGATGTTACCAATTCATTTGCTTTACAGGACTAATGATGTGAACTTGTCCAGTGCTACTTCCTCTCATGAGTATGTCACCCATTTGCGTCAACATTTGCAAAGTGCCTTTGCCTTTGCCCAGAAGAACTTGGAAAGTAGCGCTAGAGGTAGAAAAGCCTACTATGATCAAGGGACTACCTCCAAAGAATACCAAATTGGCGACAAGGTATTCTATTTCAATTTTGCCAGAAATAAGGTTAAAGAAAAGAAGTTTCTACCCAGTTGGCATGGTCCTTTCCCTATAGTGGAAAAAGCTTCACCTGTGGCTTACCAAATTCGCCTCAGGAAAAATTCTCAAGGTGAAGATAACCTTAAATGGGTCCACATCAATCAGTTGAGACCATGTCATCCAAGTCATTTGGTTCCAGATACATGCATTGTTGAAATGACACAAACTAACCATGAAGCAGAATAGCTTCGTCTTCTTTTGTTTTTCAGCTACAAAGAAAAAAAACAAAACCTTGAAGACCCGGTGCAGTTGCCTAACAGATTGATCCTGTTTCCGTTCCTGATGTCGTTCTTCAAGATGTTCCTGACGCCCTGCTTCCTAATCCATTGGTGGTTTTCAACATCCCTTCCCCTTGTTCCTCATGATTTCCATTGTTTAGTCATGACTGTTGGAGTTTTTCTTTTCCCAAGAATCATTCTTCTTGTTGGGGGGGAATTTGTTTGGTTTTATTTTTATTTCAACCGATCCAGTGTTCCTGACAGTGAAGTTTTGGATGTGTGTTTGTTTGTTTTTGGGACATTTCATTGACTTTCTTTTTGAACTGTGTCCAATGCTTATGTTTGAAGACTTTCTTCATCATCACCATTACGTGGACCATTTTGTTCCTGTTTGATGTCTTCTTGATGTGAGAAGTTGTCCATTCACACCTCATCATTCATCACGGTCCACCCTATTGACTATGGTTTGGACATTATGTCGTTTTACAGTCTAAAGACTCTCATACCATTGACTTTGTTGGACTTCGTGGAGGTCAACCATGAGTAACTCTCCACGATGCAACAGTTTTAGTCTACTATCATATTAAGGACTAATTTGCTTATGCTTTGCCATGCATTTTTTTTTAGTATGATAATTGATTTTTGATTATGTTTTCATGTGTTAGGACATAACAGCTAACACCCTATGTTTGTTCTAGTATCAGTGATTTGCTATTTAGTTTTTGTATACTTTTGAACATTGCTATGATTTCATGAAGTATTTGAATTATTTGCTTCCAGTTATCATTACCAGAGTGTTAGTTTTGAGTTACTGACATTTACAGTTCTTAATTTTGGTCCTGACCATGAGTCTTGATGTCAACCCGTCTAGCTGTATTATTAGTTAGGTTGGAGAAGGCTTTTACTCCTTTGTAGTAACTTCCATCTCCAAGGGGGGGAATCTGTAGGGGTATTTCCCTGTGATCTAGCCTATGCTGGTCTGGGCCTATACAAGCCTATGACATCTTGGTATAATAAGATGGCTGCTGCAACATCTCTGTGTCAGCAAGATCCAGCTTCAACTTGTGGAAAATCACTGACAGGCTTGCTAAAGCCAAGGACAGTCTGTGTTCTAAACACCCCCTTCTATCACCCTGAGAACGGAGTAGGGAGGCAGACATGGCTCCAGAAGTTACCATTCTCCAAGGTCACAAAACAAAGAACTCTTCTTGCCATGTACTGAACTGGACAAGATCCTGATTGGTTCCTACCGTCACCTGACGGAAAGGTACGGGGAAAGCGAGAACAGAAGTGAGTCGGAGACCCTTGGAAGAGGGGCAACTGGTAAGAGGACCTGAGAGATCCAGCAAGGCTCGGGGGGAGCCAGAGACTTTGTATGATACCAACATCGTGACCTGCATCCTGGTGCAAATACCTGTGGCAGAGATATTGGCTCTGATAACCAAAGGAGTGACGGGAACCTACATGGGCTAATAAAGACCTGCACTACCTAAGACACCGACAGCTAAAATAGCGTCTGGGGAGATTCTGCTCCGGTCTTATCTGAAGCCGTCATCACGACAGCGTGGTAAGATCACAGTGATATATTTCCTGGTCTGGGGTTAGGCAGTGGTTTTATCTAAGTACGACTGGTTTATGTCAGCTCTTGGTCAGGGAAAGCAGCTAATGTGTATTTTGCATAAGATGTGATAAGTTTCATAAGGATTATTAGGTTATCATTTGTACTGTTCTAATCATTACTGTACTTAGTCTCAGGATAATCAGAGTGTAGTTTAGACAATATATTTTCGGTAGTGCTCATATCAGTAAGGGATATTTTTATTGCATAAGCTAGCGCAGAGTATTTCTATTTTCTTATCCATAATAAAGCTAATATATATATCTATCAGCTGTGTCTTTCTTTTTCACTCTACACACCAAAACACCTGGAGAGGTGCCAGAAGCAAGATTCCTGTATCTCACCCTAGACAGAGCTAGTGAGTCTGTTAGGCAGACTTATGCATCAGGGAATCTTGGTATAAGTAATCTGTGGGTACTTGTTGCCCTAGGTATTATTTATCTCACCCTACAGGACGTTATAGTTATTGAACTGTCTTTCAAACTCACTCCTTTCTACCTGGCAGGGCCTGGGCACCGCCATTTTGTTCCAGGGAGGAGTATGGGTGGAGTCAGGGTCAGAACCGGGAGGGGGATGTGCACGTGCGGGGGGAAGGGTTGCGGTTCACTGGACCACCAGGAAAAATGTAAAAAAGAAAAGATTTGGGGAGGGTCACAGTGGGGGGGGGGGGGGGGGGGGGGGGGGGGTCAGGATCCACTGGACCACCAGGGAAATTAAAAACAAGATTCATGGGGGAAGGTTGTCAGGGTCTATGGGGGGGGGGGGGGCAGGTGGTGAGAGGTAGGAAGCACAAGCAGGCAACCTTTGCAGCTGACTGCAGAGAGTAGGATTGAATGGCCAGTATTCTCAGTGGAGAAGGGTAGTTAGTGGGGTCCCTCAGGGGTCTGTGCTGGGACCTCTGCTTTTTAACATATTTATAAATTACCTAGAAATGGGAGTAACTAGGGAGGTAATTAAATTCGCAGATGACACAAAGTTATTCAGGGTCGTCAAGTCGCAGGAGGAGTGTGAAAGATTACAAGAGGACCTCGCGAGACTGGGGATTGGGCGTCCAAGTGGCAGATGAAGTTCAATGTTGACAAGTGCAAAGTGATGTATGTGGGTAAGATGAACCCAAATTACAGCTATGTCATGCAAGGTTCCACGTTAGGAGTCACAGACCTAGAAAGGGATCTGGGAGTCATCGTTGATAAGACGTTAAAAACTTCTGCTCAGTGTGCTGTGGCGGCTAAAAAAGCGCACAGAATGTTGGGTATTATTAGGAAAGGGATGGAAAACAAACACGAGGATGTTATAATGCCGTTGTATCGCTCCATGGTGCGACCGCACCTCGAATATTGCGTCCAATTCTGGTTGCCGCATCTCCAAAAAGATATAAAAGAATTGGAGAAGGTGCAGAGAAGGGCAACGAAAATGATAAAAGGGATGGAACGACTCCCCTATGAGGAAAGGCTGAGAAGGTTAGGGCTCTTCAGTTGGAGAAAAGGCGGCTGAGGGGTGATATGATAGAAGTCTACAAGATAATGAGCGGAGCAGAGCAGACAGATGTGAAACGTTTGTTTACACTTTCAAACAACAACAAAATCAGGGGACACAAGATGAAGCTAGAATATGGTAGATTTAAAACAATTAGGAGAAAGTTTTTCTTTACTCAGCGTGTAGTTGGACTCTGGAACTCGTTGCCGGAGAACATAGTGACAGCAGCTGGCCTTACGGAGTTTAAGGGGGGTTTGGACAGATTCCTGAAGGAAAAGTCCATTGAACATTATTAAATATTTTGTTTTTTGGGTTTTGCCGGGTTCTTGAAGCCTGGATTGGCCGCTGTCAGAGACAGGATGCTGGGCTTGATGGACTTTCCCAGTATGGGGGTGCTTATATGTGCTTATGACTGCTTGTGCTTCCCTCCTCTCAGACAGCTCCAGAGCAACCATAAAATTTGCTCGTTAAATTCTGCGCGTCCCCTGGAATACACATTAGAATATTAATGAGTTCATTGAAATACATTTGCATGGGGTTCTCGGTGGCTGCTAACGGTACACAGCAGAGCCATGGACAACCCCTTTCTGCATTACTGGCTACATAATCGCTTGCTTTAGACTGGAACCAGTCTAAATCAAATGTTACTGCAACATAAGCTTTGTGCATCTGGCCCTCAGTTTCCATCATCTGCAATGTTTCTAGATTTCTACAGTAGAGGAGTGTGGTAGCCGTGTTAGTCCACTCTTAAGGTTATCAATAGAAATCAAACAAAATAAAACATGGAAAAGAAAATAAGATGATACCTTTTTTATTGGACATAACTTAATACATTTCTTGATTAGCTTTCGAAGGTTGCCCTTCTTCGTCAGATCGGAAATAAGCAAATGTGGTAGCAGATAGTATGTATAAGAGAAACATCAAAGCATTACTTTGACAGTCTGACAGAGTGGGAGGGTGGGGGTATGCATGGGGACATCAAAGCATATCATTGATATTCTAACAGGATGGGTGTGGATAGGTGAGGGGTGGGGTGATCCACAGAGAAATACAGCTTTATGGTTTATAATGGGCTAGGAACCCCAGATCCTTGTTAAGTCCTTTCTGTTGGGTGTTAAAATATTCAATCATTCTGACTTCAAAGGTCTTACGTTCTTGTAGGGTTTTAAAGTTACCTTTCAGGATTCTCACTGCATACCTCCTACCCACCCCCATCCTCCCACCCTGTCAGACTGTCATAGTAATGCTTGAATGTTTTCACTTATATACACTGTCAGCTAGCACATTTGCTTATTTCCGATCTGAGGAAGAAGGGCAACCTTCGAAAGCTAATCAAGAAATGTATTAAGTTATGTCCAATAAAAAAGGTATCATCTTATTTTCTTTTCCATGTTTTATTTTGTTTGATTTCTACACAAATTAATTGCTGCAATTTGCCAATTTGTCCACTAGGTGTCCTTCTACTGCCAGGGAAAGAGCATTGGGTGACCTCTGGTGTCTCCTAACCCACAGCAGCAAGTAGAAAATAATCAAATCCTGGGAAATCCTCCTCTCCTTGTTCTTTGTACTTCATTGTCCTGGTATCTGTGTCACCTATTTCTTAACTTTCACCAGGGTTCTGCAGAAGAGTTACAGGTAAGTTATGCTGGCATAACAGAGAAACTGCCACAGCAACTTTCACTCTCACAGAAAGTGAAGTAACGTTTCACTCCATCTCAGACCAGACAAAAAAAAAAAAAAAAAAAGTTAAACCGTAGGAGCATTAAAAAGAGTAACTCACAGCTAAAGCCTTCATTTGCAAGCAATTTAAATCATAGCTGAGGGAGGGGGGGGCAAAATTCCCGGGCCTAGGCCTCCAGGGGGGATCCAGAGCAGGGGTCTCTCTCCTGCTCCTAACGGAGAACTTACATAACCAATTTGCGAAACACGGCTTGTGTTGAGAACAGACGGAGAGAACGGATAGAGGAAATTTAAATGGAAAAAAATGCTCCCTTCCAGCCGCCCGGGGCTCCTCCTCTTTGCAATAACTCCCCCTCTTCCTCCGCTGCCGGGACAAAGGGGCACAGGTACACGGCACCATGTTAAGGTCGGCTCCGTGCATTCCCACACTCCGCCTTATTACTTTTACAACTAACATTGTAACATAGTAGATGATGGAAGATAAAAACCTGCAGGTCCATCCAGCCTACCCAACATGATAAACTCATAGCATATGATATCATGTGAACTTTCTGCTAAACTTTCCTCTTAAAAAAATGGCCTGGCGCACCAAAAACACACACCCACACTACCGCAGGCCACTTTTTACTACGGCTTAGTAAAAGGACCCCTTTACGATATATTATACAACCTGTTATGTTTCAATATATTTACCATTCTATTAATGTTTGTTATGTGAGCCTCACTGAACCCAAGCTCTCCTCGTGCTAATGCGGGCTAAAAATGTCATAAATAAACAAATAAATAAAATTTGCATTTGGATCTATGTTTCAGCTCTGAATTTCAGTTCTCACCAGGCCGAAACAGAGCAAATGTGTAAACATTTGGAAATAAATTAATATACACAGTTTAACGTAAAATAAAAAATGTCCTCTTGTAGAGTAAGAAGCTTCATCCATTTGATATATATAGTTTCTGGCTCCCAGTTTTCTCCAGATGTTCCTAGACTGGTCCAGACAGGTGTCAATGGCATTCTGGCTTATAGACTATCTTAATTCAAAGGACAAGAGAAAAAAACAGTCCTTCGGACACAAGATAGTATGTGTAAGGCTCGCTAGCTGCTGTCTAGAGCACAGGCAGGATGTGTGTGTATGTTGTGGTTTTACAAAGGATCTCTCAAGATCTGTAGCAGCTGTACTCTGATATCCTGTCAGCAACCACAGTAAATAAATTCCTCTTTGAAACGGTTACTGTTTTTTCTGAATGTGTAACCAAGGGTAGCAAACACACTGTGACCAAGACATTGTGATCATCAGAATATAAATGCTTTATATAAATAATTTCAATGGGTTTTACATATATAAGAGAATAACTTTACCTTTGGTTTGTGCAAGACTGGAGAAAGAGGTGTGAGCAAAATACAAAGATAGAAAAGAAAACTCGGCACAGAAAATCAAACACTTCCAGCAAAAGATAAAACAGGAAAAGCTCAGCATAAACCTAAAAACACATAAAGTGACGGTGAATAAAGACCATGTGATTAACCTAGTCTGTCCATCCACACCAGCTACTAATCTCTGCTATGCCTCAGAGATCCTCTGTATATAGAAACATGGAAAGTGACAGCGGATAAAGACCATGCGGCCTATCCAGTCTGTCCATCCACATCAACTACTAATCTCTGCTATCCCTTCCTCTGCCTCAGAGATCCTCTGTATGTAGAAGCATAGAAAGTGACTGTAGATAAAGACCATGCGGCCTATCCAGGCTGTCTACTACTACCCATCAACACTGTGACAGAACAGCATGTTTTTAAGCCTGTAAATTGTATTGAATATTTTTTGAAGTGTATTTGGCCAGCAGGTGGTGCATGTTTACATTTAAAACTGTTACAGAGGAATGACTGTTCCTTCTTTTTAGTTAGCATACAGATAAGGAAATGCCTGTAGTGACCCAGGAGTTCATTTCATTTGGATTGTACTGGATTTTGCTCCAGTTTCAGCCTGGGAGAAAAGAGAGACAGATCTCTTTGCTAAGGCCCTGAAAACAGTTGCATTTGATAATTTGTGATCAGCTATATGTCATGATTTTCCCAGGTACTTTTTTAGAAAGTAAACAAATGTTTATTTAGTGTTATAATTGATCCATATTTTAGTTACTTGTTATTGTTTGCTGATTGCATTTTTTTTATGTTACACTGTTCAATATTTAAGACAATAAACAATTTAGTTTATTGCCTCTTTGGACTGATAAAGAATCCTGGTGGTTTGTGTGTTGGGTCTGTGAGTGATTTCTGGGAACTGTGGGACCACTGGGAGTGTGGCCCCAGTAACCTAGACATCACTGGGGATAATTTGAGAGCGGAAGATTCACCCAGAGGCAGTTGGGACCCAGTCGGTGGGAGGAGGGTGCTAGTGTAGAGCACAAGTGGCAGGTGCAGGTGGACCTGAGATGTGCTGGGAATAGACGCTGTAAGTGGCTGCGGGGTAACCCCAGGCAGGTGGCTAGGCATTTCATGACATGTATCTTCTGTATGTTTTATTCTTTAATTTATAATGGAAATGGATTGTTATTTCTTTTGTTCAAATGTTTTCTATATTCACAAAAATTCAAAATATTTAAAAAAGAAAAATAATGTGTTTTGACCGATAAGAGCTGATTTATCCAAAATGGAACTAGGCAGGCACTAAAAGTCCCACTGTCTCTCTCTTCCCACCCCTCCCCCTCCTCCTCCTCTCCCTCTCCAGCACATCTCCACCGCTCTCTCAACCCGCCTTTCTCCTCTCTCCTTTGTCCAATTTCCTCATGGGACTGTGTTGTAGTATTTCCAGGGCTTAATTTGTGGGCAAAAAAGGAGTAGAACCCAGAGAAGGGCAGGTGGGCAGCAGCAAGAAGAGAAGAGGGCTGTTCACTGCTGGGCTCCAGGGTCACCCCCTCCCTCCTCTTCCCTGCAGGCTGCCTGGAAGGAAGGAGCTAGAGCAGATGACCCCCTGCTGCCTGCGGTCCAGGCTGTTCCTCCAGAAATCAGGCCCTGAGTATATACTATTCCATGTCTCTAGGAGAGAGGCTTGTTTTCCTTTTGATCAACAAAAGTCAGTTTTTCCACTTTATTTCAGAAGGAATTCAAAGACGTTCTCTTCTCTCCTGCAAGCCTCCCTCTCAAAATATTCCAAACATTGAGGGTGCCTGATTGCACCCCCTCCCCAACATGCTTTTCCAACCCATTAACAGCTGTTCTCTGTTGTCTTGTCAGTAAAATGTTTCTTGATCCCTAACAGGAACTATCAGTTCACAGCATGGAACAAGTGTGTGTGCCAAGAACATTTCCTGAAACACCATTACACAATGTCCTGACTCTTCCTGTGTGTTACACAGCCCTGAGCTTCAGTTTCAGTGAGGGTGATGATGTACCTCAGTGCACAGTTCCATTGCTTCACTTATTCACTCACCAAAGGCAAATCACCTTTTGTGGGATTTCACTGGTCCTGCGATAGAGCCTCAGCTGCTGTCAGGTGACAGCCATTGGTTGATGGCCTTGCACTTGTGATGTCATACTGTTAGAACAATGACCATACAAAGGGACCAAGGTGATGTCATAAACCTTTAGAATCAAATGAGCTTATGAGAAAATACCGGAGGATTCTTCCCATTATTGAGACAGACATGGGAAGCCACTGCTTGCCCTGGGATTTGTAGTATGGAATGTTGCTACTATTTGAGTTTCTGCATGGAATCTTGTCACTCTTTAGGATTCCAGAATCTTGCTATTCTTTGGGGTTCTACATGGAATGTTGCCACGATTTGGGTTTCTGACAGGTACTTGTGATCTGGCTTGGCCACTGTTTGGAAAACAGGATACTGGGCTAGATGGACCATTGGTCTGACCCAGTGTGGCTACTCTTACGTTCTTATGTTCTAAATGAGTGGAAATAAGGCTCCATAAGGAAAAGTTTATACCGGTACTGTATTCAGTGACACCTCTTTAGTGGCCTAACCTCACAGAACTGTTGATGAGCTTTCGAGAGCTAGACGCCCTTCATCAAATTTAGATTTAGATTTATTGTTTATAACCCGCCCTTATCCAGGGTGAGGTACAAAAAAAAAAAACCCACACTCATAAAAATATACAAAGCATACAAGAAACTGAGCATGTCCCTTCATCCTATCAACTTTTGATCAGATGACAACGATAGTTCCCCAAAACTAGTCAAGAAATGTGTCGTATTAGCTCAATAACAAGGTCTTGCTTATATAGATACATGAGTAACATAGTGGATGAGGGCAGATAAAGACTGGTATGGTCCATCTAGTCTTCCCAGCAGAGTTTACAGGATAGTATTTACCACACAGTACAGGTGACTTTCCCCTGCCTTGTTTGGGTGGTGGGGAGGAGGGGGTTGTACCTGCTGTACAATGTAGGTAAGTTTCCCCAGGCCTTGTTTGGGAGGGAAGGGGGTTGTCCCGCTGCAGGTGACTTTCCATATGCCTTGTTTGGTGGGGGAGGGAAGGGTTTGTAGCTGCTGTGCAGTGTAGGTAGCTTTCCCCATAGAACAGTAATTTCTTAGCTACGCCGAGCTGAAGTGTTCAATTCTTTGTTTCTATCTTGTTGCCCTTTAAGGATCCACTCGGGTCAATATTCAGCTTCTAGCAGTGAGCATTTTTTTAAACGCTCACCACCAGTGGCTAAGTTAGTCCTGTGTATTCAATGCTGGGCCATGTCCAGGTCAGCGGTGATACCGGGATGTCATGTGGGTGTGGCCATTATTTAGTGCCCAGCCTGCATAGCTAAGTACGCAAAGTTAAGACTGCTATTTAAGTGGTTCTACTTGCCTGGTCAGGTCTGCGCTTACTGGTGCAGAATACTGCTTGTGCCTGTGTAACATTTTGGACTGCCCCAGCTCTGCCCTGGACCACCTTGGCTCTGCCTGGAGAGTGCTGCGGAGGATAGTGAATGTACAGCAGCTCTGCCCAGCTAAATACCTGCTAAAATTCCCCTGAGGAGTGGAGGAGTAGCCTAGTGGTTAGTGCAGTGGACTCTGATTCTGGGGAACTGGGTTCGATTCCCACTGCAGCTCCCTGTGACTCTGGGCAAGTCACTTAACCCTCCATTGCCCCAGGTACAAATAAGTACTTGTATATACTATCCTGCTTATAATCGAAAGAGAAAAACGCCTATATTGCGACCCAAATCGGGAGATGGGCGTCTTTCTCCCATGGGCACCCAAATCGGTATAATCGAAAGCCGATTTTGGGCGTTTCCAACTGCAATCCGTTGCGGAAACGGGTAAAGTTGACAGGGGCGTGTCGGAGGCGTGGTGAAGGCGGAACTGGGGCGTGGTTATCGGCCGTGGAGAGATGGGCATCTTTAGCTGATAATCGGAAAAAAAGGCATTTTTACCGCGATTTTGGGTCACTTTTTGTGGACCCTTGTTTTTCACGAACAAGCAGTGGCGTAGCCAAGGGTGGGCTTGGGTGGGCCCAGGCCCACCCATTTTGGGCTCAGGCCCACCCAGTAGCAGCATATCTATGATGTGGCTGGCAGGGATTCCCCAAGCCCCACCAGCCAAAAACTCCCAACAACTGTCCCTCCTGCATACCTTGTAAATACCAGATGCCTGCAGTGAGCAGCAACTGATACATACTGCTCGCACCAGCCCCACAGCCTTCCCGCTGATGTATTCCTGCCTATGCAGAAACAGAAAGTTACATCAGGGGGAAGGCTGTGAGGCCAACATGAGCAGTGTGTATTAGTTGCTGCTTGCTGTCAATGAAAATCTGCTATTTAAAAGGTATGCAGGGGAGGGGCTGATGTTTGAAGGACCATATGGCATGCAGTTGAGAGAGGGAGAGACCAAATCACTTGCAGAGTGCTTCTGCCCACCCATCTTGGGCCCAGGCCCACCCAAAATTGGGTGTCTGGCTACGCCCCTGCAAACAAGTCCCAAAAAAGTGCTCCAACTGACCAGATGACCACTGGAGGGAATCGAGGATGACCTCCCCGGACTCCCCCAGTGGTCACTAACCCCCTCCCACCAAAAAACTCCCACTTTATAAACTTTTTTTTCCAGCCTTTATGCCAGCCTCAAATGCCGTACCCACCTCCATGACAGCAGAATGTGTTCTATCCTGTGACAGCCTTTCCCTGGTTCTGATGTGGCTCTCGGGTGAGTATGACACCTTTTCTGTTATGCGCACTGCAGAGTCATATCAGCAATGCATTGTGGTGGGTGTAGGGTATTGGGCTCCATGATTCCACTAGCTTGTGCAAATGCTCACGATGTTGGTAGTTGGTAGTCTCTACTCCCATGGTGCTTTTCCCCCTGCTTACTGGGTCAGAGTGTGCCCTGTTTTGTTTTCGGTAGTCCATGAGGTAGTGGCCATTTTTGTAAGCCAGTTTTAGATCCCTTTCACGTGTTAGCCACGTTACAGAACTTAGTTCTTACCTTGAATGTGGCTGAAAGAGGGCATTGTACAGCATTCTGCCAGCTCTGACCTACTGCTAATCTCAGTACCAGGGAGACTCGTTGCCAGTGGGGCATAACCTCTGATCTGCAGTTAACTGTGAGTAAGCATGCTTATTCCAATAAAGGACATTTTCGGAGAGATTAGTCTTCAGGTGTCAACTGGTGTGCCAATGTTATATAGCAGCAACAAGTCCTAGAGGCCTGCATGTTGCAGGTCCCTGGAGCACTTTTAGTGGGTACCGCAGTGCACTTCAGCCAGGTGGACCCAGGCCCATCCCCCCCTACCTGTAACACTTGTGCTGGTAAATGGGAGGCCTCCAAAACCCACTGTACCCACATGTAGGTGCCCCCTTCACCCCTAAGACCTATGGTAGTGTTGTACATTTGTGGGTAGTGGGTTTTGGGGGAGGGGGGTTGGGTGCTCAGCACCCGTGGTAAGGGAGCTATGCATGTGGGAGTGTTGTCTGAAGTCCACTGCATTGACCTCTAGGGTGCCCAGTTGGTGTCCTGGCATGTCAGGGGGGCGAGTGTACTATGAATCCTGGCCCCTCCCATGACCAAATGCAGTGGCGTAGCCAGAAGGCAATTTTTGGGTGGGCCAACAGGTTGGATGGGTGGGCACTAGAGTTGCCAACGTTTTTGAAAAGGGAAAAAAAACAGCAAACCTGATGCACCCATGCTCTGTCCCTACCCCACTCCCCATAACTTCAATGAGGGTTGCAGTGCAGGCTTCAGTGGCTGCAGGCCAATTGAGAGCTAAGGGAAGTACAATAGACTGCACTATTCAGCCCCACTGAGCCATGGTCCTCCAACACATATATGGTATTGAAGCCAAACACATTCTGCATCCAGAGAACCTCCTGGCCGTCCACCAACAATGGATACAGAGCACAGCAAGGACAATTCTCCATAAAACTCATCATATAAAGAAATTTTGTTTTCTAGTGTAATCTCAATTACAGACATATTATAAATTAACTTTAAAAAATCTATAAAACAAAAGTCACTCAGAACCTTGAGCAAATCTACCATGCCAACACTAACTTCCAAAAACAAAGATCCTACCTATGAAAAAGAAGTGCCTTAAATATTATAGTAGGGCCCTAAAATACAAATACATGTATCAGGAAAGCTGAACAAGCCAAATTACTACAGAATGCTACATGGAAACTTCATGCTAACAGAATACCTCAGTCACACACACAAGACACAAATGCCAAATACAGAATAAGTGACCAAAAACTCTAGAAATATAAATTAAACGGAAACCCCAAGAAACTAGACCTTGCATGTAGTACAACACTAGAGAAACAAGAAAGAAAGGCACTTGCTCCTGTGCAAAATATAAAGATGGCACATGCCAGGGATGGTGTTAGGGGTTGGTTCCTTGGCCAGAGAAAGTCTGCATGCTGGAAGCTGAAGGAGCAGCCTGGTATTGGACTTTGGGGTCCTTTTCTAGATTTCTGTCCTGGACCCCAGCCATGTTTACCATCAACTTTGACAAGATGTACATTCCAAATCCAACATATTATATTCACAACATTGAAAATAAAATATTTTTTTATACCTTTTGTTGTCTGGTCATTTTTTCTCAAATCATATTGGTCCCAGTCTCTGGTTTCTGCTTCCCTCTGTCTTCTCTTAACTCACTTGCCAGGGTCTCCTATTTGACATTTCTTCTTTCTTCATGT
This sequence comes from Microcaecilia unicolor, assembly GCF_901765095.1. Classification (NCBI taxonomy): domain Eukaryota; kingdom Metazoa; phylum Chordata; class Amphibia; order Gymnophiona; family Siphonopidae; genus Microcaecilia; species Microcaecilia unicolor. Next base: position 764,117,993 of record NC_044031.1, on the reverse strand, counting down.
CCATCATCCATCTCCCATCTCTGTTTTCCTATATTTCCTTGTCCAGTATCTCCCCTGTGTTCATATCCCCTCATCCATCATCATTCCTCTGTGCACCTATGCACCCCATGCCCAGCATATCCCTTCTGCGTTCCTATTCTCCCCCTTGTCTGGTATCTCTCCCCCCCCTCCAGTGTCCAGCATTTTATCTCTATTCTATATCCCCCCCCCCCTTGGTCAGGCTGTGCCCATGTGCCATCCCCATACAGCATCTCACATTTGTGTCCCTGTCCCCATGCTCCCACCTAATACCCATCATCTCTCTTCTGTATACTTCCCTATGTCCCCTTTCTCCCTCCTCCACACCAATGTGTCCCTCTCCTCTCTGATCCCACCCCCCAACCAGCTTCTCTTCCTCTCTTTCCTTCCCCTTATGCATCTGGCTCTTTCTCCCTGCATCTCTCTCCCTTCCCTCTGCATATCATCATCTGCATATCCAGCACCTCTCCTTCAGCCCCCCCCCCCACACACGTCCAGCATCTCTCTCCCTTTCATCCAGCCCCCATACATGTCCAGCACCTCTCCCCTTCACTTCAACCCTCTGCATATCCAGCACTTCTCCCCTTTCCCTTCACCCCCCCTGCATATCCAGCACCTCTCCCCTTCCTTCCACCCCCTATATATCCAAAACCTCTCCCCTTCCCTCCAACCTCCCCTCTGCAAATCCCAAAACCTCTCTCCCTTCCCTCCAACCCTCTGCCCCTGGCAAGTCCAGCACCCTGCTGTTCCCTCCCTCCCTGCCTCCCCTTACTGGGCCAGCACGCAGCACCCCACTGACTTCCTCACCCTCTCCCACCCCTGCCGCAGCGCTTTATTTAATGTTGTCAGCGCTGCTGTTACAGTTTCCCACCCCTGCGGCGGCGCTTTACACTTTACCTAACAGCAACGCTACAGATGCAGCGCTGACGTCCGACGTCCTGCTCCGGGACCTTCCGCGTCCCGCCTCCATAACAGGAAGTTACATCAGCGTGGAAGACCCGGAGCAGGACGTCAGACGTCAGCGCTGCATCTGTAGCGTTGCTGTTAGGTAAAGTGTAAAGCGCCGCCGCGGGGGTGGGAAACTGTAACAGCAGCGCCGACAACATTAAATAAAGCGCTGTGGCAGGGGTGGGAGATGGTCACAGTAAGAATCTGCTTCTGGGCGGGCGGGCGGGCGGGCGGGCCTGAGGCTAAACTGGGTGGGCCTGGGCCCATCCAGGCCCACCCGTAGCTACGCCCCTGCAAATGGCTCAGATTAGGATGCTTTTGAGCTGGGTGTTTTTAGTTTCCATTATAGCAAAAAAAAACAAACGCCCAGCTGAAAAACGTCCATTTTTTTGAAAATACGGTCTGTCCCGTCTCTTCACGTACCTGTTTTCGGACATAGACGCCCATGGAGATAGGCGTTCGCGTTCGATTATTCCCCTCCACGTAAACCACTTTGAATGTAGTTGCAAAAACCACAGGAAAGGCAATATATCAAGTCCCATTCCCCTTCCCTTTCCCTCCTGAGGGGGGTTCAGCGTGATTTCACCAAGCAGGAGCTTCACCTGCCTGGTACAATCCTTTTGACTATCTGGTCCACTGTGTTTACCTTGCTCCTTTTTGAATTGCAGCTCCATTTTTGTCTCCGCAACCAGGCATCCGCCACTCTTTCCATCAAGAGATTTCCTGAGGTTGCTTTTGATTCTGTCTCCTTGACTCTTCTTTCGTGTCCTCTAGATATACGGTATAGCTTCTTCTCCTTTGGATAAGGCCTGTTTGTTCTGGGATACCTTTCATGTATTTATAAGTATCAAGTTTCAACTTTTCTTTGCATTTGATATTCCGCTAAGGGCAATTTCATAACGGTTTACTATACACTATAGTTTCGTAAAGAATGAAAAGCTACAGCATAATGGAGAGACAAACAGTGAATGTAGGTCTTCTTGCTTTAGACCCAACACCAAACCCAACACCTCAACTGTATCGTACCTCCTACGTCCCTTCTCTCCTCTAGCATATACAGATTTAGATCCTCAGTCTCTGTTTCCATATGTCTTCCGATAGAGACCACTTACCATTTTGGTTGCTTTCCTCTGTATCGACTCTAGTCTTTTTATGTCCTTAGCAAAATATGGCCTTCAAAACTGAACATGCAAGTGAGGTTGAAGCATTTATTTCATTGTTTTCTTTATTTGTAAACATTTTGATTAGAAATAAAACAAAATGAACAGACAGTATAAAGTACAAAAAAAATGTTTGTGTGTGTACTCCAACATATACAGTCTTATACCATAAACTTCCCCCAAATATGCGAACCACCAGAAACACAGCAAACAAGTTATTAAACACCCCTCCTCCAACCCAACGTTAGATGTCAACCAGAGCTACAGAGGACCTTAGTTCTAATGGCCCTCCGAGCAACAAGCAGTACGTTTATTTTTTTCACATTTCTAACCCACCTACTAACTAGGCGGCTTCCATAAAAACATACAAAACAATTTCAATTACCAAAATCACAACGAAATAAAATATCACAATCATAATTTCCATATGACAAAAAGAAAGTGCTGCTATCATCATTCCCCAAAACTGAGCTACCAGAAGCGTAGCCAGACCTTGACGGGAAGGGGGCCAGAGCCCAAAGTGGGAGGGCACATTTTGGCCCGCCTCCCCGCAGGCACCACCACTGCCGCCCCTGCTTCCCCTGCACGATGGTACCTTGGCTGGTGGGAGTCCCTATAAAAACATAATGTACTGACGACACCAAATGTAAACTCAGGCATTTTGAAAAATCAGATCTTAAAGACCTTCACCAAACCGTAACTGACCCACCCCCTCCCCATCCCAGATGAAGAAATGAAAGGTGGCTGGTACCACTGATAAGCAGCGTGGAAAATTATACCCTCCCCACTGGGGAAATAAAGAAACCATGATTTGTATAAAGTTTCAAGGAGCAAGCTGCATCCCCTTGAGCCTAAGGTCCTCAAGTTGGAATCCCAGACTAGCAAAAAGAATTTCCTACATCCGGGTGAGCCCCTACCCGTCCTAGCTTCCCACACGGTGAACTGATGCGTTTGATTCCTCCAGTGCCAATAAGCTGGGGGCTCTGCAAGTGTCCAATATTGTAGAATACATTTACGGCCCACCAAGCACATTTTGCGGAGTAGAAGACTACTACTACTTATCATTTCTAAAGCGCTACTAGACGTACGCAGCGCTGTACACTTGAACATGAAGAGACAGTCCCTGCTCAACAGAGCTTACAATCTAAATAGGACAGACAAACAGGACAAATAAGAGATAAGGACAAAGAGTAACAAGATTCCGGAATCCCAAAGAGTAGCAACATTCCGTTCAGAATCCCAAAGAGTAGCAACATTCCAGAATCCCAAAAACTACTACTACTACTTATAATTTCTATAGCGCTACTAAACGTACGCAGCGCTGTACACTTGACCATGAAGAGACAGTCCCTGCTCAACAGAGCTTACAATCTAAATAGGACAGACAAACAGGACAAATAAGAGATAAGGACAAAGAGTAACAAGATTCCAGAATCCCAAAGAGTAGCAACATTCCGTTCAGAATCCCAAAGACTACTACTGCTACTTATCATTTCTGTAGCGCTACTAGACGTACGCAGCGCTGTACACTTGACCATGAAGAGACAGTCCCTGCTCAACAGAGCTTACAATCTAAATAGGACAGACAAACAGGACAAATAAGAGATAAGGACAAAGAGTAACAAGATTCCGGAATCCCAAAGAGTAGCAACATTCCGTTCAGAATCCCAAAGAGTAGCAACATTCCAGAATCCCAAAAACTACTACTACTACTTATCATTTCTATAGCGCTACTAGACGTACGCAGCGCTGTACACTTGACCATGAAGAGACAGTCCCTGCTCAACAGAGCTTACAATCTAAATAGGACAGACAAACAGGACAAATAAGAGATAAGGACAAAGAGTAACAAGATTCCGGAATCCCAAAGAGTAGCAACATTCCGTTCAGAATCCCAAAGAGTAGCAACATTCCGGAATCCCAAAAACTACTACTACTACTTATCATTTCTATAGCGCTACTAGACGTACGCAGCGCTGTACACTTGACCATGAAGAGACAGTCCCTGCTCAACAGAGCTTACAATCTAAATAGGACAGACAAACAGGACAAATAAGAGATAAGGACAAAGAGTAACAAGATTCCAGAATCCCAAAGAGTAGCAACATTCCGTTCAGTATCCCAAAGACTACTACTACTACTTATCATTTCTGTAGCGCTACTAGACGTACGCAGCGCTGTACACTTGACCATGAAGAGACAGTCCCTGCTCAACAGAGCTTACAATCTAATTAGGACAGACAAACAGGACAAATAAGGGATAAGGGAATATTAAAGTGAGGATGATAAAATAAGGGTTCTGAACAAGTGAATAAGGGTTAGGAGTTAAAAGAAGAGTGTTACCTTTACCATTACTGGGCTTATCCAGTAATGTTGGTCCACTGTTCGTAGTTTTCTTTAATGACCTTTATTTATATGCACTGAAGTGGACTAACTTTACTTCTTTCCATGCACTGGAGTTCATACTGCATCAGAAAAGAGATGTAGGTAAGTCAGTCTATCTATCTATCTCGGTGGTTCTCAATCCAGTCCTTGGGACACACCCAGCCACTCACGTTTTCAGGATATTCACAATGAGTATAGCTGAGATAGCTTTGCATATAACGATGGCAGTGCATGCAAATCTAGCTCATGCATATTCATCAGAGGTATCCGGACTGGCTAGTTGTGTCCCGAGGACTGGGCTGAGAACCCCTGATCTAGCTATATACAGACACACACACATCTATATCTGTATACAGTATATGATTTTCCAAGACACTGGAGAGCAGAAGAGAGCAGAGAACGTGGAAACTGCCAAGAAAGGGGGCAGGCAACGGAACTATAAAGAAGAAATTTGATTTTATCACTGAAAGTCAACTTGTATGCTAGGAGATGGCTAGAAGGACAAAAATCTGAAGAAACTGCAAAATAATGATTTTAGCTGATTTAGGGCTAGATTTACTACTACTACTACTACTACTACTACTACTTAACATTTCTAGAGCACTACTAGGGTTACGCAGCGCTGTACAAATTAACAACTAAGGACGGTCCCTGCTCAGAAGAGTTTACAATCTAAAGGAAAAAACGTCAAGTTGGGGTAGTCTAGATTTCCTGAGTAGAGGTGTTGTGATTAGGTGCCGAAAGCGACATTGAAGAGGTGGGGTTTGAGCAATGATTTGAAGATGGGTAGGGAGGGGGCCTGGCGTATGGGCTCAGGGAGTTTGTTCCAAGCATGGGGTGAGGCGAGGCAGAAAGGGCGGAGCCTAGAGTTGGCAGTGGTGGAGAAGGGTACTGAAAGGAGGGATTTGTCTTGGGAGCGGAGGTTACGGGTAGGGACGTAAGGGGAGATGAGGGTAGAGAGGTAAGGAGGGGCTGCAGATCGAGTGCATTTGTAGGTTAGTAGGAGAAGCTTGAACTGTATACGGTATCTGATCGGAAGCCAGTGAAGTGACTTGAGGAGAGGGGTGATATGAGTATATCGGTCAAGGCGGAAGATAAGACGTGCGGCAGAGTTCTGGATGGACTGAAGGGGCGATAGGTGGCTAACTGGGAGGCCGGTGAGGAGTAGGTTGCAGTAGTCAAGGCGAGATGTAATGAGAGAATGGATGAGAGTTCGGGTGGTGTGCTCAGAGAGGAAGGGGCAAATTTTGCTAATGTTGTAGAGGAAGAAGCGACAGGTCTTGGTATCTGCTGGATATGTGCAGAGAAGGAGAGGGAGGAGTCGAAGATGACATCGAGGTTGCAGGCAGATGAGACGGGGATGATGAGGGTGTTATCAACTGAGAAAGAGAGTGAAGGGAGAGGAGAAGTGGGTTAGGGTGGCAAAACAATAAGTTCAGTCTTGGCCATGTTCAGTTTCAGGTGGCGGTTGGACATCCAGGCAGCAATGTCGGATAAGCAGGCCGATACTTTGGCCTGGGTTTCCGCAGTGATGTCTGGTGTGGAGAGATAAAGCTGGGTGTCGTCAGCATAAAGATGATAGTGGAAACCATGAGATGAGATCAGGGAACCTAAGGAAGAGGTATAGATTGAAAAAAGAAGGGGCCCAAGGACAGATCCCTGAGGAACTCCAACAGAGAGCGGGATAGGGGAGGAGGACGAACCATGAGAGTGTACTCTGAAGGTACGATGGGAGAGATAAGAGGAGAACCAGGAGAGGACAGAGCCCTGGAACCCAAAGGAGGACAGTGTGTCAAGAAGTAGGTTGTGATTGACAGTGTCAAACGCGGCGGATAGGTCAAGGAGGATGAGGATGGAGTAGTGACCTTTGGATTTGGCGAGGAACAGGTCATTGCAGACTTTAGATAGTGCCGTTTCTGTCGAGTGTAGGGGCGAAAGCCAGATTGAAGCGGATCGAGGATGGCATGAGAGGAGAGAACATCAATGCAGCGGCTGTGAACGGCGCGTTCAAGTATCTTGGACAGGAAGGATAGGAGGGAAATGGGGCGGTAGTTGGAGGGACAGGTAGGGTCAAGAGATGGTTTTTTGAGGAGTGGTGTGACCACAGCATGCTTGAAGGTGTCCGGGACAGTTGCAGTGGATTTACTAATACTGTATACACTACTTTGTTAACACACAAGATTGATAAACAGGCCCCATTATATAAAAGAGGAGCTGGGGTAAAGAACTTGCAGTGAATCTGTTAGTCCACCCATCCCATAGTGATTCATGATGTCATACACGAACAGCATCTTGACATCCCAGGAATAAGTGAAACCTGGCTAGATGAAAGCGGAGGTTTACCACTGGCTCAACTATGCCCAACAGGTTTCAACATCCAGCATCAACCAAGACCAGGAAGACGGGGTGGAGGGGTAGCAGTCTTGATTCGGGACACAATCAAACTGCGCAATCTCCATCCCCCAGCTACATGAATCAGAATCTCTTTTAATCCAACTTGAAGTGGAGAAACCAATCTGGCTGCTCATGGTATACCCAGCACCTCGTAACAACACATTATCTGTGCATGAACTCCTAGTGACCCTGAATTACCCTAGGCTGGTTATTATGGGAGATTTCAATCTACACATCGAAAACCCAGATACCACCAGAGCTGCCTTTCTGGACACTAGAATTCACACAGGTGATCAATTCTCCAACCCACGAAAAAGGTCATATACTAGACCTGCTATTCTACAAAGGGGTTGACATACCAGAATTCTGGGATAACAGTATTTAAATAACACTTCTATCATGGTCAGACCATTTTCTCATTAAATTTTCCCTAAGTGACCACTTGAAACAAATAGTAACATAGTAGATGATGGCAGAGAAAGACCTGTACGGTCCATCCAGTCTGCCCAACAAGATAAACTCATATGTGCTACTTCATGTGTATACCTGACCTTGATTTGTATCTGCCATTTTCAGGGCACAGACCGTAGAAGTCTGCCCAGCACTAGCTCCGCCTCCCAGCCAATGGCCCCACCTCCCACCACCGGTGCTGCCACCCAATCTCCGCTAAGCTTCTGAGGATCCATTCCTTCTGAACAGGATTCCTTTATGTTTATCCCATGCATTTTTGAATTCCGTTACCGTTTTCATCTCCACCACCTCCCGCAGGAGGGCATTCCAAGTATCCACCACTCTCTCTTTGAAAAAATACTTCCTGACATTTTTCTTGAGTCTGCCCCCCCCCCCCTTCAAATGGCACCTCCTAAGGTTTGGAAGGAGATCAGAGACAAAATAAAGCTGACTGTTGAGAATTTCCTAGAGGCCTTGCCTGAATCCAGCTAAAACCGAGTTTCTTTGGGTCCCTAACACAAGTGGATACATAGCTGACATCAAAATCTCTTTTGGCCATGTGGACACCTACAGTGTCAGAACAGGTTGACTTTTGGAATACACACTTAGCCAAGACCTTAGAGAAAACAGCACCACTAAAAAAGGTCTTATGCCCCCACTCACAAACGCTCACCTTGGTTTTCTCCAGAACTTCGGATCCTTAAACGCAAAGGACGGAAACTGGAAAGGAGATGGCGTAAATCTCGCCTGGATGAAGACAGGCTAAACTGTAGAAATCACATGACAAAGTACCGCTAAACCTTAACGGGAACAAAACAAAAAAAAATTCTCTCAATGACAGAAACAGGTATCAATGGAACAGTACTTGCTTGGTTCAGATCCTATCAGACAGGCAACAATCCATGTTTGGCAGCATCGCCACCATGGGCACTGACCTGTGGGGTACCACAAGGATCGATCCTGTCACCTATTCTGTTCAATATCTATCTACCTGAAGCCACTAGCTAAGCTGATTCAGTCAATGGACACTCAGTTCTACATCTACACCAATGATGGGCAGCTACTCATACCCACTGAACCTGACTTACCTACAGCCCTGAATTACCTGTCTAACACAACAAACTTTGCCTGAACCCAACTAAAACCGAGTTTCTCTGGGTCCCTAACACAAGTGGATACATAGCTGACATCAAAATCTCTTTTGGGAAGTACGAACTCCCCCTCAAATCACAAGTCAGGAACCCTGGAATACAGTTAGATTCAACACTTACTCTGATTCCCCAAATCCAAGCAACCTTCAAGAGCTGCTTCTACTATTTACAACAGCTAGGGTGCCTGTCAGCTTACATCGAGAAGGTAAATCTTATCCCAGTTGTGCATGCCATAACATCAAGACTAGATTACTGTAATGCACTCTACAACAGTCTGACTACAGTTCCAGTCGATTCAGAATGCTGCAGCAAGACTAATAGAAGGTTGCAGGCGACGTGACCACATCATACCATTTTTGCAAAAACTTAATTGGCTACCAGTACAATACAGGGCTAAATTTAAAACTCTATGTCTGATCTTCAGGGCCCTTAAAGGAAAGGCCCCGAGTACCTGAACAATAGAATGATCCTCTACAGACCTCACAGACCTCCAAGGACACTAAGGTCCTCTCAAGGACTACCACTAACCACACCCTCTCCAAAAGACATTCCACGATGTGATACCCGCAAGTGAGCCTTCTCAGGAGTAGGCCCCACACTCTGGAATGGACTGCCTGAAAGGCTCCGCTTAAAACAAGACTATCTCTACTTCAGGAAGCAGGTGAAAGCTTGGCTCTTCAACCAAGCCTTTAATGGAAGAAGTAACTAACTTGTTAGTCTCACTCACACACACAACGTTTGACTCGGGCTGCACATACTGCAGCGGGACATGTTTACCCACTCCTACCCTAGCTGAGATAATATTTAACCATCTCTCTGACCTCACGTGCAACTTTCTTCAAATCAATCACCTTACGTTCTAACTGTTTCTACTTTATTACCTATCTATATGTTACATCTTTGCTTTCTAATTCAATATCAATTAAAATATTCCATTACGTATTGTGTTGACGTTGTAAGTAGTATACTGTGCCATACTTTGTATTGTTATTTGAATATTTTTATTGCTGTAATTGTCTATTGCTCATGTTTGATTTATTTTTACTGTACACCGCTTTGGGTGAATTCCTTCAAAAAGGTGGTAAATAAATCCTGCTGGTCTTGTCAGGAAAGAGATGGTTCACTGGCACATATGGTTTTCTACTGTAACAACGTCAGAGCTTACTGGCAACTAATTTGGTCAAAAATGTGTCTTATCTTTCACTTGCCTGAGTCCACTGCGCTCTCTTATGAGGTTGTGATCTTACGAGCTTCTTGTCCTACTATCCCTCTTTTGGATTCTGATAAGAAATTGTATAACATACTGCTAGCTGTTGCCTTGCATTTAATTGTCTCCAATTGGAAAAATAATGTGTACCTGAATTATAATGAATGGTGGAGTTATGTATGCGTGATCAGAAAATATGAAACAATTTTGGCCCATAGACGTCGTAACATTAGGTCTGTTTTGAGGACCTGGGCTCGTTTAGACCTTTTTTGTCAGGAGCCACATAGCACTCCTTGAACTTGTGTAACCCTGCAATTTGTCTCCGGGTATTGCCATGGAACTTTGACTTTGATTATGCTTATGATTTTTTTTTGGGGGGGGGGAGGAGGGGGGTTAATTTCCGGGGGGGGGTTTGTTTGATTTTGTGTTTACTTTTGTATTCTCTGTATGACAAAACCTTTAATAAAAATATAATAAAATAAAAAATAAATCCTAATGAATAAATTGTAGTAAGTCAAAATCAATGGAAAGAAGCAGCAGGAGGTGACCTTCCCTCTGTTACCCAGATAAAAAAAAAAAAGTGTACAGATCTGTTGTGGGCCGGTGGTGATGTGAATGCTACTTTGATGGACGTGAGACAAGCAGAGGTTGGTTCAGGACTGTCCCTTTGCCACACAGCATGGCCCCTTTCTTTGATGTTTCACCAAAAGGCCTTTGATCTTTGGAACCCAGAAGCTGTACTAAACCTTCCAGAATAAACAGAAAAGCATGAGCTGACTCATAAATCTGCTCACAAGTGGGGGGTCCCTGATTTCCACAGCAGGCTGCAATTTCCATGTCAACATCTCCTCCTGCTGCTAAGCTTTAATTTCAGTTGGAAATCCAAACCTGTCCTTTTGGGCAGCTCTCCTACAGAATACAGCTAAGGCCTACCACATGTGCTCTTCTGAGTTGTCCTTTTAGAAAGACCTGTTTCACATAATCTCCTGACAGACAGGGAGGCATGAAATCTACTACTACTATTTAACATTTCTAAAGCGCTACTAGGGTTACGCAGCGCTGTACAATTTAACATAGAAGGACAGTCCCTGCTCAAAGGAGCTTACAATCTAAAAGACAAATGTACAGTCAGTCGAGTAGGGGTCGTCAAAATGGGGCAGTCTAGATTTCCTGAAAGGTATAAAGGTTAGGTGCCGAAAGTAACATTGAAGAGGTGGGCTTTGAGTACTACTACTACTTAACATTTCTAAAGCGCTACTAGGGTTACGCAGCGCTGTACAATTTAACATAGAAGGACAGTCCCTGCTCAAAGGAGCTTACAATCTAAAGGACACGTGAGCAGTCAGTCTGATAGGGGCAGTCAAATTGGGGCAGTCTGGATTTCCTGAAAGAGTTAGGTGCCGAACGCAGCATTGAAGAGGTGGGCTTTAAGCAGAGACTTGAAGATGGGCAGGGAGGGGGCTTGGAGTAAGGGCTCGGCAAGGTTGTTCCAAGCATAGGGTGAGGCGAGGCAGAATGAGTGGAGCCTGGAGTTGGCGGTGGTGGAGAAGGGTAATGAGAGGAGGGATTTGTCCTGTGAACGGAGATTTCGGGCGGGAACGTAAGGGGAGATGAGGGTAGAAAGGTAGTGAGGGGCAGCAGACTGAGTGCACTTGTAGGTAAGAAGGAGAAGCTTGAACTGAATGCGGTATCTGATTGGAAGCCAGTGAAGTGACCTGAGTACTACTACTTATCACTTCTATAGCGCTACAAGGCATATGCAGCGCTGTACACCATATACAAAAAAAAAGACAGTCCCTGCTCAAACAGCTTACAATCTAAATAAGACAGGTAAACAGACAGAACAATTAAGAGGTAAGGGAATTAAAGAGGTGGGGATAAAAGGACAGGGCAAGTGAGTAGAGGTTAGGAGTCAATTAAGGAGGTAGGGTACAGGGCAAGTGAGTAATGGCTAGGAGTCAAAAGCAGTGTCAAAGAGGTGGGCTTTTTTGCCTGGACTTAAAGGCGGCCAAAGACGGGGCTAGACGTACAGGCTCGGGAAGTCTATTCCAGGCGTGAGGTGCAGCGAGGTAAAAGGAACAGAGTCTGGAATTAGCAGTAGAGGAGAAGGAGGTGGGAAAATGAGGGATACAAATGCAATAAATAAGGGGACAGACAAAACAGATCTATCAGCAGAGCGGAGTGCCCGAGGGGGGGGCATAGGGAGAGACAAGAGTGCCTGTGAAAGGCACTGCAGGTACATAGAAAACAATTTTTTAATGAATGTTTCTGGGTCCGAAGAGCCTTTCCTCTTATAAAGTAGCTCTAGACTAGGGAGAGTCAGGAAACTGCACGGAGAGGGGAGGGGGGTTGCCTCAGCTGTCCTGATAGAGCCTGGCAAATATATTTAGGTAGGGTATGGATTTATTTCTTTAGGCCAAAATGGTGTGACCCTGAGCTTCCAAAGGAATGTCGTACACTGAAAACGAGGAATGAAGAGCTAATGGCCTGTGCCTGGAAATTCAGTAGTGGACAAGGGCGCTTGTGCTGTTTCAGAACCCCAAAAGGAACGGGCTGAGGGGCGTCGTTGGTTTTCTTGGCAGATCAATCAATTTCAGAGACTAGTGGTTGCCTTCTATTTCTGGCCACAGTAAAAACCCGAAAGAAGGAATCGATCTTATATTCAACTAAACGATAAAACAAAATTCAGAGTTCAATCCACGCCTGTTTGTTTTTAAAAGGGAATCCAGAGCGTCTGGAAGATACACCCTCAGAGTTTTCTGGATAGCATCTGTCATAAAAGAATCTAAGCAGGAAATATCCGAACAAGGCCATCTCAAGGGATAGTGATGCCCTGAACCAACTTGCTTTGGCAGCACCCCCTTCCATTACATCGCTTCTGGTGTCTCATATTCCGCCAGAACCGATATACTCATATCACCCCTCTCCTCAAGTCGCTTCACTGGCTTCCGATCAGATACCGCATTCAATTCAAGCTTCTCCTTCTTACCTACAAATGCACTCAGTCTGCTGCCCCTCACTGTCTTTCTACCCTCATCTCCCCCTACGTTCCTGCCCGTAACCTCCGCTCATATGACAAATCCCTCCTCTCAGTACCCTTCTCCACCACTGCCAACTCCAGGCTCCGCTCATTTTGCCTTGCCTCACCCTATGCCTGGAACAGTCTTCCTGAATCCCTATGCCAAGCCCCATCCCTACCCATCTTCAAATCCTTGCTTAAAGCTCACCTCTTCAATGCTGCATTCGGAACCTAACCTTTCGAACATATAGGTTGCCCCAATCTGTCTGACCTACCTGATTAACTGTACATTTGTCTTTTTAGATTGTAAGCTCTTCGAGCAGGGACTGTCCTTCCATGTTAAATTGTACAGCGCTCCGTAACCCCCCCCCCCAAGGTTCAGTATGTCTCCCTCTTTTGTGCTGGCATCTCTCTTCACCCGGTCCAAAGTGCCTTTCCCTCTTCTGCCCCCCCCTCCCCATGGGTCTAGTCCTACTCCCGCACCACTCTCACTTCCCTCCAGTCTTATAAAGGTTATGCCGGTCACTGGTGGCAGCAGCAGCATGACAGGCCAACTTCGGCCAGCCCCTGGATCTTCCCTCTGCTGTGTCACGCCCACAGGAAATTGCATCAGAGAAGGCAGGATGCGGCAGAGGGAAGGCCCAGGGGCTGGTCGAAGTCAGCCTGTCACGCTGCTGCTGTTGCAGCCAACAACCAATGTAAACTGTACAGGACCATAGGGAAATGAGAAAGCAGAGGGGAGGGGGTAGAGAGAAGAGGAAAGACTGTACCAGGAGGTGGGGGATGTAAACTATGGTCCCCAGATGTCAGTGTTTGCTTTCATCTGGTTCTGGGTTCTTTTCTTCGGTCCCGGGTCCACTTCTCAGGGGTAGCGGGTTGTATCATATTAAAACAATAAACCAACACACAGAAGTGGCTTGGAAAAAGATATTTTACATAGAAATAGACTTACAGCACTTAGGGCAGAAAGGTATATATCTCAATGTCTGCCGGCCCCTCTGATTCTGTGTCTGTCCTTCTGTCAGGGCTGAGGAGGGGTGGGTGTGTGGAATGGGCTCTCCGACAAGAAGGTCTGCAGATATGTTAGTGTATGTGTGTCTGTCTGTCTGTCTGTCTGAATGTATGTGTATGTAAGGGGTCTGTCCTGTGCCTCTCTGGGGTTATATATCTGAATTCTCTTTTTCCCCAGCATCTTCCTGTGTACAAAATTTGGGCTGTTTGTTCTGATGTTGCTTTTCCAAACAGCGCTCTAAAAATAGCTCTGGGACACCTATGAGCAGAGATAGTAGCATGCAAATTTATGCACTATTATCTCTGATCATAAGGTAAAGTGTAGGAGGATTGTGCCTGAATCCGTTTGACAGATTTGGGCTGTCAAAAGCCCAGACCTGTCAAACACAGGAGCCAGAGGTCCATAGGACCACCAGGCCTCAAACAACATGGCCCCAGTGGCCTAGTGGCCCCACCGACCCCCACCCCAAGCCAGTGACATGGGAGGACCTCCAGTCCCCCCCCGATCCCCCTCTAAACCCCCGACCTGGTGGTCTAACGGCCCTCTTCCCCACCCACCTGTACTTTGTTGGAGGAGGGAGGTAGTGCTGCCTCAAAAATGGCGGTGCCCATCCCTGCCCAGTGCGTCCTGAGATGCGCTGGGTGGGGCTTCACATCATATCAACCTGACACTGCCCTGCTCCATGCCCCGCTCCAGGTCCCTTGCCACACCTACTCTTGCACACTTCCCTCACCCTGCCCCTCTACAACCACATGTCCACACTAGGGTTACCATCTCAGAAGGGCAAATTGACACATGTATGTACAATCGATGATTATTTCACAAACCCTGTCTGATGTCATGACAAACTAAAATTAAATGAAGGTTTATTTATTTATTTATTTTATTGCATTTGTATCTCACATTCCCCCACCTATTTGCAGGCTCAATGTGGCTTACATAGATTTGTAGACATTATCGTAACAAGATATCAGATACAATTAGAAGGTTTTGAAGTCACCTCAGTAAGGCCAACACACAACACACACAGAACCTTACTCTACCATAACAGCGCTAACTCCCAGAATGCAAAGAGAAACAACCTGACCTGTGAAAAGGCAGCACTGTAACTATTACACCCGACCTTTATACCCGAGTTTGATTTGTCCTTGCCATTCTCGGGGCACAGACTGTAGAAGTCTGCCCAGCACTGTTCTTGTATTAAAAGTTCTGAAGATTCTGGAATCCTAAAGAGTTACAAGATTCCGGAATCCCAATTAGTAGCAACATTCCATGTAGAACCCCAAAGAGTAACATATAGTAACATAGTAAATGACGGCAGATAAAGACCTGTACAATCCATCCAGTCTGCCCAACAAAATAAACTCATTTTACATGGTATGTGATACTTTATACCCGAGTTTGATTTGTCCCTGCCTTTCTCAGGGCACAGACCATAGAAGTCTGCCCAGCACTCTTCTTGTACTAAAAGTTCTGAAGCTAACGTCGAAGCCCCTTAAAAGTTACATTCCAGCCCATCCATATCTATACAGTCACGATCAAAGCGTAGACCGTATAAGTCTGCCCAGCACCGGTTTTGCTTCCCAATTACCAGCGTCACCACCCAATCTCCGCTAAGATTCCGTGGATCCATTCCTTCTAAACAGGATTCCTTTGTGTTTATCCCATGCATGTTTGAATTCCATTACCGTTTTCATCTCCACCACCTCCTTCGGGAGGGCATTCCACATATCCACCACCCTCTCCATGAAAAAATACTTCCTGACATTACTCCTGAGTCTGTCCTCCTTCAACCTCAAATCATGTCCTCTAGCTCTACCGCCTTCCCGTCTCTAGAAAAGGTTTGTTTGCGGATTAATACCTTTCAAATATTTGAACGTCTGTATCATGTCACCCCTGTTTCTCTTTTCCTCCAAAGTATACATGTTCAGGTCGGCAAGTTTCTCCTCGTACGGTTTGCAATGTAAATCCCATACCATTTTCATAGCCGTACAGCCTGTTATTTTTCCACGTATTACCCCATTCTCCTATGTATCTAAAAGCTTCTTCTTTACACCAAGACTCAAGCCACCTATTGAATTCCACTGTTTTGCATAGTCTTTCCTCTCCCCTCCCCCATGTAGGAATGACTTCAGAAAAAGTCGCAGTCCGAACCAAAGATTTCAGTCCCTCCCCAAGCTTCTGGAACACTCTCTGTGCTGTAAACTTGCTATTGTTGGCCAGTTCATTTGTCCCTAGGTGAATTACAACATCAGTGTTTGAAGCCTTGCTCTCTTCTCGGATCACTTTCAGTATTTGTATCTCCTGTCCATTTGACATTTCTTCTCTCTCCATGTCTATCATTCATCTCTCTGCATCCCTATCTGTGCTGTCCAGCACCTCTTCTCAGTGTCCCTGTTCAGCATCTGCCCTCATAGAGGGGCATAACCGAACGGTGCCGGCCATCTTCGGGCCCGGCTCCGCAAAGGGGCGGTGCCAACCGTATTATCAAAAAAGATGGCCGGCCATCTTTTCTTTCGATAATATGGTTGGGGCTGGCTAAATCTCAACATTTAGGTCAAATGTTTAGATCGCCGGGTTTACAGATGGCCGGCTTCAAAAAAGGTGGGAAAAAAATCCAAGTGCTCATCAGAGACGTCCTTTTTTTTTGTTTTTTTGAGTAAAAGGACATCCCTGACATACACTTTTTTGGACAGTCACCTCTGGATTACAAGAGCAGGGCTCTAACCACTTGGCCACAGCTCCACTTACTTGGATGTCTCTTCCATTTGATTATACCCCTTCAGGTCTCTCTCAGCCAATCACAGACAGCTAAATGCTGATTGGCTGAGAGAGACCCCTGTCTGTGATAGGCTGAGAGAGTTCCGAAGGGGCATAATCAAATGGAAGAGACAGCTAAGTAAGTGGAGCTGTGGCCAAGTGGTTAAAGTACCAGTCTTGAAATCCCAAGGTGGCTGGTTCAAATCCCACTGTTACTACTGAAAAAGCTGAGCAAAAATAGTTTTGATTTAGGACTTCCGTGACGAGCACTGGGATTTTTTTTTTTGGGTGGGAGGGGATTGGTGACCACTAGGGGAGTAAGGGGAGGTCATCCCCGATTCCCTCGGATGGTCAGTTGGGGCTCCTTTTTGAAGTTTGGTCGTGAAAAAAAAGGGACCAAGTCAAGCCGGCGAAATGCTCATCAAGCCTGGCTTTTTTTTTTCCATTATCGGGCGAAGCTGGCCATCTCGTGAGCATGCCCCCGTCCCGCCTTCACTACCCTACCGACATGCCCCCTTGAAATTTCACCGGCTCCACGACAGAAAGCAGTTGAAGCCAGCCAAAATCGGCTTTCGATTATACCGATTTGGCCAGTTTCAGGAGATCGCCGGCCATCTTCCGATTTGTGCCCTGAAAAAGACAGGTACAAATCAAGGTAAGGTATACACATATGAGTTTGTCCTGTTGGGCAGACTAGATGGACCGTGCGGGTCTTTTTCTGCCGTCATCTACTATGTTACTATGTTTCCAAATGGATACAGCTAAGGAGAAAGAAGATTCTGGAGTTTAGTAGAGGGCAGACTTATACGGTCTGTGCCAGAGCCGGTGATGGGAGGCGGGACTGGTGGTTGGGAGGCGGGAAATACTGCTGGACAGACTTATACGGTCTGTGCCCTGAAAAAGACAGGTACAAATCAAGGTAAGGTATACACATATGAGTTTATCGTGGGCAGACTAGATGGACCGTGCAGGTCTTTTTCTGCCGTCATCTACTATGTTACTATGTTGCTCTCGGGCTAGGTTGAGCCGGATTCCAAACACGTACAGTGTACACTCAAATCTTAGCAGTTCCAGCAAGTTCACATGAAAGGAAACTAAGCACACCGTCTTCACTTTAAGCTTAAGGAAAGGCAACCTGTCAGGATTCCTGGGAAGGGCTGGTTATTTCTGCACATGAACTTCTCCTTTCCCCTGCTTGAAACCAGCCAACTGCTGCTGTGGCAGAGGTAGCAGGGATCCCTTCTGGGCTGGCTCTTTATTTTTAATTGCAGGAAAACAGAGAATCCAGCTAGGGGAATGAAATCATACACCACACCTTCCAAACCCCCAACTGCCCATGCAGCAATGCCTGTGGCTAGCGGGACACAAGCTCCAGAAGTGAGGGGAGATGGATTTAAGCAGGAACAGAATCAACATTCGTCTTTACCCAGAACTTTTCCATCTGGTCACGTCCAGAGCAAGCTGCCACATATTTCTCCCTTCTCCCCACCTCAAATCAAGCGTCTCTCCCTCCCTCTCGGATCTTCTAAAGTTAGTTCATCCCTGGTGCTGGTTGCAATTAAGGCACACTGCTGTGGCCAATGTTGGGGTCTTCCCGCTGCTGGTCCCACCTTTTGCGTGGTAACTTCCTGCTTCTGTACGGGCAAGACCAGCAGAGCAGAGAGAAGGCCCCGACGCCGGTCCCAGTAATGTGCCTTAAACGCAGCCAGCGCCGGGGGTGAAGCAACTGTACCGGATCTGGGAGGGAGAGACGCTGGATTCAAGGTGGAGAAGAGAGAGAGAGCCATGCTGAGGCCGCCACCACGGGGCCCCTGGGAGCACAAAGCCCTGTGCGACTGCCCCTGTCACCCCTGCCTAAGACTGGCCCTCACATAAGAATAGCCATACTGGGTCAGACTGATGGTCCATCTAGCCTAGTAGTCTGCTTCCAACAGTGGCCAATCCAGGTCACAAGTACCTGGCAGAAACCCAAACAGTAACATTCCATGCTACCAATCCCAGGGCAAGCAGTGGCTTCCCCATGTCTATCTCAATAGCAGACTATGGACTTTTTCTCCAGGAACTTGTCCAAAACTGTGAGGAAATCCGTGGGACCATTAGATCAGAAAAGAGCAAAGGGAGGACAAGACCATAGTGGAGAGACTGAATGAACTATTTGCTTTGGTCTTTATGGAAGAAGGTGTATCTACCTGTACCGGTTTTCAAGGGTGATGATGTGGAGGAACTGAAAGAAATCTTGGTGAACCTGGAAGATGTACCGAGCCAAATCGACAAATTAAAGAGTAGTAAGTCACCTGGACTGGATGGCATGCACCCTAGGGTACTGAGAGAACTCAAACATTAAATTGCTGATCTGTTGTTAGTGATCTGTAACCTGTTGTTAAAATTAATTGTAGTACCTGAAGATTGGAAGGTGACCAATGGAAAGTCAATTTTTAAAAAGGGTTCCAGGGGTAATCTGGGAAATTACAGACTGGTAAACCTGATGCCAGTGCCAAGCAAAATAGTGGAAACTATTATAAAGAATAATTTAATTTAATCTAATCTAATCATAGATTTCTAGACCGCACTAGTCCCAACTGGAGGTTCAAGGCGGTTTACAGAAAGAGACTCAGAACGAGGAATTACATATAACTGTAAGATATTAATTAGAATTTACCAAAAAGAAAAGTTTTATTTTTTTACGTGGGTTGAAATAATTCATCTCTGAACGCATTTGTAGAGGAAGAACGTTCCAAATGGAACTTGCCTGAGAAATAAACAGAGCCTGAAAATGAAGCTTAAATTGAATATAAATGAAGGATGGAGATTTCAATAAAAAAAATAACACACAGGGGTCCTTTTACAGAGGCGTGTTAAGCTGTACGCATGTGCAGCGCGTGCCCAAATGAGACTACCGCCAGGCTACCACATCCCTGGCGTCCATAATGCCTGGATGATTTATTTATTTACTAGCCGTTGAGCCCGTAAAAACGGGCTAGTATAGGAAAGGGGGGGGTTGAAAGTCCCTTCCCGTCGCCGCTGCAAGGCCCCCCCGCCGCCGAGCCCGCCCCCCCCCCCGAGTCGCCACCACCCCTCCATCCGGCCCGGGCCCTTGCTCCGCTATTGAAACAGCGAGGGAACGCAGCACACAGCTCTGCTGAGCTGCTGTCGGCCTTCCTTCTTCTTGTCTGCCTGTGTCCCGCCCTCGTGTGATGTAACGTCATCGAGGGCGGGACACAGGCAGAGAAGAAGAAGGAAGGACAGCAGCTCAGCAGAGCTGTGTGCTGCGTTCCCTCGCTGTTTCAATAGTGGAGCGAGGGCCCGGCCGGGTGGAGGGTGGGAGGAGCGTTAGCGACGGCGGTTTCGTCCCTCGCAAATGCGCAGTACAGACCCTCTCTGTTCCGCCCCCATCATAACGTATTGACACGGGGGCGGGGCAGAGAGGCTCTCTACTGCGCATTTGCGAGTGAGTACGACACTCGCCATTTATATGTTTGATTTCATCCCATGTACACCATTTCCCATGGGCGTAGTTTGACTGTTTCATTGGGGGGGGGGGGGTGCAAAGGGTGTGGTTTGGCACATCTGCATATATACATCTCATACATATTCATTATGGCTATTAATACAATCAACAAAAACACACATGCACCAGACTAAAATGCTGAATATGAAGCCAGCATATCAAAAACAATAGGGCCAGACACTTTATGAAATAACACAAAACCCTACAAAAAGACACTCAAAACCTATATAGAAAACTTAACACACAACAGTCTTAACCCACCTATGAAACAACTGTGCTATAAATTTTACACTGGACCCTAGAGCACCAATATACCTGCTACTGGACAACTGTAACAAGCTGGACTGTTACACTTTCCTACACAAACATCTACATGGTAGCAGAATCCGTCACGTCAGTCACACATGCAGAACATTCCTACACAAACACTACATGCTAGCAGAATCCGTCACGTCAGTCACACATGCAGAACATTCCTACACAAACATCTACATGCTAGCAGAATCCGTCACGTCAGTCACACATGCAGAACATGGACAGACCCTCATGTGATACAAAACAGGGAACCACAAAAAACATGCCCACAAAAACTGAAATATAGATCTCTTCAAGAAAGCCAGACTCTGTAAGCAGTGCAAATACTGGTAAAAGAGAAACAGAAATGTATTTTCTCCTGTACTCTGCAAAATACAATAGAAAAAAAATGTACATTTCACAAAGCAGGCACAACTTAATCCTTAAAAAGCATTAAATAAAAAGAATGTTTTCTTTTCTACCTTTTTTTGTCTGAGCATTCTATTTTTCTAGTTGGTCTGGTACCAGTCTCTTTTCCACGTTTCAGTCTTCACCTGGATTCTTTTCCAGGTTGACTTTTCCATTTCTTTGCTCTTCTCTTTTCTTCCTTTGCTACATTTGTACCCTGCGCTTTCCCACTCATGGCAGGCTCAATGTGGCTTACAAAGGGCAATGGAGGGTTAAGTGACATGCCCAGAGTCACAAGGAGCTGCCTGTGTCTGAAGTGGGAATTGAACTCAGTTCCTCAGGACCAAAGTCCACCACCCTAACCACTAGGCCACTCCTCCACTGTTGCTACTATTTGAGATTCTACATGGAATGTTGCTAGTGGAATAGCAACATTCCATGTAGAATCTCAATAGTAGCAACATTCCATGTAGAATCTCCAATAGTATCTATTTTATTTTTGTTACATCTGTACCCTGCGCTTTCCCACTCATGGCAGGCTCAATGTGGCTTACATGGGGCAATGGAGGGTTAAGTGACTTGCCCAGAGTCACAGGGAGCTGCCTGTGCCTGAGGTGGGAATTGAACTGAGTTCCTCAGTTTCCCAGGACCAAGGTCCACCACCCTGGCCACTAGGCCACTCCTCCCCCCCCCCCCCCCCCCACACATTTCTCTCACTCTTTAGACCTTAGTATCCATCTACCTACTGGCTTTGACCATCTCCCTCTCATTCCCTCTCCAGCACTCCCATTCCCTCCTCTGTCTCTCCCTTACCCAGTCTCCTAAATACCGCCCCCATCTTTCACCCACTTCATTATTCCCCCATTCCCATACTCTGTACTCACCCCCTTTGCCCTCATCTACCCTCCACTGCATCTCATCATCCTATCAGTCCCAGCTCCATCCATGTCTCTCCTTCCTTCCCTTGCCTCCAAGGCTACTCTTCTGCCTGTTACCTTTTACCCCATGCCCAATAACTTATCTTTCACCATCTTTTTAACCCCTTTCTACCATAGCTCAACCCCCTTCAGAGATTTATCCCCTTCTCCTATACCCCTCACCAGTACCCCAATCCATCCCCGGTTGGTGTCCTGACATGTGAGGGGGACCAGTGCACTACAAATGCTGGCTCCTCCCATGACCAAAGGGCTTGCATTTCGCCGGGTTTGAGATGGCCGGGCCCGGTTTCCATTATGGCCGAAAACCGAAGCCGGCCATCTCTAAACCCAGCGATCTCAACATTTGACCTAAATGTTGATATCTAGCCGGCCTCAACCGTATTATCGAAAAAAAAGATGGCCGGACATCTTTTTTGATAATACGGTTGGCTCCGCCCCTTTGCGGAGCCAGCCCCGAAGATGGCTGGCCATATAGATGGCTGGCGCCGTTCGATTATACCCCTCCACGTTACTATGTTACTATTACTATCAATACAATTGTGTGGCTAATCATTTCTCTTGGGAGCCTATCCGTTGCCTGTTACATAGTAACATAGTAGATGACGGCAGAAAAAGACCTGCACGGTCCATCTAGTCTGCCCACGATAAACTCATATGTGTATACCTTACCTTGATTTGTACCTGTCTTTTTCAGGGCACAGACCGTATAAGTCTGTCCAGCAGTATTTCCCGCCTCCCATCACCGGCTCTGGCACAGACCCCGTATAAGTCTGCCCTCCCCTATCCTAGCCTCTCAACCACCAACCTCTCTTCCCCCCCGCCACCCAATTTCAGCTAAGCTTCTGTGGATCCGGATGGGATAGGAAAGAAATCGCAGGGTCAAGGGCAGGTCATGGCTGCCCATGTTATACTCTAACTCAGGGCCCGCCCTCAGGGGCATCAACACCTCCTTTCTTCTGCTAGGTATACCCCTCTCTATGCAGCCTAGCATCCTTGTCCTCCTTGTGGCATTGTTTCATCACCTTAACATCTTCAGACACCATCATCTCTCTAAATTGTGTCTCTCTGTATGTTATAAACTCTCACTTTGGATGTACCACTGAAAGACAGTATTTCAAGAATCTAAACAGACGGTAATGGTTTCCTGTAAGCAGCAAGAGAGAAAAAAAGGTGGAATGACTGAGTATATTCAGCAGTATGCCAAAACAAAGTGCAAACACGGGGCCAGATCTCACTTAGCCTAGAGAACTCATTTGCAAGCTAAACAGCAAACAAAATGCAGGCCGGGCTGTATCATGTCGCATGACTCATCGATATATTTTGCAATGTGACTAGAAGCACATGAAACACTGAGAGCTTCTCCAGATTGACTTCCTGTCAAGATCTGGTTCCTTCTTTCAGTATGATGGGAAGACACATGGGGGAGGGGGGGGGTAGTATATCCCCTCTTCATTGCTTCCACTCCAACAGCAGCTAATGTAGGAGAGAGGCACACACAGCAAGTGATTTCTTGTCCTGGGTCTCTGTCCATATGATGGGGGGGGGGGGGGGGGCAGAAGTTGCTCTGAAAAAAATCTCCTACAGCAGGGGGTTCGTAACCCACTCGAAACCAGTCTGGTTTTAAAGATATCCATAGCAAATATGAATTTGTTTGCACTCAGCGTTTCCCAAACTGTGCGCCTGGTGCGCCGCGGCAAACTCACAGGAGTGCAGTGGAGGGAGAGGCAAGCGCATGCTGATTGGTTGTGAAAACCCGAGTTTTCGCATTTTTTTTTTTTAAGCATCATTGTTTATTGACTTCTACCCATTACACTGCAGTCATTTTCATAACATTTTTCATGACATATATTATGTGTCTAGGATATAACAAAAGAGAGGGAACGAAGTACAAACTAAAGTCCAAACAAAAAAAACAGCACCACGGGCCTTTAAAAATGGAACATAGTTCTTTAATGAATGAGCCTTGACAAAAAGACCCGACACGGCCCGTGTTTCGGTGACTAGCACCTGCGTCAGGGGTCACACTGATGACGTGGAAAACTTGGGGAATAACTCGAATATATTCCTCTACAATATATTATTCCTTACCCCACGTCTCATATAGTAAAAGCTACAAAGCACCAAGGCACTTTCACTTTCTGTATCCAAATGGATGAAAAAGTGTCAACATTTTTATTGATGATTCCACCTGGTAGGTTATCGCGTTTTAATATGTTAACGCTGCTCTTCCACTGGCTGTATCAATCATTTCTTTTATGCAAACTTTATACTGCTCGGACTCCCATCCAATCCCTACACCAGGTAAGATACTACTGCACACGTATTGGTGGTTGCGATGTCGATTGTGGGAGAGGGGCGGGCACAGTGGCCATGCGCAAGGTCCATTCCACTGGGGCGTTAGGAGTTGCCGCTCGCAGTGCAAATGTTCCCAGGACTGCTGGATATCATAAGGGGGTTGATATTTACCACACTGTCTAGCAGAGGAGGGCTTCCAGTTCTATGCTCCGCTGAATGAAGCTTCAGTGTGTTCAATTTTTTTTTTCGGTAGGAGGGGGGTCCAGAGCCCGAGGTGAGGGGGCACATTTTAGCCCCCCCCCCCCGCCACTACCAACAACGACTTTGACCCCCCCCTGCGGACGACCCTCTCAACCCCCCTCCCGCTGCTAACCCTCCCCTGCCGCCGCCGTCAGCTACCTTTGCTGGTGGGGGACCCCAACCCCCACCAGGTGAGGTCCTCTTCTTCCGGCGCAAAGCTTCGTTCTGTTTCTGTGAGTCTGACGTCCTGCAGAATCAGAATGAAGCCTTGCAGATCAGCCAGCAACGCGGCCGCTGGCTGATCTGCAAGGCTTCGTTCTGTTTCTGTGAGTCTGACGTCCAGGACGTCAGACTCACAGAAACAGAACGAAGCCTTGCACTGGAAGAGGACCTCAGCTGGCGGGGGTTGGGGTCCCCCGCCAGCAAAGGTAGCTGACGGCAACGGCAGTGGCAGGGGAGGGTTGGTGGCGGGAGGGGGGGGGGGTCGAGAGGGTTGTCAGCAGGGGGGTCCAGGGCCAATTCTACGGGGGCCCAGACCCCTGTGGCCCCACATAGCTAAGCCACTGGTGTCAATGTTTAGCCACAAACAGGATAAGTAGATCTCCATACAGCACTGAGTGGTTAGAGAAACTCCAAAGTGTGCACTGTCTAACTGCAGCTGATGTAAGATTAGCTGTGCTGTATACTACTACTACTACTACTACTACTTAACATTTCTAGAGTGCTACTAGGGTTAAGCAGCGCTGTACAAATTAACAAAGAACGGTCCCTGCTCAAAGGAGCTTACAATCTAAATGATGAAATGTCAAGTTGGGGCAGTCTAGATTTCTTGAGTAGAGGTGTAGTGGTTAGGTGCCGAAGGCGACATTGAAGAGGTGGGCTTTAAGCAAAAACTTGAAGACGGGCAGGGAGGGGGCTTGGCGTAAGGGTTCAGGAAGATTGTTCCAAGCATAGGGTGAGGCGAGGCAGAATGAGCGGAGCCTGGAGTTGGCAGTGGTGGAGAAGGGTACTGAGAGGAGGGATTTATCCTGTGAGCGGAGGTAACGGGTAGGAGCGTAAGGGGAGATGAGGGTGCGTGCTGGGTCTTATTCAGCATGTACATGTGTCTTGACCTCCATTTATACCCACCAATAATTCCAGTCTTTCTTCCAGGTATTTGTATATTTAAGGGCCCTTGCAGGTCATAGAACAAAGTTGATATTAACACAATTTTGAAAACTCCCCCCCCCCCCCACCCGGAATACCTTTTTCTTTTTTTGGGGGGGGGGGGGAGGGGGGAGGAGGAGGAGAAATGTGTGTCCGGAAGGGAGAAACGTGTGATGAGGGCAGGAGGGGGTGCCGTGCAAAACTTGCACAGATATTAGGGGTGTCGTGAATAAGTTTGGGAACCACTGTAATGACATCCACTGTCTGCACTATCTCGTGCATATTCATTGAGTACGTGGGTAGCAGTGATGTTCAAACTGCAATTCAGATAGCGTTCAGACTGAACAGTGCCACTAGCTGGATAACTCTGGGGATCGCGTTTGCCCAGCCCATGAATCATCCTGGCACTATCTCGATAGCGGAGACAAAGGAGTAGCATGATCAGTAAGACACTTTTCCGAGCAAAACTACTACTACTACTTAACATTTCTAGAGCGCTACTAGGGTTACGCAGCGCCGTACAAATTAACAAAGAAGAACGGTCCCTGCTCAAAGGAGCTTACAATCTAAAGGACGAAATGTCAAGTTGGGGCAGTCTAGATTTCCTGAGTAGAGGTATAGTGGTTAGGTGCCAAAGGTGACATTGAAGAGGTGGGCTTTGAGCAATGATTTGAAGATGGGCAGGGAGGGGGCCTGGCGTATGGGCTCAGGGAGTTTGTTCCAAGCATGGGGTGAGGTGAGGCAGAAAGGGCGGAGCCTGGAGTTGGCAGTGGTGGTGAAGGGTACCGAGAGGAGGGATTTGTCTTGAGAGCAGAGGTTACAGGTAGGAACGTAGGGGGAGATGAGGGTAGAGAGGTAAGGAGGGGCTGCAGATCGAGTGCATTTGTAGGTTAGTAGGAGAAGCTTGAACTGTATGCGGTACCTGATCGGAAGCCAGTGAGGAGTAGGTTGCAGTGGTCAAGGCGAGAGGTAATGAGGTAATGAGAGAGTGGATGAGGGAGACAGATGGAAAAATTGCTGACACAGTGATTTTCCTGCGCGGTTCTCATGGAATTCGTCTCAAGTTCCCTTGATGTTTTTAGTTATGCCACTTGTACGTTCACCAATCGTCAGTCTTTTTAAAGGCTTGATTCGGTTGCTCGCTCTTCAGCTGGGACAGACCAAAGGTCCATCAAGCCTAGCATCCTGTTTCCAACAGTGGCCAATCCAGGTCACAAATACCTGGCAAGCGATCACTATATAGAGACCCCTGAGGCAGGCGTTCTTCACCGAAACACGGTGCCATAAGTCTTATTTATTATTAAAGAACAATTTTTCCATCTCTCGTCTCCCTGGTTTTGCTTGGAAGTGTCTTGTTGATCACGCCTTTGTCTCCCTATTTCCCCGTGTAGCAGATCCAGTTTCTCCACTTCTGTGGTTGCCAACTATCACAATAGCGCCATGGTAGTAAGGAAATTCAGAGGCATCATGACACATAAGAACAGCCATACTGGGTCAGACCAGTGGGAAATAGGACTTGGTATACTGCCTTTCAGAGGTTTTTTGCAACTACATTCAAAGCAATTTACATATATTGAGGTACTTATTTTGTACCAGGGGCAACGGAGGGTTAAGTGACTTGCCCAGAGTCACAAGGAGTTGCAGTGGGAATCGAACTCAGCTCCCCAGGATCAAAGTCCACTGCACTAACCACTAGGCTACTCCTCCACTAACAACATTCCCTGTAGAATCTCAAATAGTAGCAACCACTAGGCTACTCCTCCACTCCAATGGTGCATCTAACCCAGTATCCTGCTTCCAGCAGTGGCCAATCCAGGTCACAAGTAACTGGGAGAAACCCAATTAGTAGCAACATTCTTTTAGGAACTTGCCCGAACCTTTTTTAAACCCAGATACATTGACCTCTGTTACCACATCTTCCGGCAATAGCTTAACTGTTCTTTGAATGAAAATATTTCCTCCTATGTCACTCGCAAATATATTGAACAGAATGGGCCCCAGCACCGATCCCTGAGGCACTCCACTACTCACCTTTCCCTCCTCCGAGTGAACTCCATTCACTACCACCCTCTGGAACTGGTTGACGGGCAGACGCCAGAGGGTGGTAGTGAATGGAGTTCACTCGGAGGAGGGAAAGGTGAGTAGTGGAGTGCCTCAGGGATCGGTGCTGGGGCCCATTCTGTTCAATATATTTGTGAGTGACATTGCCGAAGGGTTACAAGGTAAAGTTTGCCTTTTTGCGGATGACACCAAGATTTGCAACAGAGTGGACACCCCGGAGGGAGTGGAAAACATGAAAAAAGATCTGAAGAAGCTAGAAGAATGGTCTAACGTTTGGCAATTAAAATTCAATGCGAAGAAATGCAAAGTGATGCACTTAGGGAGTAGAAATCCAAGGGAGGCGTATGTGTTAGGTGGGGAGAGCCTGATAGACACGGACGGGGAGAGGGATCTTGGGGTGATAGTATCTGAGGACCTGAAGGCGATGAAACAGTGCGACAAGGCGGTGGCCGTAGCGAGAAGGTTGCTAGGCTGTATAGAGAGAGGTGTGACCAGCAGAAAAAAGGAGGTTTTAATGCCCCTGTATAAGACGTTGGTGAGGCCCCACCTGGAGTATTGTGTTCAGTTTTGGAGGCCGTACCTTGCGAAGGATGTTAAAAAAATGGAAGCGGTACAAAGAAAAGCTACGAGGATGGTATGGGAGTTGCGTTCCAAGACGTATGAAGAGAGACTTGGTGACCTGAAGATGTATACTCTGGAGGAAAGGAGGAACAGGGGTGATATGATACAGACGTTCAAATATTTGAAAGGTATTAATCCGCAAACGAATCTTTTCCGGAGATGGGAAGGCGGTAGAACGAGAGGACTTGAAATGAGATTGAAGAGGGGCAGTCTCAGGAAAGATGTCAGGAAGTATTTCTTCACAGAGAGGGTGGTGAACGCTTGGAATGCCCTCCCGTGGGAGGTGGTGGAGATGAAGACGGTAACGGAATTCAAACATGCATGGGATAGGCATAAAGGAATCCTGTGCAGAAGGAATGGATCCACAGAAGCTTAGCTGAAATTGGGTGGCGGGGGGAAGAGGGGTTGGTGGTTGAGAGGCTAGGATAGGGGAGGGCAGACTTATACGAGGTCTGTGCCAGAGCCGGTGATGGGAGGCGGGACTGGTGGTTGGGAGGCGGGAAATACTGCTGGACAGACTTATACGGTCTGTGCCCTGAAAAAGACAGGTACAAATCAAGGTA
Organism: Microcaecilia unicolor; assembly: GCF_901765095.1. NCBI lineage: Eukaryota > Metazoa > Chordata > Amphibia > Gymnophiona > Siphonopidae > Microcaecilia > Microcaecilia unicolor. The sequence continues at coordinate 764,089,415 of NC_044031.1, read as the reverse complement.
AGGTATACACATATGAGTTTATCGTGGGCAGACTGGATGGACCGTGCAGGTCTTTTTCTGCCGTCATCTACTATGTTACTATGTTACTATTAGTTTTAAAAATATTTCCATATAATTTCATTGAGTGTCACCTGGTCTTTGTACTTTTTGAAAGACTGAAAAATTGATTAACTTTTTACCTGTTCTACACCACTCAGAAGTTTGAATCATATCCCCCCTCAGGCATCTTCTTTCGAAGCTGAAGACCCTTAACCTCTTTACCATTTTCTCATACGAGAGGAGTTCCATCCCCTTCATCATTTTGGTCGCTCTTCTTTGAACCTTTTCTAACTCTGCTCTATCTTTTTTTGAAATATGGCAACCAGAACTGAACGTAATAGTCAAGGTGAGGTTGTACCATGGAGCGATACAGAGGCATTATAATATTCTTTGTCTTATTTTGCATCCTAATATTTCATAGTATCCTGTTTGCTTTTTTGGCTGCTGCTGCACACTGGGCAGAAAATTTAATCGTATTGTCAACAACTACATTATGATGCTTTTCTTGAGTGTTGACACCTCAGATGGACCCTAGCATCAGGTAATTACTACTACTACTACTACTACTATTTAGCATTTCTATAGCGCTACAAGGCGTACGCAGCGCTGCACAAACATAGAAGAAAGACAGTCCCTGCTCAAAGAGCTATGTAATAAAAGTGAGCCAAGTATAGGACAATCAAGCCATTGTGACATCACTGATGAGGTTGGCTCTTATTGGTGGCCTGAGGCATTATGACATCACAATATCACCTCTGATTACAAGAGACTACTACTACTACTATTTAGCATTTCTATAGCGCTACAAGGCGTACGCAGCGCTGCACAAACATAGAAGAAAGACAGTCCCTGCTCAAAGAGCTATGTAATAAAAGTGAGCCAAGTATAGGACAATCAAGCCATTGTGACATCACTGATGAGATTGGCTCTTATTGGTGGCCTGAGGCATTATGACATCACAATATTAGCTCTGGTTACAAGAGACTATTACTACTATTTAGCATTTCTATAGCGCTACAAGGCGTACGCAGCGCTGCACAAACATAGAAGAAAGACAGTCCCTGCTCAAAGAGCTATGTAATAAAAGTGAGCCAAGTATAGGACAATCAAGCCATTGTGACATCACTGATGAGGTTGGCTCTTATTGGTGGCCTGAGGCATTATGACATCACAATATCACCTCTGATTACAAGAGACTACTACTACTACTATTTAGCATTTCTATAGCGCTCCAAGGCGTACGCAGCGCTGCACAAACATAGAAGAAAGACAGTCCCTGCTCAAAGAGCTATGTAATAAAAGTGAGCCAAGTATAGGACAATCAAGCCATTGTGACATCACTGATGAGGTTGGCTCTTATTGGTGGCCTGAGGCATTATGACATCACAATATCACCTCTGATTACAAGAGACTACTACTACTACTACTGTTTAGCATTTCTATAGCGCTACAAGGCGTACGCAGCGCTGCACAAACATAGAAGAAAGACAGTCCCTGCTCAAAGAGCTATGTAATAAAAGTGAGCCAAGTATAGGACAATCAAGCCATTGTGACATCACTGATGAGGTTGGCTCTTATTGGTGGCCTGAGGCATTATGACATCACAATATCACCTCTGATTACAAGAGACTACTACTACTACTACTATTTAGCATTTCTATAGCGCTACAAGGCGTACGCAGCGCTGCACAAACATAGAAGAAAGACAGTCCCTGCTCAAAGAGCTTACAATCTAATAGACAAAAAATAAATAAAGTAAGCAAATCAAATCAATTAATTACGATTTGGATTATTCTTCCCAATTTGCATCCCTTTGCATTTGTCCACATTAAATTTTCATCTGCCATTTGGATGACCAGTCTTCCAGTTTCCTAAGGTCTTCCTGCAATTTTTCAGAATCCGCATGCGTTTTGACAACTTTGAATAGTTTGTGTCATCTCCAAATTTAATCACGACATTTTGATTTCCAGATCATTTGTAAATACGTTAAAAAACACCGGTCCCCTTTGGCACTTCACTATTCACCCTCCTCCACTGAGAAAAATTTCCATTTAAACCCACCCTCTGATTTTTTGTCCAATAACCAATTCCTAATCCACAAAAGTACATTGGATTCCTATCCCGTTACTTTTTTATTGTCTAAGGGGTCTTTCATGAGGAACTTTATCAAAAGCTTTCTGAAAATCTAGATATACTACATCAACCAGCTCACCTTTATCAACATGTTTATTCACACCTTCAAAGAAATTAAGCAGATTGGTGAGGCAAGACTTCCCTCGGCTGAACTGATGCTGACTCTGTTCCATTAAACCATGTTTGTCTATGTGTTATGTAATTTTATTCTTTATAATAGTTTCCACTATTTTGCCCAGCACTGAAGTCAGGCTTACTGGTCTGTAATTTCCCAGATCACTCCTAGATCCTTTTTATAAAAATTGGTGTCACATTGGCCACCCTCCTATCTTCAGGTACTACGGACAATTTTAAAGACAGGTTACAGATCACTAACAGCAGATCAGCAATTTCATGTTTGAGTTCTTTCAGTACCCTGGGGTGAATACCATCCAGTCCAGGTGATTTAGCACTCTTTAATTTGTTGATTTGGTTCAGTACGTCTTCCAGGTTCACCGAAATTTATTTCAGTTCCTCTGCATCATCACCCTTGAAACCCATTTCCGGTACAGGTAGATCTCTTACATCTCCTTCCATAAAGTCCGAAGCAAATAATTAATTCTAGCTCTCCAGCACTATCCAGATAGTACAGATGTGGTCTATAAGAATATTCAGAGGCGCTAACTCAGTGGCGTAGCCAAGGGTGGGCTTGGGTGGGCCCAGGCCCATCCACTTTGAGCTCAGGCCCACCAGTAGCAGCACACCTATGATGTGGCCAGCAGAGATTCCCAAGCTGAAAACTCCCAACAACTGTCCCTCCTGCATCCTTATAAATAGCAGATCGTCACCTGCAGGAAGCAGCGACTGATACATACTGCTTACACCAGCCCCACAGACTTCCTTCTGACGTATTCCTGCCTATGCGGAAGCAGGAAGCTGCATCAGTGGGAAGGATGTGGGGCCTACATGAGTAGTGTGTATCAGGGGCGTATCTGGACTCCGGCGGTAGGGGGGGCCAGAGCCAGAGGGAGGGGGCACATTTTAGCCCCCCCCCCGCCGCCGAGCCCCCACCGCCGTGCCCCCACCGCCACCAATGACTCTCTCTACCCCCCTCCCGCAGCCAACCCTCCCCCGCTGCCGTTCTTACTTTTGCTGGCGGGGGACCCCAACCCCCCGCCAGCCGAGGTCTGCTTCCACCTGCCGCTGCCGTAAAAACTTCTTCTTCAGCCAGCGGGGGACCCCAAACCCCCGCCAGCCGCCCCGCGGTGTTTAAAATTCATCTTCGGCCTCCGTGGCCGTGCTGCTGTGATAGGCGCTGTTGAAATCCACTTCGGAGTCTGACGTCGCAGCACGTACAACGACGTCAGACTCCGAAGTGGATTTCAACAGCGCCTATCACAGCAGCACGGCCACGGAGGCCGAAGATGAATTTCAAACACTGCGGGGCGGCTGGCGGGGGTTTGGGGTCCCCTGCCAGCAAAAGTAAGAACGGCAGCGGGGGAGGGTTGATGGCGGTAGGGGGGTCCAGGGCAAAATCTGCGGGGGCCCAGGCCCCTGAGGCCCCACGCAGATACGCCCCTGGTGTGTATTAGTTGCTCCTCACTTGCGGTGAAAATCTGAAATTTAAAAAGTGTGCAGGAGAGGAGGTATATTTGAGAGACCATATGGCATGCAGGCGAGAGGAGAGACCAAATCACCTATGGGATGGGGTGGGGTTCTTCTGCCCACCCAACTTGGGCCCAGGCCCACCCAAAATTGGGTGTCTGGCTACGCCCCTGCGCTAACTGTATAATGCAGAGGTGGTGTGTAAGGATATTCAAAGGCACTAAGTTTGGATACCAAAAATGTTTTATAAAAATCGAGAAAAACTCTTTAAGAGGTTAAAAATATGTGTATATCCAGATGTATCAAGGGAGACGCAAGCATGTCGGAAAAGATTAGTGGTTAGGGTTAGGGTGGTGGACTTTGGTCCTGGGGACCTGAGGAACTGAGTTAAATTCCCACTTCAGGCACAGGCAGCTCCTTGTGACTCTGGGCAAGTCACTTAACCCTCCATTGCCCCAGGTACAAATAAGTACCTGTATACAATATGTAAGCCACATTGAGCCTGCCATGAGTGGGAAAGCGCGGGGTACAAATGTAACAAAAAAAAGTGATTCAATTGGGAGCAACCTTTTTTCTTAAATTTCCGGGCAAATGTCTAGTTAACTATCACTCTGACAAATGTGTGTTTTATGATTATTAATGCTTGAAATAGTATATATAGGATCAAGCACACACCCGCTTACTCTCTTTAAATATATATTGTTTATTCTTCAACGTAATGTAATTTTGAACTCCATTTATGGACTTATGTTGGGTTAGTTGTAGAAACCTATACAATTTATTATAATTTCCTATGATGTTTAGATTCTAATTAACCAACTTTCTGAACAAGTTTGATATGCTTGTATGTATTTGAAAATTCAATAAAAAAAATTATATATATATATATATATATATATATATATATATATATATATAAGATAAATATAAAGGGGAGACATGATAGAGGTATATAAAATAATGAGTGGTGTGGAACAGGTGGATGTGAAGCGTCTGTTCACGCTTTCCAAAAATACTAGGACTAGGGGGCATGCAATGAAACTACAGTGTAGTAAATTTAAAACAAATCAGAGAAAAATTTTCTTCACCCAACGTATAATTAAACTCTGGAATTCGTTGCCGGAGAAAGTGGTGAAGGCGGTTAGCTTAGCAGAGTTTAAAAAGGGGTTAGACGGTTTCCTAAAGAACAAGTCCATAAATCACTACTAAACGGACTTGGAAAAATCCACAATTCCAGGAATAACATGTATAGAATGTTTGTACGTTTGGGAAGGTTGCCAGGTGCCCTTGGCCTGCACTGGCCACTGTCGTGGACAGGATGCTGGGCTCGATGGACCCTTGGTCTTTTCCCAGTGTGGCATTACTTATGTACCTATGTACTTATATTCAAAGGCACTATCCAGATAGTACACAGGTAGTCTGTAAGGATATTCAGTGGCTCATTGTCGAAATAGAAAAACATTTAAAAAAATGGCACAAAGTGGCAGATGGACTTTTTTTCCCACAAAAATGTTTTTTTTTTATTACATTTGTACCCTGTGCTTTTCCCACTCATGACAGGCTCAATGCAGCTTACATATTGTATACAGGTACTTATTTGTACCTGGGGCAATGGAGGGTTAAGTGACTTGCCCAGAGTCACAAGGAGCTGCCTGTGCCTGAAGTGGGAACTGAACTCAGCTCCTCAGGACCAAAGCCCACCACCCTAACCACTAGGCCACTCATCCACACAAAACATTATTTTTGAAATTAATTTTTAAGACGCTTTTCTATGCAGTTTGCCTTAATCCAAAGGGGCGTGTTGGAGGCGTGTTTTGGACGGGACTAGGGTGGGCTTACAATTTGGACCTTTTCCTGTGATAATGAAACATTGTAAAAACGTCCAGGGTAGAAAATAGCATATTTTTGGCTAGATCTGTTTCAATAACAACTAATAGGGCCGAAAAGGCGCCCAAACCGACCAGATGACCATTGGATGGATAAAGGCATGACTCTCCATTATTCCCCCCCGGTGGCCAGACCCTCTTCCACCCCTCCTAAGAAGTGAAGCTACAGTACATCCTAGGCTCTATGACAGCTGCAGAAATAACGATCATTCCTCTTACAGCAGCCAGCAGGTCCTAAAAGTAGTCTAATGGTCAGTATAGTGGTGGAACATTTGCGTATTCCTCTCCCCCCCAAATATCTAGTGAATCTATATATAGGTGACACTTGCAAGCTTGAGAGCTATTGTAGTAGTATACAGTGAGGCAGTAGGTATTTCTCTGCTTCTGGTGTACCTGTAACCTTTTATGTGAAGTCCAGTGTAGTGTCCCCTAAGCAGGACAGCTGTCTCACTGCTCTGCTGGGATGTCTGTGTGGTCCATCTAATAGGACTGCTGGCCATTGGAGCCGACGCTGTGGGTGCTTGAGCACCCCCAATATTGAGAAAATTCCTTGTGACTGTCCAGGGAAGGGTGATTTCCATTGGGCTTAGCACCCCCATTAATTTTGAAAAGTTGGCTCCTATGCTGCTGGCCCCCAGACTTTTTTTTTTTTTTTACATATTTTGTTTGAAAATGACTCTTAAAGAAAGTTGCACTGAGCACAAAACGTCTAAAATAGGGTGATTTTCAAACCAAAAGGTTGGAAAATGGCAATATTTGGCACTGGTTTTTCGGACATTTTTGTTTTTTTTTTGCTAAACATCCAAAATCAGATTTGGATGGCATATGAGGCATATTTTCAAAGCACTTTGGGAGGCTAAGTTCCATAGGTTTCTATGGAACTTTGGGAGGCTAAGTGCTTTGAAAATGAGCTTGATAGTGAAAATACCCCTTTCAGAATCACTATCTGGAGAGTACAGAGATGATCTGCAAGGATAGCAGCACAGCCATTTTGTGTAAGGCTATTCCTTGGCAGCAGGTGACCTTCTATTTTTTTGTATTTTTATAATGATGCAGTCCCTGCTCATGCAGTGACAGTCAGGAAGGGGCACATTTTACAATGAGCTGCGGATTACTGCTATGGTGTGCACGGTTTTTGTTTGTTGCCTGCTGGTTGATTACTGCATCTCAGTGTGGCTTCTTGCATTGACCTCCGAGTGGGGATGATGAGGTACTGGTGTATGTGATAAGTAAGAGGAAAGGAGGGGCTACCAAGTGATTGACTTCTGTGGTGCAGGGGAACGGATGGACTGCCCCACCTTCACCTCCTGATTGCTCCTCTACAGAAATCTGCCCTGGGGTGTGTGTGTGGGTGTTTTTCAATAAAATTGCACCGCTCCCCTTCTTGATCGATTTTGATGAAGCTGTAGATCAGGCTTTTATCAGGAGAGAAATGCAAGACGCCCAACTCTTGATATTGAGTGGAACTGGGACGTCCATTGCTACTGAGCTTCGTTTCCCTTCTTAGCGGATCCGTTACCCCAGCTGAAATCTGCTTTCCCGACGCCTCCCTCCTCCTCCCCAGCCTTCGGATGTCCCAGGGGCGCCTCCTGCAGGCCGCAGCCCGTAAGTGCAGCAGATAGAGCTGGCAGGGGGCGCTAGGACCGCGCGAGGCACCTGGCAGCCTTGTCACGAGACGGGCTCGCGCTCCGCATCTCCTTCTCCGCCGCGCGCTCGGCTCGTCGTGATCGTGGAAAAGCCAAGCAAGATGGCGGGAGGCGGCGCGAGCCGGTGTCCGCTGTGAGGGAGCGTGCGCGGTCGGTCGGAAGCAGGTGAGATAACGGGGCTGTCAGTGAGAGGGAGGAGGAGGGGCAGAAGAACCGTTAGTTAGTTTCTTTTCCGGGGGTGATGGAGCCGGTGCGGCAGAGAAAGGGAGGCTGAGGAAGAGAGTTGTATGTGTGTCAGTCAGTAGACACCTCACTCTGTGTGTGTGTTGTGTGTCAGTCAGTGGACACCTCACTCTGTGTGTGTGTTGTGTGTCAGTCAGTAGACACCTCACTCTGTGTCAGTCAGTGGACACCTCACTGTGTGTGTGTTGTGTGTCAGTCAGTGGACACCTCACTCTGTGTGTCAGTCAGTAGACACCTCACTGTGTGTGTGTTGTGTGTCAGTCAGTGGACACCTCACTCTGTGTGTCAGTCAGTAGACACCTCACTGTGTGTGTGTTGTGTGTCAGTCAGTGGACACCTCACTCTGTGTGTCAGTCAGTAGACACCTCACTGTGTGTGTGTTGTGTGTCAGTCAGTGGACACCTCACTCTGTGTGTCAGTCAGTAGACACCTCACTCTGTGTGTGTGTTGTGTGTCAGTCAGTGGACACCTCACTCTGTGTGTCAGTCAGTAGACACCTCACTGTGTGTGTGTTGTGTATCAGTCAGTGGACACCTCACTCTGTGTGTCAGTCAGTAGACACCTCACTCTGTGTGTGTGTTGTGTGTCAGTCAGTGGACACCTCACTCTGTGTGTCAGTCAGTAGACACCTCACTGTGTGTGTGTTGTGTATCAGTCAGTGGACACCTCACTCTGTGTGTCAGTCAGTAGACACCTCACTCTGTGTGTGTGTGTGTGTGTGTGTGTTGTGTGTCAGTCAGTGGACACCTCACTCTGTGTGTCAGTCAGTGGACACCTCACTCTGTGTGTCACTCAGTAGACACCTCACTCTGTGTGTGTTGTGTGTCAGTCAGTGGACACCTCACTCTGTGTGTCACTCAGTAGACACCTCACTCTGTGTGTGTTGTGTGTCACTCAGTAGACACCTCACTGTGTGTGTGTGTGTTGTGTGTCAGTCAGTGGACACCTCACTCTGTGTGTGTTGTGTGTCAGTCAGTGGACACCTCACTCTGTGTGTCAGTCAGTAGACACCTCACTGTGTGTGTGTTGTGTGTCAGTCAGTAGACACCTCACTGTGTGTGTGTGTTGTGTGTCAGTCAGTGGACACCTCACTCTGTGTGTCAGTCAGTAGACACCTCACTCTGTGTGTGTGTGTGTGTGTGTGTTGTGTGTCAGTCAGTGGACACCTCACTCTGTGTGTCACTCAGTAGACACCTCACTCTGTGTGTGTTGTGTGTCACTCAGTAGACACCTCACTGTGTGTGTGTGTGTTGTGTGTCAGTTAGTGGACACCTCACTGTGTGTGTGTTGTGTGTCAGTCAGTGGACACCTCACTCTGTGTGTGTTGTGTGTCAGTCAGTGGACACCTCACTCTGTGTGTGTTGTGTGTCAGTCAGTGGACACCTCACTCTGTCAGTCAGTAGACACCTCACTGTGTGTGTGTTGTGTGTCAGTCAGTAGACACCTCACTGTGTGTGTGTGTTGTGTGTCAGTCAGTGGACACCTCACTCTGTGTGTCAGTCAGTAGACACCTCACTGTGTGTGTGTTGTGTGTCAGTCAGTAGACACCTCACTGTGTGTGTGTGTTGTGTGTCAGTCAGTGGACACCTCACTCTGTGTGTCAGTCAGTAGACACCTCACTGTGTGTGTGTGTTGTGTGTCAGTCAGTGGACACCTCACTCTGTGTGTCAGTCAGTAGACACCTCACTGTGTGTGTGTTGTGTGTCAGTCAGTAGACACCTCACTGTGTGTGTGTGTTGTGTGTCAGTCAGTGGACACCTCACTCTGTGTGTCAGTCAGTAGACACCTCACTGTGTGTGTGTGTTGTGTGTCACTCAGTAGACACCTCACTCTGTGTGTCACTCAGTAGACACCTCACTGTGTGTGTGTGTGTTGTGTGTCAGTCAGTGGACACCTCACTGTGTGTGTGTTGTGTGTCAGTCAGTGGACACCTCACTGTGTGTGTGTGTTGTGTGTCAGTCAGTGGACACCTCACTCTGTGTGTCAGTCAGTAGACACCTCACTGTGTGTGTGTGTTGTGTGTCAGTCAGTGGACACCTCACTCTGTGTGTCAGTCAGTAGACACCTCTCTGTGTGTGTGTTGTGTGTCAGTCAGTGGACACCTCACTCTGTGTGTCAGTCAGTAGACACCTCTCTGTGTGTGTGTTGTGTGTCAGTCAGTAGACACCTCACTGTGTGTGTGTTGTGTGTCAGTCAGTGGACACCTCACTGTGTGTGTGTCAGTCAGTAGACACCTCACTGTGTGTGTGTGTTGTGTGTCAGTCAGTGGACACCTCACTGTGTGTGTGTCAGTCAGTAGACACCTCACTGTGTGTGTGTGTTGTGTGTCAGTCAGTGGACACCTCACTCTGTGTGTCAGTCAGTAGACACCTCACTGTGTGTGTGTTGTGTGTCAGTCAGTAGACACCTCACTCTGTGTGTCAGTCAGTAGACACCTCACTGTGTGTGTGTTGTGTGTCAGTCAGTAGACACCTCACTCTGTGTGTCAGTCAGTAGACACCTCACTGTGTGTGTGTGTGTGTGTGTTGTGTGTCAGTCAGTGGACACCTCACTGTGTGTTGTGTGTCAGTCAGTGGACACCTCACTCTGTGTCAATCAGTGGACACCTCACTGTGTGTGTGTGTTGTGTGTCACTCAGTGGACACCTCACTCTGTGTCACTCAGTAGACACTTCACTCTGTGTGTGTGTGTTGTGTGTCAGTCAGTGGACACCTCACTCTGTGTCACTCAGTAGACACTTCACTCTGTGTGTGTGTGTTGTGTGTCAGTCAGTGGACACCTCACTCTGTGTCACTCAGTAGACACCTCACTCTGTGTGTGTGTGTTGTGTGTCAGTCAGTGGACACCTCACTCTGTGTGTCACTCAGTAGACACCTCACTCTGTGTGTGTGTGTGTTGTGTGTCAGTCAGTGGACACCTCACTCTGTGTGTCACTCAGTAGACACCTCACTCTGTCTGTGTGTGTTGTGTGTCAGTCAGTAGACACCTCACTGTGTGTGTGTTGTGTGTCAGTCAGTAGACACCTGTGTGTGTGTGTTGTGTGTTAGTCAGTGGACACCTCACCCTGTGTGTCACTCAGTAGACACCTCACTGTGTGTGTGTGTTGTGTGTGTCACTCAGTGGACACCTCACTCTGTGTGTGTTGTGTGTCAGTCAGTGGAAAAAGGGGCAGCAAGCCTCTAAGGCTACGGTAGCTCGCTGGGTGAAGGGAGCCATTATTTCAGCGTACATCACTTCTGGGAAGGAGCCGCCTGCTCAGCTGAGGGCTCATTCCACTAGAGCGCAGGTGACGTCTAGCAGAGTCGAGGTTAGTGTCCTTAGAGGAGATTTGTAGATCGGCAACTTGGTCGTCTGTTCATAACTTTTCAAAGCACTATCGTTTTTTTTTTAATTTTGTTACATTTGTACCCCGCGCTTTCCCACTCATGGCAGGCTCAATGCGGCAGGCAATGGAGGGTTAAGTGACTTGCCCAGAGTCACAAGGAGCTGCCTGTGCCAGGAATCAAACTCAGTTCCTCAGTTCCCCAGGACCAAAGTCCATCACCCTAACCACTAGGCCACTCCTAGTGGATGTTGCAGTAAGAGCTGACACTGCCTTCGGTGCTTCGGTTCTGCAAACTGGGATTTCTGAGTCCCGCACTATTTAAGAACTTTTTGGGTACATCCCACCAGTCTCTGGATTGATCTGTGGGATGCTATGGAAGGTAAAATTATATTTCTTATGTGATAATTTTCTTTCCATTAGTCTCAACAGATCAATCCAGGTGCCCTCCCTAAGTTTTTTTTGCGTATTTTGATTGTTTGGTTTCCAGTTCATGTTTGGTTTGCTGTTACGGGTTGTTCATTATTGGTTTGTGGTGAATTGAAGTGGATCTCTTTACTTGCTGTGATCTGCAGGAGTTCCTCCCGCGTTTATGGTGGCAGGGTTTATGTATATTTACTGAAGACAGGAGAATAAGGCTTTAGTTGGATGATGAAGGTCCACATGGCTTTGGTATCAACAATACTGAAGTTTGGGTGGCTACATATGACCACATATAGTGAGCCTCAGAAGTTCTCTCTATCTCCACCTGCTGGCAGAGGGACATAACCCACCAGTCTTTGGATTGATCTGTGGGACTAATGGAAAGAAAATTCTCCAAGAACAAGCAGGCTGCTTGTTCTCACATGCGGGTCGACGTCTGCGTCAGCCCGGGAACCGGCAATTTTGCAAGCAAAATATTTAAAAAATCTTGCCAGAGTCTTCTGGCGCGCGTGTGTGACCATCTTCCCGCCCTTCAAGTGAGCGTTCCCGCTCAGTTGTTTTTTCTCTGCGGTGAGATGTGGTCGAGTTTTTCCCCGCTCCTTGCAGGCCCGGGAAAGAGTTTTCTGACGTTGTCTTTTTGTCTTAATTCTTTCTGTTTTGTATAGTAGGATTTAAAGTTAAGAAAAAAAAAACCCCTCCTGTAGTTTTCTTTACTTTTTTGCCCCTTTTAAAGTTTCCTTTGTTTTTCGACGCGGCCTGCTTTCTCCCTTTTTTTTGGTGCCCTTTTTTCTTTTAGCAGGCACGATTGCGTCTTTTGATTTCGCCAAAGCCGTTTTTTCTTCCATGTCATCAAAGATACCCAGCGGCTTTAAACGTTGTACTCGGTGCAACCCGACTATCTTGGGTACCGATACCCATGCTTGGTGTATCCATTGCTTTGGGCCCGACCACAGCCCAGCTGCTTGTAGTCTGTGTCTTTCGAGGCCCAACGAGAGAAGGTTTTTGGGGCTCAGTCCAGTCCTTCGACATCGGTACCGAGGTCGGCGGCATTGACATTGAGGGACGCATGGACGTCGGGAGCGAAGTAATGGCTGTGGAACGACCAACTCGTGCTGGGAGCAGTGAGGCATCGAGTGGGTCTCCACCTGTCTCGAGGCCTCCTGTTATGCAGGCCCCCCGGGACCGACCTTTGTCGGCCCCGGCCCCAAGGAGACGTGAGGATTCCACGTCTTCCTCATCGGTACCGAGGAGTCTCGATGACGGGCGTCGAGCAAAGGCGAAGAAGCACCATCATCGTTCTCCGACACACAGTGCTGGGAGCTCCAGGGCGTCGAGGGATTCGGCTTCTCAGGTGAAGCGTCGGCGCCAAGAGGATTGCTCTCCTTCTATTCAGGAGGTGCCGATGCGTTGGCCTAACAGCCTGGTACCTGCTTCCGAGCCTCGACAGATTCTGCCATTGGCTCCTATACCGACCCCGCAGCCTTGTCCGACGGCGGCTCTCGACGAGTGCATCAGGGCCGTGCTTCCAGAGCTTCTGGAAGAGTTACTGCGCCAGTCTGCTTCGGTGTCGGGGATGCTTGCGCCTTCCATACTGTCGGCTACAGCGGTCATAAGTACATAATGCCACACTGGGAATAGACCAAGGGTCCATCGAGCCCAACATCCTATCCATGACAGTGGCCAATCCAGGCCAAGGTCACCTGGCAAGCTTCCCAAACATACACACATTCTATACGTGTTATTCCTGGAATTGTGGATTTTTCCCCAAGTCCATTTAGTAGCGGTTTATGGACTTGTCCTTTAGGAAACTGTCTAACCCCTTTTTAAACTCTGCCAAGCTAACCGCCTTCACCACGTTCTCCGGCAACGAATTCCAGAGTTTAATTATTGGGTGAAGAAACATTTTCTCCGATTTTGTTTTAAATTTACTACACTGTAGTTTCATCGCATGCCCCCTAGTCCTAGTATTTTTGGAAAGCGTGAACAGACGCTTCACATCCACCTGCTTCACTCCACTCATTATTTTATATACCTCTATCATGTCTTCCCTCAGCCGTCTCTTCTTCAAGCTGAAAAGCCCTAGCCTCCTTAGTCTTTCTTCATAGGAAAGTCGTCCCATCCCTGCTATCATTTTAGTCGCCCTTCGCTGCACCTTTTCCAGTTCCACTATATCTTTCTTGAGATGCGGCGACCAGAATTGAACACAATACTCAAGGTGCGGTCGCACCGTGGAGCGATATAATGGCATTATAACATCCTCACACCTGTTTTCCATACCTTTCCTAATAATACCCAACATTCTATTCGCTTTCTGAGCCGCAGCAGCACACTGAGCAGAAGGTTTCAGTGTATTATCGATGACGACACCCAGATCCCTTTCTTGGTCCGTAACTCCTAACGTGGAACCTTGCATGACATAGCTATAATTTGGGTTCTTTTTTCCCACACGCATCACCTTGCACTTGCTCACATTAAACATCATCTGCCATTTAGCCTCCCAGTCTCGTAAGGTCCTTCTGTAATTTTTCACAATCCTGTCGCGAGTTAATGACTTTGAATAACTTTGTGGCCCTTCGCCTGTGGTGAGGTCCCCGACCTCGGTGCCGCCTGCCATCCAAGCTGACTCTCCTTTGACGCCAATGGAGGAAGCTTCACCGGAGTCCAGGCGGGCATCGACTTCTCGGCACCGCCATCGAGGACGTCGTTCCTCGGCGTCGAGGCAGGCTCAGTTTTGGACTGCTCTGAGAGATGTCTTGTCCGATATTGAAGATGAGCGTTCATGGGAGGAAGAGGAGGATCCCAGGTACTTTTGTTTTCACGAGTCCTATGGGATTCCTTCTGAACCTTCCCCTCCACCAGAAAGGAGACTGTCTCCACTGGAGAGTCTATCCTTTACCTCCTTTGTCCGGGAAATGGCTGCGGCTATTCCCTTCCCTATGGAGGTTGAGGATGAGCCCAGGGCTGAGATACTTGAGGTCCTGGATTATTCTTCTCCACCTAGAAAGGCTGCAACGGCTCCTTTGCATAATGTACTGAAGGAAGTCCTTATGCGAAACTGGTCGTTCCCTCTGTCTAACCCCGTGATCCCGAAAAGAACTGAATCCCAATATCTGATCCACGGGGAACCTGGATTGATGAAGTCTGAGCTACCTCACAATTCCATGGTGGTGGACTCCGCTCTCAAAAGAGCCAAGAGTACTAGGGACTATACCTTGGCGCCCCCAGGCAGAGAATCTAGAACCTTGGACTCTTTTGGGAGGAAGGCGTATCAGGCTGCTAAGGAAACAAAGGGGCAGACGATCTGCAAACTCCAAGATGGAAAATATACAAAGCAGATCGTTGATGGATAAAAATGATTTTAATAGTATATTAAAATATGCATACAATAGCCCTCTTTCTGTAATGTTTTAATTGCGGCATTTTCTTCTTTGGTTAGATTATAAAAAATCCTCTTGTTGTCTTGTTTCTCCAGTGCTGCTATATCTTTAAGCACAACCGTTTCATATGTTTGTATTATGTGATGAGTATTGCCAGGTGGGAGCCATCTGCTATTATTTTTGACTATTGATTGATCATTATACTCGGATGTTTTTTTTTTTTTAATTCCATAGTTTTTAATTTCCTTACAAATTTGAAAAATTCTACTCTGGTCTTAAAAGCATTATATTTTGGTGTAGGTACAAACGACAGGCCTTTACTAAGAACATTCTTCTCTGTATCTGTGAGTTTTCTATCTGAGATATTATAAACTGTATTTAATACCTGTTGGTGTTTTCCTGTCCATATTTAGTTTGGAAAAATCCTTCAGCTCCCATCACAAGCAGGTACTTGCAGAGGAACTCTCCGCCCTTCTCAGCGCCAATGCGGTCGAGCTCGTACCACCCGGGCAGGAAGGGCAGGGATTCTATTCCAGGTACTTCCTTGTGGAAAAGAAAACAGGGGGGATGCGTCCCATCCTAGACCTGAGAGGCCTGAACAAATTCCTGGTCAAAGAAAAGTTCAGGATGCTTTCCTTAGGCACCCTTCTGCCAATGATTCAGAAAAACGATTGGTTATGTTCCCTGGATTTAAAGGACGCATACACTCACATCCCGATACTGCCAGCTCACAGACAGTATCTCAGATTCCACCTGGGCGCACGGCACTTTCAGTATTGTGTGCTGCCCTTTGGGCTCGCCTCTGCCCCACGAGTGTTTACAAAGTGCCTCGTGGTGGTAGCGGCGTACCTACGCAAGCTGGGAGTGCACGTGTTCCCATATCTCGACGATTGGCTGGTCAAGAACACCTCGGAGGCGGGAGCCCTCCGGTCTATGCAGTGCACTATTCAACTTCTGTAGCTGCTGGAGTTTGTGATAAATTACCCAAAGTCCCATCTCCAGCCAACACAGTCTCTGGAATTCATAGGAGCTCTGCTGAATACCCAGACGGCTCAGGCCTTCCTTCCCGAAGCGAGGGCCCACAACCTCCTGTCCCTCGCTTCGCAGACCAGAGCGTCTCAGCAGGTCACAGCTCGGCAGATGTTGAGACTTCTGGGTCATATGGCCTCCACAGTTCATGTGACTCCCATGGCCCGTCTTCACATGAGATCTGCTCAATGGACCCTAGCTTCCCAGTGGTTTCAAGCCACCGGGAATCTAGAAGATGTCATCCGCCTCTCCACCAGTTGCCGCACTTCACTGCTCTGGTGGACCATCCGGACCAATTTGACCCTGGGACGTCCATTCCAAATTCCGCAGCCCACGAAAGTGCTGACGACGGATGCATCTCGCCTGGGGTGGGGAGCTCATGTCGATGGGCTTCACACCCAGGGTCTGTGGTCCCTCCAGGAAAAGGATCTGCAGATCAACCTCCTGGAGCTCCGAGCGATCTGGAACGCACTGAAGGCTTTCAGAGATCGGCTGTCCTACCAAATTATCCAAATTCGGACAGACAATCAGGTTGCAATGTATTACACCAACAAGCAGGGGGGCACCGGATCTCGCCCCTTGTGTCAGGAAGCCGTCAGGATGTGGCGTTGGGCTTGCCAGTTCAGCATGCTCCTCCAAGCCACATACCTGGCAGGTGTAAACAACAGTCTGGCCGACAGACTGAGCAGAGTCATGCAACCGCACGAGTGGTCGCTTCATTCCAGAGTGGTACGCAAGATCTTCCGAGAGTGGGGCACCCCCTCGGTGGACCTTTTCGCCTCTCAGACCAACCACAAGCTGCCTCTGTTCTGTTCCAGACTACAGGCACACGGCAGGCTAGCGTCGGATGCCTTTCTCCTCCATTGGGGGACCGGCCTCCTGTATGCTTATCCTCCCATACCTTTGGTGGGGAAGACCTTACTGAAGCTCAAGCAAGACCACGGCACCATGATTCTGATAGCGCCCTTTTGGCCCCGTCAGATCTGGTTCCCTCTTCTTCTGGAGTTGTCCTCAGAAGAACCATGGAGATTGGAGTGTTTTCCGACTCTCATTTCGCAGAACGACGGAGCGTTGCTGCACCCCAACCTTCAGTCCCTGGCTCTCACGGCCTGGATGTTGAGGGCGTAGACTTCACTGCGTTGGGTCTGTCTGAGGGTGTCTCCCGTGTCTTGCTTGCCTCTAGGAAGGATTCCACTAAAAAGAGTTACTTTTTCAAGTGGAGGAGGTTTGTCGTTTGGTGTGAGAGCAAGGCCCTAGAACCTCGTTCTTGCCCTGCACAGAACCTGCTTGAATACCTTCTGCACTTATCAGAGTCTGGCCTAAAGACCAACTCAGTAAGGAATCACCTTAGTGCGATTAGTGCTTACCATTATCGTGTGGAAGGTAAAGCCATCTCTGGAGAGCCTTTAGTTGTTCGATTCATGAGAGGCTTGCTTCTGTCAAAGCCCCCTATCAAGCCTCCTGCAGTGTCATGGGATCTCAACGTCGTCCTCACCCAGCTGATGAAACCTCCTTTTGAGCCACTGAATACCTGCCATCTGAAGTACTTGACCTGGAAGGTCATTTTCTTGGTGGCAGTTACTTCAGCTCGTAGGGTCAGTGAGCTTCAAGCCCTGGTAGCTCATGCTCCATATACCAAATTTCATCACAACAGAGTAGTGCTCCGCACCCACCCAAAGTTCCTGCCGAAGGTGGTGTCGGAGTTCCATCTTAACCAGTCAATTGTCTTGCCAACATTCTTCCCCAGGCCGCATACCCGCCCTGCTGAACGTCAGTTGCACACATTGGACTGCAAGAGAGCATTGGCCTTCTACTTGGAGCGGACACAGCCCCACAGACAGTCCGCCCAATTGTTTGTTTCTTTCGACCCTAACAGGCTAGGGGTCACTGTCGGGAAACGCACCATCTCCAATTGGCTAGCAGATTGCATTTCCTTCACTTACGCCCAGGCTGGGCTGGCTCTTGAGGGTCATGTCACGGCTCATAGTGTTAGAGCCATGGCAGCGTCAGTGGCCCACTTGAAGTCAGCCACTATTGAAGAGATCTGCAAGGCTGCGACGTGGTCATCTGTCCACACATTCACATCACATTACTGCCTCCAGCAGGATACCCGACGCGACAGTCGGTTCGGGCAGTCGGTGCTGCAGAATCTGTTTGGGGTTTAAATCCAACTCCACCCTCCAGGACCCGAAATTATTCTGGTCAGGCTGCACTCTCAGTTAGTTGTTCTTCGTAGGTCAATTTCTGTTATACCCTCGCCGTTGCGAGGTTCCATTGACCTGGGTTCTTGTTTTGAGTGAGCCTGAGAGCTAGGGATACCCCAGTCGTGAGAACAAGCAGCCTGCTTGTCCTCGGAGAAAGTGAATGATACATACCTGTAGCAGGTGTTCTCCGAGGACAGCAGGCTGATTGTTCTCACCTACCCTCCCTCTTCCCCTTTGGAGTTGCGTTTTCATCTTTTGCTTGTCATTCAACTGGCGGGAACGGTCGCGCACGGGCGGGAAGACGGCTGCGCATGCGCGGTGGGCGTGCCCTGCGTGCGGACCGCCCGCGAAGCTTCTTCCGGTTGGTGGGGGCTGCCGCGGACGTCACCCAGTCGTGAGAACAATCAGCCTGCTGTCCTCGGAGAACACCTACTACAGGTATGTATCATTCACTGTGCCCGCCGTCTACGAAGGTCGGTCCCGGGGGGCCTGCGTAACAGGAGGCCTCAAGACAGGTGGAGACCCACTCGATGCCTCACTGCTCCCAGTACTAGTTGGTCGTTCCGCAACCATTACCTTCGCTCCTGACGTCGATTTGTCCCTCGATGTCAATGCCGCCGACCTCGGTACCGATGTCGAAGGACCGGACTGAGCCCCAAAAACCTTCTCTCGTTGGGCCTCTCGAGACGCTTGGATCCGTTTCTTCATGCGAAGACACAGACTACAAGCAGCTGGGCTGTGGCTCTGACATAGAGAGCGGGCACAGGAAGAAGGAGAGAGACGTCGGTGAAGGCAGAAGCTGCACCAGCCATTAAGGCAGAGGGGGGGAGCGGCGGCGACGAACTCAGGGGGGCATGGCACGGGGGCGGAGGATGGCGGGAGGCAGAGCAGTGTTGGGAGAAGGAGAAGAGAGAGAGACAGGAAAGGAGGGGGGCCCGGCGCTGCAAAAGTTTGATTTTTATTTTCATACGGGGAGAAGCGGGGAGCAGCGGCGACCTCGGGCGGGGGGGGGGGGGGACAAGGCCGTCCATACAGGTTGCTCCTGATGAGCACCTTTGCCCCCTCCCTATCCTTTTTTGATGTTTGTTTATATTTTATGCAGGGGAAAGCGGGGAGCTACGTGTTTGTGGGTTTTTTTTTTTTTTTTTTGGTTTTGACGTTTGTGGCATGTGCAGTGCAGCCAGCATAACGCTTGGCTGCTCTGTGCATGCTTTAGGGGCCGATTACCGATGGGGATTACACCAGTTTAACGTATATTTAATGCATGGTACTTTACAATACCGTACCAAGCATTAAAGACTTGTGTTTTTTGGTGCATTCTTCGTTCTTTAAAATTCGTTAAGGACTTTTACGTTTCACATTTTTCTACGAAACGTTGATGCATCTGGGCCTTAATGCAGAGGTAGTTGATGGTGGTCTTTAATTTTAATGGAATGTAAGAGATTCAGAATCTTAGAAATGGTTATGTAGTTAAAATAAAACTTTAGCTCATGGATTGTAGTTATTCACTTAGTTTCTGGTTCTGATATCCTTGTTATAAAACAAAAAAAGATTATAATCAAAACTGTGAGCAGTGAGAGAAATTGAATCAGGGAGGAAAAAGCCTCAAGGAGCTCCCAGCTACAGGCTGAAAGAGCAGGACTTCTTCATCATTGGCAAAACACCTCCCTGACAAATTTAATCACAAACAATATTTAGTTAAATAACTCCAAACTTCGACAGCATTCAAGATTGCTAGAGGAACCAGGCAAGGATGTCCACTGTCACCACTTCTTTTTGTGTTAGTGTTAGATCCCTTGCTCAGGGAAATTTGGCAGATGGATGACATTAGAGGGGTCCAAATAGGTAGCGAGCAATTTAAGATTTCTGCTTTTGCAGATGATCTTCTAGTTGTGCTGCGGGAACCTCAAACATCTTTGCCACCATTGACGAACATTTTTGCTGAATTTGGGGATTACTCCGGATTCAGTCTTAATCTGGATAAATCTGAGGTGATGACTATACATTTGACGGAGGAACAATGGCAGGGACTAAATTGCCCATTCAAGAGAGCACAAACAGCATTCACATTCACATATTTGGGAATTAAGCTTACAGGAGACCCCAGACGCCTTACGGACACTAATGTAACACACTTGCTTGAGGTCACTAGGGAAATAATTGGGCGATGGGAGGGCTTACCGCTATCATTGATGGGTTGTATTTTCCTGTTTCAAATGGTGCTTTTCCCGAAGTGGCTCTACTATCTGCAAACAATACCTTTATATCTAAGAGCGCGGGATGTGCGAGCCTTACAAACATTATTAACTAAATTTTGGGGGGCAAAAAAAAGACCCCAGATACGTTACTCAAATTTAAAGGGGAACTGGAAAAACGGAGGATTGGGAGTACCGGATGTTAAGCTTTATAATATGGCTTGTCTACTGCGCCATTTAGGTGACTGGCTTCATCAGACAGAGACATATACCCCGTTACAAATGGAAGCTGCCCTTTGTAGTCCGTTGAACCTGCATTATGTATTGCATGCAGCACTAAAAGACTTGCCTGTCCATCTGCGTGGGAGTGTCTTGGTAAGACCTTTGAAGATGCTGTGGAAAGAGTTGGCCAGGATGTGGTCATTTGATTATCGGTGTAGTAGATTATTGCCTCTTCGGGGGAATGGAGAATTTATTCCGGGAAAGGAAAATCCTGGCATGGTGTTGTGGGGGGAACACGGTTTTACATCTCTGCAGCACTTATTGGGGGCGAGTGGTGCCATCAAGACATTAGCGGAATTGCAGTTGGATGTCTCAGATTGGGGGACACGCTTTGCATATGAACAAGTCCGACATTATGTAGCAACTCTTCCTCAAACGTCTCTTAGTGTTGATCTATCTACTAAATTCGAGGAACTATTTGAGATGGTGTCAGGGGACCCTATATCGATTTCATTGTTGCACAGGAGGCTGATATAGGTATGTAAGCAGAGGGATCAAGAACAACTGGCGGCTAGGGAAAGGAGATTATGACGAAGGACTTGCTGAAGGGTCTGAAGTGGATTTCAAGATGGACACAGAGTGTAGAGCTCTGGGAATGCCAGACCAGAGTGCTTTACCGGGCATATAGCTCTTAAATGTGATTAAGTAGAATGGGATTTATAGAATCGGCACAATGCAAACAATAATTTTTTTCATTCTTTTTGGAAGTGCGCGGCTATTATGGCTTTTTGGATTAGAGTCATCAGGTATATGGAAGGTTTACTGGGAAACAAGATCAGACAGCGGCCGGAATGTATACTATTGGGTTGCAGGAGGGCATTGGAGGGAGGAACGGTTCCTCAATGCATTGGCCCATAAGGCTTTTCTTGTTGGAAAGAAATGTATCCTAGTCAATTGGACTCAAGAAACGCCTCCCTCATACTGGCAGTGGCGCAGCCGCTTTAATGCCCTGCTCATGATGGAGCTCCAGGACTCTCTGCATAACTACAAAACCCAATGCAACTTTTGTCTCACATGGGCTGACTATACAGTATGCTGTCTCATAAGGCTCGACGTTATATTCTTAATAAACTTAGAGCTTTGTCTGACTCTATACCAATAAATAGGGGTACTTAAGGAGCCCCACATTTTTTTCCTCTTGATTATGTTCGTACCTAGGGGGAATAGAGCGGGGGATGGGTTAATTAGGGAGGGCTATTTCCGTTTAGGAGATACATATAGAGGTAGTTAGGTATTGTAATTGCATGAAAGTGAATCCCCCTCATTTTATGCTTTATTATGTGCAGTAATATAAAGCCAGGGGAGAAGAAGGGTCATCAGAGAACAGACCCTTTGTTCCTCCTGAAGAGGGGATGATTAATAGTATCTTCTACCACTCCACGTTCAATGCTTTAGTGTAATGGATTGCTTTTAGTTGGGGGGGAGAGTGGGAGAGGGATCGAGGAGGTCTTATAAAGGAATCTAGAGGATGGAATACAATGTTTGCTGTGGAATAAGTACGATTGGGGATTACTAAGATACAGGTTGAGGCTTTGGGAGGGGCAGTTGATAAGTCGTCCATACAAGTGTTGAATAAGGAACATTAATATTATTATCATAAACAGTAGAGGAAGGGGGTTTGTTAATCATGAAAGCTTGATGACTGTTGGTAATGCTATATCCCTTTCTAAGCATGTATTGGTATTGGAATTCCTGTTATTTAATGTGGGATTAGTTCACTTTGATTTGTCATCAATAGAAATTTGTTGAAAACTAACATTGTTAAAACATAAAACGGAGGGGAGGGGATGGGATAAAATATTAAAAGTTTGATGACGGACTGTACCGTTGTGTTCTAAGGAGTACATGTTTATTTTTGAATCTATCTTTATTTATATTATTGGCTGTATTTCCTTTGCATTGCCATCAATAAAAATGTTGAATCAAAGCTCCAAACTTATCGAAAATAACAGCTTTCAGTACTTAGCTGTGGAGTCTCTTCCTTCCAACTATAACAGAGCACAGACCGTGTCGTGGAGGTTTTTTGCTGATGATGAAGAAGTCCTGCTCTTTCAGCCTGTAGCTAGGAGCTTCGTGAGGCTTTTTTCCTCCTTGTTTATTATTTAATTTCTCCCACTACTCACAGTTTTGATAATAGTCTTTTTTTGTTTTGTGTGGTCTGGCATCTTTTTGATTCTCTTTCTCATTAATGTTGTAGTTTATTTCTGATATCCTTGTTACCATTAGAGTGCGGCCATTAAAACAAATTAGCGCATGAGCACTTACCAACATCTATTTTGTAGATGCTAAGAGCTCACGTAGTAATCTGTGTATGGTGTGCTATCTGATTAGTGCTGGCACGCCCACTCTGCCATAAAGATAAAAATATTTTTTTAGTGCACAGTTTATGTGCACTAATTTCAAGCTTTACCACAGGAACGGCAGAAAACCCTTTTATGTTTCAGAAAGTGCATACTAGTGCTTACCTCAGCTTATTAAAAGGACCCCCTAAGTCACTTCTCAGTCTTGCCCCTCTTGCACCTGAACATTTGTCTGTCCTAGCCATTGCTCTCACTTTGAGGCTAGTGTAGACTTTCTTTGCAGCTCCAGCACAGCCCAGCACAGCATGTGCATGTTTGATTCTGGCATCTACCTTCATTTTTCTAAGCCAGTTCTTGGGGCAGTGTAGCATGAGTGCTCCACCTACCAGTAACAGACAGCCTGCTTGCCCTAACACCATTGTAGGTATAGATAATCTTTGGTTTGGGTAATGCATATGTGGGAACTAATTCTGCCCAGCTATGTGGCTTGAAAAACACTAATTTTAACTTAATTTTCTTCCCTGTTCTCTGCTATACATTTTGGTAGTACTGTGATGATAGAATATTAATATTTTAAAATATTTTTTTTTCAAAACTATGGTACCCACTATGCAAAAAAGTGTATTTTTGGTTGACTGTATATAATTTTGAATTTATATTAGCTTTGATTCTGTAACTCTTACTCTGTGTCAGGTTTCACTTTTAACAGAATTTAATTGTTGTAGCAGCAAACTATCATGAATGCAGATCTTTGAGATATGAGTTTGATCTGATTTTGTTTTCAGCGATCTCCTGTGATGGAAGATGATGGAAGACAAAGGCCCTCGTGTCGCTGACTACTTTGTGGTAGCTGGATTGACAGATGCATCTAAACCACTTGAAGAAGAAGTTCAATTCAATGATGCTTGCCATAAAATAGCAAAACCAAAAGAACCCATCACAGATGTGAATGTCATTATTAAATCTTTGGGGGAGGAACTCCCTCAAGGATATGTGTGCATAGACACTACTACAACTGGACTTTCAGCAGACCTCAATAATGGTAGTCTTATGGGACCACAGATATATCTTTGCTACAGAAGAGGAAGAGATAAACCTCCACTTACAGATTTAGGGTGAGTTGAGGGGTGTTTTTTTTAAACATGATTGATGTCCATATGTAAGTTAATTTATTGAATTTTGTTTTAAAATGTCTTACGTTGAGGTTCTAGTAGAATTAGAGGCAGATGAAATTATATAGTAACATAGTAGTTGATGGCAGATAAAGACCTGTGCAATCCATCCAGTCTGCCGAACAAGATATACTCATAGTATAAGGCAATGTTTCCCAAGTCCAGTCCTGGAGTACCCCCTGGTTAGTCAGATTTTCAGGATACCAGCAATCAGTGGTGTGCTGGAGCTGGCTCGCACCGGCTCAGAAGAGCCGGTTAAATATTTTACCGTCTTGCGAGCCAGTTGTTCAGGGCGAGCTGGCTCTCCTCCCTCCTTCCCTCGAGCTACAGGCTCGCTCTCTCCCTCCCTCAAGCTACAGGGTCCCTTCCAGTGTATGGATTCTTCGGGGCAGGAAAGATCCACAGTCTTGCCTGCCCGCTGCCGGTGCTGACCCTCCCCCGCTGCTGGATCGCTCTTTAAAAATGGCCAAGGACACTTCCAGTGGCGGCCTCGCGGGACTTCTGCTGAAGTCTTGGAGGCCGCTCTTGTAAGTCTCGGCAGCCATTTTGAAGAGCGATGCAGTAGCGCCATGGGAGAGTCAGTGCCGGCAGCAGGCAGGAAAGACTGGGGATGTTTTCTGCCTGCCCCGAAGAATCCACTCAACAACTGAAAATCGCTGGGTATGGGTGGCTGGGGGGGGGGGGCAGGGGAGAGAGGACAATCGCTAGGCATGGGTGGCTGGAGGGGGAGCAGGGGAGAGAGGACAGTCGCTGGGTATGGGTGGCTGGAGGGGGGAGGGGAGAGAGGATAGTCGCTGGGTATGGGTGGCTGAAGGGGGGCAGGGGAGAGAAGACAATCGCTGGGTATGGGTGGTTGGAGGGGGGCAGGGGAGAGGACAATCGCTGGCATGGGTGGCCGGAGGGGGGCATGGGTGGCTGGAGGATGGGCGGGGAGAAAGGGCAATCGCTGGGTATGGATGGCTGGAGGGGGGCAGGGGAGAGGACAATCGCTGGCATTGGTGGCTGGAGGGGGGCATGGGTGGCTGGAGGATGGGCGGGGAGAAAGGGCAATAGCTGGGTATGGGTGGCTGGAGGGGGAGCAGGGGAGAGAGGACAGTCACTGGGTATGGGTGGCTGGAGGGGGGCAGGGGAGAGAGGACAGTTGCTGGGTATGGGTGGCTGGAGGGGGCAGGGGAGAGAAGACAATCGCTGGGTATGGGTGGTTGGAGGGGGGGCAGGGGAGAGGACAATCGCTGGCATAGGTGGCTGGAGGGGGGCAGGGGAGAGAGGACAATCGCTGGGTATGGGTGGCTGGAGGGGGGCAGGGGAGAGGACAATCGCTGGGTATGGGTGGCTGGAGGGGGGCGGGGAGAGAGGACAATTGCTGGGTATGGGTGGCTGGGGGGGGGCAGGGGAGAGAATATGGGTGGCTGGAGGGGGGCAGGGGAGCAAAGAGAATCGCTGGGTATGGGTGGCTGGGGGGGGGGCAGGGGAGAGAAGAGAATCGCTGGGTTTGGGTGGCTGGAGGGGAGGGAAGGACGGAGAGGAGGGTTGCTGGACATGGGTGGATAGAGGAGAGGGAAGGGAGAGAAGAAATGCTGGACAGGGATGGAGGGGAGGGAAGAGTGAGGAAGGAGATGAGATGAGGGAAAAGGAAGAGAGGAGAAAAACTGCACATGGATGAAGAAAATAGGCAGAAGCTGGATCCACTGGACAGTCAAGTCTGCGGAGGACCCAGCTTTTACTTACGGATGTAGGGCAAGAAATGAAGAAGAAAGGCGGAAAGTAAAGAAATAAATGGAAAGGAAACCCTGGAAATGGAGTTAAGAGGACAGATAGCAGCAGAATCGGATACTGGGCCAGCATGATCAGAAAAACAAAGTCACCAGACAACAAAGGTAGAAAAAATCATTTTATTTTCATTATAGTGTTTGGAATATGTCCACTTTGAGAATCAGGTGCTCAACATTAAAAGTTTATATTTATTTATTTATTTACTTATTTATGGCATTTTATCCCACATTAAACTTGAATTAGATTGGAACCTGGGATCATTTAATTTTTTTTTTCCTGGAGTAATGCATTCCCCCCCCCCCCCCGGCTATAGCCAGCTCTGCAATTTGGGAGGGGGGGCGCAGAGGTGGACCGGGGAGAGAGCCTGTTGTTAAAACATTTACCAGCACACCACTGCCTGCAATTAATATGCATGAAAGAGATAAGTACATAAGTACATAAGTAATGCCATACTGGGAAAAGACCAAGGGTCCATCGAGCCCAGCATCCTGTCCATGACAGCGGCCAATCCAGGCCAAGGGCACCTGGCAAGCTTCCCAAACGTACAAACATTCTATACATGTTATTCCTGGAATTTTGGATTATTCCAAGTCCGTTTAGTAGCGGTTTATGGACTTGTCCTTTAGCTAAGCTTGCTAAGCTAACCGCCTTCACCACTTTCTCCGGCAACGAATTCCAGAGTTTAATTACACGTTGGGTGAAGAAAAATTTTCTCCGATTTGTTTTATGTTTCAACGGTTTTTATTGATGAATTAGAAGGTACAAATCCACTTCAGCATCGTAATGGCATTATGATATTGCCAACTCACAATCGTAACATAACAAATATACCCCACTACTTACAGTCATCATATTTTCAACATTTCTGTCCCCCCCCCCCCCCCCCTAGCCACACTTTATCAATAGTTCTCATTATTGTAACTTTACAAACAACAATTATCATCGAAGTGTTAGCATAACCCTCCCTTCTCCCCTGTTAGAAGATCCCTCCCTCCCCCCCCCCCCCCCCTCTACCCCCCACCCCTTGTTGAGAGATATCCAGACTTCTAACTATTTACCACAAAGGATGATCCAAGCGCAATATGTGGCTAAAGCGAGTTCACCATTAAACTTCGCCCTTTAGGAGACAGACTCTGAATATAGGGCCCCCAAACGTCCAAGAATCTCCTCAGCCTCCCCGGGGAGCTTCCCACCCCTCTCCTCTCAAACAACACAAATTCGTGTAGCTTGTTGCGCCAGTGCCAGAAATCCGGAGAGGTCTCCGTCACCCACTGACTCATTATTAGCCTCTTACCAATCAAGAAGGCCTTCCGAACCAATTGACGGGCTGGTCCCCTCTGCAACAGAAAAGCTTCATATTTATCCAATAAAATCCCCATTGGGGAGCACATGATTCTCAAGTCCAAGAGATCCGCCAGATATTGGGCAATGGCATCCCAAAAATGTCTCACTTTATAGCAGCTCCATAAACAATGAAAAAAGGATCCCGGGGCCCTCCCACACTTCCCACATAAGGGTGTAGAAACTCCTCCCATCTTGAATATTTGAGCCTTCGTTAAATAGGCCCTATGAAGAATGCGGTATTGGCACTCTCTAAGCCCTGCATTCCCCGTCAAACTCCGTACCCTGGCCGTCAAAACATTGAAATCTAAAGAAATATGTGGTCTTTCCAAGTCTCCTGCCCATCTCTGACGAATATTCTCCCGATCCTTGGGCACCAAAAATTTCCCCAATACTTTGTGCAACCCAGAAATAGAAAGACGTTCACTTTGTACCGAGTGAAAAAAACTGTCTCAATAGTCGACAATGTCCAGCGCCCAAAGCCACTGTCTCCAATGAATCTATATAATGTTTTAACTGGGCATAGGCAAAAGCACCTCCCATATCATATCCCAGCCCCAGCGCTCCTAGGTTCAACATATGGCCTTGCCGGTTCAATACATGCTCCAACCGATTTATCCCATGTCTCGACCAGGTCCGAAAAACTGCATTCTCCAAGCCCGGTCGAAACAGCAGGTTACCCTGAATAGGGAGTAGATCTGAAACACACCTACTCAAGCCAAACATCCGCATCAAATCTCTCCAAAGCGTCCGTAAAGGGAGCACAAGTATACTGGAACGCAGATCAGGAGGAAGTGCCTTGCTGGGAGCCTGCAGAAGAAAGTGGAAATGACATGGTGCATAATATTGGCTTTCCAACCTCCTCCAAGTGTAATCATCTCGCGCCAAAAACCAATCTCCAAGATGACGCAGGAGGCAAGCCCAGTTATACCTCCTCAAATCCGGGAGCCCCAGGCCTCCCTCCCCCCAAGTCCCCTGCAATGTATGTAATGATAATTTTGCCTTTTTACCTCCCCAGCAAAAGCATCTGATCACCTTAGCCAACAAGTTCAAATCTCTTGTCTTCAAATAAAGGGGCAACATATGTAATAGATATAACCACCTAGGGAACTCCACCATTCTGAATAACTGAATCCGCCCACTGAGAGACAGCGGTAAAGACTGCCAAGCACGCAGCCTCTCCGTTGTGTTCCTCAACAATCTAGAAACATTCAGGCTATATAATTCTGAGACTTTCATCGAAATATGTAGGCCGAGATATTTGAAAGATCCCGGCGCCCATCGAAGAGGAAATCCCTCTCCCCACGTACTCTTTAGGTCTTCCACCGAGGGCAATGCTAGCGATTTACTGTAATTAAGACGGAACCCTGCGAAATCTCCAAACTCCGTAAATAGTTCCAAGAGAGCCGGCAAAGAAGACTGTGGCTCTGTAAGATGTACTAGCAAATCGTCTGCAAAAGCAGAGAGCAAAAACTCAGAGTCTCCTACCTGTACTCCTCTAATCTCCGGATGCTGCATCATTTCCTGAAGAAGAGGATCCAAGGATAAAATAAACAAAAGAGGAGATAAGGGACACCCCTGCCTCGTCCCTCTATAAATCCGGAAAGATCTCGAACGCTCTCCATTTACCCACACATAAGCACTCGGCTCCGAGTACAGGACCTTAACAGCCTCTAGAAAAAAACCCTCAAAGCCATAAGTGCGTAGAACAGCAAACAAGTATGACCAACTGACCCGGTCAAACGCCTTTTCCGCGTCAAAGCTAACTAAAAGCGACGGAAGGCGTCTCCTGGCTACCACTTCTAGAGAGGTCAACAAAGAGCGAACATTTTTCACTGCCGTCCTTCCCCTCACAAAACCTACCTGGGACTCTTCAACCAGGGGCGGTAAAACTAAGGCTAATCGATTGGCTAAGATTTTAGCATGCAGTTTCGCATCTACGTTGATTAAAGAAATAGGTCTATAAGATCCTGGGTCCATCACGTTCTTCCCCTCTTTAGGTATCACAACAATTTGTGCTTCTCGAAATGTAGCAGGGAGCGTCTGCGTAGTCACCATTGAGTTAAACAAAGTCAATAAAGGCCCCTGAATCTGATCGTAAAACTGTTTATAAAATTCTATTCTATAACCATCAGGTCCAGGAGCCTTGTGAGAAGCACTCTGTTGTAAAGCCAACATCAACTCTCCCTCTGTAAATGGTGCATTCAATCCTTCCTTCTGCTGATCAGAGAGGCCAGGTAACACCAAATTATCCAAATATAGCATGCTATCTAACACTACATCCCGATCCGAGGCATATAACGCCTCATAAAACTTACCAAAAGTGTCCGCAATATCTCTAGCCCCTCTTACCATCTTCCCATCCCCAGCTTTTAACTGTGAGACCCGATTGCTCCCCTCCTTCCTGCGAACCATCCTAGCCAACATGCTTCCTGCCTTGTTACCATATTGGAACAGGCGATATTTATAATAGAGCTGAGTCTTGGCCGCCCGCTGATGTAATAACTCATTTAATTCTTTCTGCGCCTCCAAAAGAGCCACTCTATATGAAACCGTAGGTGAGTGCCCATATGTTCTCCGTAACCTCTGGACCATGCCTCCCAGTCGAACAATTTCCATATCCTTCACTCTCTTTTTATAGGCTGAATAAGAAATAATATCTCCTCGTAACACAACCTTTGCTGTTTCCCAGAACAGAGCCGGTTGATTTGCATGAATTCCATTATGATAAACATAATCCTCCCATCTATCCTTTAAATATTTATGGAATCTCGAGTCTCTTACCAACTCCAGGGGGTATCTCCACATCCAATTGTCCCGGCCCTTCAATTGACCCATCAATGCTAACCATATCAGCGCATGGTCAGAGACTGCGTACGGGCCAATCTCCGCCTTTTGCACCTGAGAAAACAAGGAGTGTGAGACAAACAAATAATCTAGGCGGGACTGAGAACCATGTGCCCTGGAAAGATGGGTGTAGTCCCTTTCAGACGAATGTAACAGCCTCCAAACATCTACTAATGCCAGGGCTTTGCAGAAGGAGGACAGCGCTTTACGACTCCCCCCCGGACTCTGGCAAGCTGGAGTGGAACGATCCATGAGAGGGTCGCATACCAAGTTAAAGTCTCCCCCCACAATCAGCTCCCCTTCTGCATGCGGAGACAATCTCTTAATCAGGTCCTGAAAAAATTTTCCATTAAACACATTGGGGGCATAGATATTGCAAAAGACCAAAGGGCGGCCATTAATTTCCACTTTAGTCAGAACCCACCTACCCTCCGGGTCGGCCCAAACTGAGCCGACCCGAAGTGGGATGTTTTTTCGAAAGAGAATCAGTACCCCTGCCCTCCGACCCACCGCAGGGGCCTCCACCAAAGATCCCACCCATCCTCTTTTAAATTTGGCATGTTCTCCAGAGGAAAGATGTGTCTCTTGAAGCAAGGCCATGTCGGCCCTCTGTCTCTGTAACTCCTGCAGAACTTTAGTTCGTTTAATAGGGGAGGAAACCCCCCCCACATTCCACGAAACTATTTTAAGTGAACTCATAATTCCAGTGATCATACATTCGAATTACAATGTTAGTTTTACCAAATAACAAGAGAGAAGACCTCCCAGCCCTTGGGCCTCCCCCCCTCAACCATCCATTCCAAATATTCTTTTTCCCTAGTCTTCCCGGATATCTTCCCAACCCCCCCCCTCCCCCTCCCTATCCCTTGTCTATCCCCTGTAAAACCCTTCATGGCTCCTAAAGAGAAGCCCTATCACGCGAGCTCCCCCCCCACCTATGTATGTTCCATTAGCAATCACACTTCTCAAGTCATCATTATCTTCCCACTCAAATATGGCTCCGATGCTTATATAAACAAAACAATCATATATGCAATCCCCCTCTTAAAGACCCCAAAAAATAGAACAAATATCATTGCATTACAGCATATGGTATAACAAGGTCTTGTCAAGTGTGTTCTTAGGAACACCGAGCTCCAAATAAACTTCAGGCAGCAAATTCATGCAGTCCCTTTGAGTTTCAAAAGTTCTTGTCTACCAGACTGGAACATTCATGCCGGTCCCTCAGCCCTCACAGCCTGTTGCGCGAACTTCAACGCCTCCTCCACCGTGTTGAAGAACTGCTGGGACCCTCTATACCAAACCTTCAGCCGGGCAGGATAAAGTAAAGCGAATTGAATTTTTTTCGTGAACAAAAGTTGGCACACATCTCGATATGCTCTCCTCTGTTGAGACACCGCCATGGAATAATCCTGAAAACAACGCACCACACAGTTCTCATACTTCAGCTGCTCTACTTTCCTGAGCGCTCGAAATATCTCCTGTTTGTGTGCAAAATTGAGCACTTTAAATATCACCACTCTGGGCCTCTGATCTTCTTTTCTCAGAGGACCCAGCCTGTGGGCGCGCTCCACACGCAGCGGGCCTGTTACCAATGTTAAGTTAAGTGCTGTAGGGAGCCAGGATTCCAATACCGATCTCAGGTCTGTTTCTTTAATATTTTCTGGAAGACCTATCATTCTGATGTTGCTCCTCCGTGCCCTGTTCTCAAGGTCCTCCAATTTAGCCTCTAAGTGTTCCACTTTTTGTTTCAGGGTCTTATCTGATTTTTCCTGTCTCTGCACATAGTCTTCCACATCTGATAAACGCTGCTTGTACTGGGCAAACTCCGTCTGAATACCGCCCAACTTATCGTCTATTCCCTGTAGTTGTTCTGTGATTCTTTGTAGTTTTAAGTCTACAGAAGCCTCCAGCATTAAAGATACCTCTGCTGCTACCTCTGCAGCCCACGCGGAGCTCACCGTCGGCGGACTCCCGCTCCTTGCGTCCGCCATCTTGGATTCAACGATCCGACTTCTCGTTCCCTCCTTCTTCCCCGACTTCGCTGCCATCCGCCTTTTCTTGGTCGCGTTCGATTAGCCCAGATATTAGCTCGGTAGTTCCCCTGTATTTCGGGTGAATCACCAATTTCGCCGATGCGTTTTATCGCCGTTATATCTCAGGCAGGGAGGGAGCTCTGCACGACGACAGCCACCTTCTAGCCGTGCATCACGTGATCTCTCCGATTTGTTTTAAATTTACTACACTGTAGTTTCATCGCATGCCCTCTAGTCCTAGTATTTTTGGAAAGCGTGAACAGAAGCTTCACATCCACCTGTTCCACTCCACTCATTATTTTATATACCTCTATCATGTCTCCCCTCAGCCGTCTCTTCTCCAAGCTGTATAGCCCTAGCCTCCTTAGTCTTTCTTCATAGGGAAGTCGTCCCATCCCCGCTATCATTTTAGTCGCCCTTTGCTGCACCTTTTCCAATTCTACTATATCTTTCTTGAGATGCGGCGACCAGAATTGAACACAATACTCAAGGTGCGGTCGCACCATAGAGCGATACAACGGCATTATAACATCCTCACACCTGTTTTCCATACCTTTCCTAATAATACCCAACATTCTATTCGCTTTCTTAGCCGCAGCAGCACACTGAGCAGAAGGTTTCAGTGTGTTATCGACGACGACACCCAGATCCCTTTCTTGGTCCGTAACTCCTAACGTGGAACCTTGCATGACGTAGCTATAATTCGGGTTCTTTTTTCCCACATGCATCACCTTGCACTTGCTCACATTAAACATCATCTGCCATTTAGCCGCCCAGTCTCCCAGTCTCGTAAGGTCCTCTTGTAATTTTTCACAGTCCTGTCGTGATTTAACGACTTTGAATAACTTTGTGTCATCAGCAAATTTAATTACCTTGCTAGTTACTCCCATCTCTAAATCATTTATAAATATATTATAGATTTACATATAATGGAGGTAGTGTATGTAAATGAAGTTCATGCATATTCATTGTGGATGTCCTGAAAACCTGACTGCGAAGGGGTACTCCAGGACTGGCCTTAGGAAACACTGGCATAAAGTATGATGTGATACTACATATGCATATTTAATCTTGATTTGTCCTTGCCATTTTCCGTGCACAGAATGTAGAACTTTGCATGGCACTAGCCTTGTTGTTCAGCTATTGAAGCTGAATCTGTTCATCTATGATCAGGGCGCAGGCCGTAGAAGTCTGCTTGGTACTGTTTCTGGAGTGGAGTAGTAGCCTAATAGTGCAGCGGGCCTTGATCCTGGCAACCTTGGTTCGATTCCCACTGCAGCTCCTTGTGACCTTGGTCAAGTCACTTAACCCACCATTCTTTAGTGTCCCTCCGGACCGGCCCAGGATCTGACTGATGGGTCGTGCACTCCTTCCAGCAGGTGGAGACTGAGAACTCTGACTCTAGTGAACCAATAAGAGCCCTGGCCATCTAGACTATCCTAGATTACCCTGAATTTACTCTGTCTTCCTATAATCGTACTGAAAATAATTGTATTTCCATCATTCACAATGTATTGTAAGCCACACTGAGCCCGCAAATAGGTGGGAAAATGTGGGATGCAAATAAATAAAATAGACCAAGATTCAGTATTCTCAGTCTCCAGCAGGTGGAAGGAGGTGAGCCCTGTTGTCTCCTCTCTCGATTCTTTTTTTTTTTCTTGATGTTCTTCATTTATTAAAAAAAAAAATTCTAATATAGGTGCTGGCTGTTTAAAACTTCTTTCAGGTTTTCTTTCTGTGCACCGGTGTTTCTTTGGTTTGGAGGCTGGGATTCATGGGGGTTTCTTTGGAGCCTCAGGGGTACCACACTCGGGGTACCGCGTGCCTCCCCCTAATTCCTACCGATTCCTCTCTACAGCGCTAGCCACTTCGTTTTGTAGGGAGAGTGTCTCAACCTCTTCGGCGGAAGAGTGAGTCTGGGGAAAGGCAGCCACGTTAAAAAAAAAAAGAGAGAAATCTCAGGCGTGAATGAGCAGGGCAGCTCTGTCTTCGCCGGGTTTAGTAGCAGTTTGCCTTTTGGTCCGTCTTGGGGTGATCGGTAGCCGTGCTATGATGGAGAAACTCCGTTGTTGCGCTGTCTGTCAGCGCCAAGGACTCAGAGTGAGCGGGGCATGTAAATATTGTACTGTGCTGGAGGTTTCAGCTGTGGCTGACCCTTCTATCTCGGCTTCCACTGCAGTGATCGCGCCTTCGTCGTCGGCTCCTTCTGCAGAGAAAGCTCCCTTTCCTATCTTGGCAGGAAAAGCTGCCATTTTGCCATCTTTAGATGTCTCAGAGGAACATCCCACTGCTTTACTGCCGCAGTCAGCAGAATGGTCAGCAGTGGTGCTGCAGGACCAGTCAGGACTCCAGGAGGGAGGTTTCCCTCCTGAGTTTGTCCTTCAGATGTATTAAGCTTTTTTTATTTAAAAAAATTGGGTCCCGCTTCTGCCCCTTTAGGAGGAAGCTTAAGTAGGCAGGTGACTCCTGCAAAGAGAACTAGAGTGTCCTGGGATCTGGAGGAGGACCAAGCCTCTGATCCAGATTTGGACATGCCCTCTCTGGAGGTGGTAGGAGAGGGACAGTTGTAGAGGACCCTCATTTGGCTGACCCAGGGGCAGAATCTTTACTTCCGGGGGAAGATCCTTCGGTTGTTGGGATCTTTCACAAAGAGGAATTGCAGGAACTCATTTCTTTAGTGGGGACCACTTTACATTTTGAGGACATAAGTACAAAAGTATTGCCACACTGGGATAGACCAAAGGTCCATCAAGCCCAGCATCCTGTTTCCAACAGTGGCCAATCCAGGTCACAAATACCTGGCAAGATCTCAAAAAAGTTCAATACATTTTATGTTGCTTATCCCAGAAATAAGCAGTGGAATTTCACCAAGTCATCTTAATAATGGTCTATGGACTTTTCCTTTAGGAAGCTGTCCAAACCTTTTTTAAACCCTGGTAAGCTAACTGCCTTTCCCACATTCTCTGGCAACAAATTCCAGAGTTTAATTACATGTTGAGTGAAGAAAAATTTTCTACAATTTGTTTTAAATTTACTACTTTGTAACTTCATCGCATGCCCCCTAGTCCTACTATTTTTGGAAAGAGTAAACAAACGATTCACGTCTACCCGTTCCACTCCACTCATTATTTTATAGACCTGTATCATATCTCCCCTCAGCCGTCTTTTCTCCAAGCTGAAGAGTTCTATCTGCTTCAGCCTTTTCTCATAGGGGAGCCGTCCCATCCCGTTTATCATTATTTGTCGCCCTTCTGTATACCTTTTCTAATTCCACTATATCTTTTTTGAGATGCGGTGAACAGAATTAGAATGTTCGAGGTGTGGTTGCAGCATGGACTGATACAAAGGCATTATAACATCCTCATTTTGTTTTCCATTCCTTTCCTAATAATACCTAACATTCTATTTATTTTTTTAGCTGCTGCAGCACACTGAGCAGAGGGTTTCAATGTATCATCAACAACGACACCGAGATCCCTTTCTTGGTCAGTGACTCCTAACGTGGAACCTTGCATTACGTAGCTATAATTCGGGTTCCTCTTTCCCACATGCATCACTTTGCACTTGCTCACATTAAACATCATCTGCCATTTAGATGCCTAGTCTCCCAGTCTCGTAAGGTCCTCTTGTAAATTTTCACAATCCTCTTTTAACAACTTTGAATAACTTTGTGTCATCAGCAAATTTAATTACCTCATTCTTCTTGATCTTTCCGCCGCTTTTGACACTGTCGATCACAGCATACTTCTCGATACCCTGTCCTCACTTGGATTCCAGGGCTCTGTCCTTTCCTGGTTCTCTTCCTACCTCTCCCTCCGCACCTTTAGTGTTCACTCTGGTGGATCCTCTTCTACTTCTATCCCTCTGCCTGTCGGCGTACCTCAGGGTTCTGTTCTTGGTCCCCTCCTCTTTTCTATCTACACTTCTTCCCTTGGTTCATTAATCTCATCCCATGGCTTTTCCTACCATCTCTATGCTGATGACTCCCAAATCTACCTTTCTACCCCTGATATCTCACCTTGCATCCAAACCAAAGTTTCAGCGTGCTTGTCTGACATTGCTGTCTGGATGTCTCAACGCCACCTGAAATTAAATATGACCAAAACCGAGCTTCTCATTTCCCCCCCCAAACCCACCTCCCCGCTCCCTCCGTTTTCTATTTCTGTTGATGGCTCTCTCATTCTCCCTGTCTCCTCAGCTCGAAACCTTGGGGTCATCTTTGACTCTTCTCTCTCCTTCTCTGCTCATATCCAGCAGATTGCCAAGACCTGTCGTTTCTTTCTTTACAACATCCGTAAAATCCGCCCCTTTCTTTCCAAGCACTCTACCAAAACCCTCATCCACACCCTTGTCACCTCTCGTTTAGACTACTGCAATCTGCTTCTTGCTGGCCTCCCACTTAGTCACCTCTCCCCTCTCCAGTCGGTTCAAAACTCTGCTGCCCGTCTCATCTTCCGCCAGGGTCGCTTTACTCATACTACCCCTCTCCTCAAGACCCTTCACTGGCTCCCTATCCGTTTTCGCATCCTGTTCAAACTTCTACTAACCTATAAATGTACTCACTCTGCTGCTCCCCAGTATCTCTCCACACTCGTCCTTCCCTACACCCCTTCCCGTGCACTCCGCTCCATGGATAAATCCTTCTTATCTGTTCCCTTCTCCACTACTGCCAACTCCAGACTTCGCGCCTTCTGTCTCGCTGCACCCTATGCCTGGAATAAACTTCCTGAGCCCCTACGTCTTGCCCCATCCTTGGCCACCTTTAAATCTAGACTGAAAGCCCACCTCTTTAATATTGCTTTTGACTCGTAACCACTTGTAACCACTCGCCTCCACCTACCCTCCTCTCTTCCTTCCCGTTCACATTAATTGATTTGATTTGCTTACTTTATTTATTTTTTGTCTATTAGATTGTAAGCTCTTTGAGCAGGGACTGTCTTTCTTCTATGTTTGTGCAGCGCTGCGTATGCCTTGTAGCGCTATAGAAATGCTAAATAGTAGTAGTAGTAGTAGTAGCTCCTCCCATCTCTAGATCATTTATAAATATGTTAAAAAGCAGCGGTCCCAGCACAGACCCCTGGAGAACCCCACTATCTACCCTTCTCCATTGAGAATATTTATGTTTGTTCACCTTCAAAGAAATGTAATAGATTGGTGAGGCAAGATTTTCCTTCACTAAATCCATGTTGGCTTTGTCTCATTAATCCATGCTTTTGAATATTCTCTGTCATTTTGTTCTTTGTAATAGTTTCTACCGTTTTGCCTGGCACTGATGTCAGGCTCACTGGACTATAATTTATCGGATCCCCTCTGGAACTTAAAAAAAAAAAAAAAAATTGGCGTTACATCATCCACCCTCCAATCTTCCGGTACCATGCTCAATTTTAAAGATAAATTACATATTACTAACAAAAGTTTTGCAAGTTAAAATTTCAATTCTGTCAGTACTCTGGGATGAATACCATCCGGTCCAGGAGATTTGCTACTCTTCAATTTCCAAATTGCCCCATTACATCCTCCAGGTTTATAGAGATTTCATTCTGTTTCTCTGACTTAGCTTTTAATACTGTTTCTGGCACCCCGGTATCTCTCCCAAATCTTCCTCGGTGAAGACCGAAGCAAAGAATTCATTTAATCTCTCCACTATAGCTTTGTCTTCCCTGATTGCCCCTTTTACCCCTTGGTCATCTAGCAGTTCAACTGATTCTTTTGCTGGCTTCTTGCTTTTAATATACCTAAAAATTTTTTTACAAGCAGCCCATGGCCATAGTGGGCCGTAAGGTGGATCTGCTGGTTAAGGGCATTAGAGGACCGGGTAGAACTTTCCCTATGCTCCAGGACATTAGGTACATTATTCAATCCCAATGGGATGTGCCGGATTCTCCATTTCGCCCAGCTCAGTCTGTGGTAAGACTTTATCTGGTCCCGGATGAGGACAAGTCTCTTCTTAAAATACTGTTGGTTGTTGTGTTAGTCTCGGCTGTGACTAAGCGCAATACAGTTCCTGTTGATGGAAGCACAGCTCTTCGGGATGTTCAGGATTGCAGGATGGAGGCTTTCTTAAAGAGTAGTTTTGATGTCTCTTCTCTAGCGGTTCAGGCGGCCATCTGTGCTCCTTGGTGGCTAGGTTGTGCTTCTGGTGGGCCAAAAGGGTCTTGGATAGAGCTTTAGACGATTTGGCTTCAATAGACGCAGAAGTAGCTAAAATTGAGATGGATTCCGCCTTTTAAGCGGATGCTTTGTATGACTTTCTGAGGGCGTCTTCTGAGTCCATGGCTTTAGGAGTCGCAGCACGCCATTCTCTTTGGTTGAGAGGTGGTCTGCAGATGCAGCTTCTAAATCTAAACTAAGCAAATTCCCATTCCAGGGTTCCTGTTTATTTGGAGATGACTTGGACACGTTGGTCCACACTTGGTGATACTAAGGTCCTTCGCCTTCCGGAAGACCGGCCTAGAGCGTTGGGACGTGGTTCGCTACCCAGGCGCAGTCGGGGGCGAGATTTCCATTGTTTTCGGTCAGGGGAGTTCAAAGTCAGAGGCCTAGATTTTTACAGAGAAATCGGTCCTTTCGAGGGTCCCAGCAACGTGGTAGGGAACCAGGGGCTAGTTTCCAGTCCCCAGCCCGTCCGGCCCAACGAAGGTGTGCGGGTCCTACCTCTGATTCCTGTGGGTGCTCGTTTAAAGCAGTTCTATTGGAGGTGGGCCCAGATTACCACCGATCTAGACGGGTACGCCTTAGAGTTTGCATGGCATCTTTCAGACGCCTTTCTGGAGTCTCCCTGCTGATCTCGCCTCAAGGCAGGCTCGTCTGGGACACTCTATCGAGGCTTCTAGAACTCCAGGCTATTTGTCCGGTTCCTTCCTGAGAAGGCAAGGAAGTTATTCCATTTATTTTGTAGTTCCAAAGAAAGAAGGGTCCTTCTGCCTGATTTTTGGATCTCAAGGCAGTCAGTTGGACTCTCAAGGTCACTAGTTTTTGTATGGAAACTCTTCTCTCAGTGATAGTAGCCATCAGATCGGGAGGTTTTGATCGCACTGGATTTGACAGAGGCCTATCTGCACATTCCAATTTGGCCCATGCACCAGCGGTTTCTTTGCTTTGCAGTTTTGGGCCAGCATTTTCAGTTCTGGGCACTTCTGTTTGGACTAGCTATGGCCCCTTGCACATTCACCAAGGTCATGTTGGTAGTGGCAGCGGCTCTTAGAAAGGATGGCATTTTGGTCCATCCCTGTTTAGACGACTGGCTAATCTGAGTGAAGTCTTATCAGGAGAGTTTGTGGGTCAAGGATTGGGTGATCCAGTTCCTGCAGTTCCTCGGTTGGGTGGTCAGCTCCCTCAAGAGTCGCCTGGTGCCATCTCAGACCCTCGAGTATTTGGGAGTGTCTTTTGTACCGCCCAAGTTCGGGCTTTTTTTTCCTCAGAGCTGAATTCTCAAGTTACAATCTCAGATTTAGGCATTCCTTCGCAGACACGTTCCTTGTGCTCGGGGTTATCTACAGGTTTTGGGCTGTATGGCAGTGACGATAGAAGTAGTGTCTTGGGCCAGGGTGCACATGAGGTCTCTCCAGTTGTCACTTCTGTCTCGGTGGTCTCCATAGACGGATTCTCTGCAGTTGAGATTGTCTCTATGAGCTCGGGAGCACAGCAGCCTATTTTGGTGGCTACAAACAGCCAATTTAACCAAGAGGATGCTGCTGGATCCGCCGCAGTGGATAGTAGTAACAACGGATGCCAGTCTCAAAGGCTTGGGAGCTCACTGTCTGGGGTGGTTTGCGCAAGGTCTTTGGTCTCCTCTGGAGGTGTCCTACTCGATCAATCTTTTGGAAACCAGGGCAAATTGGTTAGCTCTGGAAGCGTTTCATTCGCTGTTGGAGGGCGAGTCGGTACACATCCTATCAGACAACGCGACAGCGGTGGCTTATGTCAGTTGGCAAGGGGGGGGGGGGGGACGAGAAGTCACCAGTTGCAGCAGGAAACGAAGCTCATGGCGTGGGCGGAGCTTCATCTAGCCACCCTCTCGGCATCCCATGTAGCAGGTATGGAGAACATTCAGGCAGATGTTTTCAGTCATCATATCCTGGATCCGGGAAAATGGGTCTCTCAGTCCCTGGGCATTCCAAGCGATAGTGGATCGTTGGGGACTACCGATTATCTTTGGCCACTGGTCTCAATGCAAATGTGTCTTGCTTCTTCAGTCGCAGAAGAGGTCTCGGAATGGAGGGGGTGGATGCTCTTCTACAGCTTTGGCCTTCGAGCCTTCTTTATGTGTTTCCTCCATGGCCTCTTCTGAGAAATTTAATCCAATGGATCGAGGCGCATGAGGGCCCAGTGATCATGGTAGCTCCAGACTGACCCCGCAGACCGTGGTACACAGATCTCATGCGCCTCCTTGTCGAACCTCTGCCCCGGTTTCTGGACTCTCCCGGCTGCTTGGTCCAGGGACTAGTTCTTCATCCAGACCCGGTTCGGTTTTGTCTTTATGGCCTGGCTCTTGAACGGGCTCGGTTGATGAAGAGAGGTTATTCTACTAAGGTAATTTCCACAATGCTTCGATTGCAGTGTTGGTCGACGTCTCTTAATTATTTTAGAACTTGGTGGATTTTCGAGGCATGGTGTGTGGATCGGGACATTTTTCTCTTACGGGCTTCTGTAAGAGCTCTTGGATTTTTTGCAACATGGGTTCGATAAAGATTGTATAGAACATACTGGGTAGCCATACTGGGTCAGACTAATGGTCCATCTAGCCCAGTATCCTGTTTTCCAACGTGGCCTAGCCAGGTCACAAGTACCTGGCAGAAACCCAAATTGTAGCAACACTCTATACTACAAATCCCAGGGCAAGAAGTTGCTTTCCATATCTGTCTGAATAGCAGACTATGGCCTTTTCCTCCAAGAATTTGTCCAAACCTTTTTTTTAACCTTTTTTAAACCCAGATACTCTAATCGCTGTTACCACATCCTCTGGCAAAGAGATCTAGAGCTTAACTATTCGTTGAGTGAAAAAATATTTCCTCCTATTTGTTTTAAAAGTATTTCCATGTAACTTCCTTGAGTGTCCCCTAGTCTTTGTACTGTTGAAATGAGTAAAAAATCGATTGACTTCTACTTGTTTTACACCGCTCAGGATTTTGTTGACCTGAATCATATCTCCCCTCATCCATCTCTTTTCCAAGCTACATAATATTAACAGTGGATCAGCAATTTCATGCTTGAGTTCTTTGAGTACCCTTGGATGTATGCCATCTGGTCCAGGTGATTTATTACTCTTTAATTTGTCAATTTGGCTCAGTACATCTTCCAGGCTCACGAGATTTCTTTCAGTTCCTCCGCATCATCACCCTTGAAAACCGTTTCTGGTACAGGCAAATCTCTTATATCTTTTCCATAAAGACAGAAGCGAAGAATTCATTCAGTTTCTCCGCTATGAGTGACCCTTTTGCTTCTTCATGATCTAACGGCCCCACGGATTCGGCTTTCTGCTTTTGATGTACCTGAAAAAGTTGTTACTGTGAGTTTTAACCTCTGCATCAGTTTCTCATCATATTCTCTTTTAGCCTTCTTTATTAATGCTTTGCATCTGACTTTCCAGTGCTTACGTTGCTGCCTAATTTTCTTCATTTGGGTCCTTTTTCCATTCTTTGAAGGACAATCTTTTGGCAGTAATTGCCTCATTTACTTCACCTTTTAACCATGTTGGCCTATGTTTTCTCTTCTTTCCATCTTTGCAAATACGTGGAGTGCATCTGTACTGGGCTTCTAAGATGGTATTTTTGAATAACGTCCACACCTGATTTAGTGTGCTAACCTTTGCAGCCGATCCTTTTAGTTTCCTTTTAACCATTTTCCTCATTTTATTATAGTCGCCCTTTCGAAAATTAAATGCAGCTACAATAGATTTACTTTGCTGGTTCATCCCAGATAGTAGCTCAAACTTGATCATGTTATGATCACTGATTCCCAGGGGACCCAACATTGCTACCTCTTGCACTATGCCCTGCACGCCACCAAGAACCAGATCCAAAATGGCTCCCCCTCTCTTCATTTCCTGGACCAGCTGCTCCAAGAAGCAGTCGTTGGTGGTTGAGAGGCTAGGATAGGGGAGGGCAGACTTATATGGGGTCTGTGCCAGAGCCGGTGATGGGAGGCGGGACTAGTGGTTGGGAGGCGGGAAATGCTGCTGGAAAAGACAGGTACAAATCAAGGTAAGGTATACACATTTGAGTTTATCTTGGGCAGACTAGATGGACCGTGCAGGTCTTTTTCTGCCGTCATCTACTATGTTACTATCTAGAAATTTTATCTCCCTAGCACTCCCTGATATAACATTTATCCATTCTATATTGGGGTAATTGAGATCACCCATTATTATACCGTTGCCCAATTTGCCAGCTTTCCTAATCTCTGTAAACATTTCTTCATCTGTCCGTTCTGTCCCGGCGGATGGTAGTACAGCCCTACAAGAATACTCCTTCCCTTCACACATGGAATTTCTATCCATAATGATTCCATGCTGCTATCTGTGTCATGTGGAATGTTTATTTTG
The DNA here is from genome assembly GCF_901765095.1 of Microcaecilia unicolor. Lineage (NCBI taxonomy): Eukaryota > Metazoa > Chordata > Amphibia > Gymnophiona > Siphonopidae > Microcaecilia > Microcaecilia unicolor. The sequence continues at coordinate 764,047,040 of NC_044031.1, read as the reverse complement.
TTTGACTCAATTCTCTCTCTAACATATTGAACCCCCCCCCCCCCCAATTTGATCCGCTCTATCATTGCAATACAATTTTTATACCCTGTTAACACAGTGTCCCATTGATTGTCCGCTTTCCACCAAGTCTCTGAGATGCTTATTATATCTATCTCATCATTTAGTGCTATATATTCTAACTCTCCCATCTTATTTTTAGGCTTCTAGCATTTGTATACAGGCACTTCAAATTGTGTTTTTCCTTTGATTTACAAACTGCTTAGAAGTTGAAGGAGATAATGTACATCCTTTATCCTGCTCTCTCATTAAGCACAGCTGGCTTACTTTCAGCATTGTTGAAACCTCTTTACTGGGATTCCCTAAGAGCGGTGATGTCACGTCCAGCAACGGCTGCATGATTGAGTAGCTCCGCATGTCCCATGGCAAAAAAATAGCCTAAACCCAGCTGAAATATTCCGACATCGATTAACATCGACTCATCTGTAAGCTACACAGCGGGGAAAATGCAATAACTACCGTGTAATCTTTAAAAGAATTCGCCTTTCGATCACAGACTCTTGCAAACAAGATGGTGCCTTCAACGGGCCCTTCAGGCACCAAGGACGGAAGAGTCTGATGAGCAATCACAATATGGAGTGAAAGAGGTCACAGAACTTGCGCCAAGCCCCCTCCCTACCCATCTTCAAATCCTTGCTCAAAGCCCACCTCTTCAATGTTGCCTTCGGCACCTAACCTTTATACCTATTCATGAAATCTAGACTGCCCTAATTTGACTGCCCTATTTGACTGACTGTACATTTGTCCTTTAGATTGTAAGCTCCTTGAGCAGGGACTGTCCTTCTACGTTAAACTGTACAGTGCTGCGTAACCCTAGTAGCGCATTAGAAATTTAAGTAGTAGTAGTAGAACTCCCTCTTTGTGAATTTCGCAAGTTGCTGGATGAGATTCGAACGGATATTAAAGGTGTTTGAGAGGAACTTTCTGCATTGGCAACTGATCTCCGCGGCGAGGTTCTGGAATTGGGCTGCGACATTGAGGATGTGGGTAATAGGGTTGACGATCAGCAAGAGACCTTGCTATTGCTAGAAACAACAATGGGAGACACCAGACCCTCCACACTCTCCTTTTAGACAAAGTGGAAGACCTAGAAAACCATGGCCGCAGAGCAAACATACGTTTTTTGGTGTACCCGAACAAGCTGAATACATCAACTGCGAACTGGTAACAGATTGCAAGTATGCTATTATCTTCGGAGAGCCAAGAGATACCTCCAGAATCGATTAAAATTGAGTGGGCTACTCGTCCGAGAGCAAATGTTCCCAAGGATATTATAGCCTGCTTTCTGGAATACAAAATTAAAGAACAGGTGCTGACCAAAGCCCGCAAATCTGATCCTATACATTGGGAAATATTTCCAATAGAGTTGTACCAGGACTTGGCTACAATAACATTAAAACGGCGGTCAGAACTGAGACATTGCCTTTTCTCGAAGATATTAAATATAATCAAATATCGCTGGCAACACCCATTCGCCCTATCCTTCTACATGGAGGGGAAGCTGCAGTGGGTATGCACATTAGAGGAAGCCCACGCCCTACCACCAGAGGTAGATCCTCTGCTGTCTACATTAGGGGAGAACCCTTGACTATGAAGTCCAAAGGAGAATGTTCAACTCTTCCGTGATGGGCGAGAATTGCACATGGCAAAGGCCGCCTTACCAGGCAACTATCTGGATTACAATTCTCACCACGTGTCAATGCCTGATCTGCTAGCGGAAACTGGAGCAATCACTGGTAGATGTAAGGAGGTGTGACAAGACGTATGAGGAGAGACTTGATGACCTGAATACGTATACTCTGGAAGAAAGGAGAAACAGGGGTGATATGATACAGACGTTCAAATATTTGAAAAGTATTAATCCGCAAAGGAACCTTTTCCGGAGGTGCGAAGGCGGTAGAACGAGAGGACATGAAATGAGATTGAAGGGGGGCAGACTCAGAAAAATGTCAGGAAGTATTTTTCACGGAGAGAGTAGTGGATGCTGGAATGCCCTCCCGCCGGAGGTGGTGGAAATGAAAACGGTAACAGAATTTCAAACACGCGTGGGATAACATAAAGGAATTCCTGTTCAGAAGGAATGGATCCTAAGGAGCTTAGCCGAGATTGGTTGGCAAGCCGGTGGCGGGAGGCGGGGATAGTGCTGGGCAGACTTACACGGTCTGTGCCCTGAAAAGGACAGGTACAAATCAAGGTAAAGTATACACAAAAGTAGCACATATGAGTTATCTTGTTGGGCAGACTGGATGGACCATGCAGGTCTTTTTCTGCCGTCATTTACTATGGTTACTATGTAATGTCAACTTATTGGCTCGACTGGATGTCGAAATATTCAGACAATTGTATGACTTTTTATGCTTAAAATATAGGCTGGGTATTTCAGCAGCTGCTCCTAGGGGGCACGCATTTGTAATGTGGGGCATGCTATAAGCAGCCGCTCTCCCTTATTAACTAGCATGACCACTATGATCCGCTTCTTGGTTGTTTTGCAGGGAGGGGGTGGGTGGGGGGTTGGGGAATTTTCAGATTAGCTGGGGATGTGGAAATGGATGGCAAGGATTTGGGCTAAGAGGGCGTTATTCAGCGATGGTGACACTTAACCATTACATTCCAATCCTGGAAATTTAATTCTCTCTGATATAATATCATGGCATTTTATAACTTGCATGTCATTAAATGTACGGGGTCCCAATACTCCCATCAAACGCAAAATGCTATTTAAGGAAGCAACACGGGTGGGGGCTGATATTATTTTATACAAGAAACATACTTGCTGACCAAACACGCCTAATTAATAATAGTTCATGGCTGACCAAACACGAATACCTAACTTAATAATAGGTCATATCCTCTAGGGACTATCTATCCTCTAGTCGAATACACCCCAAGATAGCTGGAGTGGGTATTCCCTTGAAAAGGGTCACTCCTGGGTGATCTATTCCCAAAAGTCAGAGGGAATAGTAATAGAAATTTGTGGGTCTGTTTATACATTGTTGAATATATATGCTCCCAGTTAAGCACAGGGTGAATTCTATGATCAATTGACCATGAAACTGTCCCAAAAGTATAAAGGGGGGGAGTTTGTTGATAGGAGGGGACTTCAATCTTACTCTGGCCCACACACTGGATAATACCACCAATATAGTTTCATATTCCAGAGCTGACAGGGAAAAGCTCTATACGTGATTCACACTCACGTATAGAGTTCTGGATGGGAAGCCTAGGATCTGTTCCCACACACAGGCAACTTCCGTTCATACACGAACATGGTTTGGTCATGCTCCAATTATCATCACACTTAGGGAAACAGGGGATACCTCCAAACTCCAGGGGATGGAGGTTCCCGGACACTTTGTTGGATGATCCCATATTTCCTTATCCTCAGCAGCAGATGAATCCAGGAACTGGTGGGTTGTATCCACCTACCAGCAGGTGGAGATAGAGAACACTGAAGACAAAGCAAGTGACCCTGAACGTCCAGGTCCTTACCACTTCAGTATATCGCTATCTCCAGCAGGCAGGTGGTGGATGGATTCCTTCCAGCTCCTGGGTTTTGCCGCCAGTTGAGCTTGGGGGCGTGTGGCTGAGGGTGCCAACCTTGAGGACATACTTGTTTGACAGGTCCCTGTTGTACCTTCTTCCCCTGCTCTCTGCTCCTGGTTCTTTGACAAGCTGCAACCCCCCCCCCCCCCCAAAAAAAACAAACAAAACAAAACAAAAAAACCACAGGGTTCTCCTCACAGCACTGCAGCCTATAGCTGGCACAAAAGAAAACCTCCGTGGGGGCCCTTTAAAGTTGTGCTCTATCTGGTTAACGTCTGCCGAGCTGTAGGGAGTAGGAGTGCCTTTTAGCCTCCTTCAGAGAGCTGCTGCTGCCGTCGGGAGCTCCTTTTAAGCCCCAGTGAGTACTTTTTAGTTGTGCAGTGTTAGTGTTTGGCTCTTGAGGGGGCGGATTGTGTTATGGTGGCGGAAGTTGTAAAGATGTTCCCGTTGCGGCTCTCGCCGTTCCACAGCAGGGGCTTGTATTGCAAAGTGTGTTGAAGGGCCTTTAGAGTCAGTCAGGGAGTCTTCTCGCTCTTCAGACAGTGCCGTGCGCGTCTCATTAGCCGCACCTGATGCGGCTGTGGAGGCAGCACTATTTTCTTTCTCTGATTCTTCCTGCCTTTCTGCAGCGGGTGGCTTCAATGCAGGGGCGGATTCGAGTGCGTATCTGATGTTTCCATGTCAGGCATGGATTTTCCCCCAGAGTTTATCCTTCTCTGTATCAAGCTTTATCCTCCTCCTGCTCCTTTGCCCTCCTTCTCAATCAACCTTGTGGAAGGCAGGATGGCTGCAGTATGAAGATCCTGCGGTTGAAGCGCAAGGAGATTAGTGTCCTCACCTGAGGGAGGGTCTGTGGGTCCTCATTCTTCCCGTCTTCCATTTTGGCGGGTTCTGGGGACAGGCCATCCTTCTAGGACTTGAGGAACTGGAGAGCAGTGAGCATTTCCCTGCTGAGCAGGATGATCCGACGACCGGATTTTTCATCGTGATGAGCTGCCTTCTCTCATTTCACAAGCTTGGAAGCTGTGAATATTTCGTAACCGGAAGAACAAGCATAGGTGTTGATCAACATTAAAATGGCAAGCACGCGGAAACCATATAAGGCCTTCCCTGTGCATGAATCTATTCAAGAACTCATCTCTGCACAGTGGCCTGACCCTGAGAGTGGGTTAAAAGTGGCTAGGGCTATGGCCTGTCTCTATCCTGTGGCTGTGGTTACGCTTGACACCTTCTCCTTACCTAAGTAGATGCTCTAGTGACTGCGGTCACTAAGAAGACTACTCTTCCAGTGGAAGGGGGAGTTGCACTTAAGGATATGCAGATAGGCGTCTTGAGACTACCCTTAAACGTTCCTTTTAGGTGGCAAACCTTAGCCTTACAGGACTCCATATGTAGCTCCTAGCAGCCAGAGTGTGTCTTTCTCGGTTTCAGCAGGGTTTGGGACACGACCAGGAATCAGCTCCCTTCTGGTGGCCAGTGCTTCGATGGAGATGGCTTCTCGCCTATTTGCAGATGCCCTTTATGATTTGGTCAGGGGGTCGGCTAAGCAGATGGCCCTGGCGGTTTCAGCTTGCCGTCTGGTTGTGGTTGCGCCACTAGTCGGCAGACATGACTTCCAAGCGGTGTCTTACCAGACTTCCTTTTAGAGGAAAGTTACTTTTCGGAGAAGATCTTGAAAAGATTGTGAAGGATTTGGGGGCGACAAACCCAGACCTTCTGTGAGGCCAAGTTCTTCTAGGCCGCATTTCTGTGACACTCGCTGCTATCCCTCTGGTCGTGGTTCTTCCTTTCCAGCAATCCTAGATTTCCAGCAGAAGGCCTCCTTTCGGAGTGACAAGTGGGCGTGGGGATCTGCAGCCAGACCTCAGGTCAGGATCGCTCTACCCAATGATGGGACGCAGGTCCACTCTTTGGTTGTTTCTATGGAAGTTGGCTGACCCTTTTTTAAGAAGAGTGGGCCAAGATTACTTCAGACTAGTGGGGTTTAGATCATCAGAGACGGGTACAGGTTAGAATTTGCATGCCCGTCGCAGATTCCTTTTTGGAATCTTGATGTTGCCATAGTGGTCAAGAAAAGCCTGCCGTAGAATCCACATTTTCAATCTGCCGGAATTTCAATCTGCCGGATGTAGATTGGAAAGTTCCGTCTGCGGAAACGGAAAGAAGTAGAGAGATCGTGGATGCTTTTCAAAGTGCTCTGCTCAGACAAATGGTGACGGAACCCACGAGGGAGGGAGCGATGCTGGATCTGGTGCTCACAAATGGGGATAGTGTGTCAAATGTCCGAGTGGGTGCTCACCTGGGCGGCAGTGACCATCAAACGGTTTGGTTTGATATGACTGCTGAAGTGGAGGGCAGCCACTCAAAAATCAAAGTCCTGGATTTCAAGCATGCTGACTTTAGTAAAATGGGGGAATACCTGAGGAAGGAGCTGATGGGATGGGAGGATGAATGAGAAGTGAAAGGACAGTGGTCCAAGCTGAAAGACGTGGACGTCAACCCAGTCGTGAGAACAATCAGCCTGCTGTCCTCGGAGAACACCTGCTACAGGTATGTATCATTCGCTATCCCACCAGTTCCTGGATTCATCTGCTGCTGAGGCTAAGGAAGGTAAAATTATGACTTTTATGATAATTTTCTTTCTTTAAGTGCAGCAGATGAATCCAGGATCCCTACCCATTTTTTTGCTGTGGTCGCACTTTTCGTTCTTCACTTTCAGGTGAGTAATATCTGACGTGTAAAAAAAAAAAGAGAGAATTCAAGAAGAGAGACGGGAGTAGATGTATTGTAGCTTTTTTTTCTCACAGGATTCTGTTCTTATGAGCATAGTTTTCCTTGGAATTTTTTGTTGTTTTTGTTGCCACATTGTTGTGAGGAGTGTTCTTCTTTTAATATTTTATCCCTGTCTTCTGCTTTGGGGATGAGACCTATACTGAAGTGGTAGAGAGCTGGATGTCCAGGATCACTGCTTTGTCTTCAGTGTTTTCTATCTCCACCTGCTGGTAGGCGTATACAACCCATCAGTTCCTGGATTCATCTGCTGCGACTAAAGGAAAGAAAATTATCAGGTAAGTCTTAATTTTACCATGTTAAACGAATTGAGGGTGAGTTGCAGGAATTCCTATGCTTTAATGATACCCCTGAGGTAGCGCCTGACATTTTATGGGAAAGTCTGAAGGTGGTTTTCAGGGGGAAATTGATTTCCATACAAGCTCATACTTATAAGTCTACTAAGCAACAAGATCGTGATCTCAGAAAACGCATTCACTACTTGGATACTTTAGGTAAACATCAACAGGCCACTCCTACGCAGCTGGTGGCACTACACAAATCTAGGATACAACTATTTGATCTGGAGCTTAATATTATACAGGAACAGTTACAGCGCACACAACAGGAATATTATGAATTTAATAACGAGGTGAGCCTGCTGCCGGTTTATAAGCCGAAACAAATCCTACTGCAATGCGATTCATTCAGTGAGGGATACTTTGGGGCAGCTGTGCACTCAGGCGGCTGATATTCAGAGGGAATTTGTACAATACTACAAGCAGCTTTATACACCGGAAGCGTTTCCCTCGCTAGTTCTCTTGGCTCAAACCCTCGACTTCTCTTCGCCACACTGAACTCTCTCCTCAAGGTGCCTCCATCTCATACTTCCCCCTCACTATCTCCTCAGACCCTAGCTGAGTTCTTCCACGACAAGGTTCAGAAGATAAACCTTGAATTCTCTACCAAGCCACCCCCACCTCTGCCTCCCCTTGTCCGATCCCCAATCTCCCCAACCCCTCCATCCTTTTCCTCCTTTCCCGAGATCACTAATGAGGAAACAATACATCTTTTCTCCTCCTCTACTACTACTACTATTTAGCATTTCTATAGCGCTACAAAGCATACGCAGCGCTGCACAAACATAGAAGAAAGACAGTCCCTGCTCAAAGAGCTTACAATCTAATAGACAAAAAATAAAGTAAGCAAATCAATTAATGTGTACAGGAAGGAGGAGAGGAGGGTAGGTGGAGGCGAGTGGTTACGAGTTAAAAGCAATGTTCCTCTGATCCGATTCCTACCCACCTTCTTAGCACCATCTCTCCCACTCTCACCCCTTTTATCTGTCATATCCGCAATCTTTCACTTTCCACTGCGACCGTTCCTGATGCCTTCAAACATGCCGTGGTCACACCACTCCTTAAGAAGCCTTCATTTGACCCTTCCTGTCCTTCCAACTATCGACCCATCTCCCTCCTCCCCTTCCTCTCCAAGATACTTGAACGTTCTTCGCCGCTGTCTTGACTTTCTTTCATCTCACCCTGTTCTCGACCCACTCCAATCTGGCTTTTGCCCTCTTCGTTCAACTGAAACTGCACTTACAAAAGTTTCCAACAACCTGTTACTGGCCAAATCCAAAGGTCTCTATTCTATCCTCATCCTTCTTGGACTATCTGCGCTTTTGACACTGTTAATTATAGCTTACTCCTTGATACGTTGTCTTCACTTGGATTCCAGGGCTCTGTTCTTTCCTGGTTCTCCTCCTATCTCGCACCTTTAGTGTACACTCTGGGGGATCCTCTTCCTTGTAGTGCTTTAGAAGTGATAAGTAGTATAGTAGTAGTAGTTGATATTCAATCATATCTAGATAGGGTGGACATGCCAACCTTAACCACTGCGGAACTGGACACACTGTCAGTAGACGAAATCCTCTGGGCGATTAAAAGCTTACCCAATGGGAAAACGCCTGGCTTGGATGGATATAGTAACCGCTTCTATAAATGTTATAAAAATGTAATACCTCCAATTCTAGTCAGATTCTTTAACTCTGTATCAGATGACACAACCCTGCCACTAGAGTGGAGATTGGCCGGTATTACATTATTACTTAAACCTAACAAGGACCCACAGAGTTGTGGCTCATATCGGCCCATCTCACTACTAGGGACTGATTACAAAATCTTCACTAAAGTTTTAGCAAAACAACTACAAGTAGTTTTACCATGTTTAATTCATGCTGATCAAGCAGGTTTATTCAGAGTAGACAAACTTTTGACAATACTAGAAGGACACATCACTTGATTGATAGAGCACAAATTCAAACTGAACCGGTGGTGTTTCTGTCGGATGCAGAGAAGATCTTTGATAGGGTCCTCTGGCCCTATCTTTTTGCACTCCTGTAGGATTTACAGGTCCTTTTCCGCATCATATACAGGCCCTATATAACCACCCACTAGCCTAGCTAAAAATCAATAACATGTATACACAATCTTTTGATCTATTTAGAGGCACTCGACAGGGCTGTGCCCTTTCTACACTCCTATTCGCTCTCTCAATGGAGCTCCTTGCCTGTCTTGTCTGAGAATCTCCATTAGTACAAGGGATTTGGGTGGGAGAGCAAGACACTAGAATTATGCTTTTTGCTGATGATGTTCTTCTCCAGTAGCTGAGCCACAGGCCTCGCTTCCTGCGATCATGGATATTTTAACAATGTATAAATCCCTCCTCTCTGTACCCTTCTCCACCACCGCCAACTCCAGGCTCCGCCCTTTCTGCCTTGCCTCACCCTATGCTTGGAATAAACTCCCTGAGCCCATACGCCAAGCCCCCTCCCTGCCCAGCTTCAAATCCTTGCTCAAAGCCCACCTCTTCAATGTTGCCTTCGGCACCTAACCATTATACCTCCATTCAGGAAATCTTGACTGCCCCAATTTGTTTGACTGCACTTTTTGTCCTTTAAATTGTAAGCTCCTTTGAGCAGGGACTGTCCTTCTTTGTTAAATTGTACAGCGCTGCGTAACCCTGGTAGCGCTTTAGAAATGTTAAGTAGTAGTAGTTTCGGGATTTAAAATCAATCTCCAGAAATCTGAGTTACTACCTATCAGGCTTCCACCAGAGATGCAGCTGTCCCTAAAGATGGAATTTCCATTCCAGTGGGCCAAGTGCTATATTAGATATCTGGGGGTCAATTTAACTCCAAATGCAGCTACAATATTTACACAGAAATGTCCACTTAAAAGAACTATTCACGGAATTGGAGAGATGGGGTGGTTTACGCTGTCATGGGTGGGGAGGATACGGCAGTGAAGATGACATTACTACATTATGTATCTGTTCATGGCTTTGCAAATTAACATACCACACTCATTTTTTAGATCCCTCACTAGAAAAGTTCTTGCCTTTATTTGGTGTAAGAGACCCCCAAGCGTAAACTGGAATATTCTTTGTCAATCTAAGAAAGATGGTAGCATGGGGCTCCCCAATTTTGCACTATATCTTAGGGCAGCCTTACTCCAAACTGTAGCAATATGGCAGAAGGGAGTCTGCAAACCAAGGACATATATTGATCAACACATTGGGGGATACTTCTCTTTGGGCCTAGTTCCATCCCGGTTAGGGTGGAACCTATCCTTTCGGAACAGTCTCCCCCTTGGATACCACTATCCCACAGGTTCTGGACTAGTGGGAAGGACTAATGGAAATAAAATTATCAGTAAGACCTAATTTTTCCTAAGTTTTGGTTCATTTGGGACCTGAATAGGATTTTATGTATTTAGCTTTTGGGATTTAGTTCATGACTTTTCAGTGGTAACTCAAGGTAAGTTACAGTCAGGTATGCTAGGTATTTCCCTGTCCCAATAAGGCTTACAGTCTGTTGCACCTGGCTTCCTTGGTTCTTAGCCTGCTGCTCTAACCATTAGGCTACTTCACTTAAGAGTTATTCTTTCTACCCCTTTTACTTATGACTTAAGTGCTATTATTGAGGAACAGTTGATCTCCATGTTATGTGAAGGATGGATGACTTAGATCAGTGTTTCTTAACCCAGTCTTTGGAGCACATCCAGCCAGTCAGGATTTCAGATACCCACATTGAATATGAATGAGATAAATTTGCGTTCACTGCCTCCTTGTTATGCAAATCTATCTTGTGCATATTTATTGTGAGTATCCTGAAACTTTGACTGGCTGGATGTGCCCCGAGGACTAGGTTGAAAAGCACTAACTTAGATGACCATGGGGTTTCCTAGGTAAAGAAATAATTTTCTGATAAAAAGACTAACGCACACTAGTTACCAAAGTATTGAACTGGTTCAGTAAAAGGTCTCTCGCAGCTTGCTTGTTTTTTTTTTTTTAATTTCTGTTTCTAATTGAATCAAATTGGTAGGGGAGAACATGATTTGAAGACGCTAGTTCCTGGCCTTCAGTGTGCCTAACATACCTTTGTAGATAATGGTTACTGTTTTCCTTTTTTTAAAGTACACAAAATTAGTACATTTCCAGTTTCTTCATGTTTTGCAATATACAATACTAAAATTAATCTTTCATTTAGGGTTTTATACGAGTGGAAAGAAAGATTAAAGCTGGGCTGTGAAATTGTTCAGACTACTCCAAATGGCCATTCTGGAAGTATCAGTGGTAATACCTCATCACAAAAAGTGTTCATCACTTATCGAAGAGCTTCAGAAAACATGACTCAGAATTCTTTAGCAGTCACAGATATATGCATAATTATTCCAAGCAAAGGAGAAACTCCACCACATACTTTCTGCAAAGTCGACAAAAATTTGAACAATAGTATGGTGAGACATTTATTTGTATTATATTTGTATTGTATTATTTGTTTATATCGTTATCCTTGCTGATAGTTAGGTTTTTTTGTTCTGTAAGCTTTGTAATAGAGAATGACGCGGGGACAAAGTTTGGACCCATCCCCGTGAGCTTTGTCACCATCCCCATGAACTCTGTCTGATCTCATCCGCACAAGCCTCGAACAGTTATGATTTTATATTTAAATCATTTTATTAAAGTATAACTATAGTTCTGGTTCCTCTTTCCCACATGCATCACTTTGCACTTGCTCACATTAAATGCCATCTGCCATTTGGATGCCCAGTCTAATAAGGTCCTCTTGTAATTTTTCACAATCCATAAAATGGTATATCTGGGAGGCCAAGCCTGGAGTGGCTGTATAGGTCAGATTAGAATCTAACAAATTCTTTTTGTATATCAGGTGCATCCTGTAGAGGAGTGCCTCCTTGAGATATAATCTGAGAAATGTAGTTCTGGAGTTTGTTTTTTAAGCTTCCAGGTCAGGAGGTGACTAGTCTTATTGCCAAATTCAAAATGCGCCTGCTTAGTGTATTGTAATTGAATGCAAATGTCATCTAATTCCAAATCCTGTAATCACAGCATGATGGAGCTCCTCTCGCTGGTAGGAATATTTTGCAATGGAGCTTCTGCTGTAGTGAGAGAGCCTTCCCTCTTACTACCACTTTCAGTGTTTTCCATAAAGTTAACGGGGCTATCTCTAGGTCTTTTTCTAGTTTTTTCAATATTAAGTGGATCAAGCAATAATGCTTCTGGAAATCTGTAGAGCTCCTATTGCTAGAGTAAGTAAAATAGGACTATAATCTGACCATGTATGCGCATAAATTTCTGAACCTGTCATTTTTTTTTTTAAACTTTAAATGTTTATTGAAAACCAGATCACAGTAACAAGACATACAACCGTACGCCATCCATCAGGCTACTTACATCAGTCCTATGGTCAATAGTTGGTGCAACAATCAACAAACCCATCCCTCTTAACCCTATAACAATATGCTTAACAACTGTACTCAAGTAGCCCTCATGATAAACATTCCCCAAGTTGGTCTGCAAATGAGGGAGATTAACTGCCCCCCCCCTTTACCAATCTGTAGGTTTTGGTTTTCTTATTTAATTCCCCCTCCCCGCCCCTCTCTAGTGACCCGTCCCCAAACTAAATAACAGAAAAACTTCAGTATGATATCACAAGGCCGCCGCTGGAAGTCTTGGCAGCCATTTTTAAAAAGCAATGCAGCAACAAGAGGGTCAACGACAGCAGGCAGGAAAGACTGGGGATCTTTCCTGCCCCGAAGAATCCACTAGACCACCAGGGTGGCTTGAGGTATGTGCCAGGAGGGGCACCCTGTGGCTCAGGGGAGGAGAGGCAAAACTTAGATTGCTGTGCATTCCCCCTGCTCCCGTACATCTGTGTAAACAGGAGCGGAGACAGCAATAGCAGGGAGTGGGAGGGAGATGCCAAGGCCACTGCGGTGCCCCTGGGAGCGCGAGGCCCTGTGAGGACTCCCTCCTTGACAACGTCTGGCTTCGGTGCCTTTCCTGCATACACTTCCTTAATTGAAGGGGTGCTCCTTCTCTTCAAAATCCTTGGCATATCACTGTGTCCAGCTATCTCCTCCAGTCTCTTGTAACTCTTCAATGTAAAAACACCCCTGCAGCGGCTCCAATTGAGAGGGAGAAAAGTAAGGATTGTGGAGTGAAGTTCACTTGCGTCCACTCTGCATGGAGGCCAAAGGTCTATACAGGAGTACGTAAGGTGTACCAGGGAGTAGAAAGTGTAGTCCCTTTCATTTCCATGATGGTGTCTCTACAGATCAGTCAGTCCCAGTGTTGTAAAAAACATATCAGGGATGTCCTATCAGAGTAGGCGTATCCCGCTGTAGAGACAGTGTTGCCTAGATTAGGGTCTATAGTAAGATTAAAGTCTCCCCCTACTAAGATATTTCCTTCAAGATGTTGAGTTACAATACCAGTTAAGTGGTCAAAAAAGGTGCCTTGATTAGTATTGGGAGCATAAAGATTGAGAAAAGTAAACTGGTATTGGTATAGTGACAATATTAAAAGAAGATACCTCCCCTCTTTGTCTGGGAGGCCTTTATGAATCTGCCAGAGTATTGTGTGGGTTAAAAGAATACACACCCCTCATGTTTTAGCTGCCAATCTGTTAGATGCCAAGTAAGTCAACTGGTATTGCTTATTGCGGAGCATGTGTTCGTGTAAGGGCATTAAATGAGTCTCCTGGATAAAAATTACCTCCTCCCTTAAGCAAGCAACATCCTTGAAAATGAGGCTTTGTTTAATGAATCTAATACAGTTGTCGATAAGATAATTAGGATGGAGAATTTAGCTGAATGTACATCTGTGCTTCTACTATGAATGCCAGAGGAGGAGAAAAAAATTAGTAACAAAACTAACGTAAATTCTATTTGCATTACATTCAGGCCAGCCCAGCCATCTCTCCCCTCCCTTCCCCAGAGAGGAGTGCTTACAAGTAGGTACAAAACGGTTGTAACCCACCAATAGAAAGGAAGTTAGCCAAGTACTGAATCTCAATTACTTCTTAACTAAATGCAACATCCCATATAACATATTAAGCATGTTAGTGTATAGAAGAGATCATCACATAAGCATTGCAAACTCCACACATAACTTGATGTTATAGCAAGGGGAACAATCCTACAGTCAAATCTGTAGGTCAAATAAGCCTGCCCAAGGCAGTAGTAGGCCACTTCAGTTAAGATGGCCAAATTCTCCGAGGACAAGCAGGCTATATTATACTCACAACTGGGTCGTCGTCCGTGAAAAATTTTGCCAAGCAAAAAGAGAGAGACTTCTAGAACGCTGTGTCGCGCGGGCTGTACATACCGTGCATGTGCAAATGGCTTCCGCCCGTGACGCGAGCGTGCCTTCCTTCAGTTCTTTTGATCTGCGATCGAAGATAGACGTCTTTGTTGGACTGCGTTTTTCTTTTTGGCTCAGGAGATCGGGTAAGCGTTTACCGCTTCCCCTTTTTTCTTTTTCTTCTTTAAACTTTTGATCTCTTAAAAAAAAAAAAAAAAAAAAAAAGAAGACCTTTTTTCCTTTAATTATTAGGTTTTCTTCACCTTTTTAAGTTTTTTTTTAATTTTTCCGTCGCGGCTGCCGTTTAGGCTGCTCGGTCGGGTTATTTTTTCCTTTTTTGTGCCTTTTTGTTTGGCACGATCGGGTCATTTAATTTCGCAGCCGCTGTTTTCTCGTCCATGTCATCGAGGACTCCCAGCGGCTTCAAGCGTTGTACTCGCTGCAACCGGACCATCTTGGGTACCGACCCCGACACGTGGTGTCTCCAGTGCCTTGGGCCCGACCAGCTGCCTGCAAGCTCTGTCTTTTGATGAAGAAACAGACCCAAGTGGCTTGGGAGGCTCAAAGTGAGAAACTTTTTTCTGATCGGACCGGTCCTTCAACGTCGGCATCGACATCTGTACCGAGGACGTCGAGGGAAGCAGCAACACCGAGAGTACAGGTAATGGCTGCCGAATGACCGCATTGAGTGGGTCTCCACCTATCTCTAGGCCTACTGCTATGCAGGCCTCCCGGGACTGACCTTCATCGGACCCGTCCCCGAGGAGCGTGAGGATTCCAAATCCTCCTCAGTACAGAGGAGTGTCGATGACGGGCGTCGAGCGAAGGCTAAGAAGCACTGTCATCATTCTCCTTCCATGCACGGTACCGAGAGCTCCGGGGAGCCGAGAGAGCACCCGAGAAGCGTCTGTGCGGGAGGACTGCTCACCCTCCATACAGGAAGTGCCGATGCGTCGGTCATCTGGCAGCCTGGTACCGGCTCTTGAGCCCCTTCAGATTCTGCAACCGATTCCTGCACCGGCCCCCCAGCCTTTTCCGATGGAAGCTCTCGACAAGCGCATCAGGGCCCTTCTTCCGGAGCTTCTGGAAGGGTTGCTTCGCCAGTCTGCCTCGTTGTTGGGGGTGCTTGCGCCTTCTGTACCGACTGTGGAGATGGCATCTGGCCATCACCTGTGGTGAGGTCCCCGTCCTCGGTACTGCTTGTGGTATCGGCGTTGGCTGCCACTCAGGTTGATTCCCTCTTCGTGTCGGTGGAGGAAGCTTCGCCAGAGTCCAGGCAGGGTTGACTTCTCGATACCCATCACGAGGTCGTCGATCCTCGACATCAAGACGGGTTCAGGATGCTCTTATGGAGCTTTTGTCCGATACCGATGAGGAGCACTCGTGGGAAGAGGAGGAAGACCCCAGATATTTTTCAGAGGAAGAGTCATGTGGGGTTCCCTCTGATCCTACTCCGCCAATTGAAAGTAGAATGTCTTCACCTGAGATTCTTTCTTTCTCATCTTTTGTTCTGGAAATGTCTATGGACATTCCATTCCCTATGGAGGTTGTGGATGAGCCCAGGGCCGAGATTCTCGAGGTCTTGGATTATTC
Source organism: Microcaecilia unicolor (assembly GCF_901765095.1). Classification (NCBI taxonomy): domain Eukaryota; kingdom Metazoa; phylum Chordata; class Amphibia; order Gymnophiona; family Siphonopidae; genus Microcaecilia; species Microcaecilia unicolor. The sequence goes on along the minus strand of NC_044031.1, from coordinate 764,031,413 downwards.
TCTGCCTGCTGAGGTTGCAACGGCCCCCTTGCATAATATGCTCAGGGAAGTACTTATGCGAAATTGGTCGTGCTCTCTTTCTAACCCAGTGGTCCCCAAAAAATCCGAGTCCCCAGTCAGAGTCCATGGAGAGTCTGTAATGGTGAAGCCCAACTTCCTCACGATTCCATGGTGGTGGACTCTGCTCTCAGAAGAGCCAAGAGTACTAGGACTATGCCTCGGCACCCCCAGGCAGAGAGTCTAGGACCTTGGATTCTTTTGGGAGGAGAACGTATCAGGCCGCTATGCTCGCCGCCAGCATCCAAACTTACCAGCTCTACACGAGCATCCACTTGCGGAACTCGGTGAGGCAACTGTCTAGTTTGGTTGAAGCACTTCCTCCGGAGCTCGCCGAACCTTTTCACCAGGTGGTCAGGCAGCAGAAGGCATGTTGCAAATTGCTGGCCAGGGTGACTTACAACACTTTTGATGTAGCATCCCGAGTAGCTGCTCAGGGTATAGTGATGCGCAGACTCTCATGGCTGCGTGTCTCTGATCTGGATCATAAGACCCAGCAGCGAGTGGCGGATGTTCCTTGCCGGAGGGGGGAGGGATAATCTTTTTGGAGAGAAAGTAGAGGACATAGTCGATCAGATCAAAAAGCACCATGATGCTATGGATTCTGTCTCCCGCCGGGTGTCTTCTGCTACCACCTCCTCATCCAGGAGGCTTTTTGGAGGGAGGAGGAGTGCTCCCTATTCCTATAATAGGCGTAGGAACACTCCTGCTTCTCGGCAGCCACTTCAGGCTCAGTCCCAGCACACGTGTTCCCGTCAATGCCGTGCCCCTAAGGCCCCTAGGGCTCCCCAGCAAAAGCAAGGGACGGGCTTTTGACTGGCTCCAGTGCAGCATAGCCTCAGAAAAAGTGTCCGTACTGGACAGCTTGCCAGTCGGGGGGAGGTTGATATTTTTCACCAAAGATGGCCTTTATAACCTCCGACAGGTGGGTTCTTCAAAATATCCGGTTAGGATACACTCTCAAGCCTCCAAATTGCCTGCCAGGAGTTCAGTCCTTCAGCTCCCAGCACAAGCAGGTACTTGCAGAGGAACTCTCTGTCCTTCTGAAGGCCAATGCGGTCGAACCCGTTCCACCAAGGGAAGAAGGGCTGGGATTCTACTCCAGGTCCTTCCTTGTGCAAAAGAAAATAGGGGGGATGCGTCCCATCCTAGACCTAAGGGCCCTGAACAAATTCCTAGTCCGAGAAAAGTTCAGCATGGTTTCCCTGGGCACCCTTCTTCCCATGATTCAGGAAAATGATTGGCTATGCTCTCTGGACTTAAAGGATGCCTATACTCGCATCTCGATACTCCCAGCTCACAGGAAGTATCTTCGATTTTGGTTGGGATAAGGAGCCAGTGAAGTGACTTGAGGAGAGGGCTAATATGAGCATAGCGACATTGGCGGAATATTAATCGTGCATAGAATTTTGAACAGATTGAAGGGGAGAGTGAGGGTTAATGGGAAACCTGTGAGAAGCAAGTTGCAATAATCTAAGCGAGAGGTGATAAGAGTGTGGATGAGGGTTCTGGTAGTGTGCTCAGAAAGGAAAGGGTGAATTTTGGTGATTATAGAGAAGGAAACAACAGGTTTTAGCAGTCTGCTGAATATGTGCAGAGAGGAGGGAGGAGTCGATGATGACCCCAAGGTTACGAGCTGATGAGACAGGAAGGATGAGAGTGTTTATCCACAGAAATAGAGAATGGGGGAAGAGGAGAGGTTGGTTTGGGTGGAAAGATAATAAGCTCAGTCTTGGTCATGTTTAGTTTCAGATGGCGGTGAGACATCCAGGCAGCAATGTCAGAGAGGCAGGCTGATACTTTGGCCTGGATTCCTGCTGAGATTTTTGGTGTGGAGAGGTAGATCTGGGAGTCGTCAGCGTAAAGATGATACTGAAAACCATGGGATGAGATCAGAGTACCAAGGGAAGAAGTATAGATGGAGAAGAGAAGAGGTCCCACGCAGTATACACTGAAAGTACGCTGGGAGAGATAAGAAGAAAACCAGGAAAGAACAGAGCCCTGAAATTCAAGTGAGGACAGCGTATCAAGGAGTAGCTGTGATCAACAGTGTCAAAGCAACAGATAGATCTAGAAGGATGAGGATAGAATAGTGCCCTTTGGATCTGGCCAGGAACAGGTCATTGGAGACTTTAGCAAGTGCTGTTTCGGTTGAATGAAGAGGGCGAAAGCCAGATTGAAGTGGATCAAGAAAGATGTGTACAGCACGTTCAAGTATCTTGGATAGGAAAGGAGGAGGGAGATGGGCGATAGTTGGAAGGACAGGTAGGGTCCAATGAAGGTTTTTTTAAGGAGTGGTGTGACTACGGCATGTTTGAAGGCATCAGGAACAGTTGCAGTGGAAAGTGAAAGATTGAGGATATGACAGATAAAAGGGATGACAGTAGGAGAGAGAGTGTTAAGTAGATGGGTGGGAATAGGATCAGAGGAGCAGGTAGGTAGTTTCGAGAAGAAAAGATGTGTAGTTTCCTCTTCAGTGATTTCAGAAAAGGAAGAAAAGGAGGCAGGGTTGGAGGGTTGAGAGAATGGACTAAGGGAAGGAGAGGTGGAGGTGACCTGGTTGAGAATTCAAGTTCCTGGTCACTTGCAGCAGATGAATCCAGGAACTATTGGGTTAAGTCCACCTACCAGCAGGCGGAGATAGAGATAAACAAACTAAAGGCAGTGATGCCAGACGGCCAGCTCCTTCCTCAGTTAGCATGTCTCTATCTCAGCAGATGGTGGACGGCTTTTCTCCAGCTCCTGGGCCCAAGGCCTCTGAGGGTGCTCCAGGGCCGGTGGCCAGTTTGAGCTGGGGGTGGCGGACTGGTGGTGTCCCCTTTAGCAGCATACTCAGTTGCTGAGTCCCTGCTGCACCTCAAATTCCCTCTGAACTGGCTTTTGCTGTTCCTTTCCTTCCATGTTTGTTTCTGCCTCCTCACTAAAAAAAAAAAGAAGAGAACCATAGAATGTATTTAAAAGAGAAACAGGGAAGCACAGGGAAGTGTGTTTTTACTGAGAGTAGGTTTGTGTTACTGCTGTCCAAGTCCTCTTTTCTGTTGCCTGCTTGTCTGAGCCTGCCTTGAAGTGGAGTCGGAGAGTTTTTTTCTTTTGCTCAGCTGTCAGTTCCTGTGCTTTCCCGGTCCGGGTTAAGTCCTGCTGGGTTCCTGTTTGGGGGCGGGCGACGGCAGCGGAGGTGGTAAAACGCTGTTGCAGGAAAACGGCGTTTGGCAGTGGGCCTTTGCAGCGCAGGGTGCGCTGATTTTGCGGGACTCGACGGAGCAGTGGCCCTCCCCCCCCCCCGAGAGCGTGCTTTCCCACCGGAGCCTAGCGATTCTTGCGCCATTTTGCGATCGGTCGCGGAGCCGGCTCCAGTTGTGGTTTTGGGCAAAGCTGCTTCTCAGATGGTAGGGGAGTCGGGGGGCCGTCAGGCACTGTGGCCGGTGGTGCAGGTGTCATGGTTGTGACCTCCGTTGCAGGTGAGGGTTTTCGCCAGAGTTTATTTTGCTATCTGGCGTTTTATTGAAAAGGGCCTTGCCCCCCACCACGCGGCTGCGACA